>NC_060130.1:287263882-288463882 GCF_021461395.2 Schistocerca americana
CCATCACCAACAGAGTTGGGAAGTTAACAGTCTGATCATGACGACGTCGTTCTATCTGACGTCTCTCACGATTCCCCCGTAGAGCTAATGGACCCTAACGTCGGACTGGCAAGTCTACCCTCCCCAGAAGAGTGATGGGGTCAAAGTACAACCCCCTAAATATCTGATTCTCATATTACAGTGGAACATTAATGGGTTCAGGGGACATGTGGAGGAACTGAAGCTGCTGGCACAGGGATGCACCATGTGCCTGTGTTTAAAAGAAATATTATTTCTCCTACTGTGGGACTTCAGTGCCCATCGTGTCTTGTGGGACTCGACCTCTACCCGCCCTTTGAGTCGGGTTTTGGAGAGCCTCATGGTGTCTTACGAACTGTGCATCCTCAAAACAAATACTTCCACCCATTTCTGTCCTGCTACTGATCATTCTCTGTCATCTACCTCCTTTTCTGCTCTCCAGCACTCATATACCCTGTTTAATGGAAGTCATCGATGACCTTCATTCCAGTGACCATTTCCCACTCCGCATTCACCTGCTAGATGGAACAGTTACTGAAGAGAAGCCACCAAAATGGATGATCAGATGAGCTGACTGGACACTGTTCAGCCAGCTGGCTGTGTTTGAACAACGCGACAGTATCTATGAGTGAGTGGAACACATTACACGAGTTATTGATCCCTCATGCCGCTGACTTATCGATCCCGTGGTCCTCAGGTCGTCTTAGGAGGTCATCTGTGCCTTGGTGGACCCGAGACTGCCACTCAGGAATCCAGGTCAGACGTGCAGCTCCTCAACGGTTTAAGTACTGCCCAACAGCAGAGAAGCTGTCAGCATTTCGGGTCGCAAGAGCCAAGGCCCAACGCGTAATTAAGGAGAGCAATAAAAGGTAATGATAAGCGTTTATGGATTCCATCAAGCGTTCCACTTGTTCTACAATAGTATAGGAAGCCATCAGAAGGATTTCTGGTAAACATAGTCGTTTACCAATAGCAGCAGTGCTGAAACAGGGGTATCTCCAAACAACGCACAGAGTAATTACTCAGATATTGGCAGAGCATTTTGCGAAAACTACTGCCACTGTCAGTCAGTATCTGACGTGTCACATTTACCATGCAACTGCAGAGAGCGACAAGTTGGTTTCCAGATCCCACAGTTTTGAGTATTATGACTGCCCTTTCTCCATGTGGAAGCTGAGATCGGCACTGTCTTAGATTCGTGATATTGCATCTGATCACGATCAGATCCATTAATGCATGCTTCGATGTTTGTCGGCAGCGTCAAAGGAACTCCTCCTAGAATGTTTTAATCGTATATCGCATACAGGTAACTTTTCCAGTTGGCAGAGAGAGGCTATTCCGCTGTCTCTTCTCAAACAAGGCAAGGACTGCACATCTGGTAGTTACCGGAGCGACGTCTCAACCAGCTGTGTAGGAAAGACCCTGGAGCGAATAGTTAACCGTCGTCTGGTCTGTCTGTCAGAGACCAAGCAATTGCTTAAGCACTCTCAGTGTGAATTCCGGAGATATCGGTCCACTGTCGACAACCTGACCCGGTTAAGGGCGGCTATTCAGCAGGCTTTCTTAGATAAACATCACTGTCTCGCAATATTCCTTGATATCAGCAAGGCGGCAACACTACTTGGAGGCAAAGAAGTCTCGAGGAACTCAATCAATGGGGCTTTCGTAGCCACCTCATCATAGTCATACGGTCCTTCCTGTCTACACACATTTTTAGGTCTAGAGTTGGTGACGTGCTGTCGAATCGTTTTGAGCAGGAGAATGGTATTCCTCAGGGCAATGTTATATGTGATACCCTCTTTGCCATAGCCATAAATAGTAACATGACTACGGTAGACAGTCCTGTACAGTACTCCTTATTTGTTGACGATTTTGCTATTTTCTGTGCCTCCTCCGGTGTTTCAACAGCGACCCATCGTTTGCAACTTACAGTGCAGGGGTTAGAGAAATGAGCTGCAAAGACAGTTTTTCAGTGTTATGCAGAGAAGTGTGTGTGTTTTCATTTCAGTTGTTCTCGTCATATTTTTAATTACCTGACTTTCCCACGAGGGACACCATTCTACATTTTAAAGACTGAGTGAGCTTTCTGGGCCTCGTTTATGAATCCAGACTGTCGTGGTTACCACTCCTGAGAGACCTGAAAGCCAGAGCCCCGAAGGCACTGTATATCATCAAGTGCCTTAGCCACAGTTCTTGGGGAGCAAAAAGGTCACAGCTTTCTGGGGCTTTTGTGCATTCATGGCTAGGCTATGGCTGCACAGTGTATGGGTTGGTGAGGGCAACTTACCTGAAGTTTATTGTC
Source organism: Schistocerca americana (assembly GCF_021461395.2). NCBI lineage: Eukaryota > Metazoa > Arthropoda > Insecta > Orthoptera > Acrididae > Schistocerca > Schistocerca americana. The sequence goes on from NC_060130.1 coordinate 287,266,203, forward strand.
GCTATCCACAATGGGAGGATTAGGCTAGCCACAGGTGCGCACAGGACCAGCTCCAGACCCAGTTTCTGTGCTGAGGCTGGGGAACCGCCATTCACCATTCGGCGACTGCTCGTCATGGTGCATCAGGCATGTAAGTTCCTACCAGCTCCGACTTTCCCGGCATACCATACTGTTGCTCATCCACCTCTGGAACTCATTTTTTCCAATCGTTCACGAGCAACACCTCTGTTTAGGATCCGCGTATAGCGTGTCCTGCAGTCAGTCAGTGTGGAGCACGTACAATCCAAAATCCGGGGTTTTAAACATCTGCTACCAAGGTTACCGCAGAGGCCCAGGGTGATTTTAGATTTAATGCATTGCAGGGGAGATTGACACTCCTGCATGTGTTTTTAATACTTTATTTTCTGCCATTTTAACTGAGCACCACAATTCTGCAGCTGTCTTTACGGATGGGTAGAAACAGGGGGACTCCCTTGGTTGCTCTTTTGTTTTCCATGATCGTGTCCTCAAGGTCCGACTGCCTCGAGACTTTATTGACTTTGATGCCGAACTGTATGCGATATTGTGGGCTCTGGAGCAGATGAGACATTATTCGAGTGCTAAATTCCTTGTCTGTTCCGATTCCTTGAATGCCTTTCACTCTCTCCAACGTTTGTACCCAGTAGATGAAGCAGTCCAGAATATCTAGGACGTCCTCCTCCAACTACAACGACTATGGAAGGAAGTGTCTTTCTGCTGAGTGCCAGGGCACGTGAGTATTGCAGAGGACGAAAGGGCCGATGTAGCAGCCAAGGAGGCGTGCCATGATTCTCAGTTATTTCAGTGTCATTCCTCTGCATGCTACCACCTCGTTGTTGAGGTACCGAGTCATTCGCCGATGAGGAGAGGACTGGCTGGAAGTGACTGATAATAAGCTGCGTCTAGTAAAGGCCACTACGCGGCCGTGACGTACTTGTTTTCAGCCACTACGACGGGATAAGGTCCTCCTTACTCTTCTTCGCATAGCCCACATACCTATGACGTATGGCTTCTTACGCCGGCGAGAGTACCCTCCAATGTGTGGTACTTATGGCGTACAGATAACTGTGCGCCACATTTTACTAGACTGTTTTATTTTCGGACGAGAGGTCAGTGGCAGATTTACCGGCAGATTTCCCTCTGTTTTAAGTGATGTTCAAACGAATGTAGTGAGACTTTTAAGGTTTCGTGATTTGTCCAACTTGTTTCCGGAAATTTTAGGGAGATGTTCTTAATATGTTAACAGGCTGACTAGGTCACCGATTTTTCTGTAAGTGGTCAGCCAGTTACATTTCCCACGTGTATTCGTTTTAGTTCTTCTATGGTTTTCGATGTGTTTTAGTCTCATGTGTAGCACCGTCCACCGTTTCTCAATTGTCTTTAGGTAGAATGATTGTCTGGCTCAACGCGAGTGAGATGGGAGTAAGAGTGCGTGTCATTTTATATAACTCTTCTATGGTTTTCGATGTGTTTTAATCCCACGTGAGCCAGCCAGGGTTGCCGAGCGGTTCTAGGCGCTAGAGTCTGGAACCGCGCGACCGCTACGGTCGCAGGTTCGAATCCTGCCTCGGGCATGGATGTGTGTGATGTCCTTAGGTTAGTTAGGTTTAAGTAGTTCTAACTTCTAGGGGACTGATGACCTCAGCTGTTAAGTCCCATAGTGATTAGAGCCATTTGAACCGTTTGAATCCCATGTGTAGCACCTTCCACCGTTTCTCAATTGTCTTTAGGTAGAATGATTGTCTGGCTCAACGCGTTTGAGATGGGAGTAAGAATGCGTGTCACTTTATAGATTTCCTCCTCAATGTATGCAACAATTTTGGAAATTGTATCCACATTCGTTTGTTTTAATGAGTGTGATGGTGCTGATAACCTCGTCGTCGAGCGTCCATAAGCTTCAATATCTCTCTCTCTCTCTCTCACACACACACACACACACACACACACACCACACACAAGCGCGCGTGTACGCGTGCGCACCGGTTCTACACTAACAGAATAAAATGCATTATTTAATTGCATAAAGACTTGAATTAAAAAATGGGAGAACAAGACAAACTTCGAGTCAAACAAGCACAAAATATTTTGGATCAGTTTGAACTCAAGTATTAAAAGCTGGTAATAACGAACTTGCACAATGCGATATACAGGGCATACACATCCATGAATATTTAAAAAACCTTAAGTATCAGAGCTCTGAAAATTTTAAAATATTATCAAGACTAGTACCCTCCAGAATAAGGAACAGAAATTAATTTATTTAAGAAAACTATCGATCTTAATTATTGGAACCAATAAATTGATTAATCTGCAGAAAACCAGATCAGAAATTAATGAAATTACAACTACGAAGTTAAGATACATACAAGGTAAAATTTATAAGTTTTTTATGCCCAAAATACACAGAACATGTCTCAGTCAAACACAAGTCTAAAAGGCCTCTATTATGAGTAGAAATCAATATGAGGCCATGCCTCAAAACACATGCACTGTCAGAAACATTACTATAACTAGGTCGCACCGACTTATCGTAACAGAAGCTGATGAAACGTAGCAACCAAGCAATACTAGAGAAGTAAATGGTCTGTCTCATCAGAACACCACTCACTGCTTACAGAACAAGTAAACGTTGAAACTGAATGTTCAGAAACGTTCTCATAAATTTTAAACCGTTCGTGATGGCGGTTAGCACATAGGACGGAGCCGGCAGCAACAATTTCCTTAGTGCATCTAGCTAGTGTTCTGGAGCTCCCACATGTCCTCACAGAATGCATTCCGACCAGCGCGTCACCTTAGAACTGCTAATCTGCACAAGCCAGAGCCACTGCCCGTGGCACTCGGAAGGCGCCTCCTTATCTGTTGCAGTGTGAACTCCAAACCAGAATGAATATCAGCGTGCGCAGTGAGCCCTAAAGGCCCGCAGGCAAACAGGTCGCACAATCTGGGTGACGCACGACCGCATCGGTAGATGCCACAGGCAGAAGACGACAGCTCTTGCCGATATGAGCCAACACGTTTCATAAGCTGTACTCCACACCACCCCTCCTCCCCAATGTCATGGTTAAAGTCAGACCCGCTCTGTAATTTATTATGTCGTTAGTGTAATTTATGACCCATAAATTGCTGCCATGAATATTCCCCCAACAACCTGTCCCAGGTATCTTTTCCTACTTCCTTTCTGAAAATTACACTTTTTAATAATTTTGGTACCCAGTTAGTCTGCAATGATTTATTACTCATTTCATCAAAACCTAGCTTAGCTCGTTTAGGGAGAAGGGCCAGCTTGCTAAGCAACCAGTACGTGTGGAGCGCAATCCAGGACAAGAGGAAAGAATTTAACAGTTGTAGGGTCTGTTACCTTAAACGCGGCGAAATGCTGCCAAAGCCGCGTCTCGTATGTATTTGACCTTGTTGTCGTAAGGTGGGGACGGCGACGGATGTGCAGCCGTTCGATGGGGTAGCAATTAGGAAACGAGGGCCTCCAGGTGTTCTGTTGCAGGACTTACTGAAAAATGACATCCGTGGCCGAGTCCGACCGCAGCTGCTGTGGCGTAGGTTCCAAGTTCACCAGACGTTGCATGAGGTTCGACCACGATCCCTGCTACTTACGTTGTGCCTAACAAGATAAAAATACCACGGAAGTTCATCAGCTGCTATAGATTGCTCAAAAGAATCAGGAGAACATGATTTGGGCGCCTGAAATACTCCATTGAGCAATAATTGAAGACTGTGTATGTTACCAAATTATATCTTTCACAAATTAAGTACACAACACATCATTAGGTACTCGTTCATTTACGTAACAAAAATTTAAATTTAACACAACTGTCGAAAATAACGTGGAATCATACATCCCGTCATTCTGGGTGCTTTTCATTCGACTTTGAGAGCTTCAAAAACGTGTATGCTCTCCGTGAGCGTTGTTCGCCGCCTGCCACCTATGTGGCATGCTCCTTGTAAGTCTACGCAGATCACCCTATGTTATCCGTCACCAATTCTCCAGTGAGAGCCCTTGAGAGTCTATGAGAGTCTGCGGTGAAACAGAACGACCACGATCACATGTGTCGCATGCGCACGATGAGAGTTTGGCCGGGACTCACTGCCGGCTACTCCAATAGTTCAGTATCCAGGCTTTGCAAGACATCTCACATGGGCCCTGGCACTGGAAGGGAATCAGGGCTACCACCGTATACAGCAACCACCACATGGTGCAACAGTATCTTTTCGATCTACTGCCTGGCGGTAAGGCGACCATGGACTTCGACAAGATCCTTACAGCTGTCAACACTGATGCTTCCCCACACCATCGCAGAATCCTGGCCGAATCTGTCAATCTTCTGATCAAGATTTGGCTGGTGACGCTCACCACGGCGTCTCCACAGACGGATATGGCCATCACCTTGCGTCAGAAGAAATCAGGAATAGTCTGTCAAAACCGTATTTCGCCAGTGACAAGGTTTCGCCCGCATCTCGTGGTCGTGCGGTAGCGTTCTCGCTTCCCACGCCCGGGTTTCCGGGTTCGATTCCCGGCGGGGTCAGGGATTTTCTCTGCCTCGTGATGGCTGGGTGTTGTGTGCTGTCCTTAAGTCAGTTAAGTTTAAGTAGTTCTAAGTTCTAGGGGACTGATGACCATAGATGTTAAGTCCCATAGTGCTCAGAGCCATTTGAACCATTTTTTGACAAGGTTTCCAGTTCAAATAGGAATGGCGGTACTGAAGTCGAGTTGCGATGTGTTGTTGTGTACTCGAACAAGACATCTGGTTCTTAAGACCTTTTCTGGTAACTTATTCCGTACAGTCTGACTGGACAAAGCGGCTCCGGCCGGACGTGGTGGCCGAGCGGTTCTGGGCGCTTCAGTCTAGAGCCGCGCGACTGCTAAAGTTACGTTGTGCAAGACGCGACAGTTGGCTGCGACTGCGACGCTGCCCCCTCCTCTTTTCCCACCCTGGCAGACGGCGACACGGCCGCAACACGACTGGAGTCGTCGCCGTTTCCCAAGCTCCGGTCAGCGGCGGCGGATTCAAATACATAAGAAAAATAAGAATTCCGATTTTCTTGCTGTAAAAAATACTGTATGTTAATGCAACAAAGTTACATCGGCTCCCAGAGTTAGTTTTTCGATACAGATTCTCCTTTTACTTTAAAAAATTGAAAAGTATCTCTTCCGGTTTTGCGTGCTTTTTTCGCTGTATATTACTTCTCTATCAATTGTGAAGAAAGTAAAAGGCACAAAAAATTGATGTTTGCGTATCTTACAGTTTCACATCACAGCTTGATAATGAGGTGTCTATTTTTCCGATATTCGTCACAGTTATCCCGATACTTAATTTACAAGTAACCTACTGCATAAAATTTGAATTGTGGACAGTGAAAAATGTGGTCGCTGGCTACTTTACGTATGGTTCACGTTAGGTCATACATCGTTGCCGATGAAAAGAAGCTAACATATCGAAATTATTTTTTAAGTTGAGATCAGATTGATATCGATCTCCGTTTCCGAGATTTGGGCTCATATATCTCCGGGAGCGTCGCGACTAGCCGCCAGTTCTGTCGACGCGCAACGAGAATCGTGTGGTCATCACACGATAGAGAATGCATTTGTTTTGTTTCGCTGACACATTTGGACCTAATGAAACCATTTTATGTCATATTCCTCCGGTATGAGTTGCTAATATTTCTCCATATGCTCTTGACAATTTCATTTAAAATGCCACGAAACGTAGGTTTCTTAAAGCCAAGTGATCAAGTATTTTCTTGGTTTTGCTGAGGCATCTGAACCTGTTCCAAGCTTTCTATCTCGTTTATTTCTCTGATACGAGTCCCGAATATTCCTCCATCTGTTTTTGCACATTTCACCTAAAATTCCAATGAAAGGTAAGTTTATTAACAATAAGCGCACGCTAGCTTCATTGCATTGTTTCAAGTTCTTGACAACAAGATAGGGTTACACCTTAAACATCTCTAGAATTTTGATTCTGAACGTCTACAGTATACACTGGCAGAAATGTGGAAGAAATAATGTCCGTGCTTGTTCACAAAATTTCCCCAAATTATACTTGTCAGTTTCTCCCATGCAGAAACTTTTGGAACAAGCTAAGGCAACTTTCATAGCCGACTGAATCTTTATTCCCATCGAAATGAACTTCCATATTCTTGTATTCTGACAGCATACATCGTTATGGATGACATCAACATTTAATCTTGCCAAGCTGCACTCAAAAGATGACTCCAGGATTTACAAAAGACGAATTTCAATTGTGAACTGTCAGACCAGAAGGGCCTTGTAAAACAGTAGTGCACTTTTGGCACAAGTTTTTTGAGCACCATCTTCTACCAATGAATTGAAGAGAATGTGACAAATTACTTATTGCAGCATACTGTTTGCGCAATCTGTTGAGAAACGCCTTCCTCAAAAACGAACATCTATTGATTACAGAAAGCTGTACAACAATCTGGTGGTGGTTTTTCACAACTAGAAGGTATCATCAAGACACCAATCTACCGTTTACTTTCAAAGTGAAGGTATTGTAAAATGTAACTTTCTCGTTGTACTTTAGATTGTTCATTTTATAATGTATTTGCCGTTTTCAATTTTTATCGTCACAAAAAAGAGTAATGCGAAAATTGACCTTCAAGTTCATTTTCATCATTCTTATTCTACATCTGCATGGATTATACTGATTTTCATAACAGGCCTGAAAAATTTGCATTAATGGGAAAATATTATATATTCCACTCACCTGCCAGTTTCAACTGTGCACCAATTTCTTCCCAAATTCTGTCTCTGAACATAGTGTCTCTATATTTAGGGTTCTTCAAATCGTAAAGGCAAGGCTGTTGCGAGACCAGCTCACAGAGCATCACATCCTGTGAGTGGCTCATTTCAGTTTTCCTTGACTGGCTCGACATTTTTCTCGCAGCCGTACGTCTTTGTGTCGTGCGACTTCCGTCGCAACACTGCTCACTGGTGCAGTGCTGCGACAGCTGCCGCAACAGTCGCGCGTCGCATCCCAAACTCGAACTGCGCATGCGCCAGCGGACAACTTCTGACGTCACGTAGCGACCTGTCGCAGTCGCTAGTGTGCGTCGCGTCTTGGACAACGTACCTTAAGGTCGCAGGTAGCGGTTGGCCGGCCGGTGTGGCAGAGTGGTTCTAGGCGCTTCAGTCTGGAACCGCGCGACCGCTACGGTCGCAGGTTCGAATCCTGCCTCGGGCATGGTTGAGTGTGATGTCTTTAGGTTAGTTGGGTTTAAGTAGTTCTAAGTTCTAGGGGACTGATGACCTCAGCTGTTAAGTCCCATAGCGCCCAGAGCCATTTGAACCATTGAACAGCGGTTCCAGCGGCCCTTCTGAGATCGCTCTGGCTAACCACAACGTAGTGACAGCTAGATTCTGGTCCTCACGTGGGGTGCTATGCGTCAGAGAGCTTGTCCAACTCGCCTTGTGTGCTATCCTGTCTCCCTCTAGCGTCTTCACAACCTATGGATGACAGATGGAGAGACATTGGCATTTGTAGCACATGATGGGAAGTCCATTGTTCTTGGCGCAAACAGATATTCCTTGCCGCTGTTTCTGCATTAAGATGTCGCATTTGATGTGCTTCGTTAAACCCAACTACCACAAATGACAGCTGCTGTCTGTGAACCTCACTAGAGAACACTGGAACACCGCGACTCAAATCCTTCTGAGGGATCATCTGATATTCTAATGGATAACACAGCCGAAAGGTGAAGAATGACTTTGGTCGTTGCACACACTGAAAGCGACGATCTCAAGCTCTGCTTGTGTCTGAACAGATTACACACACCAGACGCTGATACACTTGTTCCCCTAATTCTTTTCAGCAGGGTACTCGACAGTTCAACCTCATACAATTGTTAAGAGTCTATACACGGTCTATAGATAAAACCAGAGGAATACTCCAGTATAAAAGCTAGTGCTATAGTACGTAGAGATGAGGTCTGAACATAGTATGACGAGCGAAAACGATGAGAAGTGCGGCGGCCGCAGTGGAGCCGGGCGCAGGTGGCTATAGAGGCTGGCTGCCTGCGCTGATACCCCGTGCGGCGGATTTGCTGTGGTGCCTTTCTCCGGCGGACGACTCCAGCGGCATTCGACCGGACACGACGGTGGTATCGCTGGATTCAGTTTCCCGCTGAAGAAGGTGGTAGCCCAGTGGGTTACCAAAATTAGTAATTTGAGTTCACCTCTAACCCCAAATTATCAACAAAAGTTTTAAAAACGTGTAATTAACCTGTCGGACTTGGACCTTTCTTCAAATGAGCAAAATCTGCTTGAGAAAGGTTTTAAATACACTCCTTCCCTCCATCCATCAGAAAAACTGCTATATGTAGTGAAAGAAGATATTCCGTGTACTTTAGCTAAAGACGCTACTATGAAGTATTTAGTAGCTCATGCACTGAAGAAAGAAACCATATTTGTGTGACACCCCACATGATATGGAATTTCACGCCCTCAACATTGTGTTTCTCGTTCATGGCAGTCATTTATTAGCAGCCAGTACAGTGAACGTACTCATCTTGGGTTATATGATAAAGCGTAGCAGTGTAGTAAAAGTTATGGGACACTGGTCGACCTAACTTAGAGTACGCTCCCTAATTAATATGACAGCTGTTCAAGCCGGCCGGAGTGGCCGAGCGGTTCTAGGCGCTTCAGTCTGGAACCGCGTGACCGCTACGGTCGCAGGTTCGAATCCTGCCTCGGGCATGGATGTGTGTGGTGTCCTTAGCTTAGTTAGGTTTAAGTAGTTCTAAGTTCTAGGGGACTGATGACCTCAGAAGTTAAGTCCCATAGTGCTCAGAGCCATTTGAACCATTTTTGAACAGCTGTTCAAGCTGGGCTGCAATAGACAGTTTTTAGTTCAGGCTGAATAATGATAAACACTTTGACACCCGGCATTGACTGTCCGACTATCACTAGTTGATAGCTACTGGGCTCTAACTGCGGGAACTGTAGGTAATTGTTAGGCAGCTTAGACTTAGCATGGGTAGAGGCTATACTTGACAACCGAGATAAATTCATAATTGGTTCCTTTTATCGACACACCGACTCAGATGATACAGTTGCTACACAGTTCAAAGAAAACCAGAGTCTCATTTCAAGTGGTTACCCCATGGATACAGTGACTTTAATCTGCCTCTGCTATGTTGGCGAAAATATACTCGTACAGTCGGTGGTAGGCATGAAACGTAGTCCGAAATAGTACTGAATGCTTTCTCCAAAAATTATTTTGAATAGTTAGTTCAGGAGCTCACTTGAAGTGGTTGCGAAAACGTTATTTACCTCTTAGTAACACATTATCCTGAACAAATAGGGATCGTCATGACGGATAGAGGGATTAATTAATACAAGGTTTTTGTAGCAACACTGAATACTGTAAGAACAAAATCCACCAAAAAACTGCAAAATACATATATTAAAAAAAACAGAAAACACTCGCTTGACCATTTCCTAAGAGACAGTCTTCAGTCCTTTCAATCTGACCGTGTAAGCGTAGACCAGATATGATTCAAATTCATACAGATAGTATCGATGGCGGTTGAGAAATGTATACCAAATAAATTAATAATAGATGGCACTGATCCTCCATGTTAACACAAAGCAGATCAGAACACTGTTGGAGAAGCAATGGGAAAAGCATGCTAAATTTAAAAAGAACGCAAAATCTACAAGATTGTCGAAATGTAGCGCGATCTTCAACGCGGTATAATTTTAACAGTTTCCACAACGAAACTCTGTCTCGAAATATAGCAGAAAACCCAAAAAATTCTGGTTGTACGTAAAGCACATCGGCGGTAAGACGCAAACAGCCCCTTCACTGCACGATAACAATGGTAATGTCAGATTTCCAGAAGGCTTTTGACACCGTTCCTCAAAGGCGAGTGCTAATCAGATTGGATGCCTACGTAATATCGTCTCAGTTGTGTAACTAGATTTGTGATATCATGTCAGAAAGTCCACAATTCGTAATAACCGACAGGAAGTCGTCTGGTAGTACAGAAGTAATATCTGTCATTCCCAAGGGAAGAGTTGTAAGCACTCTGCTGTTCCCGACCTACACAAACGGTTTAGGCGAGAATCTGAGTAGCGCTCTTAAAACTTTTACAATGATGCTGTCATGTACTGTCTTGTAAAGTTATCAGATATTCAAAAGCAATTGCAAAATGATTTAGAGAAGATATCTGTATGGTGGGGAAAGTGAAAATTGACTCCATATAATGAGAAGTGTGAGGTCATCCACGTAAGTACGAACAAAAATCCATTCAATTTCGGTTACACGATGAATCACACAAATCTAAAGGCTATTAATTCAACTAAAGGGTTAGGGATTACAATTACAAATAACTCAAATTGGAACGATCACATAGATAATGTTGTGGGGAAACCGAACCCAAGACTGTGATTCATTGTCAGAACACTTAGAAAATGCAAAAATTCTCCTAAAGAGACTGTCTACACTACCCTTGTTAGTCCTCTTCTGGGGTACTGCTGTGCGGCATGGGATCTTTACTAGATGGGATTGATGGAGGACATCGAAAAAGTTCAAAGAAGGCCAGCTCGTTTTGTATTATCGCGAAATAGTGGAGAGTGTGCCACGGATATGATAAGCGAAATTTTGTCATTCTAATGCGAAAATATTTTGTTGGCGCCCACCTACGTTGGGAGAAATGATCATCATAATAAAATAAGAGAAATCAGAGCTCGTGCGTAAAGACTTAAGTGTTCGTTCTTTCCGGGCACAGTAGAGAAATAGCTTGAAGGTGCTTCGATCAACCCTTTGCCAGGTACCAACTGTGAATTGCAGAGTAATCATGTAGAATGGCTCTGAGCACTATGGGACTTAACATCTGAGGTCATCAGTCCCCTGGAACTTAGAACTACTTAAACCTGACTAACCTAAGGACATCACACACATCCATGCCCGAGGCAGGATTCGAACCTGCGACCGTAGCGGTCGCGCGGTTCCAGACTGAAGCGCCTAGAAACGCTCGGCCACTCCGACCGGCGTAATCATGTAGATGTGGATGTAAATGTAGATGTAGATGAATTGGACTTAGTTGACAACTGATGATCTCTGATATTTGCTGATCTGTGACAACTGGCCGAGAATGGGTTTGCGGCCTCTTTTATCCACAAATAGGGGAACCATTTGGTGGATGCGAGAAGCACTTCCTCGTATTGGTGGCCGGCATGATCTGGACTGTGTGGAGCCTCACTGGAAACTGCCTGCTGGTGTCGCACTCACTGGTTATAGCTCTGTATTGTGTGTCATGGTGGATACAGAATTCCTCCACTGGAGGGTAGGAGGGGGAAGCAGATGAGGCTGTATCATGTGGAAGAAGTAGTAGTAATATATTATTCTGCTGAGCGACCTTGTTATGTGCAACTAGAAATTCCGTAAAAATCTTCCAGGGAGTTCGTGCTTCAGGATGAAATGATGCAATTTTGAAATGTGAAACGCTGTTTTTCTTTCACAAAGAAATTTAAACCCCTACGAAGAAAATCATGTGGTGTTGTCCGTAAATAATGACTCCGGCAGTCTTCCAATGGAGAAAATCCTTGACAAAGCCTCGATAATTTTCATAGAAGTGTTCTACGACATTTTTATCAGCTTTGGAAATGTTGAAACTGCATCGATGAAAATTAGCCAGTAGATTCCTAAAAATGTTCCAGGGTTCTGACGCCTAGGGTCATGTAAAATATTGTTGTCGAGGAGCTGGCTGGTATTTTTTGCATCAGTGGCGTTTAGTCAGCGTCACGTCTTTGTCTTTATCCATAATTTCCCAATATAAATGCTACTTGGCAATGCATTTGGTTTGTGCGGTACTCCAGTCGCACTGAAGTAGCACTTGAAGCACTTGGGGCTTAAACGCTTCAAGAATAACCACTCGTGTCTTTCCTGCTTCTGACTATATGCGAAAGACACCTTCATAGACAGTGAGAGCAAGTCTCACGTTGCCAGTATGTTTTCATTTGAAGTTGATGAAAGAACGTTGTATGTATAGGCCTGTCCGATTGAATATATTGATAACCTTAGATAACACGTGATCATTAGGCACAAGATTTGTAATGAAACTGGAATTCAAACGAAAATTGTGATACCAAATCTGCATTCATTTGTTGACCAGAGGACCTGAAAATTATTTCATAATCATGATTCTATAAAAAGCAGAGTTCAGCGCTGAATAGGTTGAGCTGCTCTAGAAGAAACAGACTGGTTTCGTCTAAAAATAACCGCTAAGGGCTTGTGGTCTGTAAGGAGAATGAATCTTCGGCCGGAAAAAAAATTAGCCCACCCGCAAAGACAACTTCGATTTTGATCTGGTTATTGCATTTGCCACCTGTGGAATAGTAGATGTACTGGTAATGGTTTCAACGTCGTCCTCCAACAGATAGCATAGTGACATAGGTAGCAGAGTTCCATCTGTGAGACGACTCCTACAGCCAAGTGAGCGAGTTTGAAAGGGGTCAGATTGTGGCCTTCCGAGTGGTGGGATGGTCCTTTCGGAGAATTGCTTCAAATGTTGGACGTGATTTGTCAGTTGTGCAACGAGGTTGGCATCAGTGGTCATTTGAACATTCTTACAACCGTAGACGAGGGTCTGGACGTCCACGCAGCTCGAACGCTCGCCAAGATCGTAATATTCTAAGGGCAGTAGTGACAGATTGTACAGCTACCACAACACAGATAAGAGGTTTTGTGAACTCAGACGTAACAGCTCGAACTGTAGCAAATCGATTATTAACCGTGGTACTACAGGCACGCACCCCTCTAGCACGTCTTCCACTCACTGCACAGTATCGACATACACGACTCGATTGGTACCATCAGAGGATCACTTGGAAGATGGAATGGTGCGCCGTGCTCTTCAGCGATGAAACCAGGTTCTGCCTGCACGAAAGTGATAGCCGTTTGCACGTATGGAGTAGACATGGTGAGTGCTGTCTCGTTGAGTGCATTCGTCCAAGACTCACTGTCCCTCCCGAGGCCTTATGGTATGGGGTACGATAAACTATAACTGTCGTTCATCTTTGGTTTATCTGGAGGAGGCGCTAACCAGCTGCAGGTACGTGCAGAATGTTGTTCGACCTGTTCTTTTGCCGTTCCTGAAACAGGAAGGTGATGTGCTGTTCCAACAGGATAATATTCGTCCATACATTGCCCGTGAAACTCAACTTCCTCTGTAATACGTGCTGTAACTTCACCGGCCAGCACGATTTCCGGACTTGTCTCCAGTCGAGCATGTGTGGGGGCGAGAAGTGATTCGTGTGACTCTCAAGCCATCAAACCAAAAGCTTTTACAGACCTACGTCAACACGTCAAGCAGGCGTGGCATAACGTGTCCCAGGACAGTATTCGCCATCTGTACGATCGACTGGATGACAGAGTCAGCGTCTGCATTTCCGCACATGGAGGCTACGCCAAGTACTGATATGGGTGTTTCAGCATGGATCGAGAGCTGGTACCTCAGAACCGCTTGTGCTGCTGGTCTATAAGTGTAATAATTTCAGTTGCTCCAAATGCGCTATTGCAACAATAAATCTTATAGCGAAGATTATTTCAAGAGCTTTCTTCTCAGTTTTACTGTAGTTTCTCTGAGCATCTCTGAGTGTTTGGGATGCAAACGCTATCGGCATTCAAAACCTTGTTGTCCGTATGACATCTACATCTACATCTATACTCTGCAAATCACATTTAAGTGCCTGGCAGAGGGTTCATCGAACCACCTTCACATTTCTCTGTTATTCCAATCTCGTATAGCGCGCGGGAAGAATGAACACCTATATCTTTCCGTACGAGCTCTGATTTCCCTTATATTATCTTTGTGATCGTTCTTCCCTATGTAAGTCGCTGTCAACAAAATATTTTCGAATTCGGAGGAGAAAGTTGGTGATTGGAATTTCGTGAGAAAATTCCGTCGTAACGAAAAACGCCTTTCTTTTAATGATGTCCTTCCCAAATCCTGTATAATTTCTGTGACACTCTCCCCCATATTTCGCGATAAAGCAAAACATGCTGCCTTTCTTTGAATTTTTTCGATGTACTCAGTGATAACAGAACTAATCAAATCAGATTCCTTGTTTACGACAAACATTTTTTACGGGAGGGGGGGGGGGGGGGCAGCTGCCTGAGGCAGAGACGTATGAAATTGAGAAATTTACTAGACAACATCATTGCAGAATGCCTGCCAAGTGCCATCGTATGCCTATATGGATCAGCTGAGCACCCAAATGTGCATACGTCTGAGTCTGAAGGTAATAGCACACTGGAGGAGAGAATCAAAAGGACTTGAAAATCTTTACGGAAGGACATCGAAAAACTAGACAGAAGCAATCGTGACTGATGCCTGTTTCCTTCATGTGTTGGACAAGAGGGAATCATACGCCAGCAACGAAAGTTGTAAACAAATAATATGATTGACGAAATGAAGACCTGAAGTGAATGTCCACCTGTAAATATTCCTTTTGCCCTCTACGTCTACATTTCTACATCTGCATCCGTATGCTGCAAGGCACCGCATGGTGCATGGCGGAAGGAATCTCGTACCACTACTACTTATCTTCGTGGTCCCTGAGGGAAATGTACATCAGCAGCATTAGAACCGTTCTGCATTCGGCATCAAATACTGGTTCTCTGAATTTTAACAACAATGGTTTGCGAAAATAAAGGCGCCTACCCTCCAGGGATTCCCATTCGAATTCACGAAGCATTTCCGTTAAACTCGCCCGTTGATCGATCTTACCGGTGACAAATCCACCCGCACGCCTCCGAATTGCTACAATTTACATTTAATCCGACCACGTTGGGATCCCTAACACTCGAGCGGTACTCAGGAATGGTGGCGTCAGTGTTCTATACGCCACCTCCCTTACAGATGTTTTAAACTTCCCAAAAATTATCCCAATAAACTGAACAAACCGTCATGGCAATTAGAAAGCAAGATAAATCAGAAGGGTCATCGTGAACAGCTTACTCATAGCTTCTGGATAAAACAGAAATTTGTACACCTGATTGTATCCTATCCTCATTAATTAGTAATATAAAGGGCGTAAGGGGGCGATCAAAAAGTTTCCATCTGAGGGCATTTCTGCTGCGTATATGCAATGTAAGGCGACTCCAATGTGGGTATATAATCGCCGACATATAGTCGAGGGATTAGTGTGGCACACGTGTCTTCCCGACGTGCGTGATGTAAGTGCGGATTCTTGATCTATAGCGAAGTTGTTACCAAATGCGTTCAAACAGGACCAACGTGCTGTTGTTCGTATCTTGGCAGTCAAAGTACAAATACCGATAGACATCCATTGGAGGATGAAGAGTGTCTATGGGCTAGCATGTCCGTCAAAAACCACCGTTGTGGAATAGGGCGCCACAAGGGGTGCGGCTGCTTAATCACAACGCACTGCCCCATATCGCAAATTTCGTAACCCAGAGGTTACGCAACTCAAGTGGGAGACACTCGAGCACCCGCCCTATAGTCCTGATCTCTCCCAACGCGATTATCACGCCTTCGGTCCCTTAAAGCAGGCCTTGAATTGTCGGTGACTTCTATCGGACGAGGACGCGCAGCAGGCGTTACGGACTTCTTCACGCAGATGGACGTGGTGTTTTACCAAACGGTTGTTATCAACTTGGGGAGTCGGTAGGATGATTACCTCAATCCTCACAACCATTTTGTCTGATTGGCATACCAATTCCGGACACTACTGTCTTCGAACCGAAACTTTTTGCTCGCCCCTTATACGTGGGGACAACATATGTCTGTAGTAATACAGCACCTTCGTGGTGACAGGGTAATTGAAAAATATTCCCGGCTTGTTGCTCGCTACGTTTTTGTATTATTTCGTTGTAAATGGATTTCAATGATAATCTTTCATCTGAACTGTATTGTAGCGTCTGAGTATGTTTTCAATTATTGCTTAATTTCTTTGATAATTTCTTTTCTTATTGTTAAGAGCAAGTTTAACACCATCGAAACAGTTTAACACTTCGAAATGGATTTTTTAGTATACGAAAGTATACTTTCTTCCTGTTGATGCTTGTAAACTCTGTACCTTACTAGTCTACAGCTTTACCTATAATTATATGCACAAAGTGGTCTATCGCTATACAGGGATGGACGTAACTACAGAACCAGCTATAGCAAATTAGTCCGTGGCGGCCTTGAATGATGCATCGGCATGCGCCGGCGGCAGGAAATTACAGAGCAAAGCTTTCTCGGTCAGAGTTGCCGCAATGGCGGGTCTCATTAGCAGGCGGATAATAACGCTTCTCATTGTGTGTGCCTGACCTCTCCGCGCCGCCGTTCGGCTCATTTCGACGCGTGCGCATGCCTCGAGTAAGCAACGCAGTCAGTACCACTGATTCGGCCGATGGCATTCCCCCGCCAATCGCGGATACCAGAAACTTCTTGTATGTTAAATTCTGTTTGTTGTAGCTACTTCCTCTGGCTGCAAAGTTGGGCCAGTAAATCAGCCGGAGGAATTTCCTGCCCTGCCAACCCGATGTATTTATAGCCTGCATCGAAACAGTGGCCAACCTTGCGTTATCTTTTAAGGTAACTTTTTTTACTCATGGCTGTTATGGTGCTGATGCCGAAAGCAACGGAATTATGTCTTACAGTTATAGGCAACAAGTTTCTTGTGTAACTGAAATAATATTTCATTATCTCAGTTATTTAGGTAGGATCGTGAGCGAAACAATGCGCGTGCACTTGCCGGCGTGTGCGTGTTTTGTTGTTTTTGTAGAAATGAAAAATTGTATGTGTCAGCAATACACTAAATAGTTTAAATAATAATTTTCTGATTTTTTCTGCTACAAATGTTAGACTGAAAACTTACATGGTTACATTATTTTTGAGAAATAAATTCGGGCTTACTTAAATGTGTAGTGAACAGAAAAACAGAAAAAGAACATGTCTTAGAACAACTTCTAACTGGTGCATAAGTATTTATCTTAGGAAATAAAACAATATTCTAAATGTTTATACACTGCTGTACTTACATGCATTAAAATTTCAACACAATGAAGGCTGTATGCTATAAATGTCAGATTGCCATGATATATATACAGAACTAGTTATAGCAAATTAGTCCGTGGCGCCCATGAATGATGTATCGCCATATGCCGGCGGCAGAAAATGAGAGAGCAAAGCACTCTCGGTCAGAGCTGCCGCAATGGCGCCATGTAACAATGTATAACACGTATATTATGGGATGTACATTGCCATATGTATAAATTATTGACATTTCAGCATAACTGCACGAAGTGGGTACTAATAATAATGGTTCAAATGGCTCTGAACGCTATGGGACTTAACTTCTGAGGTCATCAGTCCTCTAGAGCTTAGAACTACTTAAACCTAACTAACCTAAGGACATCACACACATTCATGCCCGAGGCAGGATTCGAACCTGCGACCGGAGCGGTCTCGCATCTCCAGACTGTAGCGCCTAGAACCGCTCGGCCACTCCAGCCGGCTAGTAATAACACCATCCGTATTATGTATATGAGAAATAATTACTCAACGGATGTCTCATTCAGAAATTACATTTGAATCTTAGTTGTTTGCGAGAAGATTCTGTAACGCCCCAAGCAGGAAAATTGTATGTCAGCACAAGCCGAAATTTGACACTGGAAACTCGACGTCTGGGAATATTGCTGTTTGTCGAGATCTCCCGACTGTCAAGCGAGTATGGAATCTATGGGTTCAAGCACGCGGCATTTCGAGGATAGGCATATTGTTCGCTCGACCAAACAGAACTGTAAAACCACGTCGCGGATTTTGAGTCATTGAACGGAATTCCCTGGAGAAAGAGAAGTATGCACGCTGACAGTACGTCGATATCTGGGAAACCACGGACTGTTATTGTGGTGCATGCAGGGCTGCACCTCCGCAAATTTGGCCACCACACTTACGTTTATGCTTCGCGGGACAGGTACAGCCCTACCTCACCTACGAGGTTGTTGTCATTAGAAGATAGACACTGACAATGGTACTAAGGTCCACAGCTCGTGGTCTCGGGGTAGCGTTCTCGCTTCCCGAGCACGGGGTCCCGGGTCCGATTCCCGGCGGGTCAGGGATTTTCACTTGCCCCGACATGACTGGATGTTTTTGCGCCGTCTTCATCATAATCATTCATCCCCATTACGGTCGGAGGTAGGCAACGGCAAACCTCTCCATTAGGACCTTGCCTAGTACGGCGGTGCGGGTCTCCCGCGTCGTTCCTCTATGCTCTGTCAAGAAACAGGGGACTTCGTTTCCATTCCAGTGGTACTAAGTACTCATCACCATTCACAGTAGGTTTGGAGTATATACGAAGATGTTGTCTTATAACCAGTCAACTGGTGCCCCAAAATCGCCACCATGCAGTTTTCTCTCTTTTCCGTCATTAATGTTCTAAAACGTTCATTGTCACCATTTTTCTTTGTTTATTGGTTCACATTAATTCATTAATTAAATGATTTCATTTTTCCTTTAAGTTTCTTTTGTTACATTATCTGACTGTCTCATAGGGTTCAAGTAAGTAATCATCCCTTAAAATGAACTCTGACGTCGAGCGTGTTAGTTCAGCTACTGTGTACCTTTCGGCCCTTAGATGACATATCAGTGAAATCTCACACATCCGATGCAATTAACTGGTTGCGGTGGTCTCCTTTACCAACACAGTTCCAAATTATAGGTGCATAAGATGTTGTTCGCTATGGACCTTGTGGTGTAGTGGGTAAGCAGTCGACCAAGCCTGACCACCACAGGAGAGGATCGTCATATTGTGCACCATGAACATCATAACCGCCTGGCATCCGAGAACTAGCTACTGAATCCCTGTGATAGTCTGTGTCATCCCATGCCATTAATTGGAGACTAGTAGCAGCCACACTAGGGAATTACTGTGTCATATGTAGGCTGCCGTTTACACAACAACACAAACTGCTGTGTTTAGAGTGGTGCCGTGACAGACAAACATGGACTCTGATGAATGGCGTCGCATTTTGTTCAGCAATTAATCACAGTTCTGCCCTACCCCGTACGATGGCCATCGGACACTGTGGCGGCGACCTGGGAAAAGGACCCATTCTTTCAGTATTTTGGAGAGGCAAATCTGTGGTACTCCTGGCATCATGGTGTGGGAAGCCATTACGTATGACTTCAGATCAGGGCTGGTAGAGACGGAATGAACTTTCAGTGTACAACGGTACGTCAAGGACATCCTGCATCCTCATCTATTATATCCTAAGCGACAGCGTCATGTTACCTTTTTCAACAGGACAGTGCTCGCCCACACATGATACATATCTCTAGAGGTGTCTCCATGATAATCTGGTACTACCGTAAACGAGTTGCGTGGATCTATCCCCGATAGAACATGTGTGGCATTACTCGAACAGTCCACAACTGTAACAACTGTTCTTTCATATTCTGGACAGTGGCACTAGAACAGAGTTTCCGTGTGAGCTAATACCACACATGTGATTCTCCATTTCTTGCTCGAACAGTCCACGGGTGTACTGCCGGTCCGTAGTGTCCAACGGGCACAATATTCCGATCAGACATGTCGCTATAGTCAGGTGCGCTGACGAACTGAGCTGTTGAGGGCGGGCGGCCGTCTTAAATCCCCTCACCTCGCGAGGCGTTCTCTCCGCGGAGCGCGGTGGTGGCCTACGCTAACGTCTCACCGACCGCTGATGAGTGGAAGGGAGGGGATGATGACGATGATGATGATGATGTTTGTATTGTGCCGTGCTCAACTGCTCGGTTATTAGCGCCCGTACAAATTCCCAACCTTTTCTCAGTCCAATCTTGCCACTTGCAGGAATGATGATGAAATGATGAGGAAAACACAAACACCCAGACATCTCGAGGCAGGTGAAAATCCCTGACCCCGCCGGGAATCGATTCCGGGACTCCGTGCTCGGGAAGCGAGAACGCGACCGCGAGACCACGAGCTGCGGACAGGGGAGGGGATTTAAGACGGCCGCCCACCCTCAGAAGCTCAGTTCGTCAGCTCACCTGACGATAGCGACATGTCTGATCGCCGAAATATTGTGCCCGTTGGACACTACGGACCGGCAGTACACCCGTGGACTGTTCGAGCAAGAAATGCGCCAGGAGAAACTGAAGAATCACATGTGTGGTATTAGCTCACACGGCAACTCCGTTCTAGTGCCACTGTCCAGAATATGAAAGAACAGTTATTACAGTTGTGGGCCACTTTGCCTCGGGAGAGAATGAACGGCTTTATCACACACTTCACAACCGAATCAGCGCATGCTTCCATGCCAGAGGGGGTGCAACGTCGTAATGATACATGGTCTCACGCTGACAAGTTCTTTGTAAAAGTGACTCGATGTTGCAAACACTTACATAACATCTCAAACACTCTCAACCCGTGAGGTTTTCCTCTCGTTCTGGGTGCTTCACACTTTCTGTTAGGCAATGTATTAACTAGGCTCCTGGAAGCACACGATAAATCCTTTAAGGTCATTTTCAATACTATCGGTCATACTTCCTCGGACTTCTTTTCTGCTGAGTCACTCGATGCTTAATATTGCTACAACTATTCAAATGCTTCTTTAGCTGCCTAAACAAAGTACATGATCAATCTAAATTCCTGTAATTAGATATAAAACGGTCTAATAGCGAGCGATATTCTTCACTTAACGCATAAAGTCTCACACTAAATGAAACAATAATTTACGCGGGGTACATAAGGCAAGCAGCAAAGGACGGTTGGTCTCAAAAAGCACATATTTTAACAAATCAGGTATCATTATGTGTACTGTTATCAGAAAAGTGGACGCAGAATTCTGCGCGAGTGGACAACAATAATGAATCAAGCCGTAACCAACAATAAATTTATTCCTGTGTATGCAATGTTGTTCCTGATTCTATGTATGTTCCCACTTCGGGCCGCATTTACGTTATAGCGATAGTGCACTGTATTCCAGTCTGCAAGAAGCAGGTATGTCAAACAAGCCTCAAAACAGCTGTGACAGTGTGAAATAGAATATTATCATCCAAATACTGTTTTATGCGTGAAACATACAGCTGCTATATGTATCCATTGTCCTGCCTAGTCACTAGTCGGAGCCATAAAGCTGTGGCAAGGTTTCCTCCTTTCTTTCTTTTTTTTGTGCAACATATTTTTTTCAGGTTAATTTGTCAGGTGGAAATTTAAGTGTTGTAACTAAATTAGGTGTTTTTAACTTTGTAGAGTGTCGCTTTCGTACTGTAATAGATGGCAGTGGAAATGTGACATGGTGAGGTGGGAAACACGATGCTTGCACATAAACTATTCTTCTCGAACTGTACATGGCGGCCGTGTAAATGCGACAGAAATGAATCGTCGTCGGGGCCATTCCCTTATTCCGTAAGCTACTGCGCAAAGGATAAGGAATTCAGTAAAGGCTTCGATATACAGCCCAAACATATCAGGAACTGTACGACAACATATTTGTTCCTCCTTGTGAGCTGTATATTGGTGATGAAATTTTCCTCCTCCGTCAGGATTTTAGATGACTACCTCCAACTGGAATGCTGTCGCATTAATCGCGTTATACATTTTAGATTTGGAGAAGGATCTCTATTGCTCTGAATACTAATAGATGAAAAGACAGAAAACAGGCCGCTAACCATGATCAAATCTTGTCTAACTTATAAGTAATTCGGTGCACTAAAGTACAAAGAATTTGGTACCTATAGCTTACAGCGATATTGCTACACATAGCTACTTGCATATGCCACTGAATTTCAATATTTGACGTAAATTTAATAGAAGCAGAGGGTGTCTACAAGTAACCACGCAAAAGGGACAGACCTCGATATTAAAGCGAAAGATTTTGCAGCTAATAGCGCGAGCATTGGAATTTCGACGTGGTTTCTCGAAGCACGGATCTTATTAGTTCTGCGCGGAGGGACACGCATTTGGCGGAAAATTGTGGCGCAGAGAAGATCAGTCTTTTGCTGCTGTCCCGCGCTGCGGCTCAGTTCCTGTATTTCTCTTCTATAAATGCACGTAACGAAAGAATCGGACAAAATAAAGTTTGAAACTTGCATCTATTGCGCCACAGAATTTAGGTCACTCGAGCAGAGGATAAAATTGGCACGTTGAAGTGCCTTCGTTAACTTCTGGTACTCAGGGAGCTTAAAGGGGATCTGCAACGTGGTTGCAGAAAATTTATGCGGATTCTTTATGCTCCTTAATGCCTACTGTATAAGACATCATTTATTTTGTTTTCTAGTTGTCACACTGTTTCCGGTGCAGGTGTTAAAATCAAAAGTGACTTGTGTTTAGTAACGGACTCGTGTATACAGGTTGAATGAACGTTAACCAATAGGATTTCTGCTTAACTCTTAGGATTTGTTTCTATCAAAATTTCGTTGGATATGGTTGAAAAGTGAGAGGATGTTGTTTGGAGTAATGGAACATCCGTAGATATGATACGGAATAACTCTAAAACTTATATTTAACTCTAGTCTGTTGAACGACATGCCATGCGTTTCAGCCAGACTGCAATAAAACCGTTGACAACATAGAATTTTGAAACACTGGAATGTATTTATTTATATGATACCGGATACCAAGTTTATTGCTATATCAAACCTTTTCGCCGGCCGCGGTGGTCTCGCGGTTCTAGGCGCGCAGTCCAGAACCGCGTGACTGCTACGGTGGCAGGTTCGAATCCTGCCTCGGGCATGGATGTGTGTGATGTCCTTAGGTTAGTTAGGTTTAAGTAGTTGTAAGTTCTAGGGGACTGATGACCACAGCTGTTAGGTCCCATAGTGCTCAGAGCCATTTGAATCATTTTTCAAACCTTTTCAAATTTTGGTTTGCCATCACTAATTACGTTTATCAAGGGTTTTCGTGGTTAGTAATAAAATACTATATATAATAATCTCGGTTGCGTAAAAACACGCGTTTATTCGTAAGTGGTGAACCCGTTTCGACATTTTGTGGATCTTCTTAGGACCATACTCGTCCACTTAGAGAGCAAAAGAACTGAGGGAAACATGTAATTTAATAAACATTAAGTTAAACGTAAATTATACGATGGTATGCCCAGTAAAGACCTGTGGAGACGATGACACGAAGCAGGAACTGTGAGACTTCGTGTACATCAATAATGAGCAGTAGGACGTCAATGGTTACCTGCTGACTTGGACACCTCATCGACAGCGATTAGAGATGCTACGCTTCGTTGATGGTAAATCGTCTTTTAAGGCCGACCGCCAACATTTTATGCACTGCCATATACTGCAGAAAACCCATGTGACCACCGTCTAGCATCGCCTGCAACGAAGCTACTCTAACAATACATGCAGAATGCTCTTTAATTCACTGTCGCCCATGTGTGGGTGTGGAACACAGTCGCCCACGTTGGGTCTGCCCAGATTCCATTCACATTTTGGGTTCGAAGTAGTGTACCGTATCGGAGCGGCTTCAAAACATTATATATATATATATATATATATATATATATATATATATATATAAATATAAATATATAAATATATATACATATATATATATATATATATATATATATATATACCCCCTTCATATTTCAAGCCTCGGGAAGCAAAACCGCTGCTTGTAGCACTGAAGATACTTGGAAAGAGTCATTCTGTCATTTCAGAAAACGAATAATGCTAGAAAATGGCACAGAAGTGGGTACATTATTTCGTATATTTTCATCATAAATTCAGACTTGATGCAACGACTTCAGAAATTTCTTGAAAACTGTCATAGGAAGCAAATTAAAGACAACCAACTATATTCACTACCGAAATCAGACGTAAAAAATATGTTAACTCGAAGTATTTTATTGATATCAAAAATTAATATAAACTCGAGCACGCTTTGAATAAAACTGGCCCGTTTTAGGAAAATGCCTTTTCAGAGGCGAAGCAAAAACAACTTATGCTAGTGACAATACAAAAATCGTACTCGGAAAAGCGTGCAAACTTGAACAGTCCGTAAACTTTGAAAAAAAGGAACAAACAAATATTGCATAACTTCCTGGCAGATTAAAACTGTGTGCCGGACCGAGACTCGAACTCGAGACCTTTGCCTTTCGCAGAAAAGTGCTCAACCATCTGAGCTACCCAAGCACGACTTACGATCCGTCCTCACAGCTTCAATTCTGCCAGTACCTCTTCTCCTACTTTCCAAACTTCACAGAAGCTCTTCCGCGAACCTTGCAGAACTAGCACTCCTGAATGAAAGGATACTGTGGAGACATGGCTTAGCCACAGGCTGGGGGATGTTTCCAGAATAAGATTTTCACTCTGCAGCGGAGTGTGCGCTGATGTGAAACTTCCTGGCAGAGTAAAGCTGTGTACCGGACCGAGACTCGAACTCGGGACCTTTGCCTTCCGCGGGCAAATATTACATACTTCCATCACAGAATCAATGTTTCTCGGATTCACTTTGAGTAGCGGCAGTATCACACATCAAACATGATCGACTTGGTTTTTCATTTTCCCTGCAAACTGGACTGTTTTTTGCACATTTGGTATCTCATTTTCTTGAGGGGTGGCTTGCCAGACACTGGGCGATTGGTGTCTTCCTTAGTTCCAGGAACCATCTTATGAAGTTCAGCCAAGCTGCAGGCAAGATGCTTCAAAAAATCTTGTCGAGACAATTTACTTCCCGCTAATGTGAAGTAAATCCAGCCGTTTATTCCCATTATGTCGAGTATACCATAAAAATATCTCATTGACCAACGACAAGAGTACCCATTTGTGTGGAAGAGTGACACATTCTGTCGAAACAATCAACTCTTCCTTTCGTCAAATTACAGAACTGAACGACTTCAGGTTTCCGTGTACCAGAATTTACAGATTCTGAATCATGCATCGTGAATAAACGTGTTACGTTTTTGGCCGGCCGGGGTGGCCGAGCGGGTCTTGGAGCTTCAGTCTGGAACCACGCGATAGCTACGATCTCAAGTTCGAATCCTGCCTCGGGCATAGATGTGTGTGATGTCCTTAGGTTAGTTAGGTTTAAGTAGTTGTAAGTTCCAGGGGACTGGTGACCTCAGACGTTAAGTCCCATAGTGCTCAGAGCCATTTGAACCATTTCTTCAATATCCTTGTCCTGGAGTGACTTCTCTCTATTGCCTCTCTCACTCTGCGATGATTTACATCTCGCTGATGAACCTAGGACCTCCGCAACGACCTGTTATCTTCTAAACAAAGGAAAATGGTTCAAATGGCTCTGAGCACTATGGGACTCAACTGCTGAGGTCATTAGTCCCCTAGAACTTAGAACTAGTTAAACCTAACTAACCTAAGGACATCACAAACACCCATGCCCGAGGCAGGATTCGAACCTGCGACCGTAGCGAAAGGAAAATCTGAAAGATCATAATGTAGCATTCAGGTTGGAAAAAACAATACCTTTTCAAAATAGCAATTGGACAAAAAGCAACTGTTTCTCATTACAGTCTTATCTATAACTCAGACAGTGAAAATAACCCTTAAATAGCTCGAAAGATTGAAAATCGATGAGGAAAACAAGTTTCCGCATTTATCAAATTTTTTTAATCGTCCTCCCACGTGGGTTTCGCACGGACCCCAACCACGTTTCTCCAACCAAACAATCGAAAACAGGGTTACTGACCTGCAGGATCGGTGCTGCCTTGTCGACCTCTCGAGCACTACTGAGGAGGAAGCTATTCAAGGAGGGGTTGTGGGAGGCAAGAATCTGACTGGGCAGGGAAAAACTTTGCGGGTTCGCTAGGACGCCAGATGGGCGGCGGAGATTTAATCATTGTCTTGAATTTAATTACATGGTTTCTTGCTTTGGAGCTCAAATCTATAGGGAGTTGCTTAAGATAATGTAACACTTTATACACATGCAGTTAAAGTTTATATAATACAACATAAGAAATATAATTGACCAGCCGTGTTCTTTAAAACGTTAGTGGACTTCGTGCTGCGGGATTTTGCGGACAATTACGTTTTTTCACTTTGTATTATCTAAAACTTTAACTATATAACGAATAAACAGTTATTTTGTATTAAGCTTCTTCCTATATATTATAGCTTCAGTGTCGGGAACTTTCAGAAACAGTTACTTGTAATTGAATTCAATGATTACACGGCATTCTGTATGAATATTAGGCTGGCTGTATTACTAGAGATGCTGGATAGCGGCTACATGGGATTTCTGCAGTACGTGGCCGTGCATAAATCGTTGGCGGACGGCGTTGATGGACGACTTGCAATCAACGCAAATACGAAGATTATATGCGGCGTAGCATATTTGTTCGCTATCGATAAGACACGCACGTCGCCAGGTAAGAAGCGGCGCCATACAGACCGTCTTAGATGAACACAAAGTCTCGCAGAGGGCCGTTTAGTAACATGATGCCATTGGTTGCTCGCTTGTAATTTTAACGTTGTGTAAAATCTTAACTGCATAACATATAAATTGGCACTTAGACATTACTTACGTCAATACCCAGCATAGTATTAAGGTTTATATTTATACTGTATGACATGTATCGCATAAGTTGTATCCCATTGGCTGAAGATGTACAGTGACAGGCACGGGACGCGGCTTCTCCTATTTAACTCTATGACACCGCCATATAGCCAGCAGTCGACATCAGTGGGTTTTATCCACAGTTCCTGATTCGTGCCATCGTCTCCACACGTCATCACTGAGTATAACTAAGTGTAATTCACGTTTAATTTAAGGTTTATTTTATTACAAGTTTACCTCTCTTCCGGGGTACTCTAAAGTACAGAATATGGTCCGAAGATGATCCACATCGTGTCAAAAACTGTCGTTACTTATGAATAAAAGTGTTTTTGTTGTGTCAAGACGGTTTTACATAATATTTTATTACTAGTTCATTCCGGTCGCTGCTGTTCCCAATATGCTTGCAAAGATTTTCATAGTTACTTCAAGTTTTCAGCAAAGTCGACAGCTCAAACGACTGTCCCAGCGTAAAAGTCATTACCACTTAAATCTCTCACCACTTTTGACGAGCCGCCTTGGGATCCTTTGCGCGTTACCCGTACCGTACATCTGTCCTGTTAGCGTAGACCCGTTAGAAACATTCCGCGGTTTCGTCACTGACTGATTGCGGCTAAAGTTGCTTTTGTTCTGATAATCCAGTCATTTAAAAGGGTATCTTCTTGAGCTAGTTTCTGTGGCATGTGGGCACACCACTTTTGTTTACACTTCGGTATCTATATATTGGAACACCCCCTCCCCCCATGAACGATGGACCTTTCTCCGTTGGTGAGGGGGATTGCGTGCCTCAGCGATTCAGATAGCCGTACTGTAGGTGCTACAACAATACAGGGGCATCTGTAGAGAAACCGGACAAACGCGTGGTTCCTAAAGAGGGGCAGCAGCCTTTTCAGTTGTTGTAGGGGCAACAGTCTGGACGACTGTCTGATCTGATCTTTTAACACGAACCAAAACGGCCTTGCTGTGGTGGCACCGAGAACGGCTAAAAGCAAGGGGAAACAGCAGCCGTAGTTTTTCCCGGGGGCATCCAGCTCTGCTGTATGGTTATATGTTGATGAGATCCTCTTGGGTAAAATATTCCGGAGGTAAAATAGTCCCCCATTCGGAATTCGGATCTCCGGGCGGGGACTACTTAGGAGGACGTCATTATCAGGAGAAACAGAATTGGTGTTCTATGGAGCGGAGTGTGGAATGTCAAATCCTTTAATCGGGCAGGCAGATTAGAAAACTTAAAAACGGGAAATGGATAGGTTAAAGTGGGATACAGTGGGAATTAGTGAAGTTTGGTGGCAGGAGGAAAAGGACTTCCGGTCAGGTGAATACAGGGTTATACATAGAAAATCAAACAGGGATAATGCCGAAGTAGGTTTAATAATGAGTAAAAAAAAAATTGGAACGCGGATAAACTATTATGAACAGCATATTGAACGCATTATTGTAGCCGAGATAGACACGAAACCTACACCCACCACAATGGTACAAGTTTATATGCCAGCTAGCTCCGCAGATGAGGAGCAGATTGACGAAATGTATGATGAGATAAATGAAATTATTCATATAGTCAAGTGAGCTGAAAGTTTAATAGTCATGGGGGACTGGAATTCGATAGTAGGAAAAAGAAGAGAAGGAAAAGTAGCTGGTGAATATGGACAGGGGGAAAGGAATGAAACACGAAGCCACTTGATAGAATTTTGCACAGGGCATAATTTCTTTATAGCTAACACTTAGTTTAAGAATAATGAAAGTAGGTTGTATACCTGGAAGATACCTGGAGACACCGAAATGTTTCAGACTGATTATATAATGGTTAGACAGATACTTAGGAACCAGATTTTAAATTGTAAGACGTGTCCAGAGGTAGATGTGAACTCTGACCACAATTTATTGGTTATAAACTGCAGGTTAAAACTGAAGAAACTGCAAAAAGGCAGGATATTAAGGAGATGGGACCTGGACAAACTGAAAGAACCAGATGTTGTAGAGGGTTTCAGATGGAGCATTAGGGAACAATGGACAAGAAGGGGGGGAAAGGAATACAGTAGAACAAGGTGGAAGAAGAATGGGTAGCTCTGAGAGATGAAATAGTGAAGGCAGTATAGGATCAAGTACGTAAAAAGACGAGGGCTAGAAGAAATCCTTCGGTAACATAAGGGATACTGAATTTAATCGATTAAAGGGGAAAATATAAAAATGTAATAAATGAAGCAGACGAAAGGGGATACAAACGTCTAAAAAATGAAATCGGCAGGAAGTGCAAAACGGCTAAGCAGGAATTGCTAGAAGACAAATGTAAAGATGGAGAAGCATACATCACTAGGGGTAAGATAGATACTGCTTACAGGAAAATTGAAGAGACCTTCGGAGAAAAGAGAGTCACCTGTACGAATATCAAGAGCTCAAATGGGAAACCAGTGCCAAGCAAAGAATGGAAAGCAGAAAGGTGGAAGGAGTACATAGAGGATCTATATAAGGGAGATGTACTTGAGGGCAATATTATGAAAATGGAAGAGGATGTAGAGGAAGATGAGAAAGCAGATATGATACTGCGTGAAGAATTTGACAAACCACTGAAAGAAGTAGGTCGGAACAAGGCCCCTGGAGTAGACAACATTCCGTTAGAGCTACTGATAGTCTTTGGACATTCAGCCATGACAAAACTCTTCCATCCGGTGAGCAAGATGTATGAGACAGGCGAAATACCCTCAGACTTCAAGAAGGTTGTAAAAATCCCAATTCCAAAGAAAGGACGTACTGGCAGGTGTGCAAATTACTGAACTATCAATTTAATAACTCACTGCTGTAAAATACTTACACGGATCCTTTGCAGAAGAATGGAAAATCTTGTAGAAGCTGACATTAGGGTAGATCAGTTTGGATTCAGGAGAATGTAGGAACAGGCGAGTCAATACTGACCCTACGATTCTCATATAAGATAGGTTACGGAAAGGCAAACCTACGTTTATAGCGTTTGTAGATTTAGAGAAAGCTTTTGGCAATGTTAACTGGAACACTCTTTTTCAAGTTAAAATGGCGGCAGTGGTAAAATACAGGGAGCGAAAGACTATTTACAATATGTACAGAAACCAGATGGCAGTTATACGAGTGGAGGGTCACGAAGCAGTGGTTGAAATGGGAGTGAGACAGGGTTGTATCCAGTCAACGATGTTATTCAATCTGTATATTGAGCAAGCAGTAAAGGAAACAAAACAAAAATTTGGAGTACGAATTAAGGTACAGAGAGAAGAAATAAAAACTTTGAGGTTTGCCGATGACATTGCAATTCTGTTAGAGATAGCAAAGGACTTGGAAGGGCAGCTGAACGGAATGGACAGTTTCTTGAAAGGAAGATATAAGATGAACATCAACAAAAGCAGAACGAGGATAATGGAATGTAGTCGAATTAGACCAGGTGGTGCTGGGGGGACTAGACGGGAAATGAGGCAATTAAAGTAGTAGCTGAGTTTTGCTATTTGAGATGCAAAATAACGGATGATGGTCGAAAAAGGAAGGATACAAAATGTAGACTGGCAATGTCAAGAAAAGTGTTTCTGAAGAAGAGAAATTTGTTGACATGGAGTATAGATTTAAGTGTCAGGAAGTCCTATCCGAAAATATTTGTATGGAGTGTAGCCATGTATGGAAGTGAAACATGGACGATAATCAGTTTAGACAAAAAGAAAATTGAAGCTTTTGAAATGTGGTGCAACAGAAGAATGCTGAAAGTTAGATGGGTCAATCACATAACTAATCAGGAGGTACTGAATAGAATTGAGGAGAAGAGACATTTGTGGTACAACCTGACTAAAAGAAGGGATCGGTTGCTAGGACACATTCTGAAACATCAAGGGATCATCAGTCTAGCACTGGAGTGAAGCATGAGGGTAAAAATCGTAGAGGGAGACCAAGGGATGAATACAGTAGGCAGATTCAGAGGGATGTAGGTTGCAGTAGTTACTCGGAGATGAGGAGGCTTTCACAGGAGGATGGAGAGCTCCATCAAACCAGACTCTGGACTGAAGACCAAAACAACAACATAGTAAAACGTGTGAACCGCAGCTACGATACGTCTCTCGTAGAGACGCGCCGTCAGAGTAATAATAATAATGATAATAAGAATAACAATAATAATAATAGTAATAACGGAAGCCAAACTCCGCTGCCAGGCCCAGAGGAGCGGGCGCCATGTTGTACTCCGTCGCAGTGCGGCGTGCGGCGTGGAGGGTTGAAGGGTCAGGACACCGCTCTCCTAGGTGTTACTGGCTTTCTAGACCTTGAAACTGCTATATCTCATTCAAGTAGGGCCTCAGTTGGCATCACGACGCTGAGTTTTTGCCGTTCCAGTAATAATATCGTTCTCCATCTTCATGCATCATGCACACAGCTGTTAAAAAAAGCTACGCATACTAACAACAACCACAATACATGTACGCTCATATGAAGTTGGTTTTAAAACTGGTCACTATTAGAAAATAATAAATGTAAAACCACAAACGATAATTGGCTGCATTGCAACCATAAATATATTTGATCACCCACCTTTGTCTTGAAACTACTGATAAACAATGAAAACCGTTTTAAAATTAAGTTGATACCACTTCTGTTTTCATAAGTCCTTCAGATCCGCTGATGAATTTTTGAAAAGTGCCAATTAACCAATTTAGCTGTAGATTAAGTTTAATTTAATTGCCACTCATTTGAAAGATCGGCCTGTAGACAAATTATCACTTAGAAAATGTCTTATAACTATGAACCAATTCACACACCCCACATAATGTTAGTAAGATGTCTTCCCTTAATCACGTTACTAAAATATTCGTGCCAGATTTCTTACTTCTTTAATTTATAACAAGCAACATAGATATCTTTAATAAGCAGTAGGTGAACTGATATTGTCGATAAAATGGCCATATTTGAAAATGCTATATCGTTCATGAGGTTGACAATATGTAAATCAAAGGAAACAGCGTGAAACGTTTGATGAGAATGATATGTTTAATGAGGATAGATAAGAAGAAAAGGCTTACTTTGTGTGCTCTATTTGCACTGTCAAAACTGCACACAAAACAGATGTATGATATACGGATGTATTTCGAGATTCTAGTATTAGTCCACTATACAGGGTGATCACCTAACGTTACCGCTGGATATATTTCGTAAACCACATCAAATACTGACGAACCGGTTCCAGAGACCGAACGTGAGGAGAGGGGCTAGTGTGATTGTTTAATACAAACTATACAAAAATGAACGGAAGTATGTTTTTTAGCACAAACCTACGTTTTTTAAAAATGGAACCACGTTCGTTTTGTTAGCACATCTGTACATATAAACAAATACGTAATCAGTGCCGTTTGTTGCATTGTAAAATGTTAATTACATCCGGAGATATTGTAACATACAGTTGACGCTTGAAACCTCCGACGTTCAGTTGCATGTTGTAACAAACACGGGCCACGGTCGGCGAGCAGCATCTGCAGGGACATGTTTACGATGACGACCGTGTTTACGAGCGTGGCTGTAGGGCACTGTTGTGGTTTGGTCTAGCTGTCGCAGTGTCCACATGTAGCGCTTGCTGCTATTGTTATTCTGCATTCGTCTCCGCACGCAGACCAACTGTAGTACACCGTGTTACCAGACGTCTGTGATAGTGTAGTGTTGTAGGAACTGTGACCATGGTGTATTCGAACTCTGAAAAGGCGGAGATGATACTCATCTATGGCGAGTGTCGACGAAATGCAGCTGAAGCCTGCAGGGTGTATGCAGAACGGTACCCGGACAGAGAGCATCCAACGTGCCGCACATTGCAAAACATCTACCGCCAACTGTATGCAACAGGTATGGTCGTAGCACGCAAACGGGTCCGTAACAGGCCTGTCACAGGAGAAGCGGGTGCAGTTGGTGTGTTAGCTGCTGTTGCCATGAACCCACACATGAGTACACGGGACATTGCGAGAGCCGGTGGATTGAGTCAAAGTAGTGTCATGCGCATACTGCATCGTCACCGCTTTCACCCGTTTCATGTGTCGCTACATCAGCAATTACTTGGTGATGACTTTAATCATCGAGTGCAATTCTGTCAATGGGCATTAACAGAGAATGCGTTGCAGTTCTACCTGTTTACCGATGAAGCGGGTTTCACAAACCACGGGGCAGTGAATCTACGGAACATGCATTACTGGTCCGTGGACACTCCTCGCTGGCTCAGACAGGTAGAGCGACAGCGACCGTGGACTGTAAATGTATGATGCGGAATCATTGGCGACCACCTCATTGGTCCTCACTTCATTGCAGGGGCCCAAACAGCTGCAACATACATCGCGTTTCTACAGAATGATCTGCCGACGTTGCTCGAAAATGTCCCACTGGAAACGCGTCGACGTATGTGGTATCAGCATGATGGTGCACCTGCACATTCCGCAATTAACACTAGGCTGACCCTTGACAGGATGTTCGAGGGGCGTTTCATAGGACGTGGAGGACGCATAAATTGGCCAGCCCGTTCTCCTGATCTTACACCTCTGGACTTCTTTCTGTGGGGTACGTTAAAGGTGAATGTGTACCGTGATGTGCCTACAACCCCAGAGGATAAGAAACAACGTATTGTGGCAGCCTGCGGCGACATTACACCAGATGTACTGCGGCGTGTACGACATTCATTACGCCAGAGATTGCAATTGTGTGCAGCAAATGATGGCCACCACATTGAACATCTATTGGCCTGACATGTCGGGACACACTCTATTCCACTCCGTAATTGAAAACGGAAACCACGTGTGTACGTGTACCTCACCCCTCATGGTAATGTACATGTGCGTCAGTGAAAAAGACCAATGAAAAGGTGTTAGCATGTGGACGTAATGTGCTGTTCCAGTCTCTTCTGTACCTAAGGTCCATCACCGTTCCCTTTGGATCCCTACGTAATTCGGAGCTCTCCGATACACACGATCGAACAGCGGAGGAGTGGTACTCAAGCGTCAACTTTAGGTTACAATATCTCCGGATGTAATTAACATTTTACAATGCAACAAACGGCACTGATTACGTATTTGTTTATATGTTCAGATGTGCTAACAAAACTAACGGGGTTCCATTTAAAAAAACGTAGGTTTGTGTTAAAAAACATACTTCCGTGCATTTTTTTATGGTTTGTATTAACCAATTACAATAGCCGCTCCCCTCACGTTCGGTCCGTGGAATCGACTCGTCAGTATTTGATGTGGTTTACGGAATATATCCAGCGTTAATGTTAGTTGACTCACCCTGTATAAAGTAATGCTGAAGGGAATGTACCGAGCGCAGTAAGAGATTTCTCTGGTGATGTCAGAATTTGAACATAACTAACTTTAGATGAATGACTGAAAGTCAGTTTTCCCGGCCAACTCTCATTTTGCTACATGCCATAATTACACGACTCCTCTAGCGGAAACTCTCAGTTTCAAGTAATGTCTTTCCACAACGTATGTTATACTCCTTCAACCAAAATGTTGACACGTTGTGATATTTCTGGTTACTATGGTATTCTCTGTTTGAGAAGCAGAAGGTCCCTTAGTCCGGTAAAAGCAAGATATCCACGAAATAAATTTTATTCACTAACGTTTTTCTTCGGAACTAATGTGCACTGAAGTTTTAAAACATGGGAATAAATGAAGCACATAAATAAAATGTGAATAATAACAGTGGTACGATGAAATTCTGTGTTTTTCTTGTGCCGAGGATTTCATTGAAACCACTCTAATGGCTTATGACTTTGGATACGTAATCTTATAAATTTTTAGTGTGTAAAATCGTTCGAATGCAGCTCCCTACAAGTTTCTAACCAAACCATCGCTACAGTTTATCGTTTACGTGAATACCTGCAGTTCACACATCTAGCGGCAGAATTGCTTTATTCTTTTTTTTTTGGGGGGGGGGGGGGGGGGGGAATTCAGCGTCACGCGTTAGTGTGACATGACGAATATTCAGGAGCAACCTCATTTCGTCCGAAAGCTGATTTTAGAAATGCCTCTGAATCATGACTGCAAGCCGATATTACATACTGAGTGAGATGGCGTAGTGGTTAATACACAAGACACTTAGTCGGGAACACAACTGATCAGATCCCTGCCCAGCCACACAAGATTATGGTTTTCCATGATTTCTCTACAAATACCGGGATGGTTGCTTTGACAGGGAATAGCCGATTTCCTTTCCCCATATGCTCCGTCACTAATGGCCTTGTTGTTGACGGGAAGTTACACCGTAATCTTGCTTTGCTTCCGATATTACATACGACGCTACGTAGTCCTGAAACTTTAGTCCCTTTCACACTGGCCACCGCAGTTAACGAAGTCAAAACCGATGAATAATATTTATACCATACATCTTATATGTTTGCGTATAGATCAAGACAGCTTCAGTCTGTACTGAAATCCACCTGCTTGTTCCCCTCAACCTACTTCTCTTCATCTTCTTGGAATACTTGATTTTAAATCCTACATAGCTTTTATCCCCTAACGTAAGCGAGCGCACGTTTAACTAGCTTTTTTAATCATATTTTCTTTTTAATTTTTCTGCGCACGTTTTGTCTAAAGCTGATGTAACGCGTGTACTGCAGAGGACTGTAAAGTACTTTTGCCCTGCACGTCGATAAAGCGTTATTCTGAATAGGATAATGGAAAGCATTGTTCTGAGAGTCATATAATCTTGTTACCTGTTAGCTCCTTCGTTACCCTTGCCTTAGAATTCTCACTTAAAAGCGAGCTAAAAGCTCGTCTTTTCGCTGAAACACTTCTCGGAAAAGCTTTAAGATGCGACAAAGTCCCTGAAAAACTCGTATTGTTCCTTAACGCTGCCTCCTCCGTGTTCCGAGATAAGCAAACATTGAATTCTTTTCTTTCTCTCTCTCTCTCTCTCTCTCTCTCTCTCTCCCCCTCTCCCCCTCTCCCCCTCTCTCTCTTCTTCTTCTTCTTCTTGAAATGTCATCGGGCAGAAACCAATACACAGATATACCGGTACCGCGGAGATTTTACGCTCACGTCATACTTCATATGCGAACATTTTAGCTTAGTCTTTACCTAACTATCACTGATATCGAATGAAAACAAAAAGTTTACTTTTTACAGAGTGACTGGAAGTAGTGAACTTGTTCTCTCGTCAGACATCAATAAATCATATTTAGTTCTGTAAACGTAAATTACTATTTATATTGTAGAGTTCTTAATTAAATAAGGCACAAATGTCGATCACTGTTCATAGGAAGCATTTTAGAGATGTAGTGATTTATAATACTTCCGAAAAAGGAATGGTGTACTTTATAGCTGAAATTTATACATTATCGATGATTGTCTTTCATGTACTCTGCCAAAGCTACTTCGTTATCTTCATGAATACTTTGCCTTATTTTCTTCTGTCACTAATCAGTTGTCTTCTCTTTTACAATTACTTTTTCCTGTGAAAAATGTCGAGTTACTCTGTAGTTAGTTGTCCACGTCAACTGCAGACTTTCCTATAACTGGCTGAAAAAATTAATTCAGAGGTCAGAGACAGCAAAGTGCCCATCCACACCTATTTAGCAAAGCACTGCTGTGTTCCAACAAACCTTCAGGGTGAAGATAACTTGACCTTACTGTTGCAACACTGGTAGCAGTAGGAGATTTTTTACTTACGCTGCGACCCTTTCCTATACCCGTCACAGCAAACAATCTGAAATGGTTCCGAAAATAAAACACGGATATCCTGTATGCAACGTTATTGCTACAGAAACAACAGCACTTGGCAGAGCTAGCTACATCGATCTGCAATATTTCCTGTTTCTACCTGAAAGACGAAATAATTAGGACGTTCACTAACTCTAAGTGCTTTGAATAATGAAATAAATTTCTGGAAAATATATGGTGTGGTAGTATTGAAGGGTGATACCTTCCGTAGGAACAATTATTCTTTTCCAGTACTTTAGTCTTCCAGTGGGATTTTGCTGCAGTAATATACCAGGAGAAGGAGCATAACAATGAAACATTGCTTTCCAAAACAAGAAGTAGCAGTTTTAAAACTTGATCCATATCTGGATTTCCCCAAGTTTCTCCAAGAAATTCCAACCTGAATGAGGGATATGTCCTTCACTTACACTTCAGTTTTCATTCTCCACGCCTACAGGAATCTAGTTTCCATTGTTTACACACATCACTCGGCATTCGATCTAAAACTTCATTGACCACAGTTATTTAGCTGTTTCTCTGTTGCTTCTGGTGTCCGCTAATGTCCGATCAGGCGTGACCGAGCCAGTGGGTGCAGCAATATGAAATGTCCCCTTTGAAAAATTATACATGACTGTGCTTAAACTGACACACAATATCTTTAGCGCAACGCAATCTGACTTTCAAAAATCCCTACAAAAGAATGGCCCTGACTAACATTAACCTATACCTTTCACAGATCACTTACCTCACAAAAATCTTCGTTACTCAAGCTACTGCTATACAGCGAGCGCCACTACTGCCAGCTAAATAAAAGATTCAAACTACGGAAGGCACTAACTACTGATAGGCATAGTTAGCAAATGAAAGATTTTAATAGAGAACGAACAATGTATTTACCTTAATAGTCATAATATATATATAGCAGTTCATGACATCCAGTCTTACAAATTTCAAAACTCCGCCACTTCTCTCCCCACATCCACCACTGCTGTCGGCTCACCTCCAACTGCGCCACGCTACGCACTGTTCACGTCCAGCTGCCCAACACTACAATGGCAGACAACAATGCAAACTAGCCACAGACTGCACACAGCACAGCCACTGATTTTCATACAGAGCGCTACGTAACGTTGCCAATAAGAAAACATAAACAGCCTACTTACAAGTAGAACTAATATTTTGAGATTCGTAGACCGGAGAAGAATGTTTGCGGTCCTCCAGTATCGACAATGTCGAGAGGCTACCATCGAAAAAGCATTCAATTGGGAAATTTTCATGATAAATCAGATGCACAGCTAGCAATGTAGTAGCCAAGCATGATGAAGTAATATGAGAGATGTATTTTTTCATTTAGTGTATGGCAGTACAATCTGAACTGCAACATAAACAATGAATTGCATAATTTTACAAACTAAATAGAAAGTTTTTCAATCCATTCAACGGCTACCTCTGTCATTTCAAAGAAATCTTCTAGATTTCTAGGGTAAGCTCGTCTGCTACAGCCTGTTATAATGTGTTTGATGGGCTGATGTTCTCTGCCACAGTTACACTAAGAAGCCGTTCCCACGGGTGGAAGCTTTCTGTATAGATACCGCGGTCTGTACGAAACCTATTAATTGTTTCCGAAGTACGTCATTGTAATTCCATACCAGCTGGTCGTGTGGCAGCGCTTACGGAGGTCTGATACTCCTCATGGGCAATATTACTGCCGCGCGGGGTAGCCTCGCGGTCTGCGGTGCCTTGTCACGGTCCGTGCGGCTCCCCCTGTCGGAGGTTCGAGTCCTGCCTCGGGCATGGGTGTGTGTTTTGTCCATAGCGTAAGTTAGCTTAAGTTAGATTAAGTAGTGTGTACGCTGAGGGACCGATGACTTCAGCAGTTTGGTCCCATAAGACCTTACCACAAATTTCCAAATTTTTTCTACATCATTCCACGTTTCTGACCCTTTCCTGCTCATGTAGAAGTTCACTTCTTGTAGTAATCCTGCCAATATGCTAGGTGACTACCTGGATTTTAATCGGCTTGTTTTAAGTGCAGTGGCGTCTGAGTGGATGGGAAGCTGAGGAATTTTAATTATTATTTCATATTCCTTGAGAAGGGCATTCTGTCTTCGAAGATCTGGTAGTGCACTGCGGTTTAGCGATGGTAACCAGTGAAGAGGAGTAGATCTGATGCAACCTGTTATGGTCCTCGTTATACCTTTAACTGAACATTGATTTTTCTCACATGTGAATTATTAAGCCATACTGCAGCACAGTATTCCGCAGAGTAGACGTGTCCTAAGAAAGAACAGAATAGTGTTGCAGCTCTTGAACGCAATGAGAAACCATTCCGACTCTGTGTGATGTTACTGGGTGATTTCAGCTTTGAGAGTGTTCTCTATCTTTTTCCTGTAAGACAACGTTCTATCAAGAGTAACTCCTGGATAATTAGGGAAGTCTTGACTATTAAAGGTGGCATGTAGCTTTGCACAGGCCATTCTATTTGTAAGATGAAAGAGGAATGATAAGCGTCACTAGAATGCTCAAAACAGATATGGCATTAAAAGAGATACGACACATTATACAGGGTGAGGCAACAAGACATACGAAATACATCCAAAACGAGTACATGTAGAGACTTAAAATTTTCGCCAAATTATAGTGATTCATTTGGCGAATTTTCGACATACGCAAGTTTATAGCTGCTGGAATAAGACAACCACATATTTATTAAACTAAACTATATGTTTTTTTGTGGAATGGATTAGAGGTTTCGAAAATAACTTCAGCGGCATAACGTGAGGGGGCTCTGTCAAATAGAAACAAGATAACAGCGTCATCAAACATCTGCCTTATATACTAAAAGTAAGCAAAACGTTACTCAGATTCGGCCCGTGTGCTAACCGATGTACCTGAAGCCCATCATTCTGTATTCTGCTGATGGAATAGGGACACCCACAGGTTCGATATCAATAGGGGCAAAACATTATCCCCGTGCATGTGAGTTAGAAATTTTAAGGACATCGTCATCTGCTCATCATTTTCTGGTATTGGTTTCTACTGTGGAGTCTTAGCACCTGGCCTATGTTATGAACATAAACAAGCTAACAGTGTAATTATAGTAAAACCAGTGTTAACATACCCAGATTTTACGTTTGTTCGCCATTTATTTTGTTGTCATAGTAAGCCCTATTTTCCCAATTAATTGTTCTCCTGCCATTAAAAATTTCAGATGGATAACATTTCTAACATTTTAGGCGTTTGGAACACTATCACATGATTCAACGATGATTTTGAAATTGATTTATGTGGAAACTACATTATGTTCCCGCTCTCGTGCAATGTTTCCGACTGTGAAGCATTTTGAGTTCATGAGGAATTTAGGTGGAATTTTAGGGACTCTTTCTAGAAGTCTCTGCGATGTTTCGTCACCTGACTTCACTCTGAAGTGCCACAAATCATTGAAAGCAGTAACTTACTTTTTCCTCTCAAAGGCGAGTCATTTCATGCATAAAAAAATACAAGGAACAACTAATTTCAAGTCAACATGATTAGTATGTATTAATTAGGCGAGATTCACTTTGAGGAGCTGACGAGCTTGTCTACACTTTTACTTTGGTTTCTCATAATTTTAATCAAATGATTTGACTTTCCTACTCCATATTTATGACTTTCGGAATTCATATGAATTTTTGCAGATTCGGGAAACTTTTTGAAACTGTGAATGGAGGATTATGAACGCGTTTTGATGACTGTCAGGTGTTTTACGTGGACATAAATGCATACTCAACTTGGAAATCGGACCTCTACCTGGTTTAACGTGAACTAACCACGAGTATAATGATAGTCAGCCCAATGAAAATGTTTCCCAAAAGCCATTTATGTCATTCTTGAAACTATAATTTTTGCAAGCTTGCCATTGATCCAACAAAGTCTTATAAATTACGGAACCATCAGTTCCCTCTTTCAAAAGGTTTTTATTAGGTTGATTTCTTGTCTTGCGTTTCGTATAAATTTTGCGATTGATTTAAAACTAACGTTCTGAAGAGCTAAGGACCAGACATTTTAAATATATCTCTGAATTAGATTACAATGTAATAATAACTCCTTTTCTTGCCGGTCTGTTTGGTGGATGTGGAAAAAATTTGGCATTACCCGACAGAGGTTGCCCTGCACAAATAACGTGCTGTGCACGTAGTATCGGAATGCATTTCAGGGGTACACTTGCAGATGGGCATGCCTGAGCAGAGGGAGGGGGGAGGAGGGGATGGATAGTGAGAACGATGAGAATGAGGTGGACAGAGACAGTAAGGAGGGGGAGATGGACAGATAGATGTAGAAGGAGACAGATTGAGTAGGAGGAAATGAACAGAGAGAGGGGGAGAAGCAGGTGGATGCAATACATGTGCCATACATGGACAACAGAGGAAGGAGGCGAAGATGGACAGAGAGAGGCAGGGAACGAGCATCGTGTATGGTTAGAGAGATTTGGGGGGGGGGGAGATGTACACAGAAAGGGCGAGAGAGGGAAAAAGAGAGAGAGAGAGAGAGAGAGAGAGAGAGAGAGAGAGAGAGAGAGAGAGAATGGGAGGGGGGGAGAATAGTCGAAGAGAGGCGATAGGAGGCATTGGACAAAGGGAGGGGGGAGGAGGCGATTGACGGAAGGGAAGGAGGAGATGAACAATGAGAAGGGGAGGAGGAGATGTGTGCAATATGTATGCCATATGGGTACAGGGGCGAAGATACATTTACGAAGACAGCATTGAAACAAAAAAGCTTATAGAAACCATATAAAATTTATTCTGTCTGCTTCATTTTTATTTTTTAGGAAAGCAATAAACAGATTTATAAATTATTATTGTATAGATATGAGGGGCAGTCAAATGGAAACCGAACACCTGGAACAGCAGGACCATGGAATGATTCCATTAAACAGTAATCACCACACGCGTGAAGACATCTATCCCACTGGGAGAGGAGACGATCAGTTGCTATTCCGTAAAACGCGGTGGGCTGCTGAGGTATCAAAGATATAGTAGCAACAGCAATTGAGAGATTCATACCTCATAAATTGGTAAGAGATGGAACTGGTCCTCCATGGTACACAAAACAGGTCCGAACGCTGTTGCAGAGGCAACGGAAGAAGCATGCGAAGTTCAGAAGAACGCGAAATCCCGAAGATTGGCTAAAATTTACAGACGCGCGAAATTTGGCACGGACTTCAATGCGAGATGCCTTTAATAGGTTCCACAACGAAACATTGTCTCGAAATTTGGTAGAAAATCCGAAGAAATTCTGGTCGTATGTTAAGTACACAAGCGGCAAGACGCAGTCAATACCTTCGCTGAGCAGTGCCGATGGTACTGTTACCGACGACTGTGCCGCTAAAGCGGAGTTATTGAACGCAGTTTTCCGAAATTCCTTCACCAGGGAAGACGAATGGAATATACCAGAATTTCAAACACGAACAGCTGCTAGCATGAGTTTCTTAGAAGTAGATAAATTAGGGGTTGCAAAGCAACCCAAATCGCTTGATACGGGCAAGTCTTCAGGTTCAGATTGTGTACTGATTAGGTTCCTTTCAGGTTACGCTGATACAATAGCTCCATACTTAGCAATCATATACAACCGCTCGCTCACCGATAGATCTGTACCTACAGATTGGAAAATTGCGCAGGTCGCACCACTGTTTAAGAAGGGTAGTAGGAGTAATCCATCGAACTACAGACCTATATCATTGATGTCGGTTTGCAGTAAGGTTTTGGAGCATATACTGTATTCAAACATTATGAATCACCTCGAAGGGAACGATCTATTGATACGTAATCAGCATGGTTTCAGAAAACATCGTTCTTGTCCA
This sequence comes from Schistocerca americana, assembly GCF_021461395.2. NCBI lineage: Eukaryota > Metazoa > Arthropoda > Insecta > Orthoptera > Acrididae > Schistocerca > Schistocerca americana. Next base: position 287,308,246 of record NC_060130.1, read on the forward strand.
ACGCACCTAGCTCTTTATTCGCACGAAGTAATGGCCGCAATCGACAGGGGATCCTTATTTCCGTATTTCTAGATTTCCGGAAAGCTTTTGACACCGTTCCTCACAAGCGACTTCTAATCAAGCTGCGGGCCTATGGGGTATTGTCTCAGTTGTGCGACTGGATTCGTGATTTCCTGTCAGGAAGGTCGCAGTTCGTAGTAATAGACGGCAAATCATCGAGTAAAACTGAAGTGATATCAGGTGTTCCCCAGGGAAGCGTCCTGGGACCTCTGCTGTTCCTGGCCGGCCGGGGTGGCCGAGCGGTTCTAGGCGCTACAATCTGGTTCAAAAATGGTTCAAATGGCTCTGAGCACTATGGGACTTAACATCGATGGTCATCAGTCCCCTAGAACTTAGAACTACTTAAACCTAACTAACCTAAGGACAGCACACAACACCCAGAAATCACGAGGCAGAGAAAATCCCTGACCCCGCCGGGAATCGAACCCGGGAAACCGGGCGTGGGCTACAATCTGGAATCCTGCTTCGGGCATGGATGTGTGTGATGTCCTTAGGTTAGTTAGGTTTAAGTAGTTCTAAGTTCTAGGGGACTGAAGACCATAGAAGTTAAGTCCCATAGTGCTCAGACCCATTTGAACCACTTTTTGCTGTTCCTGATCTATATAAATGACCTGGCTGGCAATCTGAGCAGTTCTCTTAGGTTGTTCGCAGATGATGCTGTAATTTACCGTCTAGTAAGGTCATCCGAAGACCAGTATCAGTTGCAAAGCGATTTAGAAAAGATTGCTGTATGGTGTGGCAGGTGGCAGTTGACGCTAAATAATGGAAAGTGTGAGGTGGTCCACATGAGTTCCAGAAGAAATCCATTGGAATTCGATTACTCGCTAGGTAGGACATTTCTCAAGGCTGTCAATTCAACTAAGTACCTGGGTGTAAGAATTACGAACAACTTCAGTAGGAAAGACCACATAGATAATACTGTGGGGAAGGCGAGCCAAAGGTAGCGTTTCATTTGCAGGACACTTAGAAGATGCAACAAGTCCACTAAAGAGACAGCTTACACTACACTCGTTCGTCCTCTGCTAGAATATTGCTGCGCCGTGTGGGATCCTTACCAGGTGAGATTGACGGAGGACATCGAAAGGGTGCAAAAAAGGGCAACTCGTTTTGTATTATCACGTAATAGGGGAGAGAGTGTGGCAGATATGGTACGCGAGTTGGGATGGAAGTCATTAAAACAAAGACGTTTTTCGTCGCGGCGAGATCTATTTACGAAATTTAAGTCACCATCTTTCTCTTCCGAATGCGAAAATATTTTGTTGAGCCCAACCTGCATAGGTAGGAATGATCATCAAAATAAAATAAGAGAAATCAGAACTCGAACAGAAAGGTTTAGGTGTTCGTTCTTCCCGCGCGCTGTTCGGGAGTGGAATGATAGGGAGATAGTATTATTGTGGTTCGATGAACCCTCTGCCAAGCACTTAAATGTGAATTGCAGAGTAATCATGTAGATGTAGATGTAGATCAACAAACGCACCCACTGTTGCAGTTCCTCGTCCGAATGAGACCGACTTCCAAGCATGTCTTTCTTCATGTCGTCAACGGCTTGAAAATTACACTGCGAACGATCCAGGCTATACGGAGTATGTTGCAGTGTTTCCCAACCAGATCGCTGAAACTTAGCATTTGTCCGACTGGCAGTGTGAGGCGGGCGCTAACGTGCAACGTCGACTGCGGGTGTCCTCTACTCGTCGAGTTCCTCGAGCGTGGAACCACAATCAATGCGCAGCACGATATGCACACTTTGCAGAAACTGCAACGCGCCATGAAGTCAAAACGCCAGGAATGCTGTCGGACGGAATTATTCTGTTTCACGATAACGCCCGTCCTCACAGGGCCAATCGGACGAAGGCTACGCTTCAGCGATTAGGTTAGGAAGCACTGCGACGTCCACCGTACAGCCCGGATCGTTCACCGCTGATTTTCACATCGTTGGCGAACTGAAGAAAGACAGACGTCGACGTCGGTTTTAATCGGACGAGGAAGTGCAATAATAGGTGTCGATGCGGATCTTTCAGTGGCCGACCGCGTTCTACGAAACAAAAATTAATCGTTTTGTCACACAGTGGGATAAATGTCAACGTGTATGGTGATTACTTTTGAATGGAACAATTCCATGGTCCCGTTGTGACGAGTCTTCTGTTTTCATTTGCTTGCCACTGACTCGTACATAACACTTCTCTATTCGAGATATTATTAGGTAAAAAAAAACACTGAAAGAATAAAAAATGTCTTTCTTACAATCTCATCAGTATCTTTAAAATCCACTGAGAAATTTCACTCATACAATATTAAAAAGTATAAAATAATTTCTTAAATGAAACTGAATTTTTTAAAATAACACATTTTTAAATCGGACTAAAATTATAAAATAATTTTTCCTAACCGGATACAGATTCCTAACCCCATACAGATAGTTCTTAAAATGTGTAATGGTGAATTTTTAATAGTTATGAAAATATATGCGAGACATATAACGAAACAAGGGGAGTACCTGTAATACATAATTGATTCATGAACAGTTCGTTTTCTTACTATAATCTTTTACATACGAATCAACTTTTTCGTTATAAATCTTGCAACAGTTGTAATAGTTATTAAAAATTCACAAATTTTCTGAAACTTCTGTATAGGTTTTTAAATAAGGAGAAATGATTTGATACTGTTTAGGAAAATTTAAAAACGTTTACTATTAAACATTTATTTTTATTTAAATAATTATTTCTGTATAATTTCTAACAACGGAGGTACTGACCATGATAGTACCATCCTTTTCATCAAAGCACTTGAAGCCAATAGAAGTACGAGCTAGATTTATATTTCCTCCGAAACTACAATTATTCTAAATTTGTAATAGAAATATTGGAGTTTGACTCATCCTTTTCTTATATCTGTGGTGCACATGTCCGAAAGAGCAGACTCCATTTTGATCCTCAGCCATTATGAATCAAGACACAAAGCAATTAACGACATTTAGCTACTACTGGGCACTGATGGACATTAATGGGGAGGTTGAACATTTCTACTGGATTGGGATGTGAACCTGGGTCTCCTGCTCAGTAGCCAGATGCTCTGACCAATAGGCCATCTGGACACAAGGGTCATCGCAATTGCACGAACTGCCCTAGCACGCCTCCCAACAGACCCGCACACTACCGACGTAGTGACACCACATATACAATTAAGGCGACGCTGGCCAGTGGCCCCTTCAGTGCAGATGCACACTACGCTCGGTCTCTTACGGGAATCGACGAAACGCCTCGAGTAATGAGGATAATGGGCAGGAGCACTACGCCAATATTGTGTTGATAAGTTGAGAATTTGTGTGTGAGGGAGACATGCTAGGGTACTCCTTGCCATTGCGCTGCCCAGTGTGTCCGGATGGCTTAGTGATCACAGCATCTGCCTAGTGAGCAGAAGACAAGGGTTGCAATCTCCGTCCAGCGCAAATTTTCGGCTATCCCCATTGATGTCAATCAATGCACTCTAACAGGTAAATATCATTAATTCCTTTGCGTCTGCACCCTTCTCTTATTATACTTCCTCACAGGAAGTATATTTTTCGAATCCCTCAATTTCATTTTCGGTACCGATCAGCTAAATTTGGTGTCAGCACATTATAGAGACTTTCATGCTCAAATATGGTGCTTAATTGCACTAGTTACTTTTCAATTAATTAAATGAAGGCTGTTGTACAACACCCACTGTTAGATCACGTGGGTTGGCAGTATTTCCATAGGCGAGAACTTTATTTCTACCGTCTAGTGCCTATCAGCAGCCACACAGCACAAATGAATACATCATCATCAAATGAAAAGGAATATAACACGAATGGTATTTCAAATTAGCACGTGGCAGTTATTAAGTTTTTTTTTAATTTTGGAGGAATAAGCTTCTATCTAGCGTATTTTATCGTGCAATTGTTTCGTTACAGCAGTAGCCATTGCAGGTTTGTGAAGATGTGCACTCATAGTGACATGCGGACTGGCAGAGTAACTTATTCCTTTCCTAGGAAGGCAATATTTTGAGATAGAATTCTCACTATGAATATTCCTCAGACTGGGACCTCGTACACACAGAGTTGGTTGGTTGATTGATTTGAGAGAGAGGACCAAACAGCGAGGTCATCGGCTCCATCGGATTAGGGAAGGGTCGGGAAGAAAGTCGGCCGTGCCATTTCAAAGGAACCATCCCGGAATTTGCCTGGAGCGACTTAGGGAAATCACACAAAACCTAAATCGGTATGGCCGGACGCGGATGTGAACCGTCGTCCTCCCGAATGCGGGTCCAGTGTGCTAACCACTCCACCACCTCGCTCGGGCCACATACAGTATTATCGTCATTCAGTCCAGTAACCTTTCTTTTTCCTTGTGAGCTACTCGTTTTTCGCAAGTACTAAAACCTGAATATTCTGGCAATAGATATGTAATTTTAATTTAGCATATGTCTTTATGTAGGTATAGTATTGTATTTAATTTTGCAACTGATGATGCCATTTTTAAAACGGTACTTCATTTTTTAGATGTTTGTGTTTAGCGTCAGTTTATGAGACAGCAATCCATTCTTTGATGTATGAAAAAACGAACAGTGTGTATCTCTAAAAACAGCAACAACGTTGCTCAGGAATGTATTCGTAGATGTTAAAAATTACTTGATCCTTCTTCTGTTTATTGTCATTGTTGCAACACTTAACTGTTGTGAAGTTCTACCAGGTATGGGTATTCGAACAAAAATGTCGATTTTTGTATCGGTATTGAACCAAACGTGATGTCCGTTCGTCAAATATCCATATTCATGCGTTAATTTTTTAGATTCGTTTTTAAAACTACAGGAAATTGTCACACTGCATACTCCAGATGATTCTTGAAATGTTGAAAGGTATGCTTTTTCCGACAACAGACGTTCTCTCACTTCCGAAACCTCTGCATGCTGACTTTCACACATTACAGTAGCTCTTAACTGGTTATAAAACAGTTTTGCGTACATTTTCGCTCGTCATCTTCGCTGGTCGTCCGGGCTCATTTCGAAGCGGCACTCACGACTGAATACGATTCTACTCCAGTCGGTGAGACTCTAGGCCGAAGACGTGTCTGGAGACTTCCCGGACTGTGGTGGGATACCAATGTAACTGTCGGCCGCCGTACACCTCGAAAACCAGGTGTGGTGGTCTGGGGTGTCAGGACCCCTTTGGCTATCATTCGCGGCACCCTTAAAGCACAGCCGTAAGTAGACGATATTCTACGGCCTGTTTTGTTACCCTCCATGGCAAATCCCGGTCCTGGTACAAGTTTTCATCCGTGGATTCAGTCTACATATATACATTATACATGTTTGAAACTCGAGAAGCTCTCTGGAACTGTACCGTTTCATTTTTGTTTAAGTGTAAAACGTTTCTCATTCACTTGTGTTTAGCTTTCAACAAATCCAGCGTCCGTCTTGCTCGACGTGTTCTCATTCTCAATTATTAGTTTGACGTTCACAGTACAGTTTCTTCTGATACGTCGCTGACGTCAGCTGTTGAATGCCAGTGGTCGCCAACAGTTCAGGGCTTCACTGGGCGCTTTGTGGATGTTTCTATGTATTGTCGCATTTTTGGGGCGTTCTCCACGTGAATCATTTAAATGTAAAGTATTACTATGTCTGAATTCACCCACTCATTTAACTGTTGATACTAAAGGAGCAGCTAGCTTACAAACCTCCACCAGCTTTGGATAAAACACATATTGTATGTCGTCATGGCGTTGCTGTTAATTATATGAACGAAACAAACACTACACGACTTCTTCAGTTAGATGACTAAACAAAATTATTCCTCAGATGAAGCAGACACTAGACTGACAGCACTGTCTTACATGTTCAATAATAACATTTCATTGATGTCGACGATTTTTCTAGAACTTTCGCCTTACCAAAGCACATTAAAAAGCTCGCTAAACCAGTAAACCTCATTAATACAAAATTGTGTATGAATTTCATTAGCACTAATGTTACTCTAATTAGTCTCTTCGGGGAGAGGCTTGTCTGACATGACCGTCAGCAGACTGTACTTGTCCGCGTGAAGTGGCTTTTAGGCATCGGCGTGAGTTGGCCTGAAGTTCCGTCCGTAGTGGCGCATTAGCAGGCGGTAAACAGACGCCCTAACTGAAGTTGGGTTCCACCAAACGATGCTCCGCTCTAATGGATTAGCAGTGGCCTGGCGTCGTTACCGCATATCACAGTTAGATTTATAGTCCATCCGGTAAATTTACTCCAATGGATTAAGCACCCGATACTTCTTGACATAGAGAAACGGCGTATGTCGTTTCAGATCTGCAGAACATTTGCTTCGCTGCAGGTAATCTGAACTTGGGTTTTATGTAGTTCCATTATTATTCATCGCCTACATTATTTCCAGTCCTTTTTCTGCTCGTGGTATAATATAACATACACGTTTCAGTGATATTCACTATTACATCACTTAACCAGCTATTGTTGTTGTTGTTGTCGTTGTTGTTGTCTTAAGTCCGAGGGCACGCTACTGTATCCTGTGCAAGCTCGTTCGTCTCTGAATATCTGTAGCAACCCACCCACATCCATTCGAACCACGGTTTCCATTCGTTTAGGATCTAGGATGGTCACGGGCCCAGGAGAGGCGCTGCAGGCTATGTCATGCTCTTAGGAACGGCATTTACGTCGGTTGTCTGCCGCCACGACTCATTAATGTGAAATTTCGCCGCACTGATACGTGCGTCGTACGTCCCGCATTGATGTCTGCGGTCATTTCACTTATTGTTGCTTGTCTTTTGGGACTGACAGCTCTATGCCAACGCCGCTGCTTTCGGTCGTTACGTGAAGGCCGCCGGTAACTGCGTTGTCCGTGATGAGAGGTAATGACCGAAATTTGATATTTCCGGCACACTCTTGACGCGGTGGATCTCGGAATATTGAATACGCTAACGATTTCAGAAATGGAATGTCCCATGTGTCCAACTCCAACTACCATTCCGCGTTTAAAGTCTGTTAATTCCCGTCGTGCGGCCATAATCACGTCGGTAACCGTTTTACGTGATGCGCTTGAGTAGAAATGACAGCACCGCCAATGCACTGCCCTTTTACACCTAGTGTACGCGATACTTATACCATCTGTATGTGAATATCGCTATTCCTTGACTTTTGCCACCTCAGTGTACGATATAAGCCAGAGCAGCAGTGGCTCGCTTGGCTCGTAGCTGTCTGTTGTTCAGCCTACGTACCCCACATCCCTCTCCTCTGGCGGCGCTCCTCGCTCATGAGCTGCCACGCCTGTGATCGGCTATCGATCTCCTCCACAGGTAGGGACATTAAAGCCAGGTCATTAATATAAAATATCAACAGCCAGGCTTCCAATATGCTTCCCCCTAATCACGGCTGAAACTTTTCCATATCTGTCAATGGTTATTGATCCAAGATAACACTCTACGTCCTCTCTGCCAGGAAATTCCATATACACTCACATACTTAAAACGTTAATCCATATGATCATTTATACTCTAGAGGCGTTGCTGTGATATTGAGTGAGATACTTATCGAGAGTCAAAAATAATTGCACCGACGTGACTGTCTTGGATGTTTTTTTCCAATTCATGGCGGTTTGTGTAGCAACCAGTGATATATGTTTTCAAGAGGTACAATCTTGACTGCTAAACAAGCTTTATAATTTTATATTTTACCAATAACAGGTTTCGCCTTGTTTAAGGTATCATCATATTGGCTTACAAAGAAAGATACTATTTTTTATTAGAAAACGGCATGACGCCGACTCAGTAAAACTTTGGACTTTTATGGAAAATATTGAATGCAACTTATTGGCATAAAAGGCGTTAAGCACATATGCTGCCGTCTATGCCAAAGTCTTAGCAGGCAAACACCGTTTTCAATATTTTAAGAAAACTACGTGGTGGCACTTAAAAAAAAGTGGAATATAATAGCCGAAAGTATTCAGAAGTAAGTAACTGATTTTGTCCACCAAGGACACCAGTACACACAACACAATTTTTTTAAATAAATAACTTACTGATATACAATATTGTTGAGTAGACGGCAAGTCACGTTTAAAAGACGTAGAAAGCATCAGCGGGTAGTCGCACTTGTCGAGTTTTAAGAGACTTAGAGCGATGTCCTATTAAAGTAAAGCGTACCAAGAGAGAGGTAAATCGGCATTCAAGGCGAGTAATTACTTATGCCTCTAGTTACGTACTGAAAAACAAAGAGGCAGTAGATTACCTTCTAGAAGTATATGCACAGTCCAGAGAATACTAGAAACGATATCAGGCATACAGAATGCGTCACCAAATGTAAAAATGTCATAAATGCCGTTGTGCATATTCTGGCCGCGCAGATAGTGTGGGTATTGAAGTACTAGAGATGTACAACTAATATGCGACGCTGACAGCAGATGACGCCAATGAAAAAGAATTAGGACAGGGTTATTATAATAGCCAAATGTAGTGACGAGTTAAATAAACGTACAACGGAAAACTAATGAAATTACTTATTGGAAATATAAATAATATATACCCAGTATTATTAGCGTGCCCAGAACATGCACAATGGCATTTCACACATGTTTACATTTTCTAATGCATTTCTGTAGACCTGATCCCGTTTTTATTGTCCTCTGGACTGTATCATATACTCTACAAGGTAACCTACTGCATCCTTACTTTTCAGTATGTAACTTAGATGTATAAGTAGATTACTCGCCTTGAATGTCATTTTAACTATCTTTTGGTTCGTTTTATTTAATGGGACACTGCGCGAAGACTCTGATGACTCTACAAGGGCAACTACCCACTGATGTTTTTTATGTATTTTAAACGTGATTTCCCGTGTTCTCAACACCATTTTATATCAGTAAGTTATTTACAAAAAAGATACGTTTTGTGTATTGGTGTCCTTGATGGCCAAGATGAGATACAGGCATCTGAGTACTTTAAATACACTATGTGATCAGAAGTATCCGGACATCCCCAAAAACATACGTTTTACATACTAGGTGCATTGTGCTGCCACCTACTGCCAGGTACTCCATATCAGCGACCTCAGTAGTCATCAGACACCGTGAGAGAGCAGAATAGGGCGCTCCACGGAACTCATGGGCTTTGAACGTGGTCACGTGATTGGGTGTCACTTGTGTCATACGTCTGTACGTGAGATTTCCACAGTCCTAAACATTCCGAGGTCCACAGTTTCCGATATGATAGTGAAGTGGCAACGTGAAGGGACACGTACTGCACAAAAGCGTACAGGCCGACCTCGTCTGTTGACTGACACAGACCGCCGGCAGTTGAAGAGGGTCGTAATGTGTAATAGGCAGACATCTATCCAGACCATCACACAGGAATTCCAAACTGCATCAGGATCCATTGCAAGTACTATGGCAGTTAGGTGGGAGGTGAGAAAACGTGGATTTCATGGTCGAGTGGCTGCTCATAAGCTACACATCACGCCGCTAAATGCCAAACGACGCCTCGCTTGGTGTAAGGAGCGTGCACATTAAACGATTGAACAGTGGAAAAACATTGTGTGGAGTGACGAATCACGATACACAATGTGGTGATCCCATGGCAAGGTGTGGGTACGCCGAATGCCCGGTGAACGTCATCTGCCAGCGTGTTGTAGTGCCAACAGTAAAATTCGGAGGCGGTGGTCTTATGGCGTGGTCGTGTTTTTTCATGGAGGGGGCTTGTACCCCTTGTTGTTTTGCGTGGCACTATCACAGCACAGGCCTACATTGATATTTTAAGCACCTTCTTGCTTCCCACTGTTGAAGAACAATTCGGGGATAGCGACTGCATCTTTTCAACGCGATCGACCACCTGTTCATAATCCCAGGCTTGCGGCGGAGTAGTTACACGATAATAACATCCCTGTAATGGACTGGTGTGCACAGAGTCCTGACCTGAATCTTACAGAGCACCTTTGGGATGTTCTGGAACGCTGACTTCCTGCCGGGCCTCACCGACCGACATCGATACCTCTCCTCAGTGCAGCACTCCGTGGAGAATGGACTGCCATTCCCCAAGAAACCTTTCATCACCTGATTGAACGTATGCCTGCGAGAGTGGAAGGTGTCATGAAGGCTAATGGTGGGTCAACACCATATTGAATTCCAGCATTATCGATGGAGAGCGCTTGTAAGTCATTTTCAGCCAGGTGTCCGGATACTTTTGATCACATTGTGTATATTGAACATTCCATTCTTTTTAAAGGGCCACCGTACTGTATTCTTAAAATACTGACATCGGTGTTTACCTGCTAAGACTTTTGAATGGACGACAGCATATATGCTTAATGCCTTCTTTGCCAGTAAGTTTGTTGTAATATTTTTCTTGGTAGTCCAAAATTTTACTACACCGGGGTCATGCCATTTTCTAAGAAATGATTGTATTTTTCTTTGTAGGCCACTATAAAGATGCCTTAAACAAGGAGAAACACGTTATTGGCAAATATAAAACAATAAAACCCGTTTTGCAGCCAAGACTGTTTATCCCTTGATAAAAAATTTGACTTGCTCCAAGGCTTTCAGCATGTCAGCAGCGTGATTTGGATTTAGCATGGGCGATGTTTTCGGAGTTCATGTGGTTTGCATGATGTTGGTCATTCTACCACGCTTCCTCATTGTGTCTGAACTCAGAATATGTTCTAATATGCTGCAACAGGTGGATATCACGGATATTCTAAGTTAGTTTCGTGGATATATTCTGCTACTCCTCTTGTGGACAAGTGTTATCTGCGCTTTGTTCCTATCACTGGGCACAGTGTTCTTAGGTGAATGTATTTTATATTGTAGTCGAGATACGGGTTAACACAGCTGCAAGTTCTGTGTGTCATCTTACAGGGATTCCACTGGGCCCTGATATCTTGCTCAATTTTAATAATTCCACCTCTTTCTCAAAGCTACTTCCCCTAATATATAATACCATGCAGCTATGCTCTTGTACGCTAATTAAACTAAGACAGCAATCGTTAAGGTTGTGTTTTGTAACAGAACATTTGAAAACGGAGTTCAGCGTTTCTACATTTGCTTTGCTACATCATTTCGGTTGCTTTGTCACCCATGCGTGTCTGGGTACAAGCTTTGGTCCCAAATAATAGCTTTCGCATTTTACTTGAGTTTCCTCGGGTTTAAAGAGGGGTCTGTCGATAAGCTTCTGCTACTACTGTAGTTGAAGGCTTCATACATTCCCCTTTTGACAGAGTAATGCATTCATTTGGCATCTCCGTCGAAGGAACTACGCTTTGTTTTGCAGCTGCTGGGTAACACTTGCTGTTTCCTTAGCAGTTTCATCACGGTGGCTGTATACTCTTGGAGTCCTTCCCATCACGAACTGTTCTGCTTGTTTCATATCTATCCAGTGCATCTCCAACTATTATTCTAACCCTGAGTCACAGTAACGCTACATTCTCCCGTGCAGAGTTAAATACACGTCCTGACAAACAAAGTGAAGCACCCAGGATGGGATGAGGCAACGGAAAGATATTTCACGGCTTGAAAAGTTATGTGATGTTATTTCAGTGATTATAAATTATTTTCAAATTTGCAAAGAAGTTGCCTGCCTGAGCCCACATACTTGTAAGATGTTGCACCCCCTCTTGTCTGGATGCATACAGTGATTAGATTAGGAAGTGTGTCATAAAGTCGCTGCGTCCTCTCCGGAGGCAAGCTGGCCCGCAAATGTTGTAACAAGTCCTTGATATCCTGGATACTAGCACTGGGACGGAGTTGTCCGACCTGGTTCCACACATGTTCTCTCAGTGACAGATTTGTGGATTTTTCTTGCCATAGGTGTACCTCAACATCACGCAGACAGTTCATAGGACATGTGTCCTGTGTGGACGAGCATTGTCCTGTTGAAAAATAGCACCACGGTACTACCATATGAGAGGTAATACCCGAGGACGCAGGATATCCATGCATGCATCCATCTGAAACAAGTAGTAGTCCTTTAATTGTTTTGCGCAGTATATTTGATACCCTTCATGGTGCGAAAAGTATTCTTGCAGGTGATAGTGGAGACAATGAAATCATTGTGGAATACATTTTGACAGCATGTTACACATGGGACAGGTCATCAGGGTGACAGGCAATGACAGCTCCATCTGTTGAATATTTTTACGTAACAGCTCACTTAACAACTGCAATTAAGTATCCACATAATAAAAAAACTAACTACACTATATAAATAGGAGCTCCGTGAAGCTGTTTTGTCTAGTGGCATAGTGCGACTGGAGAGGGCAAGCTGGGAGGTGTACTAGTCTGTAAACTGAAAAGTGAGTAGTGTTTGTGGTGGGGGGGTGTTGTCTGTGCAGAAAGAACACTACAGCTGCCTTATTGGATGACAAAAAATCAATTTGCTCTCCAGCATTGTAGGACAATGGGCAGAGATTTACTTATATTCTGTCCATATACATTTCTTGCGTTAATATTGCTAGCAACACGTATCTGCATTCTATGTTCTGTTGACACCCTTCGTGGAAAATAAACACCCCAAGGTCACATCTGCGCAATGTGTTGCCAGTGATTCGTATGGTGCACTGTGATGGGTCGGTATAAATTTGTAATGTACCCTGTAGTAACACATTGTGACGTTATAGGATAAATTGGGTGGGGAATCACTTGCTCGCTCTTCAGTTTGCAGAATGATTGCAATTTATCCCTTAATACGGCTCCATTGCTCTTTAACGTTGTACATACATTTCTTCTTTTGTGTGGTAAGCGATTTCTAAGCTATATCTGATATTGCTGCAAGCAATACTTATAAATAGTTCGTTGTTAATGAATCTCATTATTTATATAAATTTTTTTTATTAAGGAATGTCATAAGATAACCACCTTTAATTATAAATCTCTGCTAAGGAATCCACATACTTAAATTTACTTACATCGTTAGGGGACTGATGACCATAGATGTTAAGTCCCATAGTGCTCCGAGCCAAAGAAAGAAACTTACATCGTTGTGACGTATTCGCTTATAGACGCCATGTCGCCGACGTACAGTGGACCTAAGAAAAGGGCCTACATAACACCGCACTCTAAGGAAGGGACTCTGCCACTCCCTGTAGAAGACACGCGCACACTAGCGAGGGAGCTCCAGAGACATCCACGCGGCCCTTGTTTTAGGTCCGGAGACTAAAAGATCTTTGCGTTCGATAAGCGGTGTCGCTGACGTTTAAGAGGATCTTGAACTCACAGTATCAAATTGGAGATAACAAGATGTTTCTGCTTTGCCAAGGTAAAGAATCTCTGCTATTAATGTCTTATTTAACATCGCCACCTCGTCGTCAGCGATTGAAGTGTGGGAACGATCAGCGCCGCAGACCCACATTTTCAAGATCAAATAAAAGAAGAAGTTAGCAGGTGCAGAGGCGGAGGTAACGGATGAGTGTACGACACGCCCAACACGCATTCGTGACTGATGACATTCCGTTTGACCAGTGAAGGAATTTCAGCTTCAATACAGTCTGCGTGTGATCTTCCTTTCCAAGCGCGAGAACTGTGGGCGGTACAAAATATTTAACAAGCATGTTGAAAAATAATTTGATTGGAAACAAAAAGAATATAAGCTAGCCAATCAGGTATATGGCCACACCCAGGATGAGATCTCTGGAGAACGCAAAGAAGTCGCCTTTGAGGGACACTTATCGCCGAGCCGCAAAGGCAACACTTCTAGTCAAGTGTCGAGAGAGTACACCTTGCTTCTGAGTGCCTCTGCTGCCACCGATGTACGTCCAAGTCTCACCGTTGCCGCATCCACGCCGCTGCTGGGAGATATCGACGGCTGATCCCAGCACGCCCACGCACTAACTTTACGCTGCCATGAGATGCCGATAGCCGAGTGAAACCAGCTTGAGCCTTGCTGCCAACTCCTCTCACATCGTTCGGTATAAGCGTGACAGTTCTCCATTCAAGTAAGCCTACAAGTTCTTTTTGTCTAAGAGCAATCAAAATTTAAAACCATGATAACCACTCTGAGAATAATAATGGGCAATTTATTATTTCCATTTCGCTTGTAATAGTTATTTGTAAATTGTATTTGTATACCCGTGGTGCGAAAACACTTTGTTTACAAAAAATATTTATGAAGAAAGTTTTATGTCATGGTGCTTGGTGCTCCCAATTCTTTTAAACAGGGTGATTCCCTGATGATGTTCCAGACTTTCAGGGATGATGGTGAAGGGCAAAATGTATCAATTTTAGGGAAAAGTCCCTGGTCCGGAAACAAGCGAGTGGAAAGTTATAAGGGAAAATTTTTCTGATGCATCTGACATTGGGATACTTGTACCAGTACCGTTTTTGCTACGATTTCATGTTTCGCAACTTTCCGAGGTGTTAATACAGACCAAAACAAGAAACAAAATACCTAGTTATTAAATTCTTAATGGAACATTCCAGTTGTCATAAAAATTAACAAAATACATATTTACGTCACATTCAGTAGGTATCATGTTATTTTGTAACCTCAGAAAACCGATAAAAGTATACTCCTGGAGCGTGCAGCTGCTACGGAAGTTAATAAATTTGTGTGACCAAGTCAGAGTCGAAACGTGAAAGAGGCAGTGGACCTGGAAACTTTTGCTGCAGTGCCAGAAAGTACAGAAGCTAACACTAGCAAGCCGTGAATTTGCATCAGCACCAACATACGTACACTATTACGTACGCGGCTGCCGTGGCTTCATAAAGAACTCCGCAGGGTGCCATAATCAGACCGTACAATTTCCCCGCGTATTTCTCCTGTACAAGCACGAAGTCTCTGAAACTTACAGCCACATCTCCAAGGTTTAACTTGAGTTACATCTTTTCTGTGCTAGAGATAGCGGCTTACCCCAGTGAACACTGAGAACAGCGTATGTTTTCTACAAGTTATTTGTCCTCATGTGTAACATTCAGTTGATGACACTGCTCAGAGAGGACCTTTGCTGCAAGAGAGCTGGTGTGATACCCAGTCTTGAAATTGTCTTCATCTGTCCGTTCGCTGTTGTCTCATCTTCCCCCTCCTCGCTCTCACACAGAGCGGCATAGCAGTGGGCATATCTGAAACGAGGCTGAGAGCTCTGGCATTTGGGTCCGGGCATGGACCGCGAGCCGAAACCTTAGCCTCCGCTTCATTAATATACAGGGTCAGTCACCTAACATTACCGCTGGATATATTTCGTAAACCACATCAAAACTGACGAATCGATTCCACAGACCGAACGTGAGGAGAGGGGCTAGTGTAATTGGTTAATACAAACCATAAAAAAATGCACGGAAGTATGTTTTTTAACACAAACCTACGTTTTTCTAAATGGAACCCCGTTAGTTTTGTTAGCACATCTGAACATATAAACAAATACGTAATCAGTGCCGTTTGTTGCATTGTAAAATGTTAATTACATCCGGAGATATTGTAACCTAAAGTTGACGCTTGAGTACCACTCCTCCGCTGTTCGATCATGTGTATCGGAGAGCACCGAATTACGTAGGGATCCGAAGGGAACGGTGATGGACCTTAGGTACAGAAGAGACTGGAACAGCACATTACGTCCACATGCTAACACCTTTTTATTGGTCTTTTTCACTGCGACCGTAGCGGTCACGCGGTTCCAGACTGACGCGCCTAGAACCGCACGGCCACACCGGCCGGCCACAACACAAATAGTGTAACTCACATATACAGACATTTACAGATTTACAGATATACTAAAGTAAGGATGGGACAAGTAGTCGTGTTTACCTTACATATAGTTTGTATTCACTAAAGTGAGCAAAGGAAGTTTCAAGACTTTTGCATACTTCGGTGTGGAAGAAGTGTACGTCGTGTTGCATGTGACGTAAAGATGACAAACAAAAAAACTTGTAAACAAGGAAAAAAAATGCCACAGCTTACCAAAAAGTCATTCGCACAATGCATAGGTGTCTTATTAACTGATATAAATCCACCTGTTGATGGTGTTATAAATAAACTGTGACAGATTGCTGTACCTTACTTCAGCTCTCAGTTTTTATACGGAACGTTATACCACCACCACCACCATCCTATTAGAGGCATATAACATAGGTTTTGTCCTTGAGTAGGTGTAGAAGTGGCGTTGTTAAGATCGTTTTGCGCCAATAACCATCCGACCGTCTGATGAGAACGCTGTAGTCAGCCGTCCTCTTAGTGAAAATGGAAATTTGTTGTTAGTTCTGTGGGCCCAAACTGCTGAGGTCATCGGTCACTAGGCTTACACATTACTTAATCCAACTTAAACTAACTTACACTAAGGACAACACACACACACACACACACACATCCATGCCCGAGGGAGGACTCGAACCTCCGACGGCCTCTTGGTGACAAAAAAATGGTTCAAATGGCTCTGAGCACTATGTGACTTAACTTCTGAGGTCATCAGTCCCCTAGAACTTAGAACTACTTAAACCTAACTAACCTAAGGACATCACACACATCCAGGCCCGAGACAGGATTCGAACCTGCGGCCACCGCTCGGCCACTCCGGCCGGCTCTTGGTGACATTTGGAAGGGGTAGGCTATATGCCAGATGCGATTTTAACGCTCTTCCTTCTTTCTCATCAACAACACAAACTCAACATTAAACTCTACAGGCACTCATGTCACCGACAACAACATTAGCACTTAACAAGGAGACTGAAGAAATAACGACAGATGGAGAAAGTCCTGAAGTTAGCTATGGTTTGCACGAACAAAGAACTTAAAAAAGGTGTGTGTATCGCAGCAATCATTGTTACATGTACAGACTATCATAAAATTATATCTTTATTCTATAACAAAGAAGGGTGTAAGGTGAAAGTGGTGATATATTCTGATAGTAAGGACTGCTAAGCATTTTCTGTAGCCTTCTCTCAGTTACCTCCTGAATAATTATCACTACGTGTAACACGCAGTTCACAAAGTTGTTGAACTGTATATAATGTTGCTTTAACGCAGCTTGCTTAATGTATCCAGTTAGCATGTGATGAACATTGGCAAAATACAAAGTCAGGGAAGTAATTGCAAATTTCTTTCATCGCAACGCATAATGGACTCAGATTCATTTAACGATCGGTATACAGTTTTTATTTGATGTAAGTGGTTAATTTCAGAAGA
Organism: Schistocerca americana; assembly: GCF_021461395.2. Lineage (NCBI taxonomy): Eukaryota > Metazoa > Arthropoda > Insecta > Orthoptera > Acrididae > Schistocerca > Schistocerca americana. The sequence goes on from NC_060130.1 coordinate 287,325,414, forward strand.
GATATTCGCAGCAAAGCGATAGTCATTCAGTTCACCGGGAGCAATGTATATGTTATTATCAGTACTCCAATTCAAATGAAAACAACAACCCAGTTCACAGGCATCTGAATGTACATATATCAACTAATTGAAGACTGTATGGCCTAACTCGGGAGCTGAATGGAGTCTCTGTTCTTTTCTTCCTGAAAGAGTATTTTTTTGGATATTTCACATTTTACGCTCACCAACAACCGCCCTGCGCCACCCCCCCCCCCCCCCTCCCCCGCCACCAGGTTGCTTAATAAGTTAATAAGGACATTGAGATATCTTGAAAATGCAGCACTAGGTGCATATGATATCATGCTTTTTTCTTCAAAATAGTCTACTTAGGTTTTTCAGAACATTCTAGAACAGTCGCCTCTTCGTCAGGAACGCGAACCACTGCAGCGACATAAAAACGATTGTGGCTATAGTGGCAAAGGTTTGGATTCGTGGGTCTGTAAATTGCTCTACACTTAAACACACCGAGCGAGGTGGCGCAGTGGTTAGCACACTGGACTCGCATTCGGGAGGACGACGGTTCGATCCCGTCTCCAGCCATCCTGATTTAGGTTTTCCGTGATTTCCCTAAATCGTTTCAGGCAAATGCCGGGATGGTTCCTTTGAAAGGGCACGGCCGATTTCCTTCCCAATCCTTCCCTAACCCGAGCTTGCGCTCCGTCTCTAATGACCTCGTTGTCGACGGGACGTTAAACACTGACCACCACCACCACCACCACCACTTAAACACACAGAATCTTCCTGAACGCTGATAGTAAAGCAACAATTGAGAACTTTCCTATTATGTAGTGGACATGTCTAGAGGTGCCGAAAAAAGGCTGGTTATTGGTGTAATGCCTAGAACGTGAAAGTGAATGCAATTAATATCCAAGCAGTTATGTTGACTACAAAACTCAAGAACCTAAACTGAGAACTCACAGTTCAAGCCACCGGAATAGATTTGGTGTCATTCTATAAAGTATTCAATTATGTTAACATGCAAATGATTAATTTTGCGCTCGCATAACACCCTTCTGATCAAAAAAGGTTGCGGACTCTTTTATGCATTGTGACGGTTCTATAAAAGTGACGTGCTATCAGTTCACACAAAACTGACAGTTTTAGTTGTCACTATAATGCCATGCCATCGCAATACTGCAGAACAATATATTTAAAGCGATAAGCAACGCCCTCAACGAACATATTCAGCAACTCTTCGGTCAAACCTTATCGTGTAATACTTCTAAAAAGAAATCGCACAAATTTTATGCTAAAGAAACAGTTTTGTCCTACATTCTCATAAATTCATTAAGCCGAAACGACCTCATTAAAGGACCAAAGGCTATTTAAAGACTATGTCACACACGAGCAGATATCAAAAAGCCGCTGCGACAAAGACTCATAACACCTCTGTTCTCTGAATGTCTATGCAGCGTTGTCAGAAGACAGCGGGGCAAAACTCCCAATGAAGCTTTTACTATTTTGGACACGGTATAGCCCTGCTTTCTCGTGAAAATAAGCGTATTTTGTGAACTGAAAACGGAATTTACATTTCATTTTCACATTCTCGTTAAAACATACTGCGGCGTCGCGGATCTTTCCATCCCTTTACGACGGACCTGCACCTACCTGTGAACATTGTCTCAGCAGATCATCAGTAGGAAAGCCGAGTGAAACCTACTGTACTTCGATGTGAACCAGGCTGCAATTACAGTCACTAATCTACGTTTCGGTAGAAACACGAAATGAAAGGTTGGAAATTTTGTCCTCAAGTAATATATTCTGAAACTTAGGTGAACAAGTATCACTGCTAAGCCCGTGCTAGTCTTAACACAGTCACTCACAATCCCTTTCACTCACGTTAGTAAGTTTATGGTGTAGCATTTATCGAAAACGTAATAGCGGCAAAAATACTGATTGTTTTTGATTGAGAATACTCGCCAAATATTAAGTATGTCGGTACCTGATGCAGTCACAGTTTTTAGCCACTGACCTGCTCAATACGCCACGCGGAATATAAGTTTTTTCGCGTCACAAAATTCACTTCAAAATTCCGAAATTTCTACACACACATCGGAATAATTGGCTCAAATGGTTCAAATGGCTCTGAGCACTATGGGACTTAACAGCTATGGTCATCAGTCCCCTAGAACTTGGAACTACTTAAACCTAACTAACCTAAGGACAGCACACAACACCCAGTCATCACGAGGCAAAGAAAATCCCTGACCCCGCCGGGAATCGAACCCGGGAACCCGGGCGTGGGAAGCGAGAACGCTACCGCACGACCACGAGCTGCGGACATCGGAATAATCATGCCGTCACTTTTCAACACTTTTGATGTATGACACACTACTAGATCCGGCAACTTATCATTTCCATCGGAACTACTACTGCACACGTCCGATCTCTTTCATGGCTAGGCTTCGACTCCTCTCTAGAATACTCTAAGTCTTCTTTACTAGCAGAGAAAGGCGCGCGAAGAATATTGCTTTACCATTGGTCAGTTTACTCAATAGCCAATAGCAAAACAACATTCTCACGCGTCAATCCGCGCTTTTCATCCATAACCAATCGCAAAATAATAAACCTAATGACTGCACTTTTTGCCGACTTAATTATCTAATATGCTGAAGTTTTGTTTATGCATAAAGTTATTTACTATCGTTATTAATACCTGAATTAACTTTCCCTTTACCACAAACTTACTTTACAAAACTATTGTACAAAAATCCCCTTTGTCCATATCCATACTTCTTCGAAATGTTCCCACACTATATCCTACTACATAAGTCTTTAAACAATTATCTTCATATTAATATTAATTCACACTCACGCATCATTCATACTGCTAAACTCATTTATAACATTTTACATACACAAAAAGACGTAATAACACTTTATGAAAATACTATAACAGCTTATGAAAAACTTTCTATTACTTTAGTGCACTCTAGGGGGCACAATCGAAACTAAAATCACAGTCCCCCTATCCAATACTGTCCTCTATCGGCTGATACATAAACTACGTGCGCACCCAGTCTCTGGTCACCATTTGTCACTCTCCAGCTCTGAGACACATCTCCCACTTAACCGCCTCCAAGGCAGGATCGTTATATGGCGCTACGCCTCTATGCATACTATAAAGGTCGGAGTGAGCAGCCGCTATAATGAAAAGTGAAGTGATGATAGGTCAGGATGTATGGCAATTCACTTACAGCCGTGGCTGTAGTGGTGTGGTGGAAGTTGCCGGCCAGTAATCCTTCATTGAAACAATGCTAGTTGAGTTAGTCCTTTATTCCATAATAATTACAACAGTGGAGACCGAGCTGAAGAGGTGTGTGTATTGAACTGGGGACCTAGAAACGAGAGAGATGTTTCGTCCCGCCGTAGCTCTCAGAGGTAGTCAGTAACGTCCGTGACGTTGGTGGCCGCGGCCGGTGGGGTATGTTGGAGTAAGCAGTTGCCCGCCGGAAGGGCAGCACACTGGACGTTATCCCGATAATGGCTGTGACTGTGAGGTTCTGCGTCAGTAGAGTGACAGAGGCGGTGGTGGACAGCAGAAAGCTGACACGGCTTCTGCAGCTCGGCGGAAGGCACACCAGGTCAGGCGGGGTCAAACCGCTGACTCCAGCATGCTCGATGACGATGGAGTGAGCCCGCACTGGCCGAATGACAGCGACAGTGTTTCAGTGTTTACAGAGACAACGTGATGACGGCGGGGCAGCTACATGGCCGAGGCTCGTACCCCGGTCTGCCAGAAGACGATCAGTGACAGATGACAATCACCCAGCAAGTGATCCATAAGTGTAAAGGCGCCAAGTCGATAGCTTTCGGACTCGCAAGGGGGCCGTATGAACTTCTGCCCTTACCGATTTCAGTCATACTGATAGGGCGTGTAGAGCGCGATTAGGACTTGAACATGCGTGAACAGGAACACGAAACTATCAACCGTTTTAGGGAAAATTGTATTTGAATATTTTCGACGTGCGTATATACCTCGTATGACAGGCAGCAGTCAAGTATTCCGCTGCCGAGCGAGAAAGCGCATTGTTTCACAAATGCGAAGTCTCTGGATCAAAACTCACTCGCAGTACTTCTTTTTTTCATTCCCAAGTAATTCCAACAACAGATTTATAATTTCTGTGATATTTATCCTGAAAAAATCTTAGTAAGGAGATAGGAAATAGAAGACGATTGACAAGAAGTTTCAGTCAAATAGTTACAGTCATTTTGTTTATACTGTTGTTCCTACGCTTGCGACAACTAACGTGTAACTTACGGAGCAAAAAATGTTGAAATGTGCGTGAAATCTTATGGTACTTAACTGCTAAGGTCATCAGTCCCTAAGCTTACACACTACTTAACCTAAATTATCCTAAGGACAAACACACCCACTCATGCCCGAGGGAGGACTCGAACCTCTGCTGCAACCAGCCGCACAGTCCATGACTGTAGCGCCTGAGACCGCTCGGCTAAACCCGCGCGGCTCTTATGGAGCACTGCACGAATCAGGATGATACTGATCGTAGAAACATGGAAAATAATACTTACTGCGACATACAGCACATGTAATGAACACCGAATTTTTGTATGTGCATGTTTCTTTCAATGTGTCTGTTGCAAAACAAACCTGATTTACATTCACAAACGGTTCTCGGTCATCACACAATTTTGGGACGTACTACTCACATCTGTTGTTACAATTACGTCGGAATTAAAAAAGAGAATACTAGCAGCGAGATTCAATCGAGAGACTTGTCGCTTATGAAACAATGCGCTGAAGCTATGCGCTTACTTGTTGAGCTGTGGAACAGATGAGAGCTGCGTCTTCCTGTCCATATATGTTGGAGTCCTAGCCGTGCCTATACACCCTATCGGTATGAATCAAATCAGTGAGTGGAGGTTCGCACGGTCCAATTGTCAGTTCAGATAGGTCCTCCTGCTATTGATGGCAGAGTCCCGCGGTGGCAGGTGGCTGGTGCATCTCGATCCGTAGACTGATGTGGACTAAACGTCAGAAATGAGCTCCATATACTCGCTTCAAATTCGCCAGCGCGTTCTGTGACGTCATCTTCGAACTCACCGTCTCCGTGTGCCCGCAGACTCGACTAGCCGCACCCTACACGTTATCTGAGTCTGTTGTCATTTACAAGTGGACTCGACTCGCTCCAAAAGGGAAGAGAGTACACGAGTTTGCAAGTATAACCGCGAATTTGCGGCATTCCCGCTGATTACGCATCCGTTTTGAAAGAATATTTCGCCATTAAACTGTAAATTACTGTTCATTTATTTCACACAGTCATCACCTGCACTTTATAGCCATTCTCAGTTTCAAGTTGAAATGTCACAGACATCCAACTTACCTTAAAGAAAGAAGGAAGTTACGTACCAGTCTAACGACTTATCGTTTAGCCGCGCGGTCTGAGGTACCTTGCTGCAATTCGAGCGGCTCACCCCGTCGGAGGTTCGAGTCCTCCACTGGGTATGGGTGTGTGTGTTGTCCTTAGCATTAGGGTTGGGTTGTTTGTGGGAAGAGACCAAACTGCGAGGTTATCGGTCTCGTCGGATCAGGGAAGGACGGGGAAGGAATTCGGCCGTGCCCTTTCAGAGGAACCACCCCTGCATTTACCTGGAGCGATTTAGGGAAATCACGGAAAACCTAAATCAGGACGGCCGGACTCGGGATTGAACCGTCGTCCTCCCGAATGCGAGTCCAGTGTGCTAGCCACTGCGCCACCTCGTTCGGTCCTTAGCATAAGGTAGGTTAAGTTAGCTTAAATAGTGTGTAAGCCTAGGGATCTATGGCCTCAGCAGTTTCATCCCACAGAAGCCTACCACCACTTGTTGGTCGGCAGAGAAAATTGTTGAGTTTATACATAAATTTGTAATGATAAAGCTTTTTCAAAAACTGCTGTAAATTTATTTTAATATTTAATGTCTGTTCAGAAAGTGTCTAACAATTACGTTGAAATACACACACTTTATAGGGGTTACCAAAACTGTAACGGCAGTACCAGGAAACCTGACATGAGGATGTAGCGCAGTCTCTAAATAGCGATTAATTAATAAACTAAATTACAGAAATGTAAGCCCACTGATCAAATGCCATGACCAAATAAATACAAAAATAGAACGCATTTTTTGTCGTAGTGATATAACAGTGACGTTGTTGTGTCCCAGTTTTCGTTTGACGCCGCGTATATGTTTTCTCATAGTGGAGGTGGAATAAAATAGTGGAATAAAATAGAATACAACAATTTTATTTGCAGTGGACGAAATTCATATGTTTTTCGTCTGAGGCGTGGACTATTGATATCACTCCTCCTCTAATGAAACATGTTTGCAGTTGTGTATTTTACACAATTACACTCTCCACAGTCTCACAAAACACAGCTTTGTTAAAGGCCATCTGATCCCAACAATCGGGCATTTAGATTTGTCAGTGCTATTTTACAGCAGCAAGATTGTGTACTTATCTTCCGTACTAACAGCAAGTCACGACTAGCCTTACACTCCTGCACGCTTCAGTAAGAGAGAACGAGTCGACTAGTATGAAACGACTGCAGCGCCACAGTTCTCACACTCGTCATACTCAAGGAACTACAGCGCGAACGAAGGAAGCCTGTTAGCACCGATGTAACAGCGACGCCCTAACTTGTGGAGTATGCAACCCGAACATTAAACTCAATGCCGCTACGTTTACTTCTAGTGTGGACGTCCTCTCGACTAGTGGCTGGTGGTGGCTGAGAGTAAACTCTTAAATTTAGAGGAAAAAATGTTCAAATGGCTCTAAGCACTTTGGGATTTAACGTCTGAGGTCATCAGTTCGCCGGCCTTTGTGGCCGAGCGGACGCCGGCACGGTAGTTTAGCGTGTTCGGTCAGAGGGTTTAGCTACCTTCTGTAATAAAAAAACTGAGTGAACGGATCAACGAGCAACCAGAACGAGTGTCATCGGACGTCCGCAACGAACAAAGTCAACGAACAATATAGAACATAACGAGATTTTTTTAAAAAAAAGCGGTTATGGGCGCTTCAGTCTGGAACCGTGCGACCGCTACGGTCGCAGGTTCGAATCCTGCCTCGGGCATGGATGTATGTGATTTCCTTAGGTTGGTTAGGCTTAAGTAGTTCTAAGTTCTAGGGGACTGATGACCTCAGACGTTAAGTCCCATAGTGCTCAGAGCCATTTTTTGTCGTCAGTTCCCTACACTTAGAACTACTTAAACCTAACTAACCTAAGGACATCACACACATCCATGCCCGAGACAGGACTCGAACCTGCGACCGTAAATTTAGAGGAGTTTTTGCTAACAAGGTACTCTGTCGTTCCCACAACAATAGCGGTTTTGCTCTATAAGCCAAGGGACGAAGCGCAGCCATTGAGCAACAATGACATAATGCTCCAGTTCTATCCTATCTGCTTCACAGACCTGGCATTGTTGTAAAGGTGTCGCATCTTCTCCTTTCAGAAGTCCTGTCCGGTGACTTACTGGTTGTTGCGAATTATATGTGTGTACTAGCGAAATTCTCATTGTGACATCGTTTTGCTGAAATATAATTCTAAAGATTTTTTTTATTGTATCGAAATTTTGACTTGACTGCGCAATTCACACGCCCAGCTCTGCGCATCTCGTGGCCAAAATACCATCCAGGAATAAATTTGTATTGTAATAGTTTACTTACATAGACGCCATACAACACTTTCAAGAGGTGCTGCACCTTTCACGTGATGTAATACTGTAAACTGACAAAATTTACTTCAGAGTGTAGTTGTTCGCGTCTGGACATGCAGACTCAGGATTTACGTTGCTCCCTAAATCGCTTCTGAGGATTGTTGAACTGAGAATTTTGTGAGATTGGTTTCTGCACGGCGACGAGCACAGGAAGGAGAACGCAGGTTGTAGGCCCTGGAATTTTTAGGAAGAGTTCTGGTGGCCATGTCGCCTAGGAGCGCGTGGAGGACTGCCAAGATGTGTGTCTCTAGCTGTAAAAAATTACTCGCAAATATTACACAGGAAAATAATAAAATTGAGTTGTATGGTCCTACATAATACATTAGGATATAAAAGCGTGTGTCTCAACATCACGGGTTCTACGCAGGTCTGCAAGACTCTGTGCAAACTGTGATTTTTGCAGGTAGTGATTACAAAAACAATTTAAATTAAGCTACTGGTAAACCAAAACAGTAGCAATCATGAACAGTCGGTGAACTATACAGTGAATAGATACAGACCAGACTGACTCTTCATTTAAATGGATCCGGAATAGTAACGCACTGAATAAAACCACTCAACGGAATTAACCAAAACTAAATGACACGCACGAGTTATATGAAGTCAGCAATTGATGTCTTATATCTTTACTCTTTCTTAACTTTAAATTTTGTGAGTGCTGCTTAAAATCCAATATCACTCCGTAAACGAACAGGACAAAATATATGATTTGATATACAAGAGTAATATATGTAAAAATATTTAGTTGTATTTCTTTTTTTAATAGCTGTGAATATGGCAGCATATCATGATTTTATTAATAATTATCGTAACTTATATGTGGTAATATTTTGTAAAGTCGGAAAGTGATCAGCCAGCGTTGGAAGGTGCTCATTCTAATACATATAATAGTAAGAAAACAGTGGAGTTTAAGTGATGATTAATTTTATAAACTAACGTAGTATGGGTTCCAGAATTTTTAAATAGGCGTTCGTTTGTTCCTTTTTTGTGATATTTCGGCATGGACTCATTGGCGAATCTGTGTTGGGAGCATTCTGCAGGCAACGTTTAGACACTTTCAAGGTTTTACGGGTGATAGAATTTTTGAGCAGTGCACGTGGACTTAAACATTTTCACACTGCTTCCAAATGTTATATATTTTCGCGACCGGATGACTTCAGCTTTGCGTGGGTGATAGCTGTATTTCGAGATGAATTTTTATGTTCGGTGATGCAGCATTTCTGATGAACTTTGATATTCTTTTCATTACGTGATGTACGGCCATTATCTCTTTAGTGTTAACCTTGTATTGAACGATATACAGAATTCAGACTTCACCACCGTGTCGACTACATTCATTTTGTGTTTCCAGCAATTTGCCTTTTATTTCCTTTAACTTACGCTTGTGTCCAAAACTAAAGCAACAAACGGAAATTTTGCATGGTTGCGTTTATTTTGCTACAAAACTGAATAAAGAAGTAAAGAATATAGAACGTAAGCCGGCCGAAGTGGCCGTGCGGTTAAAGGCGCTGCAGTCTGGAACCGCAAGACCGCTACGGTCGCAGGTTCGAATCCTGCCTCGGGCATGGATGTTTGTGATGTCCTTAGGTTAGTTAGGTTTAACTAGTTCTAAGTTCTAGGGGACTAATGACCTCAGCAGTTGAGTCCCATAGTGCTCAGAGCCATTTGAACCATTTGAATATAGAACGTAAACAGCTACAACATGCATAACAGTAGCCCGGCCGCTGTGACCGAGCGTTTCTAGGAGCTTCAGTCTGGAACCACGCTGCTGCTACGGTCGCAGGTTCGAATCCTGCCTCGGGCATGGATGTGTGTGATGTCCTTAGGTTAGTTAGGTTTAAGTAGTTCTAAGTCTAGGGGACTGATGACCTCTGATGTTAAGTCCCATTGTGCTTAGAGCCATGTGAACCTTTGAACCATAACAGTAAAGGAAAATTTCTTCGTTGTTTTCCAACATGACAGATTAGCATACACATTTCGACAACTGGTTAATGTGCCCAATATGGGATGTGACCACCTTTGGCAGCAATGCTGTGAATAACGTCATCAATGTTGTGTTGAGGCAATAACGCCCATTCTCCCTGCGGAGCTGTTCACAAGTCTTGGAGAGTGATTGGTGGATGCTTAAGTAATGCAACCAGTCTCCTCCGTAGTGCATCCTAGACGTGCTCTATGGAACTCATATCGGGAGAGCGAGCAGGCCACGCCATGCGTGTAGTATCTTCCGTTTCCAAGAAAACATCAACCACCCGTGCTCAATGAGGTCGAGCATTATCGTCCGTCAGTACTTCGTCATGATACCTGCCAGCAGTTAAACCTTTTCGATTCATCCGTACAATTTCATGAGGAGATCTTCGACATAATCCCTGCCCACACCGTCACCGATCCTCCTCCATATTGGTTTCTTTCCACAATGTTCGCGTCTCGAAAACGTGTTCCTCATGTTATTTAATTTTGAACGCCAGTGTATTTATTCATTTAGTTTTGCAATATATGACAAACTTTGTGTGTAGTCGGTGCTTGCTTGATAAAATATGTTTAGAGAGCAGGTGCTGTTATTATTGCATAGTACTAGTGGTATACGAATCACCCCGAAGACTGTAGAGCCACACGTTGTCTTCAAGGTCACCCACTAGCCTGAATCCCAGTCAAGTTCTATAATCGACGTAAGAACATTGACAGCACACGTCAAGACACAATTCTCAAAAGAAGGGGCGCGGAGGGCGGGGGGGGGGGGGGGGGGGAGAGAGAGAGAGAGAGGATAAGCTTGCATTCGTCTCTAGTGAACTCGTCGTGAGCGGTTCGTTAAAAATTGGACTACCTTTCCTTGCGTAATCCATGAAATGTGCTACATTTCATAATTAATGGAGCTTCTCAGGCGTTACCAGAGAAGTTATGTTTTGGTTGATACAATAGACCAGCACCAGAAGAGGCATCGTTCAAACCTCCGCCCGACCTTCAAAATTTAGATTTCCCTTGATTTCCTAAATACTTAAGGACGACGTCAGGACAGATACGTTGAGAATGCCATTACCGATTGTTTTCTCTAGCATTATCCAATCCAAACAACAGTTATGATATTTCTGTTCATCATTACGAGTTGGTTCAAATGGCTCTGAGCACTATGCGCCTTAACTTCTGAGGTCATCAGTCGCCTACAACTTAGAACTAATTAAACCTAACTAACCTAAGGACATCACACACATCCATGCCCGAGGCAGGATTCGAACCTGCGACCGTAGCAGCAGCGCGGTTCCAGACTGAAGCTGCTGGAAACGGTCGGTCACAGCGGCTGGCAGGAGAGGACATCGTATGTTATATGCAGTGGCATACTAACGCACCATGCATTGCGTTTGCTCTGTATACTGCTTAATATTGTATGCTGGCAGTCACCAATGTAACGCTTAACTCGTATGAGGCCGACACGCTAGCTGTCGCAAGCTGAAGCAGGACCCATCAGAAAATATTAGGTCTCCCCATTGTTTACTACTACGTCGGCCTTCATATAGCTCTTAAAATCTGATATTTTCGTAGTTTCGGAACAGTCGAAACCAAGGCGTGGTTATGCGAGTTGATTCAATGTGAACTGTGCATAGAAGTACGAGGGGCGGTCAATATGTAATTTAAGACATTTCTTTCTGAAAGCATATTAGTTTCGTTCAGGATTCCAATACACCATACTATTCTCCAATCTTTTGGTACAAAACCCTGTTTTCCAATGCGACAGCCTTAAGCCGCCTTACTGAGACAGCTTTTATGCTCGTATGGTGTCACTCTACTGGTCGACGTCGGTGTCAACGTCTTGCTGCATCAATAACCTCCCCACCCACGTACTACTTCTCACAGAGTTTATCCTCCCCTGGGCCAAATGGGTGGAAGTCGGAAGGTGCGAGGTCTGGGTTGTAGGATGAATGAGAAAGAACAATCCAATGAAGTTTTGTGAGCTCCTCTCGGGAGCGCAGACTTGTGTGACGCCTTGCGTTGTCATGGAGAAGTTCGGTGACACTTCATTGAACTGATGTCGCTTCTTCAGTTGCTTGAGGGTAGCACAATACACTTCGGAGTTAATCGTTGCGCCATGTGGAGAACATCACAAAAGGATAACCCTTCATAGTCCCATAAAATCGTCGCCATGACTATCAGCTGAGGGTGCATCTCTGAACTTCTTCTTCGGAAAAGAGGTAGAGTGGTACCACTCCATGGATTGCCGTTTTCTTTCCGGCTCAAAATGATGAACCCATGTTTCACCGCCTGTGACGATGTTCGTTAAAACACTGTCATGATCAGCCTCGTGATGCACAAGAAATTCCGCACAGATGCCCCTTCGTTGGTCTTTATGGTTTTTTGTTAGGTACCGAGGAACCCAGCGGACTCAAACCTTTGAGTACCCCAACAGTGGACGAGTTTGTCAGCATTATCAATAGATACATTCAGTTGAACAGCGATGTGTATGATTGTGATCCGTCTATCACCTCGAGTAAGAGTGTCCTTACGTTCCAGCATTCCAGCAGTTACAGCTGTGTGCGGCAGGCCAGCACGCGGGAGATCGTAAAGGTTTGCGCAGCCTTTATGCGATAGCAGACGCCTCGTTCACTGTCAGGTCTCCGTAGCCATTCTGTAAGTGCCAATGAATATCCGCGATGCTATGGTTTCACGCCAAGGCTACGTATAGCGCTGCCACCTATAGGAACTTCATTAAACTATAGGACCAGAAGCGGGAATATTCCAAGATGTCCCACAATGAAGTCCGCAATTTTTCAACCAAAATTGGTCGATAAAAAAATGTGTTACATTATTATTGAACGCCCCTCGTACAGGCGACTTAACTTTAAGGACAATAAATCTACAATCTGCTCAGGAAATCTGGAGCTTAGCAAAATTTTCGTGCCCCCAGTAGAGTGCAGTAGCACAGTCTTAAAATGGATGTTGCTGTTACACTATGTGATCAAAAGTATACAAACACCTCGCTGAAAATTACTTACAATTTTGGAATTCAATATTAAGCTGGTCCACCCTTAGGCTTGATGACAGCTTCCACTCTCGCAGGCATGCTTTCAGTGATGTGCTGGAAGGTTTCTTGGGGAATGGCAGCCCATTCTTCACGGAGTGTTGCACTGACGAGAGGAATCGACGTCGGTCGGTGAGGCCTCGCACGAAGTCGGCGATCCCAAACATCCCAAAGGTGTTCTATAGGATTCAGGTCAGGACTTTGTGCAGGCAAGTCTATTACAGGAATATTATTGTCGTGTAACCACTCCGCCACAGGCCGTGCGTTATGAATAGGTGCTCGATCGTGTTGAAAGATGCAACCGCCATCCACGAATTGCCCTTCAAGAGTGGAAAGCAATAAGGTGCGTAAAACATCAGTGTATGCCTGTGCTGTGATAGTGCCACGCAAAACAACAAGGGATGAAAGACGCCTCCATGAGGAACACGACCACACCGTAACACCTCCGCCTCCGAATTTTACTGTTGGCACTACGCACGCTGGCAGATGACGTTCACCAGGTATTCGCCATTCCCACACCCTGCCATCGGATCGCCACATTGTGTACCGTGATTTGTCACTCCGCATAACGTTTCTCCAATGTCTTCATCGCCCATGTTTACGCTCCTTACAACATGCGAGATGTCGTTTGGCATTTACCAGCGTGATGTATGGCTTTTGAGCAGCCGCTGGACCATGAAATCCAAGTTTCCTCACCTCCCGCCTAACTGTCGTAGTACTTACAGTGGATCCTGATGCAGTTCGGAATTCCTGTGTGATGGTCTGGATAGATATCTGCCTATTACACGTTACGACCCTCTTCCACTGTCGGCGCTGTGCGTCAGTCAACAGACGAGGTCGGCGTGCATGCTTTTGTGCTGTACGTGTCCCGTCACGTTTCAAGTTGATTATCACATCGGAGACAGTGGGCCTAGGGATGTTTAGGACTGCGGAAATCTCGCGTACAGACGTATGACACAAGTGACACGAAATCACCTGATCACTTTCGAAGTCCCTGAGTTCCGCGAAGCGCCCCACTCTGCTCTCTCGCGATGTCTAATGAGTACTGAGTTCGCTGATATGAAGTACATGGCAGAAGGTGGCTGCACATCGCACCTAATATGAAAAAACGTATGTTTTTGGGGTTATCCGAATACTTTTGATCGCATGGTGTATTTAATATTAGTCAATGGGCCTGCACATCGTTTGCCACAAACCATAAAAATCGTGTCTTAAAATATTTCCCATTTGTATTTTTAGCGTCTGTTCATATATCATTAATGAGTTCACTCTTAACGTTCAGCAAAAGGAAATGATTTCAAATTTAAAATGATAAGTCTATGGAAAATAAACAATTTTCAGCCTTCAGTTGCAAGGTAATTTTTACTGGTTTACCTAGGTTTCGATTCCAGTAATGGAATCTTCTTCAGAACCTATAAATCAAACCACATACGGACATACATTACTCACTGAAATGCATCATCAGTCTAATGATTGAATAATAAAGAATCGTGATACTTACAAAAAATTAAATTATTTTGAGAGCCAAACACAGGCCATGTCACAGATTAAAAATTAAAACAATAGAGACGCATAATCATAAGATTATGTCCGTCAAAATTAAAACCATTAAGGCGAACGTAGACGGAGCTACATCGGCCAGAAACAAGGACCACACGTGAGCGGCACGGAAACTAGGCGTCGCGAGCAGTTCCGCGGTGAGGCTCGGCCGCGGCCAAGCGCATGCGCGAGCGCAAGCGGAGGCGCAAGAGACAAACTGTCTCAAAATTACTTAGAGCAATTATGCATATAAACAAATTGTGACTGAAAGCCGTCATACAAATGGACAAACCTATCTATTGGTATAGCAACATTAAACAATTTACCTGAGAACAAACTACAAAGCCAAGGTATATTTTTTTTTTTTTACATTTAAATATTGTAGTAAGAGGGCGAAGCCCCGCTACAGTAACTAAAAATTAGTGTCGAAACCATGCGTGCTAAGCATACAATGTCTTTAACATAAAAACGCCTCAGCCACTATGTGGCATTACCAAGCATATTACGAAATACAAAGACACACATGTACAATCGCACTATAATAAAGGGACAAAGCATATAGGGAAACAGCATCGGCCATTCGAAGCGGATTGTGGGTCAACTCCACTAGACTAAAGGTTGAAACCCTTCGAAATAACTTCTATTTTTTAGTTGCAGCTGATCATTGAGTAAGTTGTCTCTATCAATATTAAGATGTTTAAAAATTTGCAATTCTTCGAGCGTGTCTAGCCTACATCCCTTGATTTCATTATGCAAAAGCTCTGCGTCTTTTAGCGGCTTGGGAGCATGCGCCATTTGGACCAGATGTTCAGCGAATGTAGATCCTCGTGTTCCATCACCGCTTTTTGTCGGCAGATGCTCTTTAAACCTAACAGACAGGCCCCTTCCTGTCTAGCCAATGTAATAAGAAGGACATTCAGCACACGTGGTTCTGTTACGCACCACCCTCGAAAAATTGCAAATTTTTAAACATCTTAATATTGATAGAGACAACTTACTCAATGATCAGCTGCAACTAAAAAATAGAAGTTATTTCGAAGGGTTTCAACCTTTAGTCTAGTGGAGTTGACCCACAATCCGCTTCGAATGGCCGATGCTGTTTCCCTATATGCTTTGTCCCTTTATTATAGTGCGATTGTACATGTGTGTCTTTGTATTTCGTAATATGCTTGGTAATGCCACATAGTGGCTGAGGCGTTTTTATGTTAAAGACATTGTATGCTTAGCACGCATGGTTTCGACACTAATTTTTAGTTACTGTAGCGGGGCTTCGCCCTCTTACTACAATATTTAAATGTAAAAAAAAAAAAATATACCTTGGCTTTGTAGTTTGTTCTCAGGTAAATTGTTTAATGTTGCTATACCAATAGATAGGTTTGTCCATTTGTATGACGGCTTTCAGTCACAATTTGTTTATATGTATAATTGCTCTAAGTAATTTTGAGACAGTTTGTCTCTTGCGCCTCCGCTTGCGCTCGCGCATGCGCTTGGCCGCGGCCGAGCCTCGCCGCGGAATTGCTCGCGACGCCTAGTTTCCGTGCCGCTCACGTGTGGTCATTATTTCTGGCCGGCGTAGCTCCGTCTACGTTCGCCTTAATGGTTTTAATTTTGACTGACATAATCTTATGATTATGCGTCTCTAGTGTTTTAATTTTTAATCTGTGACATGGCCTGTGTTTGGCTCTCAAAATAATTTAATTTTTTGTAAGTATCACGATTCTTTATTATTCAATCATTAGACTGATGATGCATTTCAGTGAGTAATATATGTCCGTATGTGGTTTAATTTATAGGTTCTGAAGAAGATTCCATTACTGGAATCGAAACCTAGGTAAACCAGTAAAAATTACCTTGCAACTAAAGGCAGAAAAATTGTTTATTTTCTGTACATTTCACGTTTGCTGACACGCTGCAGTATGTTAAAAATTTGATAAGTTTATATAGTCTTGAGATACCGCAAGTGGCTGTCGTTTTGTAAAATTTATGTTCCTCTCTTAACCATTGTTGTTGTCAGTGTTGTAGATGTTCTAACAGAGGGAGAGTAGAGTTGGGATGTTTACACGACAAGAACAGTCGGAAAGGAATATTTTTAAATTTTGTGTAATATTTCCTGTTTGTGGTGCGTAATTCTGTGTTAACGAATAGTGGGCGACGAATAACTTTGGTTTAAATCAAAAACTGGACTCGATTATTCAATGTCGTGTCGAGTGCAGAGTGAATGACGAGCATTGTAATAGGATATGAAGGGGAGCAGTATTAACCGGCTAGGTACAGTGTGTGTGTGTGTGTGTGTGTGTGTAGGATGAAGGTGGTCCTGAGCGCACGTGCATGTGACTGTGTGTGTGAGCGAGAGAGAGAGAGAGAGAGAGAGAGAGAGAAAGAGAGAGAGAGAGACAGAGAGAGTGAGAGAGAGAGAGAGAGAGTGAGAGAGATAGAGAGGCGGGGGTGTGGGGGAGAGGGAGAGGACAGAAGAGGGGGGACCTGTGTCGGCCGCTTCGCATGTGAAGAAACCTATTTTCCAAATGGCCCTGCGCTAGAGCGCTCCGAAACGAATGGAAGATCTGCCAGTAAGAGGCAATACCGAAACAGGCTGGAAGGAATTTTGAATGGCTGTAGATCTCGTCTGTGGAGCTCCATCTGAAGAGAGTGAATTGAGCAAATACAGAACTTCAGAACACTCGAGGGATACTGCTCAAATCGGTTCATACTGAAATGTATCGATAAATGTAAGAAATAACTCGGAAACGAAAGATATGTTGCCCTCAACACAACAGCACTACTTTAGTGTTGCATAGCTAAAGATCACAAGTGGTCGATGTACTGTTTGTGATCCTTCTTACGCTTGAAGGTCTCACTTGCATTTTCAAAGACTCAGAAATTCACTCAAAAAAGAAATTAATGACCTATATGAGAAATACTTTAATACTACATATGCACACAAACTACGAAACACTAAAGTATGACCACCATGCTGCGACAAAATAACTTCATCTGATTCGTATTATCTAGAAGTGAAGTTCAAATTAGCTTGAGATTGTCCATATTAATGTTCTTCATGGTTTCCCTAAGTTTTAAGGCTAATGCCAAGGAGGTTCTTTTCAGAAGGACAGGGCTGATCTCTTTTTCCATCTTTGCCCTTTCTGAATTTGTGTCTCACCACAAATGGTCTCGTTCTCTCCCTTTCTTTCCTTCACACATAAGCAGGTAAGAACGTGCATGAACTGCTGTCACTGATGCCACTTTCTTGACTGTTGTTGTCATTTTACAAATTTTGAAACAAAGTGCTTGTGAACTGATGTCAGTGGCTAGATCTGGGACGTTAACAGATTCGTTTCCAATCTCACAAACTGGCTGGCAAATTGGACACTTCAGTTAAAAGTGAGCCCAAATTCAAACTAAAGCATAGTATTTCAGACTCAGTGAACCTTATAAATAAGATTTAAAAAAAATGTATCCACTTCACTTGCTGCTAAATTGGTGTCCTTCGATGTGGTAGTTTGTTTTCCAACATGCAAGTAGGGAAATGTGTTGATATTCTGACAGAGTTAGTGTATATGTCTAATGCGCACCCTGTGGAAGTGAATGACTTGAGAATTGCCACAAATACATGTGCAACACTAAACTATTTCCAGACATAAAATGTATTGTCTCAACCAGTGGCTACAACCCTGCGGTGACTGACCACATCTTGCATACTTGCAAATAAATACTGAAAATGCTAACCCTCCTATACCACCTATTCCCTACGTTTGCAGGAAATGATACCTAGAACAGATATCACAGAGTGTAGGAAAATCATTGAAATCTTGAAACTAAAGGATTTCCAATTATACGAGGAACATGAGGTACAAAACCCTAATTACCATCAATTGTTGAAAGGTGTGGAGCCATATGCTTATACTAAGGAGGTAGTGCATTGAAAGTAACTTAACGTATGTAGTTTTGCTAGAAGGAAGCATACTGTCGCAAGGTCAGTAGTGTCGTGATTAGACTAAGTATCCCAGTGATTTAATAGAATCGCAATTGGTTGGTTTGAAAGAGAGGGGGAGTGGATTTAGATGTGGAGGAAGGGGATTGGGAGACGAGAGGAGGAGGGAGGACGAGGAATGAACTAAAGGTGAGGTACTTGTATACTACACTAGGTACTTCACCATATGTTGCAGTATTACGTAAGTGTCCATCCAATTTCATATTAATGTTATCTGAATAATAAAAATCATGTGGAGATCTGAAACATACATAATTTGTTCTCTAGACATACTTAAGATTCTTGGAAGGGCATACCAATACATTAATTTTACGAATGATAGAAAAAGAAATATTTTAATACTATTTGAAAATTATTACATGATTAAAAATTAATGAAAAATAGATAGGTCCTTGAGGACATATTCTTTCATTATGAGAGTACTGGATTAGCGCTAACTTAATGTATATGGCTTTCATCGTTTTACTATACAGCTATACAGTCACAGTTTCAGAAGTATCACTAATTAGACAATATGGACTTTAGATTTCAATGTGTTAGTGTTTGTATTCAGTTAATCAAAATGGAAATTATCTATGAAAATAAGGTAGTGGTGAGAGGAAGTTCAGAGGGTTGGGGGGAGCGAGTGTGGAGGGGAAGGATGCAGGGGGAGGGTTATAGTAGTATGGTATATTAAAAGCTTAACCATGTGCAGTGTCATCCTGTATAAAACTCTTTTAACTTATCCATTAAATTTCATATTACTATGCACCCAATGTAGCTAAACAAATGCTTTATGAGTGTAAAATGCTTTATGTACACTCACAATAAACCATAAAAATGATTCGTTATTTAAAACTTGTGTATAGTAAAAACTCGTTGTACTTACGTAAAAGATATGTGGCTGTAGTAGGAAGTGTGGCAGGCCTATGTGAATGCTGGATTGACGTGTGTGGATGTGGTGAACTCAGAAAGAACAATCGTTTGTCTGATAATGTAATATCTTAAACAATATGGACCAGAATTTATCTAAAGTTTCTGTTATGCAATCCTAGTTGATCATTCAGTAGGTCATTAGGAGAATTAAACACAGCATTATATACACTCTAAGCCGAATAACTGCTTCCATAAGAGTCAGAGGTGGACTAACGCGTTATTGACTTGTTCATTTCATCAAGCTCTTTCTGTTGAATAAATCATGCAATTCGTCTGGAACTGTAATCGTTTGTTTGTCTGTGCACGAAGGCCACACCTATCGATTTCTGCCCCATTTGCATAATTCATTCGTGTTGCGTCTCTTCTTTTTTTCTTATAGTGTATTTCCATTTCGCGTAATACGAGGGCTATTCACAAAGTACATTACGTTTTGGAATTAAAAATAAATAAAGTATTGTAAATTTTTTTTATTATATACAGATGAAAGCCACACTTAAATACTACTTTTCTACATAGTTGCCATTTAAATTAAGGCACTTATCGTAGCGATGGCGAGCTTGGAAATTCCTTCGTCGTAAAATTCGGCCGCCTGCGCCTACAACCACGTGGTTACCTCTTCTTGAAGCTGTGCGTCGTCATCAAAACGCTGCATAGCCAACCACTTCCACATTACTGGGAATAAGTGGAAGTCGCTCGGTGCCAGGTCGCGACTGTACGGCTGATGAGGAAACAACTCCCACTTCAAAGATTCAAGAACTTGGCGAGTGGCATTTGCCGTGTGGGCCCGGGCGTTGTCGTGAATCAGCAAGACCTTTGAGCCCAACTTTCCCCTGCGCTTGTTTTGTATTGCTCTTCTGAGGTTGTGCAGAGTTTGGCAATACCTTTGAGAGTTTATTGTAGTGCCTCTTTCCCGGAAATCCTCAAAAATCACACCTTTTCTGCCCCAAAAGACAGTCGCCATCACCTTCTTTGCCGACACTGTCTGCATGAATTTCTTGGGTTTTTGGGGGGAATTTGTGTGCCCCCACTGCATTGACTGCAATTTTGTCTCGCAGTTCACATGATTAACCCATGTTTCGTCACCAGTAACAATACGATCGAGTAATGAGTCGCCATCTTTCTCGCAAGCGTCCAAAAACGTCCAAAAAAATTTTGCAATACTTTATTTATTTTTAATTCCAAAACGTAATGTACTTTGTGGATAGCCCTCGTATATTCATTATAAAGCTTCTGGGTAGGCTGTTTAAAGTCTGTAAGGTCACATCAATCTCATTCACTTGGTGAGAATTCTGTCTTAAATGCTTACTGAATATTTAAGTATAGCTCTTTGTTTTTCTATTGTATTCTTCGAACCTATCGTGAAAAGAATGCCCCGTTTATCCAGTGTAGTCCAAATGGTTCAAACGGCTCTGAGCACTATGAGACTTAATTTCTGAGGTCATCAGTCCCCTAGAACTTAGAACTACTTAAACCTAACTAACATAAGGACATCACACACGTCCATGCCCGAGGCAGGATTCGAACCTGCGACCGTAGCGGTCGCGCGGTTCCAGACTGTAGCGCCTAGAACCGCTCGGCCACTCCGGCCGTCTCCAGTGTAGTACTTGTCACATAGTCACATAGAGAGAGTCACAGATGAGAGTACACAGTACTAGCAGCAAAAAAGCCTCAGTAAACATAGGTCCGCAAACGAATGGTTTGCGAGATAATTGTGACTTTGTTGTTATCTGCTACGAGTGAGTTGGGTCTGTGTAAACGTCATACCAGTTATAAAATGGAAACAGTTCTGTACTACATCAACAAAAGCTATTACAAATACTTCGATATACTAGCAGGCGTTTTGATTGAACAAAAGAACAGTTTCATGACCGTAGGCCTACTTTAGTTAAAGGAGGCGTTCATAGTTTCGCTCTTGTACCTGGATGCAAACCTGTAGCCACCGCTGCAATGAGTTTCGAGTCCTTTGAAACATGCTAGGATTATTTCGAAATTCTTGACAAGCTTTGGCAAGTCTCTCCTCCAGTTCTTCAACTGTGTTAACTGAAGTGGCGTACACTACTCCTTTAAGGTGGCGTCAAACATAGAAATACATGGGGTTCAGACAAGTGATCCTGTATGCTGCAGTGCATGTCCTCCACACCCAATCCATCTTCCGGCATATCGGCGTGTTAGACATTGTCTCACCGTAGCAGCAACATCCGCCGGTGTTCCATCATACATAGACCACATCCCATGGCGTTGCTCTAAAGGAACATCTTCAAACATTCTTACAAGATAATGCCACAAAGACCGAAGGTAATTCCGACTATTGAGTTTGTTTGGCAACATGTACGGCCGAATAAGATGATCACTTTGCACTCCTAACAACACATTCAGTGACCAACGTCGCTGATATGAAGACTCATCCACAGCGTAAGGTTTGGAGCCTGGGTGACTCCAAGCGTAAGAATTGTGATAATTGAACACACCGTCACGAGTGAACTCTGTTTCACCTGTAAATAAAATGTTGTATTCTAGCACCAAAGTCCCTCTCACTAAGACGCTGAACTCGCTGGAGTTCATGCATACACAATGTAATGCATGATTCTCCAAATACTACCTTGGCTCATTCCAAAAATTTTTGTGGATAGTTTCCTTGTCGAGAGTCCTGGAAAAAGTTCAAGTATTTCTAGCACCACATCTTCAAGCACAAGTGTAATTCGAGTATGCCTACACAAGCTTGCAACATGCGCAAAACTCCTAGTTTATCGGAGGCGCTGATGCACCCTTGTAAACGGCTGACTCACTGGGTGCCTTCGGACAGTGTATGCTTCTCTGAACAAACGTGCAGCCTACCGTGCGTTGCCATTAACTGTACCATACATGAAATGAATATCCACATACTCCTCGGTACTGTAATGTTTCCTGTTACCAACAACATTCATTCAACACAACTGAATCTCCGCAAACAACTGATACGAGTGGCACTCTGACTGTGTACTATAATGTTGTATCCCTCTGTTTATAAGTCTACGCCTTGAAAGGGTGAACAAAGAACATACCACGTACCGGCATGCGATGCTCACAGAGAATCACATAGTAGTGGCTGGTAACCACAGTCTTAATTATCTCACAAATGGTTCCTTTGCAGATTTATGTTTACTGACACTTTTTTGAATCTAGTAACGTGTAATTTCAAATATGTGTGTTTACGCCATTAATACATCTACATGGATACTCTGCAAATCACATTTATGTGCCTGGCTTAGGGTTCATCGCATTATGATACAAGAATTATGATACATTCTGGATAATCTTGTAAATAGCGAATTTACTCATAGGGGCGGTTTTAGTTGTAGTATGTCTAAGAACGTTGCCTAAGTTATTGTTGTGTGGAAACCTGCCTGGACGTCAGTTTTGCCAAACCCTGCCAATTCTGTCTGAGAGAGTACCTGTGTATGGAATGTTACCACACTTTTCTTGGCTTTCCCTTTTTCTCTTCTGACTGTATTTTCCATTATATTGAGGTCGCTATTATCCCTAATTTTCTTAATAGTATAGTGTTGTGACTACTGTTTTGAATACCAGTCAAAAGGCGGAAATTTCTTTCAGAAAGTTCTACATCACAGGGTGGTCCCCCATGAGGGAAAATAAAATCATTATATGCAGCATCGTTTTCTATGACTATTCGCAAATTTCTATCACACTAAAAGTATGCGTACAATGTAACCTCCCCACAAAAATTTAAAAGGAATGTAATGACAATACTTAATAGAAATGGGAGCCAAACGTAACCTCCCTAGCAATTAAATTTAATGACAATGAAAGTGAGAATCGCAATCTGACTCAAGTATAAGTTTTTCATAAAAAATTAAAGTCCATTCAGTGACAAGAAAATATCAGTGATAATAATGATTCAATTAAACCGGAATATCGGTCTTTGGCCCTGTGTAAAAAAACAAAATTAAATTCTTACCTCATTGCAACACCTGGTCAAATTTCTGCTCTTGTTGTTGCGCACCGCTTGGAGCAACTGCATTGCAAATAATAATATTCCCTTTTTTTTTTTTTTTTTTTTTTGTAATCTAATTGAAAACTGAAACTTTTGTTTAGGGGAAGTGGAACGAAATAGTTACTTCAATAAAAAATGAAAATTTTTATGTAAAATTGCTTTTGAAATCAAAGTTATTATTGGGGGCACTTGTTGAAAATTAGTTACAATAATTAAACTTTACATTATCCGATGATTATCTTAATTAACAGTATACCTCATTCAGCATCTTGACCAGTGTTGTCGCCAGACCACATCACGCAACCCCACTGGGCTGCCACCACTGACCGACCGCTCTGCATGACGAATACTAGCGTACTGCCCGCCACTGAACAGAGCTACTGCTCGCGACGACTACTGACAGAGTACTGCCCTCCACTAGACACAGCTACAGACTCGCAACGACTGACTGACAGAGTACAGCACGCAACACTCGCGCGGTCAAGCGCATACTCTCTGGTCACAGATGCTACAATGCCTCGCCATCGCTGCTATGTTACATACGTGTTTCATAACCCTCCACTGGGGGGGCAAAAATTTGGCAGCGATGGTGAGTCATTTGGACTTGCCAAGCGCGGCAAAATTTTTCTTTAATTAACAAAATTCTACAACTTACAGAATATTTAAATGTTGTGCACACGCACTAAGTACAAAATATATCAGACAAAGACAAAATGCGAGTACAAAACATAGTAGCAAATCAGAAAAATGTATATACAAATTATTTGACAGATAACAAAGTGCACAGGCACTGAAAAAAAAAAATTCTTTAGCATATTCAGAACAAATAAACAGACTGGCAAAATATTATGTTGACAAGTGACATGAGTGCACATGCACTGCAGTTGAGAACATATCAGTAATTGATGAAATGTATGTACAATTAGTAACAAATGACATAAGTGCATTCGCATTAAAGTATTGAATATACAGAATAGTAGAAATCATATTGAAAAATGAGAAAAGTGTACAGGGACTGAAGTTCAGTAGAAAACATATTAACACCTAACAGAAGTGCTCATGCACTGTAGTTCAGAAAATAAAAAATGTATATACAATATAAAAGACAAAAGTGCACATATACTGTACTTCAGAACAAATCGAAAAAAAATGTCTTTATCATATTGGCAATAAATAAACATAATAGCAAAAAAATCATGTCGACCAGTGACATAAGTGTACTCGCACTGGAGTTCAGTGAATTGAAAAAATGTATAGCCATGAACATAAATAATGTTAGCAAAAAATGATTTTCACTATGTGACAAGAATTAGGATAGGAAAGGGAAGGATTGCATCATGGTTGTACCACTTTAGATTGCACACAGCTGTTCTGAAAGTCCATATCTTTCCACAGAAGTACAACACCAAGTGACACAACTTGAAGTTCTTTTCCCCTCAGAATTTATCAGCATAGCCAAGACAGTGAACTGTCGTAGTAATATTCCATTTTTTTTCATTTTGGCAGTATATTAGGTACACCAAACAGTGGGACCATAATAACGTCTTCATCGCTCACGGTGGTGGACAGCATGTCGTGTCAACACCACGCTCTTACAAGGCACACCAACGTAGAATTAGTGCAGAACCAAAGATAGTGCTCCATGATCACTAGGATAAACAGGACAAATGGACATTGCAGTAATTCAGGGTAGTTAGCTAATGAGGAGAAGGACATTGTGTCACATAATATTCACAATTACAGTCTTCATTAGTAGTTTGTGGCATTCATAGCCCAGTTATTGAACATTTCTGTACCAAGTATGTAGTATTACAGAAAAATGTTCATGAATTGTTTTACATAGAATCAGTAACCTTCTTTTCCTAGTTACAAAGTATAGCATGGTTAATTAATCATTTGTCATTCAAATAGTATTAATCATTAGCCTTTTCCTAATTACAAAGCATTATTAAACAGTCACATTCCTTTCCAGTTACAAAGTATGGCATCGTTAATTAATTATTTGTCATTCCAATATAGTAAGAATTATTAGCCTTCTCCTAATTACAAACCATTATTAAACAGTAATTAAGATTCATTAGCCTTCTAATTACAAAGCATAGCATCATTTGTCATTTCAATATAGTAAGAATCATATTCTTTTCCAGTTACAAAGTAGAGCATAGTTAATTAATTATGTGTCAGTTAATTAATCATTTGTCATTTCAATAGTAATAATCATTAGCTTTTTCCTAATTACAGTTAATTAATCATTTGTCATTCTAATATAGTAAGAATCATTAACTTTTTTCCTAATTACAAAGCATTATTAAACAGTCACATTCCTTTCCAGTTACAAAGTATGGCATAGTTAGTTAATTATTTGTCAGTTAATTAATCATTTGTCATTCCAATTCCTAGTTACAAAGTATAGCATAGTTAATTAATCATTTGTCATTTCAATAGTAGTAATCATTAGCTTTTTCCTAATTACAAAGCATTATTAAACAGTCACATTCATTTCCAATTACAAAGTATGAACATTGAAAACAAGAGCTAATTAATGGCATAATTAATAACAATTCATTAAGTGACACTAATTATTGGCACTCAGTGGCCATCAGGTATCGAATAGTATAAAGCATTGTTCCTCATTCAGTATTATTCAGATCATTACGAAGTCATTATTAAAAATCAGTTAATTATAGTCATAGCATTAGTACTCATGGGGATTACAAGTAGTCTCATTACAATAACAGTGGCAATTACTAGCCAGTTACTAAGCATTATTTTATATATATGTGTATTTTTGTTGTCTCATTAAGAAGTCATTACTCAAGTGACATACTATTCAGAGCTAATCAGTATTATTCAGAATTTTCTCAAACTGGTATCACTATTTGGGACTGTTAATACATTTTTTTGTTAGCAATGCATTGCGTTGGGATCGATAATTAATTGCTGAGGCATAACACTTTTTGCTTTTGACCTATTGCTGCAAATGAGGATAGGTAACGTCATTCGTCATGAGTCAGCTGTAGCAAGGTTATGTAACAAGGCAGTATATGTGATTACATTTATAAATGGTAAACACAAATGGGTAAAAAAAAATAAAAATGCAAGTACTAGAACAGGTATAATAAGTAACAGTTTTAGCAAGTATCATGACAAGCATCTCCTGGAAAAAATACAAAATGGATTATTGACCTGAAAGAAGTAACGCACACTATGCTGAAAAGTAGTGAACTTCGAATTAACAAGTAGTGAAATGTGTATAAAATGTGTTCCATAGCTGTCCTTTCCAAAACTTTCCGTCATCCTACTACGCAATATAACACCTGCTGTCAAAACAAACTGCAACAAATACTTAAATAACTACATAGCATAAATATAAAACTCCAACATTATCCTCATCTGTAAAGAAAAAGCTTCATTATCAATCACTTCATTATCCATATTATCATAACTTCACTATTATCATCACCTGTAAATAAAAACTTCATTATTCATAATACCATATCCTTCATCATTATTCATCAGTATTCATTATCATCTGCAAAAAATCACTTCATTACTCATTATACAACTATTCCTTATCTCTAGCATATTTCATCACTAAAACTAAGATGTGTAGTTCAGTCTGACAGCCTGCATCAATCACCTTGTATTCTGAAAGAAATAATTAGTTAAGACTGCTATTCTATGATGAGTATAGTATATTCTTGTTAATGCTTGTTAATCCTGATCCATTTACTCTTCCTCATAAAGTTATTGCATCTTCTTTCGTTTATTCCGTAGGTGAAATTCCCATTTCTGTTGAATTTATTTCTTACACGCTCCATTTCTTACTGAAATTGATGAACAGAGATTAATGTCTTGCATTTAAATCATATACCCACTAAATAATGACTGGTTTATGGTAGCATAATTAACCATACAGCATAACATGACAGAAAACGTAATATGTCAAAGGCATTGACAGTGTTCAGAGGCAAAATGTACAGATAATATCACAATGCAGCAGCAAAAATGTAAAACAGTCACGATGTTGAGATGTCATAAGGCAAAAAAAAATGTCAAAGTCAACAGGTGTGTTATATCTTAACTATTTCACAATACATACAAACAAAACTTGAAAACAATCATACACACAAAAAAAAAATGGAAAATGTGCACGGCCTGATGTGTAACGACAAGAAAAGCGACCTGTTAACCTTACCTTGCCGGGCACTTGCCAAGAAAAAATACGATAATCATCAGTAATTAGTCATGTGAATATAATTGCATTAGTAAATGGCTTCATAGTGTGTTGAATCATACAGTGGTTTCACTCAATAAACGGTTTAATGTTTGAGATATGGTGGTTGCCTTTCGATTTTCTGGTTCTCAAAGTTTCGACGTGTACAACATTGGGGTGAGGGATGCTGCGAATCCGATATAGACCTGCGTATAGAAGTTCAAATTTACTGCACTTACCTTTTAATTTGCTGGATAAATAGTGTGTACGTATTAATATTTTCTGTCCAATGTGAAAGTCTCGGCGTCTACAAACCTGTTTTTGCTGTCTTCTCCGGCGCTCTGCGGCACGTTTGATGTTGTTCAGCGCAATGTCAATTATTTCGTGGTGTCTTAGTCGACGACATTTAGGGAAGTTTACTAATTCTTTAATTTTGTTTGGTGGCTCAACGTTTTTCAGTATAACAGATGGAGATAGCATAGTGGATTCATTTGGAATGGAATTAATTACGTCTTGGAATGAGAGTATGTGTGTATCCCAATCAATATGTCTTTTGTGGCAGTATACTCTACACAGTTTACCAATTTCTTTCATTAATCTTTCACAGGGGTTCGAAGAAGCGTGGTACTTGGATATATAGATCGGAGAAATGTTTCTGGCTCGTAACATGCGTGTCCATACACTACTACGAAATTGAGATCCATTGTCAGAAATTACTTTCATCACATGCCCTACATGAAATAGAAAATGTTTTACAAATGCTTTCGAAACAGTTTTAGCAGTAGCTTTGCGTAATGGAGTGAAAGTAACAAATTTTGAAGTGAGCTCAACAGCGACAAAGATGTAGCAAAAACCTCTGTTAGTTCTCGGAATCGGACCAAAAATATCTACTGCGGCCATGTGTCTTAATTTAACAGGTATAATGGGATATAATGGAGGAATATGTGAAGTGGTGTCTGATTTAGCTTTCTGGCAAATTTTACAAGACGCTAAAACTCGTCGTATACGTTTCTCCATGTTAGTAAAATAAGAGTTCTGTCTCAGTATAAGAAAACATTTTCGTGCTCCGTAATGTGCGTAACTTAAATGAGTGTACCAAATTAATTTGTTAACCAGTTCGTCAGGAATGCATAATAACCAATTGTTGCTGTCAGGATGAGAGCGGCGAAACAGAATGTCATTGCGTACAGTGTAGTGGTTCCTAATCGTAACATTATTCTTATCCTGCCAAAGGTGTTTAATTTCGTTCCACACATTGTCTTTATTTTGCTCTTGCGCTATGTCCTGTAATGACGATGAAATAAAGTTTTCAAATGCAACTTGCTGAATGTACATGACACTGAAATTTGTTTTGCAGAAGTTGGTTGCTACGTCTTGCTGATTGTTGCCGAGAGAACGCGATAGTGCGTCTGCTATAATATTTTGTGTGCCGGGAATGTGAACTATTGTAAAATTAAATTCC
The DNA here is from genome assembly GCF_021461395.2 of Schistocerca americana. Taxonomy (NCBI): domain Eukaryota; kingdom Metazoa; phylum Arthropoda; class Insecta; order Orthoptera; family Acrididae; genus Schistocerca; species Schistocerca americana. The sequence continues at coordinate 287,354,288 of NC_060130.1, forward strand.
TGTAAATAAAGTTTCCATCTGCTTAACCTGTCGTGAGTGAATTTAGCCGAAAGTAAAAATTGTATTGCTCTGTGGTCTGTGTAGACGGTGGTGTGTCTGCCATAAAGATAGTGCCTAAATCTCGTAAAAGCCCATACAACACATAATGTTTCAAGTTCTGTGACGGAATAATTTCGTTCAGCAGGTGACAGAATGCGGCTTGCAAATGCGATGTTTTTAATTACTATAGAACCATCTTCTTCAATTTCCTGGAAAATATGTACGCCTAAAGCGGTGTTAGAACTGTCGGTGGCAATGGAAAAATTTCTAGTAAGATCTGGGTGCGATAAAAGTGGAGCATTCAACAAAGCATGTTTCAGGTTCATGAACTCAGAGTGTGCTTGCTTATCCCAAGACCAAATACTGTTTTTACCTGTTAATTGACATAATCTGGGTGTGTCTAAAGCAGAATGATGAATAAATTTACGAAAAAAGTTAATTAAGCCCAAAAAACTGCGTAATTGCTTTTTTGTTGTAGGAACAGTAATGTCACGTAGAGCTTGAAGTTTTTCCGGATCTGGTGCAATGCGTTCTGCTGAAATCACATGTCCAAGAAATTTTATGGAAGTTTTGCCAAAGTGCGATTTACTAAGATTAACTGTAAGTCCTTGTGCATGGAAAGTTTGTAACAGTTGTTCAAGAATCAGATTGTGTTCAGACCAGTTAGCTTCTGCGATAAGAATATCGTCTACATACGTCGTAATTCTGTCCTTAAGTTCTGTCGGAAGTATTGTGTTCAAACCGCGAATAAAAGCTGCTGAAGAAATAGTTAAGCCGAACGGTAATTTGCAAAATTGATAACAGTCGCCAAAACAGAGAAAAGCTGTATATCTTCTACAATTCGGATGAAGTTGAATTTGCCAAAATCCCGATTTCAAATCTAGTGTAGAATAAATAGCTGTACCGTGAAATTTCTGTAAAAGTTCCTCTAATGTCTGTGGTCGATCTGTTTCATTAATAACAATGTCATTAATGTGACGTGAATCAAGTACAAGGCGAAGTGAGCCATCTTTTTTCTTAACAATATGCAACGGATTTATGTACGGACTAACTGCTGGCTCTATAATTCCTTGGTCAAGCATATCCTGCAATTCTTTTTTAACCTGTTCTCTGTGGATATATGGAATAGGATAATGCTTTGCTTTAAATGTATCGTGCTGTTTCACTTGAAATTCATACATAAATCCGGACATAGTACCAGGAACATTGTCAAAAACTGGAGCTTGCTGTAAGAGAATTTCGTGTAATTGCGTTCGTTCGTCGCCTGTAGTTGCACTGCTCTCTTTAACCTTATCAGAAATCATCTGTATTACGTCGTAGTCAACTTCGTCTGGAGTATTATTGTTGTGTACGTACGTATCTGTGAACAATGTGGGATTACAGGCTATGTTACGTGTTGCGGAAATGACCTCTGTGCGGTTAATTGTTTGCTCTTCCGCAGACAATGAATGCTGAAACTCTAAAGCCAATTGCACATTTTCATCCTTTAACATTAAATAAGAATTGTGAAAATCAACCACTGCATCGTGTTGTACGAGAAAATTAGTACCTAAAATTACGTCTGTTGTCAATAAAGGAACAATCCAAAAATTTGAGTGGAAAGTATGACCTCCAATACAAAATGATAAATGCGTCTGTAATTTAACGTCTACACCTTTACTCGATACTGCTCCCTTCACTTTGGTTTTGCCTAATGGTAATGTCGGATAAGTATTCTCTTTGTTACACTCGTTGAAAAGTCTCCTCGTTTATTACTGATATAGGTGAGCCGGAATCAATTACTGCTGAGAATTTCGATGAACCAATCTTAATTTCGATAACAGGATGTGAAATGGTTTTCTGAATAACTGGTCTTTCCTGCAAGAGAGTGTCTCTGATATCGTCAAAAGTAATTACATTTTCGTGAATAACATTTTGCGTGTCAAAGGTAGTGCTTGTGTTACTAGAAGATGCGTCCTGTGCAGTATTTAGTCATATTCTATCTGACGTATTATTATTATTAGGAGGATTCTGTGGCATTTCGACTATTTCAACTGTCCTATTACTTCTTCCAGACGTGTTACGCTCTGGATGGTACCTACTGTCGGGTTCATTCATGAGAATATGTTCTTGCGTATGATCTTGCTGTTGGTATGACCGACTGTTGTTAGATGTTCGCTGAAAATTGTCCTCATTATTTTTACGTCTGTCGTAATAGTCATTCCTATACGGTGCATTACGATAGGAATTGAAATACTGCCTTCTTTGTATGTAGTTGTTTCCTTGCTGCCGTACGTTACTATTTGTTGTATCAGGGACTATATGCGCACGCGGCGAAACATTAAAGCCTGGTTGACCTTGTGCATTGCATTGTTGGTTACGTATGCTAACCGGTTGACTTTCATGCTGTTGTGGTGGAAAACGTCTATTGTTACCAAAATGTGCTTCCTGTTGCTGAAAATTTTGACGATATTGATAATCTGAATTTTGTCTGTGATTTAAGTTCTGGTAGTTGTCTTTCCTAATGCGTCTGTTATCTCTCCTATTGAAATTACGTGTCTGATCATAATTGCTGTACTTTTGTTGACCTTGGTTATTATAAGAAAAGTTTTTGTTTACAAAAGAATAATCAGATTGCTGTACTTCCAAGAGCTGTAAAAGATCTCTGAACGCTGAAATATTTTCTTTTTGTTGACCTGTTAGAAGTGACACTCGTAATGACCGTGGTAATTTGGAAATGCATAATTGTATAAGTGCGGATTCACTGTACGGTTCACTTAGGTACTGGTTTTGTTGTACCATGTGCTCAAAAAATTGCGTCACACTGGAAAAATTTGAGTTCTCGTAATTCGGCAAACTAATTAACTGATCTTTAATTCCGCGCTGTGTCGTCTTCGACCAGTACGCTGACAGAAAAGCATTCTGAAACTCTTCTACTGAATAGCATTGCCTCGCGATCGGTCTCATACGAGTTGCCGGTCCGCCTTCCAAAAAACTGCAAATAAATTCAAGTTTATGTGTTACAGGCCAAGTCGGTGGAAGAGCAAAGCTAAATTGTTGAATCCAGTCCAGTGGGTGAATCTGCGTTCTATCGTTTTTGAAAACCTTAAACTTTCTCACTGACAGAAAATGTTTGCAGTCGAAATTATCATCTCTGTGTGATGGAACAGGTTCAGGATCGTAAGAGAATCTATTGAACTGTGGTTGATCGGAATCTAAGTCCCGTACTCTCTGTAGATTACCCAAATTATACGCACTGCGTGAGTCTGACACATGTTCATGAAGTGGCGTCTGTTGTGGCATGTTATTAACTGAAATGTTTTTCATCTCTGTTACTTCTTGTTGTAAATTTGACAACTTCCTACGTAACGTGTTGTTAGATGAATCGATCTCATTAATAGTCTGCTGTAAATTTTGAAATTCAGGTGTTTGGTTAAATGAAACCGGTGCAGTATCGTCTGATTTATTGTCATTAGTATTTCCAATAACATCAATACGACTGGCCAATTCATCACATTTTTCAGTCAGTATTTTAACCTGATCATCGGTTTTAGAATCAGACGCATTAATCTGTTTTTGCAACTTACGCGTAGTTTCGCTCAGTTTTTTAACACCAGCTTTGATGACATCGCAATCCTGTGTTAGATCTAATTGTTCGAATCTGTCTGTCACTGTTTGAATATTCACTGTGTGTGTATCTGTTTTTAATTTAAGATCAGAAATTTCATCCCGTAATTCCGCGTTCAACTGTTCTATGGTATTAATTTTGTCGGACACTGTAGTAATATTATTGTCTACATACGTTTTTGCTTTCGCAAACATTTTACGTTTGTCATGCTGTCTTTGTGCAGTGATTGTTTCCATGACTTGTCGTTTTACTTTGTTTTGATCTTGAATAAATCTGCGGAAACGCGTATCACTGTTCTGTATGTGCTAATTAAAGCGCTCGTTAATCTGAGTGTTCTGCTGTTCGAATTTCGCGTCTATCTTTGCGTCCATAGTGCGCGAAAGTTCTACCGTCATTGCTTTAAACTCGTCCCGTAATTGTGCAGCTTTTTCAGAGCATTGTTTAGCGACTCCGCTAATTTCGTCTCTGAGTGTTTCTGTTGCGGCTGTCTGCATTTCCCTTAATTCTTGCGCAACAGACTTAATTTCTTCGCTATTTTTTTGAGAACAAGCCTCAATTTCCACGCGCAACTGTTCCTTAGTGTCATGGCACTGCGCGGCAACGTCTCTAATTTGTTCACTAAGCTGTCTGTTCTGTTCCCTAAGTTGTTTGAGATCTTCGGCATTATTGTCAAGTTTTTCATTTAAGTGTTGTTTGAGTTTTTCATTATCTTGTTTGTTCTGTTCCCTAAGTTGTTTAAAATCTTCACTCTGTTGTCTGAAATTGTTGTCTGTTTTCTCACTCTGTTGTTTGATATTTACGTCATTATTGTCAAGTTTTTCATTAATTTTATTAAATTTTTCGTCCTGTTCACTAAGTTGTTTGCTCATTTGTCGCAACAAAGCCATAATTGGATTCGACTCAAGGTCAGCATTTCTATTCTCTGTGCTGTTCAATAGTGGATCTGGAATTGTTTCACTTTCTGTAACCATTCGGTCATTTTGAAATTTACAAAAAGGTTTGTCAGTCAAATGTATACTATCAGTCATTGTTTCGGAATTAAATAAATCTGTCCTACTTTGTGTGATCTGTTCATTTTCATTAGACAAATTTGTCTGTACATTACTTGAGTTTTCCGAATCGGGTGTGTTAAGCTGGGCAGCGCTCATTACAATAGAGCGTTCTGCGTCATCAATTGTCGTCAAATTAACAGACGAGACAATTGAGTTTGTTTGTTCATTATCAGGGTAAAAGTCATCACTAGTGGTTGGAATGCATTGATTGTCAGTGAACGCAGGATTGTCATCATTACACTGCGTGTCACAATTACTATTGGTCACGTTGTTTAAGTCGGTAAATTCGTTCATAATACCTCGCGATACACTATTCACAGTCTTTCGCGGCATTTTTACAATAGTCACAATTATTCAAAAACAAATAAGCACAAATGCAAAAGCAACACACAAATACAATAGAGCAACGAATTGCCGTTGACCTGTAGAAAGAAAGTCACAAGTTAATAAAAGCGTTGCGCCAAATCCTAATTATATCTAAGCAAATAAGAGCAGATATCTGACTGTCGCTCAAAAGACTCTCAACGAAATACGATCCTGGACTAGGTGTCGCCAAGTGTAACCTCCCCACAAAAATTTAAAAGGAATGTAATGACAATACTTAATAGAAATGGGAGCCAAACGTAACCTCCCTAGCAATTAAATTTAATGACAATAAAAGTGAGAATCGCAATCTGACTCAAGTATAAGTTTTTCATAAAAAATTAAAGTCCATTCAGTGACAAGAAAATATCAGTGATAATAATGATTCAATTAAACCGGAATATCGGTCTTTGGCCCTGTGCAAAAAAACAAAATTAAATTCTTACCTCATTGCAACACCTGGTCAAATTTCTGCTCTTGTTGTTGCGCACCGCTTGGAGCAACTGCATTGCAAATAATAATATTCCCTTTTTTTTTTTTTTTGTAATCTAATTGAAAACTGAAACTTTTGTTTAGGGGAAGTGGAACGAAATAGTTACTTCAATAAAAAATGAAAATTTTTATGTAAAATTGCTTTTGAAATCAAAGTTATTATTGGGGGCACTTGCTGAAAATTAGTTACAATAATTAAACTTTACATTATCCGATGATTATCTTAATTAACAGTATACCTCATTCAGCATCTTGACCAGTGTTGTCGCCAGACCACATCACGCAACCCCACTGGGCTGCCACCACTGACCGACCGCTCTGCACGACGACTACTAGCGTACTGCCCGCCACTGAACAGAGCTACTGCTCGCGACGACTACTGACAGAGTACTGCCCTCCACTAGACACAGCTACAGACTCGCAACGACTGACTGACAGAGTACAGCACGCAACACTCGCGCGGTCAAGCGCATACTCTCTGGTCACAGATGCTACAATGCCTCGCCATCGCTGCTATGTTACATACGTGTTTCAACAACAACAAAAATATCTTTGCAAGTTGAAGAAGTCTTCTGACGTACATCCTGGGTGGCACATATCCCACAGAACTGGAATATGTCTGTGGCTTTACCTGTGAAAAATCATTAACCAGATTACAGTTAACACAGCGAAATGCCGCAATGTTATTGGGGAAGAGTTTTCATACCAGATTAGTTTTTTTGGAAAGGTAAGTGGATAATGCTGGCTTCAGCTTGGTGTTGTGTTTCGTCTGAAAGTCGTAGAAATAGCTCATACACTTCTCCTATGAGTGTCTTGCTAGAAAGTTGAATGTCTGTGTGTTCTAACAGTAGAAAGTAGGCCAGAAATGGGATTAATTAGAAATATCATAAGTGCTTACTTAGAAGCAAGATTAGGGAAGTAGACTGCATTTATTTGTTAAGAAATGTGCTTGGTTACTGCATGCTGTCGTGGGGCGGCGGGTAGAAGTTAATCATTTGTTTGTTCGCCGTCTTTCTCACGCGAGCCTGGCAACTAATTTTGTGGTCAGCCAGAAAGAGACGGGAGACCTCAGTTTCCAGACTGCACGGCCACAGTCTGGTCCATCCCACTGAAAGAAACGTTTCTGTCCTATTTCTTTGCGGGATCAGGACTGTTATTTTAAACAAAAGTATGAAATTCCAATCAAAATTGTATTGCGTGAAGTTTGTAACATACAACATTAGCAAATTCACTATTTTCAATTGAAAGCAAGTCTTTGTATCCTGACAGCACATTTAGCATTTCAGAGGCGACCTCTACGGTACGTTCCTACCAGATTGTCTTTCGCCCTGACTAAAATTACTCAATGAAAGTTTGCAATAAATGTTCAAAATTAATGCTCACCATAAAAGTGGAAACAAAGTCACCACTTGCCACGCGGAATTGTAATTCACACGGGCGGCACACTAACAGTTACTTCAGCGAATTCTAAGCGATCCAGGACGGTGTACAGTCGTCACGCGTTCACTATCCGTTTTTCACAGTTCGGCTCTGACGTCATCCGAGGCAAAGCGCGATTCAACGTTTTACAGACGTGGATCTCACAGTAGCTGAATCCGAAGTGTACCTTTCTACTGCCTCTCGGGCTACATTTATATACGTGCCGGAGCGGACGGCCGAGGGAACATCTGTTGTCTACAGCTATCTGCATACTGCAGGAGCCTCCGAACGACCGCTTTCTCGGGCACGTCAGCTTTATTAATATAGATACAAATTACTTCAGAAACCTCTTAATTTTTATTTGTATTCAGTTAAGGTGTTTGAAATCACCGAAAAAGTTTCAACTCGCTGGAACGAAAACTATAGTGGAACTAACGGTTGTTCGTTACCTCTGAACCATACCTTTACCAGAACTTATGTCAACAGTTATTAATATTAAAACACTCAAATTTGGTATAGCTCTATCACTTGGTATGTTTTATCATCCACTTTAACCAAAATTCTCTATCATTAAAATCACAGGTACTTAATTTACAACAATTGGTTACATTTTAGTTACAAAATTTATTTTTACTTAACTACTCAAAAACTGTAAGAGGTAGCTTAACGTGGTCTTTCAGTTATTATTTTTGGGGTGAACGGAAGTATAAAACAAATTTTCATGTATCTAAGTCCATTATTTAGCGCCTCTGATTTTTCCTAAAGGCGTTAATTTTTGTTATATGGTTTTGGAAACCTGCACCACTTATTAATGAGCACTAACTACACTTTCTGACCAAATTCTGACTTTCTAGCTTCATTATTTATTTTTCTCTTGAAACAGCATTTTTAGGTAAACTACTAAGTCTAGAACATAAAGACTTGGTATTTGGAACATTATAACACTAAACTATATTTTTACAAAGTTTTCAACATTAATTATGATTTTTAAGTTCATACTTAATTGTGGTGCAATACTTGCGCGCTACGCGCAGACGCGTTAAAGTGACGTGGCGCTACTTGCAGTGAACTGGTATAAGTCCCGGCACACTCGCTCGCCTCTGTATCTCACACATGATACAGCGCTTGCTTTGCTTCACTTTGTAGTGGCAATAAACACTAGCACGGTTATGCTTATGAGGCCACGAAAGCTCTGAGGCTTAACATATTAACAGTGAAATGTGGGGTGATCTGCATCTGTCCGCATTCCAATCTGCATTAAGTGCCATAGCAGCACAAACATGCTGCAAATCCTGTCAAACATCTCCCAGATGAAAGCGGCATGTGATGTATGCTGGACTACTCGACCTGGGTGTCTTGGAGTGGGTACGCCACAGGATCTGTTGGGAATCCAGTTTTCAAGTGATAGTACGTCATATTGTGCACTGTAACCCGTCGGAGATTGACGGCAGCAGCGGCCGTGGAACGTGTTGTCAGCCCAGTCCAACCCAGTGTGAAGTGGCTGTTGACTAGCACGTTGTGGGGCAGGCCGAGTACTTGCCAGTTCTGAGAGCAGACTGGTGGGAGAGCCAAATTTTTAAACAAATAAAACGCAACTGCGTACCTCCCCCACCCTTATCCGTCTGCCGGCCGCGGCGGTTCTAGGCGCTTCAGTTGGGAACCGCGCGACTGCTACGGTCGCAGGTTCGATCCTGCGTCGGGCATAGATGTGTGTGATGTCCTTAGGTTAGTTAGGCTTAAGTAGTTCTAAGTTCTAGGGGACTGATGACCTCCGATGTGAAGTCCCATAGTGCACAGAGTCATTTGAACCATCTTAGTCTTCTCCTGACATGCATAAATGGCAATGGCAGTTGTTTGATAACTATGCAGGTTTCACCAGTGAGCTATACAGTTTTAAATCTGCCGTAAGTGGTCTAGTTACGACAGCTTTGTAGGATGCGCTAGTGGGCTTCCTGCAATTTTAAACTTATGGTAAGTGGATATTCGAATTTTCCATCGGAAACCATTTTTCCTATACTAGTATTACTGCAGGAAATCACTGTGCAGCAGAGGTAAAATTAAACATGCATTCTTAGTACTCTTCAGTGTAGTGCGCTGCAGAAAATGTAGTTGTCGTGCACTTCATGTTTAGACCATGTACACGTTATCACTTTACGGCAAGAAGAGTTGTCATTACGAGAAGTTGCCGAATTAGCGTATACTACAGCGTCTTCAAATATTCAACCACTGTGATCAGAAAGAAACATCGAATGGAGTGATCGTCTGGGATTAACAACATTATTTAATGACGACCACGTACAAATTATGACTTTTGGGTATTTCAAGTAAAATGTAACATAATCGTCTCGACAGTATCAAATTTGGGTTCAATACGAACGACACCAGGAACCCTCCAATACTAGGAGCGCGAAGAAGGTGAGTGGGACACTACCTGGAATAGAGAACAGATCAGTTCTATCGGTTTGTCTCCACTAACAAATTCAAGATTTCTCTCACGCGTGATGACAGTCGTAGAATACTGTGCACATGTTAGGCATTCAGTCCCACAAGTTGAGAGGAGAAGCGAATTAATCACGGTTTGGGTCAGTAACATTTACGGATATCGAACCCCACTCATTCGCTGTGCATAAAGGGAACAGGATCCTCAAAACTGTTTGCGGTCCTACCGTAATATTTAGGCTACGGACACTCTTTCAGAACGATAATGTTACAATGTCCACCCATCGAACAAATTTCTCCAAAAGACGGGAAACAATAACGTAGTATGACATGCAGTATCTGCTGACAAAAACACGATTGAGCATATTTCTCACCAGTCGAGACTTTTAGTGTGTCGTTTCAGGAACTTGCCTTAGAGTAAGACCTCAGGAGGGCTGCCGTCGAAGAACTGGACAGGCTTGGGCTGCAACGTCTCGACCATCGTGTCACAGTACTGCTCTTTTTGTATTTTTTCATCAAACTTATTCTTTCATTCCCAGGTTTTCTTATATGTAATACCACAAACCTTAACACAAATTCAGATGGTGAAAAGAGTTATTAGAACAGTTTAAGTTAATACTAACGAACAATGTGTGCCACTCACCCATCTAGTTCATTGCCGAAAAATGGAAGTGGAGATATGTTTTCTCAACACAAACGCACCGTGTAAAGACTGATGTCCCAACTGAGGAATTAACGTCAGTTAAGAAAATGTGCTGAGACAGAAGGTAACAGATCATATATTTCTCAAAAGCGTTGTGATTTCCATCCCGTTAGGAAGAAACAAAAGTTTGGTAATTTAAATAAGTATTAAATCTAAAGTGACTGGTAGACGAATCAACATCAGTTATTATATATACTTATTTAAATGTATATAAAAACCAGGTATGATTATAAGAAATTAACTGTTGAGTATAACGCAAACAGAACCATTTTACTGAATCAAAGCACCAATTTTGATCGACATGTTCTGAAACCCATTGAAATGAAACATAAGTAAGATGGTATAAAATCCCACGGGAAATTCACTCTCTGAATAATGGTACAGGTAATATTTCTGTTAACGTAGAATTTCTTGTCTTATGCTCAATCAATCTTTTTCTTGACTGTGAAATACAAATTATTTATGGAAGTTGTCAGACACATTGGGTTCTGGAAATAGACTGCATAATGGAAAAACACGAGAAAAAAAAGAACAAATACTTGTTTAATTACTAGAAATACATCAAATGCTATCCTAAACCTAGGTCTGTGGTGTATTTCTGACGTTCATGAATTGAATTTCCTGAAGTAAGGAGGTCTCTGTAAGCTTGTCACGTCTGAGACGTGCTAATAGCAAGTGGTTATGTAGAATAAAATGTATCTAGTTCATTTTCACCTCCTGTAAACCGATATAATCTTCATGTATGCACTATAATTCAGTATTCATTTGACAAAGAATGAATGTTCAAACACACATTTTTAACTTTATTTTGCGAATGACGTACGTTAGCGATTAAGACACAGTGTAGTATTTGGATATACTAGAGCTCAAATACCTTCCGGCTGCGCAAAATTTAGATGCATGCTTTCCTCTAACTCAAATGCGGACTAATTACTTCGGGAAATTTTCTTACGTATCCACCCAAAACCAGAGCGTGTGCTATGTCTGTAATGACATCGCCATCAGCGGGGTGGTAAATCTTATTCTTCTTTATCATTCATATCTGTATTCTTACAATTTTTTACATTCATCTGTGATGCACATGGAAGTGTTTTGAAAAACGCGACTGGTATAAAAAGAAACTCGTCGAGTGTGTAGTAACTACATGTGTTCTTTGTCGCCGTACTGTTAGCCAGGGATAACTTCTCAAACCGAATGAGTATTATTTTGCTCACAGCCGTGATACTGCATGTTGGATGTATTTCTATGTTATTAAATACAATACCTATTGAAATTGTTTCCTTGCATAACTCCACAGTATCTTCAGCATTCTCTGATTAGTGTGACTGCGTTCGGGATTATGCAGCCCGTACTTAATTTGCAGAATTTCGTTAGTAACGCCTCACGCAGCTGCAGGAAACAATGTATGGCTGTTTTTGTTTTTCCGTTCGAAGGCATATCAACTTCTGAACGATAGCCATTAATTACTAACTCATTCTGCGTTTGGCTAGCATATGCTATCATTGCCTGGCGGCCACATCAATGAGCGAATTTGCTACCTCTGGCCTTTGCATTTCTATTATATCCTAACACCTTTCACGCAGGTTGAAAGGAGCGGTGACTAATGCTGAAACGGTCCATGGTTACATGCAAAGCTGTTTGAAGTGGATTTTCCAACTGCGTATCCTCATAGCAGGTATGTGTAACTGACAGTTTGCCACAAAACTCGTAGGGACACTTCATACTGACTGAACAAAGCACTTCATCGGGAAAAGATTGATTTCCATGAACAGCTGTTTGCACATACGCATGCTTCCGATCACAGTCATTCAGGAATAATTCCTTTTCCATATTGGGATCATTTTGCAAATGAATAGTTTTCTATACGTTATTATTTGTGCAATAAACTGGATGATGTTGGAATAATAACGATGGCTGCACACTGATAAAAATGTTTACATGTCAGACAAAGAAGATCGCTGTATCAGTTTTGTAATTTACAATAGAAATATCTCTTTCTCTATCAGGGATGTAGAATACATACTTCACAATTAATAAAAAAAACTTGGCCGATAAACAGAGGAACGATATTTAAATATTCGCCCGACCATACTGGAATATGTTTCCTAATTTGTGATTAAGTTACGAGTGACGCTCTATATCGATTTACACTTTATTTTTTCCCCATCAGTCATGACGTGCCATTTGACTCATTATCAAAGTTGAAAGTTTGGAGAACTTTGATATAACCGAAGGTGGGAGGATAATCACTAGAAGTGTAATCCCTGCACAGTACAGCCGGTTTTCCCTCTAGCTGTCATTACAGGGGCGGAGAACATGGAATTTCATCATCAAGGACAGAGCTGGCCGACATGGTTTCTGTGGAAGATGGTGTAAACACTGTGGATATAGGCGATAGGTGGCAGTGTATGGGGAGTCTACACTGTCACGGAAGTTATCTTGCAACAGAAAGTACAATACGAGTCTGAAAATCATGGCTGTCATCACAGGAATGGGGTTCCAAGTACAGCCACACCTATCGTATTGTCCAGACCTGGGTCGTTTAAAGGCCCTCCTAGGACCACTTTTTTGGAGTCTGTCACACCCACAACAGGACAGCTGCTCGCAGTTCCTGGAAGTCTGTGAAATCATGCTTGCACAGAGGCTTCTTCGTAACCCTCGATATTTCGGAATAAGAAGGGGCGGTGTGCGGACGACAGATTCTAGGAAAATACTTCCAGTGGGGCCTGTACAAGTTAAAGGGGCCAATTCAGCAGAACACATTGGGTGTGGATGTGTCTGGAACCCCATTTCAGGGATGGCAGCCGTGTATTCCAAATCATATGGGGATGAACGTTGTCATGTTGCAACAGCACTTATCGCGACGGTGCACACTATCTACACACTGCCACCAATCGCCTGTGAATATCCACAGTATTTTTACTCTTCTTCCACAGAAACCATGTCTTCCAACGCTGTCCATGGTGATCACACCCATCTTGTCCGCTCACATAATGAACATAATGGCAGCAGTTGGGGAACTAGGCTGAGCTGTGCAGGGATTACACTTCTAGTGGCTGCCCTACCACCTACGGTTAAAGCAAAGTACTTTACACTTGCCACTGTAATGATGAGTCAAATGGCGCACTATGACTGAAGGGAAACACAAGTTAATATGGAGCTCCTCTCGTACTTAGGACGTATGCATTTACGGTTTCCTCAGCAATCAGTGTTTACCTATATCCAACTTAGTCTGTACTGGACTTTTACCTACAATCGCTATATAAAAATGTCTACATAAATTTGACTGATCTGTTTGACTGCTCACACAGCGTCTGCTTTCATGTACATTTTGTATACAAAAACGTGCCTACTCCATACAGTCATCAGTTACCTCAAAGGTCTGTGCAGTGGTTCGTACCTTCGGAAATTATGATTAGAACATGGAGACAGTTCCTCCGTATATGATTCGGGGACTCCTCACAACAGTTCATGCGTTGCTTGGGCCCAAATCTCTGCATGATTTCTTGGTTCACAGCTGAAGCTTCAAACGTTTCCTTAAGGAACATTTGAAATCAAGAGAAAGAAAGAAAATTGTCACCAGCATAAAAACGGCGTAAAAAACTAAATTTTACGCACATGATAAACTGAAGCCATAAGTAGAAAGAAAACGCTGTAAAGAAATATTCTTTAATATGTTAGATTAATGTACAGTTTTGGATTCAGTATCACATCGTCAACACTCGGATCCATTACTAAATAAGGTTTCCTGCTTCCCATTGAAATTTGTGTCTCCTGTCGTGCACAACAGAAGTTAAAATAAAAAACACTGCATGAACCTGACAATATAAACCTATTGACTCCATCCGCATTGCTCCTGAAACATCTGTGTTGTCCTGTACTGACCCAGTCCCAAAATTCCTTAACCACGATGATCATCATCTTTGAAAAAAAAGTGTCTCTCTAGTCAATCAAACCAGCACATACCATGAAAAGATTCTGTAATCATATAGCCTTTACTTACCAACTTCTACTCTGTTAGTGGGACTGTACCAGTAAAGGTGCAGTCTGCACTGTTGCCTGATGCCCGTCTCCCAGCCTATGACATCATGGGATGTTGACACATTCCTCCCCAGCCCCATCCCATAATTTTCAATTACAAAAAAAATGGTTCAAATGGCTCTGAGCACTATGGGACTTAACAGCTGTGCTCATCAGTCCCCTAGAACTTAGAACTACTTAAACCTAACTAACCTAAGTACATCACACACATCCATGTCCGAGGCAGGATTCGAACCTGCGACCGTAGCAGTCGCGCGGTTCCGGACTGCGCGCCTAGAACCGCGAGACCACCGCGGCCGGCCAATTACAAATTCTCAGTTAATATCCTGTGCTGTGCATCGTATGTGAGATTTTCTTTTTAATATACGTAACTACATAAGCTGGGGTATCTGCAGGAATTTTATCATTAAAGGCTGCACAAAGTTTTATCCTTGTTTTTTGAGAGGCACCTACATTCTTCCTCCCAGTCATATTTTTGACATAAATTGTATAAATCGTTTTGAAATTATATGTGTTTATATCAACATCAACTTTCAATCGTGTAACTCATTAAATATCGAGAAAAGAATCTTTAGCTTTCAAGTAGGTAAGAAAATCAGTTCACTTTCCTTCCAGTTACCCATTTTCGACTACTTTGTTGAAAAGAAATAAATATTATGAATTTTTATATCTTTTAATAATGATTTTGCATCTCTAGTTCTAACCATTTTTTCACAGATCTGACAAAAATTATTCTGTGTAAATGAAAGTTGAAGATAAAATGTGCACTACAGGTAGAATATGGTGCTACAAGTAAAAAATATTCTGTAAAAGAACTTCTTGGAGATAAAACAAAACCACCAAATGAAAAAATTGGGCTGTGGTTATTTACACAAAATTTTAACGATGTCACAGATATTGGATATATCATCTTCACAAAAGGAGAAAAAATTAGAAGAATTTAAACCAGTTACTGAACCATTTTGTGACAACATTATGGTCTTTAAAATAATAGATTTGTAGATTGTGAGGGAGAAGTGAAAGATGGAAAACTCCTTTATAAACAAGGAAGCTTGTGGAAGTTCTCACTGTTTTTTAAGATCTAGATTTTCTAAATTTAATTTAGCAACATATAGAGTTAAAACAAAAATTACTTATTTTTAAGACTCTGATGGACAAACAGTTGAACGTATTAAACAAAACATTAGAAAAGATATATAAATTATAAAAGAAAACTGTAAAAACCCTTTCGCTTTTGCTTAAAAAATAGACTTTTAAGAGAGTTACCCGAAATTTTAGAACTTGAAACAAACACTATTATTTATTGGATTTAGACATAACACAAGATTTTGCAGATGTTTTAAACAAGAAGAAATTTGTGAATATTCAACAAAAACTTTATTTTTCATATGAAAGGATAATACAAAAAATTGTAATTTAATTGTAAACAATGATAATTCTGTAGCAACAAAAGACTGCTTAACATAGACAAATTGTAATTGCAGAGTAACAGTGTACAACAAGTTTATTTGCCAAATAACAAGTCCAGGAGTTAAAAAATCATTTGGTAAGCATATAGTAGATTTTTAAAATTGTGCAAACAACAGATTAAAGGAAACATTTTCTTCTAAATTAGCTAAAGAAAATGGAATTACAAGATTAGAAATAAAAATTTATAACTATACTAACGCTAATTTCTAGAAAGGACAGTGATTCAAGCGATCAACAGAATTAATAACAAATAACAGAAAATATTTCAGGAAAGTTCTTTTATATTCTATCCACTAGCTAAAACGTGGCAAAAATGAACAGATTTGCCATAAAATCGATGTTGCCTTATTTTCAATAATGTGTTATAGTACTTCCTTTGGGGCTACGAAAACACAGAAAAAGTAACAGGCATACAAATAAAAACTGAAGCAGATAATAAACAAGAAAGAGTAAAATCGATTACAGTTGTTTTATTTGCACAGTTTTAAAATATTCAAAGAGATTTCTATAAAACAAACATCTTTTATAATATCTGAAGAAACTAATTTTTCTAAATCCATCAGCTTGTTTTCTGCAACACCAAAAGATATAGGTAGCGTAGAATTAGGATAAACAAAAAAATTATTATTCCATTTGGGCCTAGAAAAAGGACAAATGTTACCAACAAACTTTATCCATATACAATTAAAGAAGTTAAACCAGTTATTATAGTATATTAACAATCTACTAAAAATGAGAACAAGAATTAGAAAACTTAAGCATACAAGAAAGAAAACAAGAATGTTTGGACAATTCACAGCTTTTAATATAAGAACACAAAAATATTTTGTAAAAAGAACAAAAATTAAGAGAAAAGGAAGAAATAAAATATTGTTTTAAATAACAATAGTATAGGTTTTATAACATTAGGAGTTTATAAAATTTATGCTTCTGTGTAAATGGTAAAAATTACATGTGTTTGTGTTTCAGCTAAAAATAGTGGTGAGAAATCTGTATACACTGTTAAAAGCACCATTAAAAATTAATTTATAGAACTTAAGAAAAATAAAATTATTCTTATAAATGAGGGGTTTATTTGTATTCCATTTAGTATGCTTTGTCAAGATTTGGAATTTTTTAGTAATCCTAGGGAAGCAGTATTTTAGAAATAGAAACAGATGGTTTCTCTACTTTTAATGGAAACCTTTCCCCATTCTAGTTTACTAAAAAGCAATATTTTCAGGAAATAAAGAGAGTTTACTGTACAAATAGGAAGATAAGGAAATAACCGAAATATAAAGAAGGGAGAGATATTAGGACATATAAAAAAATTAAATACTGTAATCGACTAGAACATATACAAGAAGGTTTAGATCTAATTATTTCCAGTACTGCCATTGAGAATTATCGAGGAAAGGGTAGATACTAGATCTATTTAGCAAGAATAAAATGCTGTATTTGTAGAATATGTATTTGTAGAATTAGAAGATTTACAAAAATTGTAATTGTAGAAAATACACAAGAAAAATTCGTAAGGTAATTCACAAAAATAAGTTGTAAGAAAATTATTCAATTTCTAGTGAGGAAAGCAAAACGGGTAATGGTAACTGTTACAAAGATGATTTTTTAGGAGAAGAAGCTATAAATGACCAAAAAGGTTGCAGAATTTACAAAAGACAGATTTAATTTTTCTTTTCAATTTTTTATTTTTTCTCTTTTGTTAATTTTAAACACATTAAAAGAAGTTTTTGTTACCAATGTGTGTGCATGCTTTGAATTAAAATTTATATTTTAATTAAAAAGATTTAATTAATAAAGTAATGTTTTTCCGTGGGCACTCTATTTTTAGAGATAATTTAGGTACTACTATTTTGGAACTACCTCAAAAGTTTTCAACCCTCTACATTCCTTCAGGGATACCTTAGGACAAAATATAAAATTATAAAATTATGAAAAATATGAAATCATAAAAACGTAAAACATAATTGTGGTTGGTTGCATTGATACATGTTGCATGTTGTGTTGTGTTTAACGTTTATGTTTGACGTCTGCAACCACTGTACTGGACGACGTCAGAGCCACTGTCTTGCTGCTTCGGTAATCTTCTCTAACATCCTCGTACTGCTTCCCGCAGAGTGGATCCTTCATTGGGCCAACAAATGTAAGTCACATGGTGCGAGATCTGGGCTGTAGGGTAGATGAGGGAGAACAGTCCACAGAAGTTTTGTGAGCTCCGCTTGGGTGCACAGACTTCCGTCAGGACTTGCATTGTCATGGAGAAGAGGAAGTTCGTTTGCATCCGTCGATCACCTCGAGTGAGTGTGTCCATAGGTTCCACCATTTCAGGCACGTGGGAGAATGGAGAAATTTTCTCGACCTTGTAGCGATGATGACAGACTCCTCGCCCAAGGCTCGCTGTGCCTTTGTTCATTTCCAGGGCTCCGTGGAGATTGTGCAAGCGCTTATAAAAATCTGCGGCACTGTCTTTCCGCCAAGAGAAACTCTCTGCTTCGAATGCACTCCATTACTGACGCCATTTTGAAGGTTACACACAGCGCCGCCACCTATCGGAACTTCATGAAACCTGTAGGAGCTGAATTGGAAAAATTTCACTATGTTCCACAGCAAATTCTGCATTTTTTCAACATAAATTTGTCGAGAAAAAAATATGATTCATTACTCATTGAACGCCCCTCGTACAGTTTGTGCACCAGGTACCATCTCGCACTATCCCATATGTAAGGCTGGTGCAGCCTCAGTCCCACAGATACACTATGTCATCAAAAGTATCAGGACACCTGGCTGAAAATGACTTAAAAAGTTCGTGGGGCCCTCCATCGGTATTGCTGGAATTCAGTATGGTGTTGGCCCACCCTTAGCCTTCATGACAGCTTCTACTCTCGCAAGCGTACCTTCAATCAGGTGCTGGAAGGTTTCTTTGGGAATGGCAGCCCATTCTTCACGGATTGTTGCACTGAGGAGGGGTATTGATGTCGGTCGGTGAGGCCTGGCATGAAGTCGGCGTTCCCAAACATCCCGAAGGTGTTCTGTAGGATTCTGGTCAGGACTCTGTGCAGGCCAGTCCATTACAGGGATGTTATTGTCATGTAACCACTCCGCCACAGGCACTGCATTATGAGCAAGTGCTCGATCGTGTTGAAAAATCACCAAATTGCTCTTCAAGAGTGGGAAGCAATAACGTGCTTGAAACATCAATGTAGGCCTGCTCTGTCATAGTGCCACGCAAAACAACAAGGTGTGCAAGCACCCTCCTTGAAAAACACGACCACACCATAACACCACCACCTCCGAATGTTACTGTTGGCACTACACACGCTGACAGATGACGTTCACCAGGCATTCGCCATACCGACACCTTGTCATCGGATCGTCACATTGTGTACCGTGATTCATCACTTCACACAACGTTTTTCCTCTGTTGAATCGTCCAATGTTTACACTCCTTACACCAAGCGAGGCGCCGTTTGGCCTTTATCGGCGCGATGAGTGGTTTATGAGTAGCCGCTCGACCATGAAATTCAAGTTTTCTCATCTTCCGCCTTACTGTCATAGTTTTTGCAGTGGATCCTGATGCAGTCTGGAATTCCTGTGTGATGGTCTGGATGGCTGACTGTTCCACATTACGAGCCTGTTCAACTGTCGGCGGTCTCTGTCAGTCAACAGACGCGGTCGGTCTGTACTCTTTAGTGCTGTACGTGTCCCTTCACGTTTCCACTTCACTTTTACATCGCAAACAGCGTACCTAGGGATGTTTAGGAGCGTGGAAATCTTGGGTACAGACGTACGACAGAAGTGACACCCAATTACCTGACCACGTTCTAAGTCCCTAAGTTCTGTGGACCGTCTCATTCTGCTCTCTCACGATGCCTAATGACTACTGAGTTCGCCGATATGGAGTACCTAGCAGTAGGTGGCAGCACAACGTACCTAATATGAGAAAGTATGATTTTGGGGGTGTCTGAATACTTTTCACCACATAGTGTTATTTGTATCGTTCACCTGTCACCTGACCCCCGCTTCCAGCGAACGCATTAATTTGCTGGTGACTTGTTTCATGGAAAACTTTACATCTGTAGTAGTTCAAATTGTGAACATAGCCTTTCCTAAAGTGCTTAAAATGCTTCGGCTTCTTGCATTGAACACAAAGTGAACTCGCACAATCTTGATACAAACATTGATACAATAAGTTATGGTACACTGGAAATTTTATGCTCCTTAGCAAGAATAATTTAAATGTGCTTATATCCATAACAGAATCATTTTTACAATATTATGGTTGTTAAAATAGTGTGTACTGTCAGAGTGACCATTAAAATAACTTAATACTCTTATTTTCTCGCAGTATTGCACAATATCCAGAAGACTGAAGTGATTTAGGTCCCATGATGTGTATTGCCAGCAGTAGTTAGTGCTATGAGCAGTCCTGATCGTTCAGCTGTTTCATGAGGCTCATCGTGGTACATGAGTTGTAAAGACTGCTTGCTAATTCGCTTATTCTGAACGTCGATAATACCGCCGCCGGGTGTACTCTCTAACGCCAGAGGAGCAAAAAAAAAATTTTTTTTTAATGTTCAAATGTGTGTGAAATCTTATGGGACTTAACTGCTAAGGTCATCAGTCCCTAAGCTTACACACTACTTAACCTAAATTATCCTAAGGACACACACACCCATGCCCGAGGGAGGACTCGAACCTCCGCCGTGACCAGCTGCACAGTCCATGACTGCAGCACCTAAGACCGCTCGGCTAATCCCGCGCGGCAGATAAGCCAACGGGCAAGTTACAGACACATTATTCAAATAAGTTAGAGCAGAACAAGGCGATAATATATGTAGCAGTTTCCAAAAAATAAATTAATTTCTTTCATGAGTACATCAGAGGGTTGAAAAACAGGGTAGACGAGCTACTTGTACGCCTCGAAGTTGTGGACAATTCTGAAGTGATGGAAGTTCTGTGCCTCATTGAACAGCATGTAAGCTCATGGATGGAGAACTTAAATGTCATAGACTATGAACTAGCTTCATTTTCGTGTAGTGTGGAAAACGAGGAAATGCAACACATGTAAAAGTTGGACACAAAGTCAAAAATAGTGAAACAAATAGATTTTGTGTGGATAGAACCTAGTATCATGTGCTTGTAAGCTGTCACTGCAAAATACCACTCTGGTAATTGTAACAGCTACAGATCCCCTCTACGAAACTTTCGATTATATAAATGAGAAACCTTGATGCATTATTGCACTACCAATCACACAAGAACAATCAGTTAGTAGTCAGTATCGAAGTTCAAGAAGTGCTCATAGCACTTACGGCATGCCTTTTACAGCCCGTGTTTACTTGATTTTCTTGCTTCTTGTGGTGGTTCCCATCATATCCCTGAATATTGACTACCCCTCCTGGGACACCCCGTGTAATGGAATCTGATGTATGTAATTGTGGTAAAAGAAGGGGTGTTCATTACTTTTCTTGAGATAAGACCGTTGAAAGCGCTAAGCGCCCTAGCCACACAGGCTAGGCTGCTGTCGCGCTTTCGAGATGAGTGCAAAGGGCGGCCAGTGGCTTATCACCCAACCCGCTAGCGCACATCAAAGGTATACTTTTAATCATCTTAATGCGCTCGTCCGGCTTCTAAAATTTTAAAGTGGAAGACTGGAATGTTACAAAATTAAGACCGTTTCGTGTGCATGTTTCAACAGTTTGTTCAGAACCAAATGCAACTTTTACGTAGTAACATTAATCAGTTAATATATAAGTACCTTGAAAGACAGAAAAATTTGGAATTCCTACGAAAATTGATACAGAGTGACATATTTCCATGTATGAAGACATGTCGAAAGAAACGGGAATTGTTAAGAGCTCTCCTGGATAAACTAAGTTGGTTTAGCGATCATCTATTTCATTTTCTGGCGTATGAAGAAGGATTAGTTTTCAGTGCGAAGCAAGCAGTTTGTAGGCTATATTATTCTGTATCACTTTGAATAAAACTTACCACAATGTATGATGGCTCAAATGGCTCTGAGCACTATGGGACTTGACATCTGTGGTCATCAGTCCCCTAGAACTTAGAACTGTTTAAACCTAACTAAACTAAGGACATCACACACATCCATGCCCGAGGCAGGGTTCGAACGTGCGACCGTAGCAGTCGCGCGGTTCCGGACTGAGCGCCTAGAACCGCTCGGCCACAAGGACCGGCCCACAATGCATGAGGCTTAACTATAAAATTATTTGAATATATGAGAAGGCTTATGAGAACTACTAAGCATCTTTTTCTCTCAATTGAGTTAAATTTCATTGCGGAATGTTATATTATAGTGACAACTGAACCATAAAGTGATGAGGTGAATACCGATTTTCAGAAATAACTGCAATAAACTACTATTTTTAATTACACAATTTTTTTTTTTTTTTGCAATGACCGGTTTCAAGTCGCCTAGTGACTCATGATCAGGTAGCACACAGTTCTAGCAACGGCTTGAAGGGTTGTGGAGGTCGTTATGTATCTGTGACAAGGCAGATAAACGAAACTAGTACACACTGACTGTATCTGGAATTTTTTGCATTGTGAGGTCGACGTGAAGGCTTTTTTTTTAGAGATACATGCATTAATGGGTTTAATGCTGGTGCAAAAATCAGCCTGAAGACGTATTTAATGTTTACAAGTCGGTTTGATTATATGGCGCTACACAAACTCTGCCACAGGCAGTATCTCCCACGTGTTTTACAAAATTTCTACAAAACAAAGAATGTGACTTACGTTAGTGTTAAGAAAATTTTTGCTTTTGGCCAGGGATCTTCTTTGGTCAACATTTGCATTTTTTAAAGTTACACATTGATTTTGAGTAACATATATAACATGTGCTGTTTATAAAGTAAATAAAACTAGACTTTAAGAAGACAACTCTGTATTTCTTGGCACTGAAAATACGTTTAACAGGTTTATTCTTGCTTGCTACTTACAGATTATGAATCAGAAACGCTAGTGTCGCATGCTGATGGCTTCACTGAACGACAAAAACGGGAATGTTAACCGCCATGCTAGTTTGGAAGGGTGGTATTTGTGGTTCATGTTTATATGTGTGTGCATAGGTGTGCGGCTGTGTGTGTGGGTGAGAAGGTTGTGTGTATATGGAGGGGCCGGTGTGTGTGTGACTCTGGTCATTACTCCAGTTTTCTTATTCCTTGTTGATTTCACTTTCTCCGTCAAGTATCAGGAGTAAGTAATCAGCATACATTGCACCATTTAGATTGCCATCGATAAAATGGGGGCCAATTATCCTTCCTCCCATACTGCCGCACCATACAATAACCCGCCAAGGTCGCTGATGTTCCACTTGTCGCAGCAATCGTGGATTATCCGTTGCCCAATAGTGCATATTAAGCCGGTTTACGTTAACGCTGTTGGTGAATGACGCTTCGTCGCTAAATAGAACGCGTGCAACAAATCTGTCACCGTCCCAAATGGTTCAAATGGCTCTGAGCACTATGGGACTCAACTGCTGAGGTCATTAGTCCCCTAGAACTTAGAACTAGTTAAACCTAACTAACCTAAGGACATCACAAACATCCATGCCCGAGGCAGGATTCGAACCTGCGACCGTAGCGGTCTTGCGTGTCATCGTCCCGTAATTTCTCTTGTGCCCAGTGACAGAACTGTACACGACGTTCAAAGTCGTCGCCATGCAATTCCTGGTGCCTAGAAATATGGTACGGGTGCAATCGGTGTTGATGTAGTATTCTCAACACCGACGTTTTTGAGATTCCCGATTCTCGCGCAATTTGTCTGCTACTGATGTCAGGTTTAACCGCGACAGCAGCTAAAACACCTACTTGGGCATCATCATTTTTTGCAGGTCGTGGTTGACGTTTCACATGTGACTGAACACTTCCTGTTTCCTTAAATAACGTAACTATCCGGAGAACGTTCAGGACACTTGGATAATGTCGTCCAGGATACCGAGCAGCATACATAGCACACGCCCGTTGGGCATTCTGATCACAATAGCCATACATCAACACGATATCGACCTTTTCCGCAATTGGTAAACGGTCCATTTTAGCACGGATAATGTATTACGAAGCAAATACCGTCCGCACTGGCGGAATGTTACGTGATACCACGTACTTATACGCATGTGTCTATTACAGCGCCATCTATCACAAAGCGAAAAAAGTGGTCCAACTAAAACATTCATATTTCTTTACGTACTACACGAATATGTAACAAAAAATGGGGGTTCCTATTTTTAAAAAAACGCAGTTCATATCCGTTTGACCTGTGGCAGCGACATCTAGCGGGTCAACCATAGCGCCATCTGATTTCCCCGTTCAAGCTAGACGGGTTTCGTTCTTTGTAGCTTTTTCGTTTGATGCTTATTTCGTGAGATATTTGGCCCGGTCACTATCAATGGACCACCATGTATAGTATTTTGTTTTGCGTTTAATTAAGCTTAGGTTATTACGTTAGTTATTTAACTTCAATTTTTTTAAAGTCACAAGTATCACATTAAAACAAGCGCTTACTACTATCGTATTGTTCATGCAGAAATGTAAGTCCTAATCACAACAGCTCAAAAGCTACATAAACCGTTTTTTGCTGATGTAACAATAAAGCTTCGATTGGCTTGTGTGGGCTAGGGCGCCCAACAGCTCATATGTATTTAATGGAAGTGCAACGAACTGAAACGTTCATGCACACACGTCAATGTGGAATGGTTGATGATACACTGGATAGATCTGCGTAGATTTTACATTCGTATCGTTTTGTAGCTACGCATATTGTGAACATATTATGTCTACAACTTTGCTTTCGCTCTTTTGCAACAGATGTCAATAGCGGCAAATGGTGGTGTGAGTGGTAATGGTGGTGGGAGAGAGACGGTTTCCGAAGTTACGGAAATCGACGGAAACAATCACAGGTTATTGTTACCGAAAGCAAATGATGCGTTTCACCCGAGCACTGAAAGACAAACGGCCACAATACAGCGATAGATATGCAAAGGCGACTTTTCAGCATGACAACGCTTGACCCCGTCTCGCAAAACCCGTTAAAACATACTTGGAAACGTTGAAATAGGAAGTCCTACTCCACCCGCCGCATTCTCCGGACATTGCTCCCTGTGACTACCACCTTTACCGATCAATGGCACACGGCCTGGCTGACCGGCACTTCCAGTCGTATGAACAAGTGCAAGATCGGACCGATTCATGGATCTCCTCAAATGACGCTGGATTAGTATGCGCCCCGAAAGATGGGAGAAACTAGTTTTTCACAATAAAGCCTTGAATTTCGAGAAAATACGACAGAAGCAAAGTTGTCGATCTAATGCGCGATTATATGTACTCGACATTTCAGGATCAGTTCGAAGGGGCTGAATCGGAAATCTGCCAGTCTCTAGAGCATTATAGTAGGAGACAAAGTAAGATAGTAGGAGAAGTGCATGCTCATGCATTTTCAATACATGTGCGAACATTACGGAAGGTGAACTACTCGCTGTTGAGAGGAATGTTGTTACACGTATTGCCAAATGCATTGAGGTTGACGGACATCATTTTGAACATTTATTGCATTAATGTGGTATTTACAGGTAATCACGCTGTAACAGCGTGCGTTCTCAGAAATGATAAGTTCACAAACGTACATGTATCACATTGGAACAACCGAAATAAAATGTTTCTAACGTACCTACGTTCTGTATTTTATTTTAAAAAACCTACCTGTTACCAACTGTTCGCCTAAAATTGTGAGCCATATGTTTGTCACTATTACAGCGCCACCTATCACAAAGCGAAGAGAATGGTCCAACTAAAACATTCATATTTCTTTACGTACTACACGAATATGTATTAAAAACTGGGGGTTCCTATTTAAAAAAGCGCAGCTGATATCCGTTTGACCTATGGCAGCGGCATCTAGCGGGCCAACAACAGCGCTATCTGGTTTCCGCCTTCAAGCTAGACAAGTTTCGTTCTTTGTAGTTTTTTCGTTTGGCGCTTATTTTCTGAGATATTTGCGCCGGTCACGATCAATGGACCACCCTGAATATGCTTTACGTTGATCCTTAGCTGTTCTGTATTTATAATAAGTTTCCCTGCTATAATAACATAGAAAATCGGTAAAAAACGGCCCTTAGTGATTTCTCTATCTTTGAAACAGAAATGATTATCATGCCAAAAATCATAATACGCTATTCCAGTTTACGTTTCCATCACTACGTTCCACAGGAACTACACTTTCAATCCTTTCATATATTTATTTCATTATAGCTCCTGAAGTGTAAAACGAAATACAGATCCTTTTCAATGGAGAGATCAGGCCTGTTTACAGAAAGACAAACAATAACATTTATTGGCTATTTACTAACTTTTGTTATTTGAAAACAGCACTAGTATTGCAACAAAAAAGAATGAGTTTCCCTCAAATGAAGAATGAAACCCTTCACGTGTACCAAGGAAAGAAGTATATGCATGACCAAATCTTGTAATTCAACTTTTACAGTTTATCTTTAGTTTCTTTTTTAGATCCTTTTTAGTTTCGACAGGTATCTCGTACGTGGTATCAGATCAGGTTAACAGGCTGGTGACGAAGCACTTCTGTTCCAAATTTCTGTGATTGCGTGACGCAAATGTTCATTAGCGAGATGTCCAAAGTGATCTGGGGCTCTACAATGTTGGAAGTATTCACGTGAAAGACGATTGATGTCCTGATTCACTGACTGACTGACTGACTTAACATTGCCCAGCCAAAACCATTAAGGACAGAAACTTGAAATTTAGGGAGCATGTTGACCCTATACTGCAGGCATCGTTTGAGAAGGGATTTTTGTAAATTCCACCCCTTAGGGGGTGTAATAGGGGATGAAATGTTTTTTGAATAAAGTCGCTATTAAGGTAATTTTGAAGATAGGCAAAGGAAAATTTGTATCTGATTTATCGGTCAGAAATAAACACATGTTTCAGCGTTTTTGGAAATTAAGCCCCTATCGGCGTGAAATATTGGGTGCAAATTTTTCTTAAAAATAATTCACTGTTAAAGAACTATGAAAGTATTTTTAAAGCTACATCTATGAAAACAGTATTTTTCTCTGTTAAAAATAAAAAATAACGTGTTCCAGTGCTTTTACCCTTAAGGGGGTAATATAGGGATCAATGTTTTTGTGAAATATTTCATTACGAAAACATTTTCGAAGGTGTATCTATGACAATTTGAATTTGGCTTCTCAGTTAGAAATAAAAAAGTACGTGATTTGCTGCTTTTGGAAATGCAACCCATATGGGGTTGAAATAGGGGATGAAAGTTTTTATGGAAATATTTTCATTATACATGCATTTTTGAAGCTAAATCTATGAAAATTTGTATTTGGCTTTTCTGTTGGAAATAAAAATACGTGTTTCATTGTGTTTCGAATTTCAACCCCGAAGAGGGCGCAATAGGGGTGAAAATTTTTAAGAAAAGATTTCCATATATTAAAAATTTTAAAACTAAATCAATGAAAACTGGTAATTCACTTCCCGGTTGGATGTGAAGAAATACGAGTAGGGGGTAAAAGTTTCTGTGGAAATGCGACCACAAGAACGCAAAAGGCATAACGCAAAGCCGCATGGGGTAGCCGCGTGGTCTAGGGTGCCTTTTCACGGTCCGAGTGGCTTCCCCCGTCGGAAGTTCGAGTCCTCCTTCGGGCATGGGTGTGTGTGTTGTCCATAGCGTAAGTTAGTTTAAGTTGGATTAAGTAGTGTGTAGGCATAGGGACCGATGACCTCAGCAGTTTGGTCCCATACGACTTTACCACAAATTTCCATAACGCGAAAGACATGATTGACTAAAACCTCTAGCTATCAGAAACGCATTTTGGTCAGAAGTAAATTTTAAAAAGACCATGATTCTATGGCCTTAATTAGCGTGGAACGCTTAGAACGTGTTGTAATTTGTGAACAACATAAAAATTCTATTGAAGGAAAAAGAACTGTGCAGACCATACAGCCTACGTGAGCGAAGCAGCGAGCGCGTAGCTAATTAGAATATATTCGAAGTACATGGGAGGTCTGTTTCTCAGATACATAATATATATTGGTTTAGCTAAGCGGAAATGAAGCACATACAGAACTGTGACTCATTCATTGGCTATACCCAACAACAAGCGCAAAGTACACCTGTGATGACAAACTGCCTATTGGCTTCTTTCTCGGGTTCTTCGGCCGACGTTCATCTAATGATTTTTCTGACGTTTCGCCAGCACGAGTGGCTGGCATTGTCAAAGCTTCACCCTCCATTGCCAGTTCACCACCGGCAATGGAGGGTGAAGCTTTGACAATGCCAGCCACTCGTGCTGGCGAAACGTCAGAAAAATCATTAGATGAACGTCGGCCGAAGAACCCGAGACAGAAGCCAATAGGCAGTTTGTCAACAAGTGGCCACGAAAGCCTTAACAATTTTGTATTACACCTGTGTTGATGGTTCTTCATAACTGTAGCATAAGGATTGTCAACGATCCGTACATTAATAGTACGTCACATCAGCTTTCCTTTTGTGGTGAAACAGTTCCGATCTCAAAACCGAAGTAAACGGCCAGAAAAGTGAAGCTTGACAACAACAGCGTTGCAGCATCCACTGGTTCATCATAAGGTGACATCTGAAGCGCAATACTTGTTAAAAATGGCACTTTCTTTGAATATTAGGGATGTATCTGCTACTTCCAGATTGTTTTGCAAACTGTATCCTGCACGACGCCAATGTTACGCAAAAATGCTCGAGTATTAACCGAATACTCCTCATCAATGCAAGAAAGCACTGCCTCAACCTGACCGGGGATCAGTAGACTTAGTGCACTCTTCGATTGTTACATTGTAATACAATCAGTCCCATTCCCCTTAACTGCTGTAATTTTATTGGAAATGTGGTGCTCCTCAGATGCCTCGTTCATAAGTATTCGACTTCATACGAGTTGTTAGAGGTACAGCACTCGCTGCGTCCGTGGCCATCGATAAGCCTCACGTACACCCGGGTTGCGCCAAGTGGTGGGCACTTCAGAGAGCTCAATTTTTGCGACGCGTTACAAGTTTGCCGATCCTGGGTTTCCTAAGCTGGAGACTGGTAAGTGCCGCCATTCATCGGTCACCCTAATCCCTGGGATGTTTTAGTGACCACCGTGCGGCGCGGCGTGACTTCGAAACGATATGTGTCGCTAGGATGATAAAAAAAGAGGAAACGCCGTTTTTTTAATACGGCAGCGCTTTAGCAACGGTTAGAGATCACTAAATATATCTATAGCAGCCAACCAGTTGCAACAAAAGGTGGTTCACTTTTGATCATGGTTTCGACGTATTTAAAAACGTCTGACAGACATCTGAAAGACATGTAATCGGTAGACATTGTAACAGTAGGAGCTGCGTCATACAGAGGCAAAATCCCCATAAAGGGGTGGGGTTATCACATGTATCATAAAACATAACCAAAAAGATAAAGACCAGCACTTGCTAAAATTTCACACTGGAAATCCTCCAAATATTGAAGCAATCTGTTATTTGTCCACTGAAAATATGCTGTCAATGCATAACATTGTACACATTATTAATTATGCTGTCGCGTAGGATCAGGTTAGTCACGTAACAATAGTTCAAATCCATAAATAAAACCAATCAAATAAACTGTAAAGTCATGTTATGAGCTGTACGCCGAATGACAGGAAACGGAGCACATGAATGCCAGAAAAACAATACAGGTGGCGCGTGCGCCGAGATGGATGTACTCTTGCGGCATAAACTGGCAGTAAGTGGGTGTACAGTTAGGTGGGGAGGCGTGAGAGAACAGTGTGAAATAAAGAATATTAAAGGAGGCTGCTGTAAAATTAAGTATGCTACCGTACATTAAAACCATTCGAAGACCACAACTTCATTATCGCACGAACAGTAACAAAACTATTGGGTGAACGCACTGTGATAAACGTACGTGAAGATGAAAAAGGTTAGTAAATGGGTCATCATATAGTAAAAAACATACAGTAACATGAGTGTGCTAAATGGATGTCTTCACCAATATAAAACAGGGGAACGCATTTTTAGAATTTTAAGAAATGAGCAACTCGCCACGTCTACCGGCGCATGTATGAAGATTTTATGCACAGTATAAGTTTGAAGCCTTAAAAAATATGTGTGCAAGCAAGATGCAGCTGGTCATTCAGTGGATTTCCGTCCCTGACCTCTAGATGTTTGAAGATTTGAAGATAATTCTTCTCGAAGATCCCTCTTGCACCATTTGACTTCTCTGTATAAAATAACTGTGTTTCCAAACATTTCGGGACGTGGTAAGCAATCAGCAAGTGTAGAACTTTGAATTATGTATGTTCCCTCCTTTCTTTCCTAACAGCTGCTCTTTACATCTAGTCCTCACAACTGTTCCTGTTTCACTGATGTAATAGCGTGGCCAATTATTACAGATAAACTTTTAGATCCCTGTAAGCATAAGTTTTTTCTTTAAAATGTTGTCTCTAGAGACGGAAACATTACAGTTACAATTTTTCACTAGAAGACACTTAATCCTGTGAGAAACATTTCCCAACAATGGAACAGATACGAATTTACTAGCGCCTTTGTTATTATTGGAAGGAGTGTTGTTGCTCAAAGTCGAGAATTTTTGAGATGTTTTCTTACTGTACATGAACAATAATGCACTTGTGGTCTTATATTGGTTTTAAAGTAAGTTAATATATTTTACTTTACAAAAGCGTCCGTTGATAGTCTTTATTTCCCACTGTTCTCTCACTCCCCGACCCCCTTAAGCCAATGCATTTCCACATATTGGCCGTTTATGCCACAACGGTACTTCGATCTCGGCGCACGTGCCGCCTGCCTTTTTTTCCTGGTGCTCAACCTCTCTATTTCTTGTCAGTGTGCAGCTCATAACATAACCTGACAATTTATTTTATTCGTTTTATTTCTGAATTTTAATTGTTCTTACTTGACAAACTCCGATCATAGGTTCAGAATATCTAATAATGGTGTGCGTTGACAGCATATTTTCGTTGGGCAAGTGACAAATCACTTCAATATTTCGGATTTTTAGAATGTGAAATTTTAGTAAGTTCTAGTTTTTATCCTTTTGGTTATGTCTCATGATATATGTGGCATTCCCACACCGTTATGGGGATTATGTCTCTGTATGACGCGTAATTTTGACATACATATTTCCGGGTTTGTAATTATTGCTGTTACATTGCCTTCAGGTTACACGTATTTCTGAAGAAGACGAGTTAACATCCGCCGAAACCATGGTGAAAGGTTGAGTAAGACCACCTTTTGTTGGAAGTGATTGGCTGCGTTGAATACATTTACTAAAAAACGAAACTCAGTCTCAAACTTCGCTGCGCGTCAACGAGAAGTATGGCAGTTGAGGCGGAACAGTCGTTATGGCGAACCTGCTAAACCTTAGATACAAAAGGCTTATCTAGGTAAGCGGGTCCCTGTCTGGATGGACAAATGATTCCCTAGCGTCTCGTGGGACCAAAATGGCTCACAATAATGACATACTCCCAGTGGAAAGTGTGGGCCACTGGAGGGTTTACCTACACACTCCACGGAGAGATCTCGGGTGAATAGCCCACCTGACATATCTACTTCAGTGGTAAATACCACTAACAGAATAATGCCAATGTGTCGTAATGTGCTAAGCCTTATGAAGAGGGAAGATGCTACATTCTGAAGAGTATCTCCATTTTATATAGACAAAAGGGAGGGTATTGTCGGAAGTCTTAAGTCTATTAAAATGTTAAGGGATGTCACCCTGCTAATAGAGACAATGACGCTCAGTGAACCACCTAAGTTATTGCAAAGCAAAAGCTTGGTGAATATCCTATAGTTGTCAAAATGCACATCTCCCTCCTTTAGAGCAGTGGCATATCAACCAGTGTTCTTCTGTATCTGTATCCCAATCAACATTTAATGTAATGGCAAAGCGAAGTTATAACTGAGAAAATAAACGTACTGCAAAGGATGATTGGTGGATAGAAAAAACACCTACCTTTATACTAACCTTTCATTCACCCACGTTACCTGAGTACATCAAGGCCGGTTTCTTATTTCTCAGAGTGTATCCATATGTCACCAGTGTAGTGTGCTGCTGTCCACGCCAGAGATATGGGCGCACTATCCCAGCATGCCAATGTAAGCTGACCTATGGAAGATGTGGGTTAGACGCTCATGATATAGACTGGTTGTTAACACCAGCACCCTGTTGTGTTAAGTGCTTCAGTGCACATCCAGTCTGGTCAAAGGATTGTACTGTCCATATACAGGAGAAGAGCAATCAGTAGCTTCAGGTGGAAAGGCGTTTACCGCTGATGGAGGCAATAACCACTTTCAACGCTGTGTAACCTCCAACGTTGGCAGCCTCGTCCTCTACCATCGTCAAGCAACCAGTTGCGAAGTGTGATGCTTCAACGCAAACGCCCAGTGCAGATGCTAGCACATCTGTTATCGTGCACCAACCTGTAGTCAAGTCTGATGCCTCAACACAAACCCACAATGCAGATTCTAGCAAATCCACGTGTGCATGTATCTGAATCTGTCAAGGCGCTGTTGCAGTTATTAGCTTGGCAGACCCATCAGCTTTGAGTTCCAAGGAAAAGCAGGTGACTTCCACTTCAGAATCCAAACACGAAGTCTGGTCACAAGATATGTACTTCTACTTCTTTACCAGCCTCGACAGGCTGTACAGGAAAGCCAGACCTAAAAAGCGTGACCTCAAACATTCTAACCATAGTGCTTTAGTCACATCTGATGGGGGTGACTGTCCGATGGACCTAGAAATATGTTTCGGTGTTTCACTAAGCCTGTCTACCCCTCCTACCGACATTTTTGACTCCCTTTCCAGGCTACAGGACTTAGTGAGAGTTAAAACCAATGGTTAAAATGGATCGCTACTTTCAGTGGAATGCGAGTGCCTATAGAACACATGTAGAGAAATTGAAAATCCTTGTACAAGAGAAGTATACGAGCATGTGCCTTCATGAGATGCATTCCAAGGTCACAGATAACCTGTGTTGCCAAGATATAACCTTCATAGGAAGAATTGCGCAAGTGGTGACCGAGAAAAGAGTGGTGCAGCTGCGTTCCTCAACGAAACACACCACATCCCTCACCACTGACTTACAAGTAGCTGCTGCAGCATTATATGCGTCATCTTTCCTAACAGTATGCTCTGTATATATTCCACCCACCGTAGGAAACCCATGATGGTACAACACTTATTGTTCTCATGCAACAACTCCCCAGCCCACCATGTACTGTGGTTCTTCAAAAAAAAATGGTTCAAATGGCTCTGAGCACTATGGGACTCAACTGCTGAGGTCATTAGTCCCCTAGAACTTAGAACTAGTTAAACCTAACCAACCTAAGGACATCACAAACATCCATGCCCGAGGCAGGATTCGAACCTGCGACCGTAGCGGTCCTGCGGTTCCAGACTGCAGCGCCTTTAACCGCACGGCCACTTCGGCCGGCTCTGTGGTTCTCTTCTGCCATCTATCCCGGAGCTCTGGTACTTGAGAGTCTGCTGGTGTCAGAGGATACCTATGTACTTAACAACTGGGAAAAGACGTACTTTTGCTCGGATCTTCGGCATTCTTCACTATAAATCTCTTCCCTATAGTGTCCTGTCCTTGAAGGTACCGTTACGTGGGAAGTGGCCACTTAAGTGACCACCTCCTCATTTCACTTCACCTTGCTGCGACTACAGTGCCTGAACGCAAGCCACCTATGTTGACGTTCAACAGAGCAAACTGGCCGCTGTACAGCCGACGGACCTTATTGCAACACTGTGACAGGAGCAGGAAGAAGTGGACCGGATCACAAATGTGATACACCTTGCTACTGATTCCTCCATTACTATACTCCTAGCAAACCTAGGAGAAAATCCGTCTCTTGATGGACTGAGGAATGTCGGTTATCGATGAGGGATAGGCGTGCTGTGTTACATAGGTTTAGGAATAGACCAAGTGGAGACAATCTTCCAGCCTTTCGGGAAACGAGAGCTAAAGCTAGACGAATCATCAAACAGAGAAAACGGAGTGTGTGAAGCCGGTCGGTGTGGCCGAGCGGTTCTAGGCGCTTCAGTCTGGAACCGCGTGACCGCTACGTCGCAGGTTCGAATCCTGCCTCGGGCATGGATGTGTGTGATGTCCTTAGGTTAGTTATGTTTAAGTAGTTCTAAGTTCTAAGGGACTGATGACCTCAGATGTTAATTCCCATAGTGCTCAGAGCCATTTGAACCATTTGGAGTGTGTGAAGAGAACTTTTAATATCTGGTGACTATTCCATACCAGCAATGAAGGTATGGTACTCCATTCGGGAGACATCAGGGAATAAAAGTGTAGGCCCAGTATCTTCTCTACAGGAGAACCTGTCTGTGTGTGTTGCAATCATTCGGTTCAGCCCTTTACCAACCTGGAGGTCCCGCTGAGGGGAACCGTCTTGGACTTTAATACCTCACTGCGGTCCTTGGACGTCAGTTTTGACCATAGGTTAACATGGATACCACACCTACATGATATGAAATGTAGATGTCAGAAGGTCTGAAGGCACTAAACGTCTTAAAGTGTGTTTGCGGCAAGAACTGGCGAACAGATAGCTCCAGTTTGTTTACGGTCCGTAAGACCTTCATCTGCAGACGACTTGACTACGGCAGCGTAATGCGTGGCTCCAGTATGCCTATTTAAAGATGCTGGATGCTGTCCACCACGCAGCCATTAGACTCGCCACACGGGTTTAGGTATTCAGTCCCATTCCTGCCCAAGTCACCTCTCGGTGTTCTATGCGGATTTGTGGGCTTTCAAGAAAGCACTGTGGAACGTCCAGCTTCTTGGTAGAGGGACGTTACTTGTCTCCACGGACTCTCTTAGTACTCTGCAGGCTATTCAGTAGTTAAGATGGTCCAGGATGCTATCCACCTCCTGCACAGGCAGAAGAAAGAGATGGTCTTCCACTGGGTCACTGGACACTTGGGAATCGATGGAGATGATGGAGCTACAAAGTATCGAAAGCAGCCTGCCAGGTGAATACCACAGTGTAACTTAACGTCCCCCCTATAGGCTTTCATGTCGTGAGTGGAAAAGAGAGTGTTCGCTGAAAGGAAAAGGAATTGGCTAGACGTGGTCAACAACAAGCTGTGGTCGGTCGAACCGACTATTCACGCATGGCCCACTTTCTTTCGAACTCCCCGAAGGGATGAAGTGGTCATTATTCGCCATACTCGACACCGCCTAATAACGCATGCTTATCTCTTGCGGCATGATGTTCCACATGAATGCAGTTTATACGGTGTCACACTCACGGTGACCCACTATTAACGTCCTGTATACTACATGCCGATGCGAGGGAAGCCCTTGGTCTACCGAGGGACTTACCCTCAATTTTAGGAGATGACGAAACTATAGCTACATTTTTTTGACATTTTGTGTGCCTTCAGGACTCTTACTCAACTTAATAGGATGGAGGTTTTAATGTGTTTTTGAGTGTCTGGCTCATCCTATTAGTCCTGTGACAACAATCCCTCTTACTGCTATCCATTGTTTTATTAGTACTATGAACGTGTGACAACGGTATGAATAGCTAGCTATACCGGAGACTGAATATGAAATTTTTTGTTAAGGTGGCTATAGTTATGTGGTTTTTCCTTTCGTTTTCACAAGAGTGATCACCCATTGAGCAGTATCATGATCTTGTGAAAGAGCGCTGATGGCTACACTGCTTAGCGCCCAACAAGTTTAAATTCATCCACGAATCGTCAACTTCCTTACACTTTTCATCTTCCTGTCTGTACGCGAAACTCATATCTGCTTATTGAGTAACCATTTCACTAGGCCAGATCGACTATACGCTTCACCTCGAAATCAGAAGCTACCAGCCGATTGATATTTACCTCTCAACAGACCATATTAGTAAATACATCACGCCGTCTGTAATGCATTAGTGATGTTTCCTATCCAGATCCCACTTGTTGTTCCCCAACGTATTTGCAGGGCCACAACGTTAGCAACTACATGAATAATAAATCACTTTATTACATGGTAAAAAACATAGATCCCAGGTTTTCTCTTTCCATTGAAAAAGTTTTCGCAAAACGCGGTAGGTATCCTAAATTTGAATTTCAGTTTAATCAAAATCAGACATCCATTGTCAAATCTAAATAAAGCTGAATTACGTATTAATTTACATAATTTTAATTTTAAAATTTATAAATTTTTAATTTGGTACTAGCCTGGATTTAATACCTGTGTTTCCTTCAGTTTAGATATCGAGTTGAACTCACGAGGGCTTAAGTCAGGGGAATGCGGTAGGTGGTATAGCACTTCACAGTCCCATCAGTCAAACAAATCAGTAACAGCTTGCACTGTACGTGTTTGAGCATTGTCCCGCAAAATGATGGTCAAGTCCTGCAGAAAGCGTCATCACTTCTTTCTCTATGCTGTTCATTTTTGGAACAAAACCTACGATCAGCTTAGAGACAGAAGTGATGAGGTTTTCTGCAGGACCTGACCATCATATTGCAGGACAATGCTCCATTTATAAATTCAAGGAAACACTTCACGGCATTCGCTTCAGAACTGCTACAAATTCGTCCGGCAATAGACTGCGCCGCTCGAACTGTCAACACAACCGGCACTGCTAAGAGTATCCTACGACTTCCACATCGCTGCCAACGGGTTATACACAATACTGCTGATTACTCTGAAGGTGAGTAAAACTTTGAAACATGTATCTATTTTCTACTAGCTGTAAGTAAATAGTTGCCACTATTAAAGTTCCAAACCTCGTATGACCTCACCATTCAACACAATACGTTTAACAGTATACCTTCGCTACAACCATTAACATTTAAAACTCTAAGGGAATAAGACAGTGGTGTGTGTATTAATTTTGATAATAGTTATACCCCTAAATCCTTCAAATGAGGAACAAGCTATGTATTCATGGAAACAACAGAACTGGCGTATAACAATTTCACGTAATCTTATACGTATTTACACATGACGGGATAGTATAGACTGCAAAAGGTATGCACGTGATCCTAAAATGAGCAAGGGATCTTCGTAGTTATGCAGAACAGAGTGCTGGGTCAGAGGGACCCGATTATCGGCGAGAATAATTTGGCGGAGGGGCCGCAGTGAGCAACGGGCAATCTCCGAATGATTGCCTCCTCTGGCAGGCGCATCATCCCGCTGAAAGCCAGCTAATACGGAAGGCTCTCTCTCTCTGTCGGTGCTCCAGAGTCGGTCAGGCTATCGCGCGGACCAAGTACTTTCATTTAACTTGAACGCTCAGAGGTCTGAATGGCAAAATAAAGGAAGCATAGATATCCGATCGCCAGTATTACTACTGTTCGGACTGATATGTGATTAATGTCACCACTTACTAAATGTAATCAACAATTATTGTTTCACTGCCTAATTATCCATTTTATCTCCTCTGGCAAAGCTATGACATAAATGAAATTGGTTTGTAACGAAAAGGCAGGCTTTCAGCTATGGTAGTGGAGTTGCACATGATTTTGATAATAAAGATTATAGAATACGTGACCTGAAGCGAAGTTTCTAAAATAGCTGTATCCGACGTCAACCACATGTTTACTCAGCGAAAGATCCTGACTCAGTAGAATCTGTAATGTATCATTTTTGAAGATCATCATGATTCTTACACGTCATGAAGTTCTGCAATGTATTTCCATTAGCAGGTTCCGTCGAGATCAACAACAATATGCGTGCAATGATCTCACAGTGTTACCCCCATCTTGCAACCATCAGATAGAAATATCGTACCGATCAATGTCAGTGCTGCATGTTAGTTTACAACCGATGCAAGAAAATATAGACTAAATAGTACGACGTTCAGATCTTACATATCTGTGCATGTCTAATCTTCCTCATTCTTCGATCGGTAGAAGTTAATGGAAGACATGTCAGCCTTCAGAATTGTAGCTTCTGCTTTGTGATACAGCAGGAAAGTCGTAGTGTAAACAATTGGACATCCACATACTATTTTTGAATCTATCCTGTATCACTCTATATTATCAAACACAGTTATGCTGTAGGTGTTTATACACAACGAACGCGGACGAATCATTCCCATTATCTATGATCAGCTAAGTTTCAACTATCCATCGTATGTTCATATTTCGAAATGTTTGGTGAACCATTCTGTGTTTAATTTTTGTACCCATTGACTGTAACGGTCTAAAATATGAAAGGAAAGTACGTCACGAAATTGCATTGCGGGTTGTATCGCACCACTACCACTTATTGATTGAAACACAGAACGATAGCTACACCCTCTCAGGAACCCATGCAATAATTCGGGAAGCCACGTTTTTATTTTATTACATATTCTGATATAATTTAAAATGTGGATCATTTTCATTGAAAGTAGAAGTCTGTAGCATTAAAAATGAGTTAGCTGCGTATTTACTAAATTACTGAAAATGATTGTACGAATGGTCTTTAGAGCCTTGAAGCATAGAACAACTAAATTGTAATGCAGTACCTTAGTTTGTCGTTATCCACGAACAAAGATACAAAACAACACTTCGAAATAGTTCACCAGCGTG
Source organism: Schistocerca americana (assembly GCF_021461395.2). Taxonomy (NCBI): domain Eukaryota; kingdom Metazoa; phylum Arthropoda; class Insecta; order Orthoptera; family Acrididae; genus Schistocerca; species Schistocerca americana. The sequence continues at coordinate 287,392,503 of NC_060130.1, forward strand.
AAGAAAAGAAGAAAAGAAATTCGTCGTGTAGCTCCATTCGGGAGGCCCTATCTGCTGCAGTGTTAGAGGACTCAAGATCAGGAAACACAACTTAAAGTGTTGTTACTACCTTGTCCTTCATTAGAATAGATGAAAACTGGTGCTATAGTTTACTGGTACAAACAAGTAGCAAAAGTTCACACACAAAGGTGTGCGGAATGTGTGGCTCAAAAAATGGTGCAAATGGCTCTGAGCACTATGGGACTTAACATCTTAGGTCATCAGTCCCCTAGAACTTAGAACTACTTAAACCTAACTAACCTAAGGACATCACACAACACCCAGCCATCACGAGGCAGAGAAAATCCCTGACCCCGCCGGGAATCGAACCCAGGAACCCGGGCGTGGGAAGCGAGAACGCTACCGCACGACCACGAGATGCAGCCCGTCCTTTGTCTGACTTATCCTTCACTTAAGATTATAACAACATTTTTCTGCATTTAAATGTACTGAAATGACTCAGAAATGAAGAACATCACAGGAAGTTATTTTAATTCTATTAATTTGCACTTTCTTGCGCCTTATAGAAAGGCTACCTTCACTCTTTTGCATGTTGCCATACGTCAGGCGTTATTTCCCACTAGCTATTACGCTTTATGTCTCGTACATAGTCTTAGAAGGTACTGTAAATGCATTTGTGGATTTTCAGATATAAAATTACCGGCTAAATTCTGTTATTACTATTTTGTCATTGTCCTCTCGCTAAGAACTACTGACAGATCACTTGCTTCATATTGACTTATGTCCTTTGAATGAAATTACCACCGAAATAAGTGAGAAAATGTGGCAAATGATAAGGCTAATGATCTGCAGTGGCAACTAGAACCTCTGAAGGACAGAAGAAATGAAATCAAATGAAGATAAGCAAATAGAACATGTTTATTTAAGAAACAAACTAAAATTTTTTATGTAAGAGACGAAGAATAGCTAGTAACCTCAAAAATGAAATGCACTCGTGCTTAGAGTTTAATGACCACACCGTCAATGATACCTTACACTCCAAGCTAGAGCTTCTCCTGGCGTATCCAATGAACTCTATCCTTTCCGCATACGCGAAGTCGCTAATACCCTACTGGATAGGTTATTTCGCTAAACAAATGTTACGGTAATACTAGACGTTTTGTTTGCAGCTAGGACATTAACCAAATGAAAACAGGCTTGGTCTAGAGGCAAAGAACGGAGGTTCTCTTGTGATGGAAGCTGCTAGAGGAGCGGGAACTCTCGTAGAGGTTTCGACACCAGTGCTGACCCACCCGCAACTCCCATGATTGTTGTAACAGCTGTCTTCAAGTAGCGGTTAACAACACTGCAGGAAGGTGCAACATAAAAGGAAATTGCTTTGGTGTCGTTGCGTAACTGAGTGTCCATCTTCATTGTGTGTGTGTTTATATTGGTGATCATTCCATGGATTTCTTAAACCGTGACATTTTGGCTTTTAATAGCACGCAGTAAGGGTGGTATCAGTGGAAATACGATAGAGGGTGCTCGAACATGAAATGTGATTACAATGCGGAATGTACACATCGCCGTAATGGCTACTGTAATTTCGTCCAAACTGTTAGCTCGAGCTAGAGGAATGCTACGGCTGTGCATCTCTCTGCGTCGATGGTTCGACAGCGTCTTCTGCGGATTAGACTATGGCATGTATTCTATTTTGTATAGCCAGAAATCAGAAACATCTCAGACTGCAATTAACTCATAAATACGGTCTCTGCCATGCTGAGTAGTGTTTTTGTACGAGGTGGAGATGGTGACCACAATTTGTCCAACTTCACGGCCGTTTGGCTCAGCGGTCAAAGGCCAAATGTGTTTGTTTGGAGCTGCATTGGATGTAATATGCGGTCCGGATACTGTAGTATTGAGCGCAGTCTTAATAGTTACCCCTACAGGAAAGAGACTGTACACTACGAATTAATTTTCTTTTATAGGCATTTCTACAAGCTATATTTCAGCAAAACAATGATCGACCACATGTAAGGATCAGTGTGTTACCTTTTCATCGTGAGCAAAAGATATTTCTTTCGCTTGAGATGTTGCCCAATTAATTAGTAATGACAAATCGTCATTTAGATTATTCGGCTATTTTATTCTGGATATAAAATAGTTTTATTCTGTACTCAATGTATTAACCTTTGACGTGAGGATTTAAACCGAGCGAGGTGGCGCAGTGGTTAGCACACTGGACTCGCATTCGGGAGGACGACGGTTCAATCCCGCGTCCGGCCATCCTGATTTAGGTTTTCCGTGATTTCCCTAGATCACTTCAGGCAAATGCCGGGATGGTTCTTCCGAAAGGGCACGGCCGATTCCCTTCCCCATCCTTCCCTAATCCGAGCTTCTGCTCCGTCTCTAATGACCTCGTTGTCGACGGGACGTTAAACACTAATCTCCTCCTCCTCCGTGAGGATTTAACACGTACACATAGACGAATATACTTATATGGATACGGCGTCTGTTCTGTCAGACATGTCCGAAAGAACAGACACCATATCCATATAAATATATAGTTCTGGCAATACCGGCCATGACCTTCTTCTTCTTCTGTGCGGATGCACACATATTCCCCGAACTCTTGCGGGACTTGGTAAGAATGTCTTCCACGAATAATGAGTGTGTTGGGTTTTGACACTACGAATGTAGTGTGTGGACTTACAAGGTGAGAATGCGGGTCTCGCGGGAGGCGTGCGCGAGATAGTCCCTGCAGTCACGCTATCCTTTGTGCTCTCGGTGGCTCAGATGGACAGAGCGTCTGCCATGTAAGCAGGAGATCCCGGGTTCGAGTCCCGGTCGGGGTAAACATATTCACGTGTCCCCGTTGATATATATCAACTCCCGTCAGCAGCTGAAGGTATTAATATAATTCTCATTTGCTCAGACGAAAGTTTGACAGTGCTTATGACAAAAGAGTCATGTTGAGATTGCATGCAGCGAACGGGGCAGAAGGAAGAAAAAAGAAGGAAGTTGTTTTGAAAATTAATTATTTTAGCCCATTAAAATTATATTTTTCAGGAAGTGCTACAAACGAACAACACGGAATTTAAATCGTCCTGTTTACACACAAAACTGTATTTCGTTAGTGCAGTAGCGTTAAAAGTCAGCAAAATATTTCTCAATAAAGATCTTCTCCCAATACATGATGTATTCCCCTCTATGTGCCCGTTCTGGTGCATGTGTATTACCTAATAAGAGAAAAGTGCGTTTTGCTTCTGCAGTTTTTTTAAATTGCCAATGCTGTTTATTACTTGTCTTTCTCTGTATGAGATATGATTGGTTTGTGTGTATCCCAAGACGTTTCCTTTGTAATCCCTTCATCCATTCCCTATAGGCTTTTGCTTAAATTCCGTAATTTAACTGCATGCTTTTGTTTGTATAGTTTCAACGTCAGTTTAATTTTTCTGTTGGTTCTACACGTGTTCCGATACTGATTTTGTTTATAGTTTGCCCATAGACCTTTAATTCAAGTTTCCAAAGCCACTAGAACCTTGCCACCTGGTGGCTAGTATTGATACGTAATTTTTGTAACAGTCGTCCATATTTAGTTCGGCACGAAAGTTAAGTTTGTGGAAGGGAGTAGAAGATTAGTGTTTGACGTCCCGTCGACAACGAATTTTGCAATTCAAAGCGTTCGTCACCTTCTGTTGTCACTACATGACTCTTCAATGGAATATAATAAACAACAGAAATACACATCTGTATGTGTAAGAAATGAGAGTTTCTATGCTTTCGAAGTCAGTGAAACAATATAGCAACTCTACCATAGGGTAGTAACTTCATCATACAGTACAAAATTTGCCCTCTTCTGTTGATGATGCCATTAAGGTATAGTAGTTGTTTGTGTACGACTTCGTACACAACAGTAAAGAGAGGTGGGCTACAGAGTGGTCTCAGTGTCAACAAGGGTGAAGCTCTCTGTACTAATGCACAAATGATAGAGTCGGAGCCGCGACGAGGTAGCGTGTACGTAGGGTCATGTACTCCAGAGTTTCCAGGCGCGAGGGGGCTACGTGGCTGCCGCTGGCCATCCTGTATGGCGGCGGCAGATGACGCTTGTTGTACAAAGCCACTGGAGGTGTGGCTCAGCAGGCGTGCTCCATTGGGTCCACCATATCCACCAGGATCGTTATCGGCGTCTGATGGAAACTTGCAATTCCATTGCCAACTTTGACACTCGTGAGGCACTATCGATACGTGATATCACAGTAGTTAAGAAATGAGGTTTGCTGTAGAGTCAGCCACTCACTTTTAAAGTTCGTCAAACATTACAGTGATCCCATGCTGGAGTATTAACTTTATCCTGCAAGACAATTTCTGTGGAGCATGAGAACAGGTACAAAAGGTGTTCCCCATAAGTAGTTAAAAACAACATCCGTGTAAGCAACGAGATTAACGAATTTAAAATATATAGCTGGCAAAGATATGTTTTACTTCTACAACTATTCAGAAAAATTTCAAAATGCGAAATAAAATCAACTTCTTCTTTATGCTTCTGTAACTTGTCCTCACCAACACTTGGGAGTATTTGTAAACACTTACGCTTCTATTTATGAACCATGCTTGATGTGAGGCACAGCATATCCTCCTAGTAAATTATTTTCCACATCCAAACAGTTCTATTATGACTCTCAATCTCCTCAACGTTCTTTTTACGTCTAAAATGTCTACAAAAATATGTAGGCAACGCAAAAAGTGCAATGTTTAGATCAAGTGTCAAGATGTTACTTTCTGTACCTTTGTCCACATTTTGCAAGTACTATGAACCAACAAATTAAATATTTCAGTTTCTGAATTGTCCTTTATGCAAACTACTAGGGTTTATGAGGTACATCCCATGGCGCCAAATACCGGGGACGGCGAGCGCTGGAGAGAGCGACGCTTGCGGTGGCGCACTGGCGGCCAGTTTAAATACATCGCCTCCCGCGGAGATGCAGTAGACGAAGGCACCGTTAATACAGCAGAAACATCAGAGAATATAATTTTCAGTGATCTGGTGGTCAAGATGATATTTTTTTAACTTACAATTATTGAAATAGTGAGGTGAGACCTTATAAACTGAGACATAGCACTTATGCGAGTTTTTGCTCTTATTACTTTAGAATTACATTCCTATTTTTAAGACTGATAACTTACATGATCTTGATTGTTGCAAAAGTCACGTATGAAATAAGTTGCTCCTTAGAGACCAGTTCATAAAAATAGTTTTTTTGACTGATAATGCTGTTCTTTTAATCCTCAACAACTGACAGCTTTCATTCTGCCCTGATATTACAGTATAGCCGCGCGGGATTAGCTGAACGGTCTTAGGCACTGCAGTCATGGACTGTGCGGCTGGTCCCGCGGGGGTTCGAGTCCTCCGTCGGGCATGGGTGTGTGTGTTTGTCCTTAGGATAGTTTAGTTTAAGTAGTGTGTAAGCTTACGGACTGATGACCTTAGCAGTTAAGTCCCATAAGATCAAAAAAAAAAATTACAGTATAATATACGGCGTTGGTTCAGAAAGTAAGATAATGTGTCCTCTACGAGAAAACGTGTATTCAGGATATCAAAGAGTTGTACAAAGTTACTAAGGCAGTGTTACATATTACTATGTTGCAATCCTAACTTTGACGACGTATTCTGCAATGCATGTCTGGAGGACATTGAAGAGTACATCCTAAAAACTCAGGCACTGCAGTCTATTATTTCATGCCAAGACAAGGCAGTGACAATAACCGCAAGTCTCTCCCTGTGCGGTAATCACAACACTTGTGCGAATAGATTCGTGCTCGGATGGGCGAGGCTGTGGCGACTGCCCGCGTAAAGCAGTAAACTCGGGTACGAGTCCCATCGGGCACATATGTTCATTTTCACCAACACATTGCGCAGCTTGAGTCTGATCATATTTGCAATTGCTAATATATTTCTTGTGTTGATCGCAGTAGTACCTGTTCTTCCAAACATGCATACATGTCTGTAGGACATTTCAGAGTACATCGTAAAAACACAGGCGCTGTAGTATAGTGTTTCATGTCAAGATAAGGCTACGACAATAATCATAACTCTCTACCTGTGCGAGAATCAAAGCAGCCGTGCGAGTACAGGACGTAGACACACGGAAATGTATGGAAGTTTGGGTCGACTCTGGAGACGTGCTCGAATGACGGAGGCGGCAAAGGCGATGACTCACGCAAAGCAGGAAATCAGGCTTCGAGTCCCGGTCCGGCACAAATTTTCATTGCCACAATACATTGTGCAGCTGGAATCCGATCATATTCGCAAAAGCGAGTACATTTCTTGTGTTACATGTTACTGTCCCACGTGGACTGATTTCCTACGCATCTGTCGTAACCGGCAAAAAAGAAATAAAGTTTCAGGTCTAACAGCCTTTTACTAACAGTATCCCGAACGTCGACATCAGTTCTGAATTGACCATTGCGCAGATGCTTCTTTAACTGCCAGAAGAGACGCTAAGTGCTTGGTACAAGGTCCGGAATGTATGCGGGGCGTTTCAGCACAGTCTGTAGGAACCGCTTTATCAACCGTAACCGAGGTCATTCTTGGTCATTTATTATCGTGCAACGTCACAGCTCCTTTCGAAATCAAAGCCAATCGGTTCCTCCGAATTGCCTTCTGCAGTAGTTCCCGTGCTACACAATAACGTACAACATTCACAGTCTATGGGAAGAAAATAAACCAGCAATGCACCCTTTGTGTTCCAAAAGACTGTTGCAGTAACTTACATGGCGGATACCTTTGTTTTGCATCTTATACGGGGGAGACAAGCAGTGTTTCCATGATACTGATCCTTTCTTCGTCTCGGGAGCGGCATAATGCACCCACTTTCCACCCCGTGTGTCCATACAGTACAGCAATGAAGTCTCCACTCCATGATACTGCCTTAAATGTTGCAGAGGCCGTGCAGTTTGCTTGGTTTCATTCTCATCTGAGATTTGTCGCGATACCCAGCGAGTAAATGTCTTCCCGTAGTACAATATGATAACCACTTCACTACTGACGGAGATTTTGAGTTCCTCTGCAATCGGCTTGAATCAATACTTCGCCCTAACTTTTGCTCGCGTCACAGATATATTCTACGTATATCGAATTCCTGGCGCGAAAACCACTCGTGCTTTCGTGACGTTACACTCGCTTCGTAAACTTGCGCTAGTTTGCGATGAATTGTAGCTGTGGATATGTTCTTTATAGGCAAACATCTTACTAGATTTCACATTTTCAATTGGCAGCAGTCATAGTGCCTTACATCTTGAGACTATTTCGAAACAACTGCACAGCTATCTCTATCTACCGGCGACGTCTAGACATAGAATTAAATTCTTACGTGGTATTTGTACATCTGAGAGAGATTCTGTTAACTTTCTGACTGAACCACCGCTGTTTAACAGCATTTCAGTGGATAATAATTTGATCAATTAAAAATCCTGAAAGTTACACTACTGGCCGTTAAAATTGCTACACCAAGAAGAAATGCTGATGATAAACGGGTATTCATTGGACAAATGTATTATACTAGAACTGACATGTGATTACATTTTCACACAATTTGGATGCATAGATCCTGAGAAATCAGTACCCAGAACAACCACCTCTGGCCGTAATAACGGCCTTGATACGCCTGGGCATTGAGTCAAACAGAGCTTGGATGGCGTGTACAGGTACAGCTGCCCATGCAGCTTCAGCACGATACCACAGTTCATCAAGAGTGGTGACTGGCGTATTGTGACGAGTCAGTTGCTCGGCCACCATTGACCAGACGTTTTCAGTTGGTGAGAGATCTGGAGAATGTGCTGGCCACTGCAGCAGTCGAACATTTTCTGTATCCAGAAAGGCCCGTACAGGACCTGCAACATGCGGTCGTGCATTATCCTGCTGAAATGTAGGGTTTCGCAGGGATCGAATGAAGGGTAGAGCCACGGGTCGTAACACATCTGAAATGTAACGTCCACTGTTCAAAGTGCCGTCAATGCGAACAAGAGATGACCGAGACGTGTAACCAATGGCACCCCATACCATCACGCCGGGTGATACGCCAGTATGGCGATGACGAAAACACGCTTCCAATGTGCGTTCACCGCGATGTCGCCAAACACGGACGCGACCATCATGATGCTGGAAACAGAACCTGGATTCATCCGAAAAAATGATGTTTTGCCATTCGTGCACCCAGGTTCGTCGTTGAGTACACCATCGCAGGCGCTCATGTCTGTGATGCAGCGTCAAGGGTAACCGCAGCCATGGTCTCCGAGCTGATACTCCATGCTGCTGCATACGTCGTCGAACTGTTAGTGCAGATGGTTGTTGTCTTGCAAACGTCCCCATCTGTTGACTCAGGGATCGAGACGTGGCTGCACGACCCGTTACAGCCATGCGGATAAGATGCCTGTCATCTGGACTGCTAGTGATACGAGGCCGTTGGGATCCAGCACGGCGTTCTGTATTACCCTCTTGAACCCACCGATTCCATATTCTGAAAACAGTCATTGGATTTCGACCAACGCGAGCAGCAACGTCGCGATACAATAAACCGCAATCGCGATAGGCTACAATCCGACCTTTATCAAAGTCGGCATTTCTCCTCCTTACACAAGGCATCCCAACAACGTTTCACCAGGCACCGCGGTCAACTGCTGTTTGTGTATGAGAAATCGGTTGGAAACTTTCCTCATATCAGCACGTTGTAGGTGTCGCCACCGGCACCAACCTTGTGTGAATGCTCTGAAAAGCTTATCATTTATATATCACAGCATCTTCTCCCTGTCGGCTAAATTTCGCGTCTGTAGCGCGTGAGCTTCGTGGTGTAGCACTTTTTGGCCAGTAGTGTACATGAGTTTCCAAAAGTTCACATTGCAATTAATGCCAATCAGGAAATGCCGGCAGCTCAGGCAGTGGCTTGTCTTATTCCAGCTAAGGTAAGGAAGGCTTAGACGATGAGGAGAGGGTCTTACAGTATTTCAGCAACTGCGTTTCATCGACTTTTATAGTCGATAAATCCGCCAGGATGTTACTAGCCAGCTGTCATTTAGAATTATAATGCAGATTTATAGTTAAAGCGATCCGGAAATGTATTTCTTCAAATTTTTAACGTGAAGTGAAACGTACTGCCAATTCATGAACAACAAACTTGCTTTTCCAATCCTCGTTCTTTTTCAGGACTGTCAGTTCAGCGGCTATAGGTAGAAAAACGCTCAGGTTTCCAGTAGCAGTGCGGTGTGCAGTGGCAGATACTGAAAACTAAATATTGCCAATAGTGAAGAAGCTGTTTTCCATAGTGCCCAGTGATGCAGTCGTCACTGCTATGGAGTTGATAAATAATGAAACTATTTCCCGGAAAACAGTTCCATATTTGGATCTGTTACAATGGAATGCAAATTATACATTATCAGTTAAATTCTTTTATTCATTTTCTACAGCTTTATTTTTTCAGTAGAGTGTTGATGTGCAAAAAAATGACTCAAGTGGCTCTGAGCACTGAGGTCATCAGTCCCCTAGAACTTAGAACTACTTAAACCTAACTAACCTAAGGACATCACACACAGCCATGCCCGAGGCAGGATTCGAACCTGCGAGCGTAGCGGTTCCGGACTGAAGCACCTAGAACCGCTCGGCCACACCGGCCGACGGTAGATGTGCACCTTTGAAGTAATTTAACATTTAATGAAGCCACTCGACCAAATATTAGAGTAAGTTTCATTGTGTATATAAGTGCATTTGTTTGAAATGCACGTGATAGGATTATTGTGAAGAAGTGGAGTTAATTTTCGGCGTTGCTACTGGTTGTACACACATTTTAAAAAAAAGAATTGTATCACCCCCGTTCTGAGAGTTCCGGAAGTTGTACAAAAAAATTAGAACTGAAATCATCATAAACACCATTTCCGCCCTTTTTATTGCTCATAAAAACCACATGGCATGTTGTACCACCATACAGCGAGACCTTCAAAGGTGGTGGTCCAGATTGACGTACACACCGGTCCTCTTGCGTTGATGCATGTCTGCAATCGTCGTGGCATACTGTCCACAAGTTCATCAAGGCACTGTTGATCCACATTGCCCCACTTCTCAACTGCGATTCGGCATAGATCCTTCAGAGTGGTTGGTGGGCCATGGTCGTCCATAAACAGCCCTTTTCAATCGATCCCAGGCATGTGCGATAGGGTTCATGTCTGGAGAACATGCTGTCCACTCTAGTCGAGCGACGTCGTTACCCTGGAGGAAGCCATTCACAAGATGTGTACAATGGGGGCGCGAATTGCAGTCCATGAAGACGAATGCCTCGCCATATGCTGCCGATATGGTTGCACAATCGGTCGGAGGATGTCATTCACATATCTTACAGCGCCGCCTTCCATGACCACCAGCGGTGTACGTCGGCCCCACATAACGCAGGGAATCTCCACCTTGCTGCACTCGCAGGACAGTGTGTCTAAGGCGTTCAGCCTGTCCGGGTTGCCTCCAGACATGTCTCCGACTATTGTCTGGTTGAAGGCATATGCGACACTCATCGGTGAAGAGAACGTTATTCTAATCCTGAGCGGTCCATTCAGCATGTTGTTGGGTCGATCTGTACCGCTCTGCATGGTGTCGTGGTTGCAAATATAGAAATCGCCGTGGACGTCGGGAGTGAAGTTGCGCATCATGCAGCCTATTGCGCACAGTCTGAGTCGTAATACGACGTCCTGTGGCTGCACGAAAAGCATTATTCAACGTGGTGGCGTTGTTGTCAAGGTTCCTCCGAGCCATAATCCGTAGCTAGCGGTCATCCACTGCAGTAGTAGCCCTTGGGCGGCCTGAGCGAGGCATGTCATCGACAGTTGCTGCCTCTGTATCTCCTTCATGTCCGAACAACATTGCTTTGGTTCACTCCGAGACGCCTGGACTCTTCCCTTGTTGAGAGCCCTTCTTGGAACAAAGTAACAATGCGGTCTGTATCTCCTCCATGTCCGAACAACATTGCTTTGGTTCACTCCGAGACGCCTGGACTCTTCCCTTGTTGAGAGCCCTTCTTGGAACAAAGGAACAATGCGGTCGCGATCGAACCGCGGTATTGACCGTCTAGGAATGGTTGAACTACAGACAACACGAGACGTGTACCTCCTTCCTGGTGGAATGCCTGGAACTGATCGGCTGTAAACCCCCTCCGTCTAATAGGCGCTGCTCATGCATGGCTGTTTACATCTTTGGGCGGGTTTAGTTACATCTCTGAACAGTCAAAGGGACTGTGTCTGTGATACAATATCCACTGTCAAAGTCTCTCTTCAGGAGTTCTGGGGTCTGGTGTGATGCAAAACTTTTTTTGATGTGTGTATTTTTCCCGTGTATCCAAACAGCCTGGAGTATACAGTAAGGTAACTTTCCAAAATTAATCTTACGATGTGATGAGTGTTCATGGTCAGTGCATGGCAAAGGCATTTATACAGTTGGATTAAGAATATTAGAAATGAAATAAGTTATGAAACATTCTGAAAATAACGTTCTAAGAATTGCAGCTGTGTAGCGATGTGAATAACAGTCGCGTGCCGTAGAAGTGAACACAGCATCTTTTTCTTCCGGCAGTGGAGTAGGTCGCTTGGTGCTCGTTAACGATTGCAAGCAAAAATAATCCGTGTCAGCGATAGCAAGGGGTGCAATGTGGCGTTCCTAGTAAATGTCAGCGGTCTGCGTAGACACTGATTATATTAAAAATTGTGACTATTATCGGAAAAAAACCGTTACGAAGTCAAAACCAAAATGTAGGATAATTCTGCTGGTATGTAGGCACAGCCTAAACGAATCCTTAATTTTTGAATGAAAATTTGCCTTCGTGCTTCCACAGTTGAAACATAAAATTCTTAAGAAAACTTATCTGAATTAGAAACTTGAACAAATGGTAATGGTGTGAACGCGAGCTAATGCCTTATAATATATAAATATGTATGGCTACTCAGTTCCCTTGTACAAAGGAAATCTAGATTTAAGACTTGATTTTTTTCCTAACTTAAAAACTCTTCAGTTGGTAAAATAATTACATGAAATATATTTCCATTATAAACTCGAAGATTCACTGAATTATTGCTCGTTCACACAAAAATTGTTGGAATGTATTTAGGGCGTTATATTCATGTAATAATATGGCTGAATAAAGTAATAAGAAAACAAACAGAAAAAATAGATCATTTGTATACCGTTTAGAGATGGTCTATCCACTTTTCAGTAGAATTCCATTTCTACATGAAGGTAACCTTAAACATATAGATATGCAGAATAATGTAATACCGAGCGAGGTGGTGCAGTGGTCAGCACACTGGACTCGCATTTGGGAGGACGACGGTTCAAACCCGCGTCCGGCTGTCCTGATTTAGGTTTTCCGTGATTTCCCTAAATCAGTTCAGGCAAATACCGAGATGGTTCCTTTGAAAGAACACGGCCGACTTCCTTCCCCATCCTTCCCTAATGCGATGGGACCAATGACCTCGCTGTTTGGTCACCTCACAGAAATCTACCAATAATGCAACAAATATACCTCGAAACCAAAAATAGTTTCCTTTGTCTCTTGATGAGTTGGATCACTCTGTTACGTGCTTTTATTCTCGTCCCTTAAGGCTGTGTTTTTTCACACAGCAAAACACATTATAAAGCATACCATGTTTCTCAAGTATTTCGCTGTATTGTTTATTTTGCTGTCTGTAGCTCAGAGGTAAGTTTTTACGTGTACTCTTAATGCGTATCTAATTGTGGCAATCAAATCACAATGCCTGTTGTCACACGAACCACCAATGAAAACGTGTTTATAACATAAATGCACTGAATGTACTTCAAACGCACACGCTACAGATCAAATGTCACAATGCTTGTTAGAGCCATTCAGTAATACGGTGGGCGATAAAACTTCAGAGCAAGCTACCGCAGTGGTTAATTAACAATAGTCGCAGTGAGATACACCGTTTTCGAGTCTCTGATAGGTCATTGGTATCTAGTATTCTTATCATTTCTCGTGAATGCTGTAATGCTTCCTTAGGCATATCCGCAGACGATTTCCTTTTCTTCCTCGGCTCATCGAGTTATTTCTCCGTTTCTAATGTACTCTTTTGCGAATTAATGTCAGACTCCAACACACTTGCCATTCTTCTGCATGGTAAAATATGAACTGTGTTGAGTAAGAAGGCACTTTAATTCCTATTACAGTCGATAATTGTCCTGTCACGGACCTATGACGCATATTTCTTTATTGGTGCCAAGAAGTAACTAATCATTGTCTGAAGCTGGAAGAAAGGTGGAAAAAAGTATCCTGACACGTGACGCAGCCAGATCTAGTTCATTACCTTATCGCCGTTCGCTAGAGTTTTATAAAGCTATTTTAAGTGTTATTCTTGCACTGGCGGAACTGAAACTTTGAAGGTGCGTCTAGAGTCGTGCCTAGATATCTCAGTTGATAAGAGTATCGAACGTTAAGGGTAATGTTCTGAGTTCGATTCCAGTTCCCTCACAGAGTTTTAACCCATCACTAACCCGTTCTCCAATCGAAACGACAGAGTATGCTACAACGTGTCTCACCACTCATTAACCAACACTGTCAAGCAAGACAGCAAGCGGATCGAGACCTGAACTTAGTTGACTGAGTTGAATATCGTTAATGGTGACTGTCACCAAACCACTGTGATACCAAATGTGAATCTGAGTTGGTCAATTCTGATTTGCATCACTAGCGCACATCTCAGTGCTATAACTTTGCCACATTTAAATCATTTGTCCACACCTAATGTTCAACCCATAATGGATTCGTTGATGCACCAATAATGAAGACGAACTCCCGAAAGAAAGCAATTTACTTGCAGTACTGTGGCTCCTGTGACCTTTTCTACCAACTGATGGCAAAACGTATCGTGCAACTAACGAAGGGTTGGATTCAGCGTTGTCTTTAAGGCCGACTAAGCACTAGCCAGGACTCGAACGGGATAGGTGAGGAAATCTGTCTGTGTCTTTCAAGCCATTCCACTGAAATGATTTGAAGAAATTAAACAAAACATACAACTGAATTGCCATCTTTTCTTGTGACCTTTCTTCCCTTCAGAATACGAGTACAATGCCACAGCCAATGCGTTGTATCTCTCTACGAAAAGTTATCAGGCTGGAACAATGATTTTTCACGAACAATTTGTGTTACTTTTAAATAGTAGACATTGTACAGAATCTGGATTCCATTCCAGTGAGAGTTATTCATAGCACAAAGTGGATGATACCAGGCACTCTACCTTCCGTCTAATTTCTGACTCCGGACACGAAATTATGTACTATCCATCAATAAAAAAGTGTTGTACGAACTCTTCCGGTAGTTTCCATCAAAGTTCTACGTTTTCTTTACACTCCAGGACGAGATGTTACATCATTCCCTTTCCAAACTGTGCTGGATGATCCCTCGAGTGACTGGAGATTTACGCGACCGAGCTTGGCAGAGTGCAGGCCAGTGACGCGTCGCTGTGGAGAAGTATGCTGTCGTAGTGTTGACACACCATCAACAACATCGTGGCTGACAGCTCCGCGTCCCTCCTAAACCAACAGAGCCTCGCAGAATAATCGCCATCTCACGAGGTGCGCATATCAGCTGCTGGATATTTCCAGCACACTTCAGACGGTGACAGCCGATAATTGCTAAGGCGACAACAACGCTGCAGAAGCTTACTCATTAAACGCTATGAAAACAGACCATCCGACATTTTATTTTCATCGGATATGTCACATGATTCCCGGATGATTCATGGGAATAACTGATAACTAAAATTTCCTGAATGTTTACCGGTATCAAGAGTTTATTTTCTGCATAATAATGACATACTGTTCACTGAATACCATTTTAAGACTCCTGTAATTATTCAGTCAGTTATCTAACACTATTACTACAGTTTTATTTTCTCGACTTCTGTAGTGCAAAAGTAAATCATAGTTTACTGAATTACTTCTCATTAAGATTTTTCGTGTCTGTAATTTGGCACGAAGTGAAATCTGGAAATATGTCTAATAATCCTTTATGCTAATAGCGTAGCATCGCATAACAGCAAGATGCATGTGTCCTTAGTGTTAACCAAGCAATCAAGCTAAAGCCTCTTACAAAGACGACGTCTCTACGGAAGGTGGTTTCCATACGGACAAATGACATGATTGATTAAGGTTATTTCCCAATAACCCAAGAGATAGCGCCCTTAGAATCAGCAACTCTTCTCGTAATCCATTCGTGCATGAAACAGGAGGGCAGCAAATACGATGTTCTCGCCACACACACCGTTAAGTGGCTAATACAGCAGAGATGTAGACGTAAGTGATATACACGGTGTCACTGGCTATAGTACAAGTTTCGTAGTTGATACTTCCAATGACAGGATAGTAAACGTGAGTAACAAATGACAAATGGTTTTTAGAGAGAAACGAAATCACCGTCCGCAATTTGGCGTTGAAATAAATTCAACGGTAACAAGTGGAAATTTGTACCGAACCGGGACTCGAACCCGGACTTAACATTTTATACTCGCCTTAACCGCCTGGGCCATCCGCACACGCTTCCCATCCGATCCAAATCCTCAACTTCTCACACGCTAGTAGCATCCACTGTCCATTAACCCCTTAGCTTGCTGAGTCCCGCAAGAATTCGGACGCAGTGTTCACCCGCGCTGAAATTACTGTGAGCCGTCTGTGCTCATAGATATGGCTGTGTATATGTGTGATGACCGTTCTGTCTTGCGCAACGTTTTAAGTGTAGATTGAAATGTGATGCGATTAAACCCACAAAATGTGACGGTTTTGCAGATCTCCAACGACAACGTCTCGTGTACACTCGCTCTGTTACAACCAGAAGCCGGGTTACGTCTCGCCAACGAATGGCGTGTGTTGTATGGTGATAATCCGGACAGCCATATCGTTGTATTTCATGGGCCTCATGGTTACTCTGTATCTCATTACTGACATGGGCTATGCGTCCTTTTTGGCTGATCAGGTCCATCCTATGGTATTGCGTTTGCTCCAAGTTTTGATGATGTGTTCCAAGACGACAGGGCCCCTGTTCGCACAGCTCGCATCGTCCAGGACTGGCATTGCGAACACGAGGATGAATTGTATCAACTCCCCTTGCCAACAAAGGCACCATATCGCAATGTTATTGAGCCCTTGTTGTCTACTCTGCACAAGCTTGCTTAATTGCTCTCCGCCTCCATCACTGCTACCTGAACTTGCCGCTATTTTGCGGGAAGAATGGTATAAGATTCCCTTCAAAACCATACAAAACCATCCATTCTGATAAAACTGGAAACTATTTTGAATGCCAACTGGTTTCCTATACTGTATTAGACATGAAAATTAGATACGTTGTTGCTGTTCCCACATTTTTGTCGAAACCATTTTGTCCAAACTCTTTACTAAAAGAAGCGCAGGCATAGGAACACATTGGTATCTCAAGTCACAAAGGCACTGAGTGCCTCCTAATCGACCTCAGTTGCAAGGGAATTGAAGAACCACGAAAGTGGTGCATTCACTTTGGGCACAGTGGGACGTATGACTTCAACTCCACAGCATTTCATGCGATATATTTGCCTTCATTTCGAAACCACTCATAAAAGCAGTAGTACAAACTCAGATTTACATTAGAGTAACTTTAATATACCTAATTTCACAGTGAAATATCTCCTACAACTACGTAGCACAATCTCCGCAGCGACTGTTGCTTTTTTTGCAGTGACTGCTACAATGCACTACATTCGTAGTAGTACCACAGTGTACCACTAGATGTCTATGATATGCATTTCCATCGGTGGTGTCATCCAAAAGCACTGGTATGTCGGAAATATAATAATAACACTGTGGTTTTAGGCAGAAACCGTTGGTACTAAAAGGTTTCAGAAATCATTCACGCAAGATGATCGTATAAGCTTACCGTCGTTTGACCGTCGTACAGACCCCCGTATGCAGGACATAATAATAGATATCTCTTGCGTAGCGAGGCAAGTGAAAGAGTTGAAAATAAAAGACGCCATGCCCGGATGGAATCCCATTTCGGTATTACTGAGAGTGCTCTGCGACAATGTCCCCCTCACTTAGCTTGCATTTAACGCGAATCTCTCACACAGCGCAAAGTCCGAGTGACTAAAAATAAGAGTTGGTGACTCCTGTGCATAACAAGGATAAAAGAACGGATAAGGAAAGTTATAGACCAATATCCGTAACATCGGTCTGCTGCATAATCCGTGAAGATATTTTCAGATCGAAAATGACAAATTTCCTTGAGACGGGATGTTCAGCACGGATTTAGAAAACAGTGTATGGGCGAAACTCAGCTTGTCCTTTACTGGCATGATATACCGCGAAACATGGGTGAAAGGCAATAGGCACGTTCTATTTATCTAGATTTTCGGAAAGCGTTTGACACGGGGTCCCATTGCAGACTGTCAGTGAACGTAGGATCATTCGGAATAGGTTCCCAGATATGTGTCACCAAGGCTTCTTAGGTAATAGAACCTAGTACGTTGTGCCCGACGACGAGTGTTCATCAGAGACAGGGGTACCTTCAGGATGCCCCAGGGAAGTGTGATAGGATGGCTGTTATTCACATAAATGATCCGTTGGACATGGTGTATCTGTTTGCTGGGGTCTGAGCACTATGGGACTTAACATCTGAGGTCACCAGTCCCCTAGAGCTTAGAACTACTTAAACCTAACTAACCTAAGGACATCACACACATCCATGCCCGAGGCAGGATTCAAACCTGCGACCGTAGCGGTCGCGCGGTTCCAGACTGAAGCGCTCGGCCATATCTGTTTGCTGATGATGTTGGAACCGGCCGCGGTGGCCGTGCTGTTCTGGCGCTGCAGTCCGGAACCGCGCGACTGCTACGGTCGCAGGTTCGAATCCTGCCTCGGGCATGGGTGTGTGTGATGTCCTTAGTTAGTTAGGTTTAAGTAGTTCTAAGTTCTAGGGGACTTATGACCTAAGATGTTGAGTCCCATAGTGCTGAGAGCCATTTGAACCATTTGATGATGCTGTAGCGTACTGGGAGGTATATCTGACATGTGCGTACGCGGGCAAATCCACGGGTAAAAATGTCATCTCAAATCCTTGGAACAATTTCAACTAAATTTGTAGCTTTCATGGAACTATCAAAATGATCAATACGCCGACTATCAAATAGCACCTTAGTTACACAAAATATGGTCAGATAACATTGTTCGTTCTGTAATTTGTTAGAGCTTCTTGGTGACGTGTTTAAGCTTTAACTTGATTAGGCCATGCTGATGGACGGGATGCGACACCGATCTTCGTGATGAGCATTAACGCCTGTTTGCTAGAAATTAGAAGACAAATACGACTGCGACTGCGAACAACTGTTTACATGAAAGGCTACCAGCGTCACTGTACATAATGTAGTCCGATTTCATGCAAAGGATATAAAGAAAACATGACAGGAATCTCCTTACAGCTAAAAATTATAATAACATTATATAATACTGAAAGTGAAAAAAAAATCGGTTGAAACAAAAAGTAATACCAATATCTCCCAGTGCTGTGACACAAATTCACAAAAGAAAACTTTAGACTTCTTTAAGAATGAAGAGGACATAGAAACTTATTTGTGAACAGTTCTTCCAATTGCGGCGTAGTGCCGTTCACACATGCGTGAGTTTTCGCTTTCAAATGGTTCAAATGGCTCTGAGCGCCATGGGACTTAACATCTAAGGTCATCAGTCCCCTAGAACTTAGAACTGCGTAAACCTAACTAACCTAAGGACATCACACAGAGGCAGGATTCGAACCTGCAGCCTAGCAGTCGCGCGGTTCCGGACTGAAGTGCCTAGAACCGCTCGGCTACCACGGGCGGCTTTTCGCTTTCATTAAGTCGAAAAGGTGCTTTATCCGTCAAAAGGAAATTTTAACTGCACGTCTGTGTTATATTCCGTTTGTACTGCACAGCAAACCTGTTTAAATAACGATGGCTTTAGTACAAGGAAAGTAGTCTACATTTCCAATGCTTTGGAATACCTGCATATTGGAGACTCGATTGAGGCCACAAAGATTACCTGATGATCTTCAAATTTCACATCGTAATTAGTGCCTTACTGACACATTATATCAGATTATAGACAAAATGAAATCGGCGTTATCTGAATGATATAGAGCGGGACTGTTAGGAGGGTATGCATAGCCCAAGTTCTAATATGTCCCTTTCTGAAATTTATCACATGGGCTCGGGTACCAAACGAGTACACTCAAACGCCAGGATGTGTTGCAATGCTATAGAGTGAGTAAGTAAATCTGAAGGAACACAAAAGTCCGGTTTCGACAGTATAAGTCGACTGAGAACAGCATAAACTTGACGTCTTATAATGACGTTTTGTAATATCTACATCTCTTCTTACCTAAGTCAGCGTTTTACGTTTTAAAAGGCGATGAAGTTTGCACAAAGGGATCTGTCTTCAGTATAATCGCATATTATGATTTAATGATCCATCTTTGCATTGACTCTTACATTAAGGATAGGGTAGTGGATAGTGGATAATGATAGTGGCTAAAGAAGTTATTGCTGCACTATGTGTGACTCAGAATGTGGTTAGGTTAGGTTAGGTTAGTGTTTAACGTCCCGTCGACAACGAGGTCATTAGAGACGGTCAGAATGTGGTATATGGAAGTAGTACGTGATACATAGAGCACGAATGTCATCTCTATTTTTGGTTTTATTATTCCTCCTACAAAAAGGTGTATCTATCCTCTGGCTCTGTATAGATACGAAGACACTTAATTCATCTAGTAGTAGAAATAGTGTTTCCAAATACGAATGGGTTAATTTGGGATTACAATATACTAATAAATGTATGTGTGTGTGTGTGTGTGTGTGTGTGTGTGTGTGTGTGTGTGTGTGTGTGTGTGTGTGTCTGAGTCTGACACGAGCTTTGTCACAGCAGGCATTGCTGTTGGCAAATCGTTTCAAAGGAGTAATAAGAAAAACGAACGTAACCGCAAGCATGAATGAGCAATGAGTCCTGCAAGAGAGAAAGGAAATAATTTTTCGTATACTGACGTCGCACTGTTGACCTGAGCGTGACATTGAATGATTAATGATTATACGCGTAATGCGTCTAACGGCACTTTCTTTTTTCGCCTTCCCTAAGTCGGCAGGTATGCACAATTAATGAGATTTTTCCATTAAAGTGTCAGGGGCAGCGGTGCAGTGAACGCAACGATGAAAGTTTATAGACGCGTCCTTTAATAAAACCGCACATAACTTGGCATAGCTAAAAATGTCGCTTTGTTCCAGCGCTAGCACTTTGATCTCCAAAGTAACACTTTGTCATGAAAAATTTATTTTGTGGTAAACAGCAGTGCTTTTGAATGACAACAGTTCTGTGTCGGCACAAATAAATTCGAGAATGAAATTTGCGTTAGAAGATGTTATGCTGAAGATTTGACAGATTACCTTAATTACTTATTTTAACAATTGTAGTATGAACAGAACATAAATGAATCTTCAGTGGTGCGTATTGTGTCGGCTACTGTGGGAGTCAGCACCGACACAAACAAGGGATTAGAGAAGTTGCAATGGCCGGTGGCAGGAATCCAAAATGATCTGAACAGAACACTTTCAGATTAATAGAACACTTTATTTCTAAAAAGAAAAGAAACATAACTTATCTTGTTTTGAGGTGGCTTTATTTATGCAGTTACTTTTTAACTCTATTACTGATGCTGTCGAAGTCTGCGACCGAACTGGGGCCTACCAGCGATAGGCGGCTGTTTAAGTCAGCGTTGACAGGGGGCGCTGAACTCCCTGTCTTCCAGAAGCTGAGGCGCTGGCCGCTCTTTCCACGGGTGCGCGGGTCAGCGCCTTCTTGATGCCGTTTCGCGGCGCTGTGCTTGTCGGTGTGTAGTCGATGCTTTAGGACCGCACATTGAGTAAGCGAGATGCTATTGTTAGCTGTCACAGAAAAAAGCGTGGCGGTCGAGGAAGGCGCATTTCAGGCGTACCTCATTTCAAAACATTGTTGTCATTTGTAGGAATGGCATCGTAATCATAGTGTACTTCTCAGTAATTAGTAACGATGTATTTCTTCCCATCATCATCACCATCCATTTGTGGAGTGGTTCAATCTAATGACGATATGATCTCCTTAAATAAACTGTCGAGTCAAATTAATGTGCCCGCCTGTCTAAAGCCGGAATAACCACCTTTTGCATCACGGGTCACTACAAGACGTGCAGGAAGAGACTCAGTGAAGTTCTGGAAGATAACGACAAGGATGTGGAGCCATGCCGACTCCAGCTGCACTACGTTTCTCGGATGCGGGTCCATAGCGCGAACGGCCCGATCGAGGTGCTCTCACAGATCCTCCATTGGGTTTGGTTGGTTGCCGGGGGAATACGGTAAATTCATCCTGATACTCTTTGTACCACGCTTGTACACTGCGAACTGTGTGGCACGTTGCACTGTTCTGATGGTACAGTAGATGCCATCGCGCCGAGGATAACCAAACTGCATGTTGGAGTGGACATGGTCCCCAGGGATAGGTGCCTCCTTGTGTTGATCCATTGTGCCTTCCAGAATGACCAGATCACTCATAGAATTCCACGAAAGCATTCCCCAGACAATAGCGCTCCCTACGCCGGCCTGGGTCCTTTCGTCGATTGTTGCAAGACAGTACGTGCCAACGGCCATCTATCAGATGGGGTATATTTACATCTCAATCTACATACGTATTCCGGAAGCTACCATATGGTGCGTGGCGGAGGGTACCTTGTAGAACCACTAGGGACTGCCCTTACTGTTCCAGTCGCAAATAGAGCGATGGAAAAACGATTGTCTGTATGCCTCCGTACGAGCCCTAATATCTCTAATCTTATTCTCATTGTCCTTACACGAAATGTACGTTGTCGGCAAAAGAACCGTTCTGCAGTCAGCCTCAATGCCTGTTCTATAAATTTTCTCAATAGTGCCCCTTGAAAAGAACGTCGCCTTCCCTCCAGTGATTCCAGTTTGTGTTCCCGAAGCATCTCCGTAATACCAGAGTGTTGTTCGAACCTACCGCTAACAAATATGGCATCCTGCCTCTGAATTCCTTCGATGTCTTCCTTTAACCCGACCTGGTGCTTATCCCAAACACTCGAATATTAGTAAAAGATGGATCGCACTACTGTCCTAAATGCGGTCTCCCTTACAGCTTAACCAGACTCTGGTAAAATTGCCCCGATAAACCGATGTCGACCATTCGCCTTTTGTACTACAGTCCTTACATGCTTATGCCATTCCATATTGCTTTGCTACCTTACGTCTGGATATTTAATCGACGTGACTGTGTAAAACAGAGCACTACGTATGCTATAGTTGAAAATTAAGGGTTTGTCTGTCCTACTCATCTGCAGTAACTTACATTTTTCTGCGTTAGAGCTACCTGCCATTCATCACACCGAGTGGAAATTTTGTCTAAGTCGCGTTAGAACGTGGTTCACCAGAAACAGCTATTTCGCCACTCATTGGGGTCCAATTGCGGAACTGACCTGTGGGTTCCAATCTGCGTCGCTGATGAACAGCAGTTCGCATGGTAGGATGAACTAGGCTCGTGCAGCAGAGGCCTATGCGCAGAACGTACCCAAAACGCTCGTTGCGGTGACACTGTTGTTATCACCTCGGCTCATCTGGACTGTCAGTTGCTCCACAGTTGCATTTCTATTCACCCTAACACATTTTATGAGGTGTCGTTCACCCCTGTCACCTATGACCCATGGTGTACCACAGTTGCCTCAGCAGGGTTTTGGGTAGTGCCATTTTGCCATACACGGTATACCTAAAGCACAGCGGCACGCGAATAGTGTGAAAAATTAGCCATTTCGGAAACGCTTCCACCCTTGGCCCGAAAGGCAATCATCATGCCCTTCTGGACACCACTTAAATCGCCCTGTCTCCGCATTACGACAACGACTCCACTGTTGTCCGCGCCACCCCCGACACGCTTTGTATACCCTCCGCTGCTAGTGCTGCCACTTGCCGTCTGTGAGTCGTTATTGCACGTCAACGGTGAACATAGGGGATGGTCACGTTAACGTGATTTTTCCGTGTATTTCCTTCATTAGGTTTGATATAGAAGCACTGTGTTGTGATCTATGCATTGGCATCTGAATAACATGCTAGCGCTATTTAGATCAATGCATTAGTAAATCATGTACCTATACCTCTAAATGCTAATGTGTTTCGTCTATATTCTCTTCACAAATCGTCCTTCGCCGTTACGCTATCAAGGGCGCGTAAGAATGTAAGCTGTGCACTTTTTATACGAGGTTTATTATTTTGACGTAGAGTCCATATTTACTCATGTGCAGGGCACCTCAAGCATTTTGGGTCACATTGATACAAGTGATAACGCGTACACAACCACCTATATCGAGACAGGGAACCAAATGTCGGAAATGCTTATTTTTCGTATTGTTGACATACACAGCGTGCAGCACATTACAATACTGTAGCTCACAGTAATTGTACAAAGCGACGACAGCAAGTCTCAACGCACGTATTGCAACGGCGAATGCAGTTTTGCTGCACTATCGCAGAGATCCCGGGTATCTGTTGCCCACAGTGCATTTCGCTCAAAAAGCTGCTGCCTCCACTGCTCGCTCACGCTCAACAGTAGAGTTCTTACACCTACAGGTGTTGAAGAAAATACGGAGACTCCAAAAAGAAAACTCATTACCACACCTAATATGGTGTGGGAAAACTGTTGGCATTCACTACAGTTTCCAGTCGTCTCGGAATGTGTAAATACAAGTCCTGTATGTTCAGATAACTTACGGGAAGGCAAATGGGTGACGTCATCGACAGCGACCTATATTTAGTCAGGAGCACACCCTGCCATTTTCAAGGCGGGTGAACAGTGAATAGCCGGCCGAAGTGGCCGTGGCGTTCTAGGCGCTGCAGTCTGGACCCGCGAGACCGCTACGGTCGCAGGTTCGAATCCTGCCTCGGGCATGGATGTGTGTGATGTCCTTAGGTTAGTTGGGTTTAACTAGTTCTACGTTCTAGGGGACTAATGACCTCAGAAGTTGAGTCCCATAGTGCTCAGAGGCATTTGAACCATTTGAACAGTGAATGTTGTATACGTCTAGAGAAACTAAGGTCTCACGGGTCCTGTATGGTTTTCAGTCGAATCTTACACGATTCGTCCTGAGAAATAGTGGCAAGTTGAGGAAATGATGGCGGAGTGGATAGCGATAACGCACCCTTCTTTCTAAAGTAGAACACAAAGGTTCAATAACATTGAAATCAGGTGACAGTGGTGACCATTGAATATGCGATAATTCATATTCTTGCTTCAAAACCAGTCCTGTACGATGTGAGAGGTATGAACAGTGTCCCTGCCGTCTTGGAACACAGCATCAACATTGGGAAGCAAACACTGTACCATGGGGTGGGCCTGGTCAGCCAAGATAGTCACGTAATCCTTGGCAATAATGTGACCTTATGAGTTAAGACATGGTTATTCAGACATCGAAACAGCTTTGTGGATGTTTATGACAGTTACAGTGGCTGCAACTTTTTATGAAAGCAGTTTCTGCGAGTTTAAGAAACAACTACTTAAGGTCAAGAATGAATGAGAAAACTACTGTAAAAGTTAGTCATCTTGTATACTGAATACAACTCAGTTGCTAAACTCGACTTTCGTTTCATTCAAAGGAAGGGAAATCAAAGTAGGCTTAAAACGAAAATGCCATATTTTTTCAACTCTTGATTATAGTCTTTTGCTATTATTTCAAATTAATAATTTACAAATTAGTAACAATTTATGAGGAGAAAATAAAATCTTAAAAATTACTCGGGTATTCAGCAGGGTAGCGCCGTCCAAAAGGCTTGACATCTTCAGGCATTCTTGCAGTCTGATTGATCTCTGATGGATGCTGACTTTATATAATCTCCACTCCTCTGCCGCATCCTCCGTCTGGGCGCTTCCGAGCGATCCGCGGCCGGTGGTGGAGTAAGGGCGGCGCTGGGTGGTGGGGGAAGCGCGATGCCCCATTGTCACCACGGCGGCAGAGTTCGGCAAGAGGCCGTGGCCGCGGAAGGACTGCGGCCCACGACCTGTCGCAGAGCGCCACGCTTCCCCCACCACCCAGCGCCTACCTTCCCCCACCACCGGCCGCGGACCGCTCGGAAGCGCCCAGAGGGAGGCTGCGGGAGAGGGGTGGAGATTATATCAAGTCGGCATCCATCAGAGATCAATCAGACTCCAAGAACGCCTGAAGATGGCAGGAAGTCGGCTTGCCGAACTATCGCGCCTTTTGCACGACGTTACCCCGCTGAATACCCGAGGAATTTTTAAGGTTTCTGTACGCCGAAAAATCTCAGATCACACAAAATAAAATCTGTTCTTCGATGTACAACGTATTAAAACTAGTGTACACAAGCTCTCTTAAATAGTAAGTTATATATTTTGTATTACGTTCAGTTTTTTAGAAAAAATGTTCAATTTATAATTTATTTACTACAATGATACATTTCCTTTGTTACAAATACCTTACATCGGCGGCTGGAGAGCGATAAATGAATTCAATGTAAAGAAAGCATCAGATATGAAGTTTATATTGTCTTGATCGTGTGTAGGTACACTGGATTACTAATAGCCGGCAACCAACCCAGACACGTGCGGCACTCCCTGATGCGTCACTCTGTCTTACCAAAGGGACATAGTTACATTCTTAATGCTATTTATTATGAGTCCGCAGTTATAAGTTAAGCAACGTCTAGACCGGCACATAACATGCACGAAACTAGCCGCAAGACCTATGAATTCCACTTAAACACGGCAGGCATTCCACAGGATGTCCACCCCTAATAAATGAGAGGTCAGCGCTAGGGAATGTCATACCTAACGGCCCGGGTTCGATTCCCTGCTGGGTCGGAGATTTTCTCCGCTCAGGGATTGGGTGTTGTGTTGTCCTTATCATCATCATTTCATCCCCATCGCCACGCAAGTCACCGAAGTGGCGTCAACTCGAAAAACTTGCACCAGGCGAAAGATCTACCTGACGGGAGGCCGTAGCCACGTGGCATTTCCATTTCCATTGCATACGATTTCTGGAAAAAGC
This sequence comes from Schistocerca americana, assembly GCF_021461395.2. Classification (NCBI taxonomy): domain Eukaryota; kingdom Metazoa; phylum Arthropoda; class Insecta; order Orthoptera; family Acrididae; genus Schistocerca; species Schistocerca americana. The sequence goes on from NC_060130.1 coordinate 287,418,611, forward strand.
CGATTCCCACGTATTCCATCCCATACAACAACAGACTTCTCCTTGACAATCTCGCTAAAGCCAACCACTTCGCGTCTATCTGGAAGACAATTTCACCACCCCACATGACCCCAACCTTCATTGCTCGATGGATTCTTATGTCTGTGAACGTACAAACATAGACATACCACCTGTCGCGTCAGTGTTACAGTACTCAAATAGCAGCACGGACGTAGGCATGCCGAAAACATAACAGAAACACTCGTTAAAATGCAGAACACTTCTCCTGCTCATGATACAGCTACCTACCGCCAACTCAAGAAATGTCCCATGACCCATCACGGAATCCTTGCCATAGTTTACAATATTGTACAGGTGCAATGGGTCCTGGTCAGGATGATCAAAGATGTGGACATCTGAACGGAATTATTTTTCAAATAAAGGATTTCTTCTCTTCAACATTCTATGTCCTCTCGACTGTGGACGACAATTTGGGTGCGCCCAAAGCAGGATGCCAAACCCTTACCCAGTCAAGGTGGTCACGGAAAGATGTCGTTTTGCAGCGGAACAAAGTCCGCAACAATAAGGAGAGAGAGGAGATGGTTAACATCATATCTATCTGGAGACTGGAACCAGAGAGATCGTCCTATCTTCAACTGACCCTTCGGCTGCGTCCTCCAGCTAGCACATGATTTCTCTCTTGGTTGATCCAAAAGAGGCGCTTAGGGACTTGGTGGTTAGCGCATTTTACGGAAACAAACATCCACTGGTGAGGCGATGACCGTACTCAGCACGAAGGCCGCAATGAATTGAACTCGAAAATCGAAAGCAAAATTTAAATTGATAAAATAGAAAAAACAATAAAATTCGCCATATTCTCTATACTGACTAGGCGCCCTACACAATACCATCCTCTACACACTCTTTTATCTGCTTTCGCCTCACAGAACTCATTCTATCGCCATCAGTCCTCAGTATTTTAGCAAGATCCTTCAATCATCCTTAGCTAACAGTTGCAGTGCCACACACCTACCCAGCCCCAGTGCGCAATGTGACTTCTGTCCCAACTATTCCATCGACGACCAACATCTTTAAGTTATCCACTCTGTCTCATATCAACTATATAAACGAAAATCCGCCTTATATGTCTCCCCTGATGCCCAAAACGCCTTTGGCCAGGTATAGCAGTCAAGACTGCTCTTCACGCTACAAAGTGATGCACGCCCTCTTAGCTGTGCCAGTCTTATAACATATTTCCTTCACCACCGTCCTACATATCTTACAATCAACCACACCTGCTCCCACATATTTCATCCTACTGCAGGTGTGCCGTAAGGCTCTCTCCCGTTCCTAGTCATCCACACCCTACACACCACAGACATTCGCAAATCACCATCTCCCAACTATCTCATGCAGTATGCTGTGTACACTGCCTACCTAACTATCCACTACCCCCTCCAGGTGTCCCATGCATCACTCTAACGCCACACGAATCTCGTAATCAAGTCGTATTATATGTGAATACTTTGAGAAATCCCCAGAAAAGTGAAGTCGTTATCCTTTGTCGCACCAATAAGTGTTGCCGCCATCTAGATTTCCACCTCTCCATATACAATAACCCATCCCTCTGACTAACACTGTAAAATATTTAGACTAACTCTTGAAACAAACCTAACATGGTATACACGTCTCCTTACTATCCAACACAAAGCTCGAAAAAGGAAAAAGAAGGGAACGTCCGACGTCAGGCCCTGAAGACAACACATCCTCAGGATTAATCATTGGATGTGGTATGGAGGTTCATGGGGTCAGCACACTGCACTCTCAGCCGCTGTCGACATTTCGACCTTGGAGCAGGTACCTCTCAATCACTTGGCATCACTATGCTGAGTGTAACCCAGTCTAGCCCTCACAAAAAGGAACAATCTCTGTAGAACACAGATCCACTACAAGAGGGTCTGTTGCCCATTGACCACTCCGCTACGAATGCAGATACAGAGCCCGAAGTCAATTAAAACTACTATAACTATTTACAGGTCGCTTCTGAGGTCACCTACCATTATTCTCACCTATAACTCTCTTATCTGCCCCACACTAACTTACTACAATATTGCCTGTATTTTTACGTCCAATAAATTTCACAAATACCTTTATATCCTGGAAAGACATGCAATCCATTTCAGTCTCCGCATCCGCCTAATTTCCCTAACTCGCATCCCCCACCAGCTCATCCACTTCCTACAGCTTCTTCTCTTCATAGAGTACCTTCAGACGCAGCACATTAATTGCAGAGAGTGCACGGTATCCTATCCAACAATCAGCAATCCAGGAAACGTGACATCCGTATTCCATGTTTCATGCAACTTCGTGCCTTATACGTCCCCAAATGGTTCAAATGGCTCTGAGCACTATGGGACTCAACTGCTGAGGTCATTAGTCCCCTAGAACTTAGAACTAGTTAAACCTAACTAACCTAAGGACATCACAAACATCCATGTCCGAGGCAGGATTCGAACCTGCGACCGTAGCGGTCTTGCGGTTCCAGACTGCAGCGCCTTTAACCGCACGGCCACTTCGGCCGGCTATACGTCCCCTCCCGCCAGAAGTTCAACCAGCTCCTGCTACCCAACGATGTAATCCGTCCCGAGATACATTCTTCTTTTCAGCCCTAGTCACAACACTCATGTCCACACGCCACTTCAATTTTTCTGCCTTCCATCCTATATTAACAACGATTTTGGTAGCAATCTGTGGTTCCCCAGGATCCAATTATCCTACTCATCATACTGGTTCAAATGGCTCTGAGCACTATGGGACTTAACATCTATGGTCATCAGTCCCCTAGAACTTAGAACTACTTAAACCTAACTAACCTAAGGACATCACACAACACCCAGCCATCACGAGGCAGAGAAAATCTCTGACCCCGCCGGGAATCGAACCCGGGAACCCGGGCGTGGGAAGCGAGAACGCTACCGCACGACCACGAGATGCGGGCACTCATCATACTACTTCCGTCTTGAACGTGATGACTTTCATGAACGATCAGAGTCGCTACTGAACCATAGCTGCATATACGTAATCGTCATTTTAACTGTAATATAAAATGATCTCAGAAGTTCTAAAGTCATATAAACTGTCTACCAACGTGTTTCTTAAAAACCATTATTTATGTTCAGCTGTTCTTTTTATGTATTTAAAATCTTCTACTGAATATTTACAACTTTTGGCTCAAGAGCTGCCAGCTCACACTTTCGTGGGGAATTGAAATAACACTACAGGTGAGAAAAATCCTTGCCATCACTCTTTCCGGCTCGCTCCTAATATGGCTGTGCGGTTAGGAGTCGAAATATTAGCAGCAGACATTATCTGTAATTCTTGGAGATTTATCGCTGTGCATTAAATGCACTGACGGAAAAAAATCGCAACACAAGGAAGAAGTGCGACATAAACGAAACATGATGTGTATTCATATTTCGCGCCAGCAGCATAAGAGTGGCGCTGGTAGCGCGGCTATGGGGATGGAAATCAGGTTTGCTTTAAATATGAGCTATAACGGTCGTGAGCGTTAGTTTCTTTTGAACTGGACGTGATCAGTTGATATTGGTCAAGGATGCCTTTAAGGTATAGTTGACCAACATCAACTCGTCACGGGACAAAGACGCACTTATCAACACCTCACAGATTTTGAACGAGGTCATTTAATAGGGCTGCGAGGAGCTGGATGTTGCTTCTGCGATATTGCAGAAAGGCTTGACTGGAACATGATTGCTGGCAGCGGTGGGCACGAGAATGTACGGTCGCAAGAAGACGGGTCTCCGGACGGCCATGTGGCGCTACGAACAGGGAAGATCATCATGTTCAGCGTACTACTCTGTCGCATCAATGTGCATTTTCAGATGCAATTTGAGCAGCAGTTCGCGCCACAGTGACACAACGGACTTTTACAAGTTGGTTACTTCAAGGACAACTTCGAGTCAGACACCCTGTAGCGTGCATTCCATTGACCCCACGCCATTGCCATTTGCTACTTCAGTGTCAAGCGAGATCTCGTGGGAGGGCAGGGTGGAGGTGTGTTTTCTGATGAAAGCTGGCTCTGCCTCGGTGCCACTTATAGCCCTGTGTTGGTCAGGAGGCCAGTTGAGGGCCTGCAACCAACCCGTCTACATGCTAGACACACTGGACCTATACCCGGAGTTATGGCCTGTGGCGCAATTTGGTATCACAGCAGAATCACTCTCGTTTTTATCCCGTGCGCCCTGACTGCAAATTTGTTCGTCAATCTGGTGATTCGACCCGTTGTGCTACCGTTCATGAACAGCATTGCAGGTTCTTTGTACCAGCAGGATAACTCTCGACCACATACCGCTGTTGTAACTCAAAGAGTCGATACGTTGCCTTGGCCTACACGATCACCAAATCTGTCTCCAGCCAAGCACATACGGGACATCATCAATGACAATGCAACCACCATCCACAAAAAGCGTTAACAGTCCCTATATCGACTGACCAAATGCAAGAGTCATGGAAGTCCATCCTACAAACTGCCATCCGTCACCTGCACATGCACGTTTGCATAGTTGTATTCAACATTGTGGCTGCTACACCGTTTATTAACGTACCAGCAATTCACATTTGCAATGGCTTATCTGGCGCTTACATTAACCTGTGATTTTACAATGTTAATCACTTAAATACGTTACCTAGACAAATCTACTCTCGATATTTCGGTACTCTACAGTAATTACTTCTCAGTGTCCACCCCCGGTAGCTGAGTGGTTAGCCGGCACGGTATCTCAGCGCGTTCAGTCAGAGAGCCGGTTGGCCTCTGTAATAAAAAAAACTGAGTGGAAGGATCAACAAACGAACTTGAACGGATGTCATTGTGACGTCCGCAACGACCAAACACAACGAAAAAAAAAAGTGGTCAGCGCGACGGACTGTCAATCCTATGGGCCCGGGTTCGATTCCCGGCTGTGTCAGAGATTTTCTTTGCTCAGGGACTGGTTGTTGTGTTGTACTAAACATCATGATTTCATCCCCATCGATGCGCAAGTCGCCGAAGTGGCGTCAAATCGAAAGACTTGCACCAGGCGAGCGGTCTACCCAACGGGAGGCCTTCGTCACACGACATTTATTTATTATTTTACTTCTCAGTGTTGCGATTTTGATCGTCAGCGTAATCAGAGCTGTTTGTAATCGCTATATTAATTTTGAACTGCCCCCTGTTAAGAGTAAAGTGGGAGGGTAGGAACTTTAATAGTGGCAACTATTTATTTACAGCTCGTACAAAACAGATACGTGTTTCATAGTTTTACTGACCTTCAAAGTAGTCACCAGCATTGTGTATAGCCCGTTTCCAGCGAAGTGGAAGTCACAGGATACTCTTAGCAGTGCCAGTTGTGTTGACAGTTCGAGCGGCGCGATCTATTGCCCGACGAATTTGTAGCAGTTCTGAAGCGAATGCCGTGAAGTGTTTCCTTCAGTTTAGAAATCGAGTTGAAGTTACGACGGCTAGTGTTGAGTTAACGAAGACCTAGAGATTGACAATATCATGTAACGCTAGTAGCTTTTCCAAAGTGTGCTCTGAGCACTATGGGACTTAACATCTATGGTCATCAGTCCCCTAGAACTTAGAACTACTTAAACCTAACTAACCTAACGACAGCACACAACACCCAGCCATCACGAGGCAGAGAAAATCCCTGACCCCGCCGGGAATCGAACCCGGGAACCCGGGCGTGGGAAGCGCGAACGCTACCGCACGACCACGAGATGCGGGCTGACTACTTGCTCCATGGCTTCGTGGGATCCGCGCCACACTCGAACCATACCATCAGCTCTTACGAACCGAAACCAGCATTCACATTGACACTGTGGATCTCAGAATATTGAATTCCCTAACGGTTTCACAAATGTAATGTCCCATGCGTCTAGCACCAACTACCATCCCGCGTTCAAGGTCTGTTAATTCCCATTGTGTGGTCATAATCACGACGGAAACGTTTTCTCATGAATCACTTGAGTGCAAATGACAGCTCCGCCAATGGAATGTCCTTTCATATCTTGTGTACACCACACTACCACCATCTGTGAATGTGCATATTGCTATCCCATGACATTTTTGTACTCGCCTTCGAAAACCGTTGTTTGTATGTACCGCAGCCTCTGCCTGTGACGTGACTAGGCGTGACTGCAGAAGCACTCTTGCAATCAGAGTTCGCCTTCCCCTGCTCGCATTCTCCCGACTGATCTGCTATTTGTACCCACCCTGTTAGAGTTCAGCGGCGGCTGTTGAGCGCCCAGCAGAGAAATGACATTGTAGGTGTAGTCATCTGGAGAAGTTTGTGCCATGTATCTGATCTGTACATTTCAATCATGAAATCTCGGTTTGACCCTGCGGTACCGTTTCCTCTTACATAGTTAACTGACAAAAGTAAAGAAGGGAGATTAGAATTTGACATCCTGTCGATGAAGAGGTCATTAGAAGCGGAGCAGAAGCTCTGATTGGGCAAGGAAGAGAAAGGAAATCGACCGTTCCCTTGTCAAAAGGATTATACCGGTATTTTTCACGAGTGATTTAGAGAAATCACGGAAAACCTAAATCTGGAGGGACCGACAGAGGTGTCAACCGAAGTCCTGCCGAAAGCAAGTCCTGCGTGGTAATAACTGCATCACGTCGCTTGGTAGCTGACATACAAGAAAATGCTACGTAATGAATAAAAATGTTGGAAGAGGATAACACAGATTCCTTAAAAGGCTAATAGTGACTTGACTAACTGACTGAAGTTTCAAAATAATACGGTGAAATCACTCATGAAAAACCGGTTTTTACTGAACGTGTAAATATGTGGTACAACAGTTTCTACACCTTTCGATGTGGACTCAAAGAGGAATTTGCTGTATTTTTTAGGTTCTTCCTACTATGCTGCAGTGACCCCGATCCACAGTCTACAGCCGACCGGAGTCACCGAGCGGTTCTAGGCGCTACAGTCTGGAACCGCGCCACCGCTACGGTCGCAAGTTCGAATCCTGCCTTGGACATGGGTGTGTGTGATGTCCTTAGGTTAGTTAGGTTTAAGTAGTTCTAAGTTCTAGGGGACTGATGACCTCAGAAGTTAAGTCCCATAGTGCTCAGAGCCATTTGAACCTTTGAACCACAGTCTACAGGGACTTATTGATTTTAAGAGGCCAGTTACGGAGATATCACAAGTCTTTTAGGAGCGATCAGCTGTGTACATAACAAACGTTTGGGCCAAGTAAAAACAAGGACTGAGGATTGGAGTTCAGTGTTAAGCTTCGACTGGGCAATGAAAGAGCAGGAATCTGATCTCACCCTCTTCTGTGGAACTAACCGGCAATGTATGAAGCGATTTAAGTAAATCACGGCAGTTCCATTTCAGGATGTGTGGACGAGGATTTGAACAACAATCCTTCCAAATAGAATCAACTGTTTTGATTACTCAGGTACCTCACTCTGATTTTTCCTTTTTGATGAGCTGTGATCATTGTGATGGTCAAATATGCTTCATATGACTGCTTTCATCCTCCACATACTTGTGATTTAGTAACCAAAAATATCTTCGAATACAACTTGTTACGTCTGGAAAGTTCTACTGATTACTGATCGAAGCCGTTCTCTGTTCTCAGTACACAGTCACAACTCGCTTAGAAAGACATAGCAGTCTTCTCGGAATGGCAGATAGGGTTTCAACCCACAATCTCTGTTACATTAAACGATGGTTGGGTAGAAATGAATTGGTTAACGGCAGAGGTAATACTTCATAAACACATGACTCTATGGAATTCTGGTTTGAGACAAAGATGACTCGATAGCAGCTAGAGGTGGAGTAACGTAGTAACTATTATTTCGACTTCATTTTGTTGCAATCTTCTGCAGTGTTGTGTATTTTTAGGTTCAAAGTGATAAGTGTTTCGCTCTTGTGGTTGTTACTCAATGTTCTCTAAGTTTCTTGTCCTACAGTGTAGCTTATATTACTATGAAGTTTGTTTCTATATCGCTGTCTCAGGTCAGCAAAAAGGATGTCTAGTTCAAAAATTTGCTTATTGTCTTGATTTTCTTATATTTTTCGTGACGATACACTTACCGGATATTTTCCTTGTAGATGTGTTGTTACAGTAACTCTTGTCCTCTACCTCACGTTAACCGTGACGTGCCAGTTGTATACGAGGATGCCCCTTGCTGTCCCGGCTCTGTTACGAACTCAGACTGTGTGAAAGTGTGGTATTCACCTGTTGCTGGTTTTCAGGTTACCCTGCTGCTGCCAGTGGTTCTTTTTGTACCGACAACGAGGAACGGTAGGCAGAGAGAATTATTTCACCCTCACCTTCTTAACCACTTATTTGCAAATTACTGATTCTGTAGTAGCATATTCCTCCACAACTACATTTGTCCTACTCCCTCCGCTGCACACTTCGAGGCTGTGGTGTCGCATAATGCGTCTTTTTCATAAAAGGAAGACAGTAACCGAAAATAACTGTGTTTGACAACGAGTTAAAGTTCAGTTGTCACTTTCCTACAGATGTAAGACTGTATTACATTTACTAAATTGGTTCTCCCCAGTGAGCTAGATGTTGATCTTCAGAGCATGGTCTCATACACACATCAAAAAAGTTTTGCATCACCTCGGTTCCGAGAGTTCCGGAACCTGTACAGAAAATTGTAATAGAGATTGAAATAAACATCATTTTCGCCCTTTTTAATGCGCATGAAAACCACACATTGCATATTGTACCACCATGCAGCTAGACCTTCAGTGGTGGTGGTCCAGACTGCTGTACACACCGGTACCTCTGATACCCACTACCACGTTCTCTTGCATTGATGCATGCCTGTATTCGTCGTGGCATACTATCCACAAGTTCATCAAGGCACTGTTGGTCCAAATCGTCCCACTCCTCCACGGCGACTTGGGATGCATCCCTCAGAGTGATTGGTAGGTCATTTCGTCCATAAACAGCCCCTATCAATACATCCCAGGCATATTCGATAGGGTTCATGTCTGGAGAACATGCTGGCCACTCTACTCGAGCGATGTCGTTATCCTGAAGGAAGTCATTCACAAGATGTACACGATTGGGGGGGGGGGGTGTGAATTGTCGTCTATGAAGACGAATGCCTCGACAATATGGTTGTCGATATGGTTGCACTGTCGGTCGGAGGACGGCATTCACGTATACTACAGCCATTACGGCACCTTCCATGACCACCAGTGGCATACGTCTACCCCATATAACGCCATCCCTAAACAGCAGGGGACGTCCACCTTGCTGCACTCGCAGGACAGTGTGTTTAAGGCTTTCAGTATGACCGGGTTGCCTCCAAACACGTCTCCGACGATTGTCTGGTTGAAGGCATAAGCGACATTCATCGGTGAAGAGAACGTGATTCTAATCCTGAGCGGTATATTCGGCATGTTGTTGGGCCCATCTGTACCGCGCTGCATGGTGTCGTGGTTGCAAAGATGGACCTCTCCGTGGACGTCGGAAGTGTAGTTGTGCATCATGCAGCCTATTTCGCACAGTTTGAGTCGTAACACGACGTCCTGTGGCTGCACGAAAAGCATCATTCAACATGGTGGCGTTGCTGTCAGGGTTCCTCCGAGCCACCATCCGTAGGTAGCTATCATCCACTGCATTAGTAACCCTTGGGCGGCCTGAGCGAGGCATGTTATCGACAGTTGCTGCCTCTGTATCTCCTCCATGTCCGAACAACATTGCTTTGGTTCACTCCGAGACGCCTGGACACTTCCACTGACGAGAGCCCTTCTTGGCACAAAGTAACAATGCGGACGCGATCGAACCGCGGTATTGACTGTCTAGGCATGGTTGAACTACAGACAACACGAGCCGTGTACCTCCTTCCTGGTGGAATAACTGAAACTGATCGCCTGTCGGACCCCCCTCTGTCTAATAGGCGCTGCTCATGAATGGTTGTTTACACCTTTGGGTGGGTTTAGTGCCATCTCTCAACAGTTAACGAGACTGTTTCTTTGATACTATATCCACAGTCAACGTCTGTCTTCAGGAGTTCTGGGAACCGGGGTGATGCAAAACTTTTTTGATGTGTGTATATACATCCCAAGACGTTTCTGTGGATAATGCCATAACACATGGGATGCTATATCTCCCCAAGCGCTAATAAAATCCACGTTCTGCTTATTAGTCACTGTGTGCATTTTGAATCGCGAACAAATCTTAGATTAATCAAAATTTTTACCATTTATTGCGTCATCATTTTGTTTGCTGTTCCTCAGTTCCTCCAGTATCAGTTAGAGATAGCGTCGCTCTTTATGAAGCACCGTCTACAACCCTTGTCTGTCGTTACGGATGTTGACGCTTGACCCAAAGATTAGGTAAGATCAACAATTTCATTTTAGATGCTGAATCGTTTGTACGGCCCTTAATCAATTTCTCTCGTGAATTCTGCCCCATATTCGTGCACCAACATTGCATTCGTCTTCGTTGTCGTTTCGCGTCATGTGCAAGAAAACTTAACGTACAAGCGTTGATCCTTTTAACTTTTGGTCGACTCTTCCTAGTCATTATGCGTAAGTAGCTACATAAGACAAATGTACTTCACATTAGTGTTTTCGATTCTAGTACGCATTTCTCGGTACTTTTTTCCTAATACAAACATGTGCACTTGTTCATACCTGTATTTTTTTTCATGCGATTTATATTTCAGCATACCATAATATTAATAAGTAAACAAAAAATTGACGTACCTATTTTTAATATTAATTACACAAGTATGTCAATGAAACTTATATAATTCGAAAGTTATTTTGCCATCGATGTGCGCAATGAAAAAATCATGTTTAGATAGTTGTTACGATTGGTAAAAATAAATCACGCTCATGATACCTTCTCCATCACGCATTAAAATCTCTATACATGTACATCGAAAATTGAAATGCTACCAACTTCTGCTCCGAGCAACGAACAGTTACTGTAGTAGAAATAACACGAAAGTAACAACGTTTAGAGAAATCGCATTCTGTGAAGTTGCATTCTACCGAATTACATGTTTTCATGGTTCACTTACGTAGAAACGAAGTCTTAAATAACGTTGTGTTTTGGTGTCATTATTTCGCTTGCTTTTCTTTGAGAGCAACTTTGTTGTCGTTTGCCGCCGTTACCGAAAAATTCCAAGTTAGTACCAAATTTTTAATTCCTGAATTTTGAATAACAAAGACTTCCGACTTCCCGTATTATACGGAAATTGCATTCTTTTAAGGAATGTCGAGAAGGAGGACGCTAACGGCTCGGAATGAAAGATGCAGAGCTAGACAGACACAATATTTGCGTAGAGAAAATAATATAAATGTGGACATTCAGAGTGATAACGCAACTTTTTTATTGAACGATACATTTAAATGTACACTGAATGTAATTATACATAATTTTGACGGTTACAATTGCGGTTTGATGAATTTACAGTGCAGATTTTGCCATGTACGTGATACAACGGCATATACATTGTGTTGCCATAGGCGAAAAGTTAATCTGCCGCCGTTAAAACAACATGTATTTTCACCGCACTTTATCAAAGACGCACTTCAAATTGTTCAGGAATTCAAGAGAAATCAAATTACTATTTCAGTAATATTCGTAGCTACAATGCAGCATTTGCTATGGTTAGTTCTGAGGCAAAAATTTCTGACACAGTTTTACGTGGAGTGTATCGTAGGTCAGATTCAATGACTTCTACGTACACTGTGTGTTCAAAAGTATCCGGACACCTGGGTGAAAAGGACTTTCAAGTTCTTGGCCCCCTCCATCGGTAATGTTGGAACTCAGTATGGTGTTGGCCCACCCTTAGCCTCGATGAGAGCTTCCACTCTCGCAGGCATACGTATAATCAGGTGCTAGAAGGTTTCCTGTGGAATGGTAGCCCATTCTTCACGGAGTGCTGCACTGAGGAGAGGTATCGATGTGGGTCGGTGAGGCCTGGCACTAAGTCTGTGTTCCAAAACATCATAAAGGTGTTCTATTGGATTCAGGTCAGGACCACACGATAACACCACCACCTGTCGGTGTTCTCTGTTAGTCAACAAACGAGGTCGGCTTGTACGCTTTTGTGCTGTATGTGTCCCTTCACGTTTTCACTTCACTATCACATCGGAAACAGTGGACCTAGGGATGTTTAGGAGTGTGCCAATCTCGCGTACAGACGAATGACACAAGTGACACCCAGTCACCTGACCATGTTCGAAGTCCGTGAGTTCCACGGAGAGCCCCATTCAGCCCTGTCACGATGTCTAATGACTACCCAGGTTGCTGATATGGAGTACTTGGCAGTAGGTGGCAGCACAATGCACTTAGTATGAAAAACGTATATTTTTGGTGGTGTCCGGATACTTTTAATCACATAGTGTATAGTCGTTCACCATGTTATGCGAAATTATATTTTTATGACACAGACAGTGCAGTTTGCTATAGACTGAATGAACAATCAAGTCAGTCATGTAATACTGATAACAATGTAATGCATGAAATTGCTACTGAATTAGAACGCGCTAATCCCTTAATGTGTTATTCCACTGCGATGAAAGATTATTGTGCAAGAGTAGAAAACGAAAATAGTAAAATTTGTATGGCTATTACGGTTAATAAAATTTAGACCTCCTGTGTTACAATGATACATTTCAAACTGATGTGACTGCTTATTGTTACAACATTTTATGGTGAGCCACCATTCGAAAGAAATACAGTGTGTTTCCTTAAAAACAGTAGTACTATCAAAAACATCTCTGCTGTTGATTCCTCAATGGATACATTAGCATATGCATTGTTATTTTCTAACGGAGACACTGGCTGGCATGCTAATTTATTCCACAGCACACTAAATACATCCACTGCAAGGCAGCCTAGAAATAAAGTTACTATGTTGCAATTTGCATGCTGTCGTCTTGCAGTCGGAGATGATTTCATCCTTTTACATCACTCACAGAAATTATTTTTGTAATGGATTATTGATATGTATGTACGTATTGAAGGCATAAGAGTCCGTTTCATAAGACATGATCATTCTGTTTTAAGATCAGAAATTTACAACAACTTTTGTGATCATTTGCAGCTAAACCCGAATGACACTATAAAAACTGGAAGAAGAGTTATTTTGCCTATTTCCCAGTGGTCAGAAAATATTAACAACATTGATCTACATGAATCTTCCAATTTCCGTCTGGAAATTATTGTGCAAGTATTTAAAGCTAAATTAAAAGAACTAAGGGATGCAGAAATTCTAGATATTCGAACACACCGTAATCTATACGAGTATGTTGCAAAACATATGCTGCATGGACCATGTGGTGATCTTAATCAAAACGCTGTGTATATGAGAGATGGCAAATGCACAAAAAAAATTCGTAAAAATTTCTGTGAAATCACACAGCAATCAGTTAATGGATTTCCAATGTACAGACGGTGTGATAATGGTGTCAGCGTTAGTGTTTGAGGACAGTCACTTAACAATCGTTACGTTGTACCATACAATGCATATTTGCTTGCTAAATGCGATTTCCATGTCAATGTTGAAGTTTGCGCTACAGTTAAAAGTGTGAAATACATTTACAACTACGTATATAAAGGATGTGATAGTGCAACATGGGTATGAAGAAGTTCAGATTCATTAAGTGAACAGTTTTTTGGACGGCCTTTATGTCGGAACAGTTGAAGCGGTACGGCGTATTTGTGAATTTCCAATGGATTTTCAGTCGCACACTCATTAAACTTGATATTCATTTAACACATAGACAAGATATTATTCAGAGTGTGGCAAGAACAGAATACAGTTGAAAACGCGAAAAAATCAAATTATTATCATTCTTTGCATTAAAGGAAAGGGATCCATCCGCGAATTGTACCGTTATACTGACATTCCTATGCACTATGTTTGAGTTGATGCTGAAAAAAAATGGAAGAAAAGAGTACGTGGTGACGATAAAGTTATTACACGCGTATATGTAGTACCTCCAAGGGAAGCAGAGCTTTTCCATTTACGTTTGCTATTATTACACGTTTGTGGTCCTAAATCATTTCAAGATGTTAGAACTTATAATGAACTTGTTTGCAATACATTTACTTAGGCATGTCACGATCGTGGTATTCTTCATATTCCGATGACTGGCGTGTGTGTTTAAATGAAGCAAAGCAACTGAATTCGCTAAAGCAAATGCGTCATTTACTTGGCGTATATTGGGCACTGAACGTACCAGCAGACGCCTTAGTACTGTGGTTGGAATTTAGAATATTTCTTTCCGAAGATTTATTAAGCGAATACAATGAAGACATTTTTTACAACTGAGCACTATCAGCAATTGATAATATTTTGAATGGTCACAATTTGATACGTCGATTAGGTGGATTAGCTGTCCCCACATTAGTACCAGAATTGCGTGACTTAGATGTTTTAGATCCAATCTATGAAGAATTAAAATGTAATGAACTTGACGAAAGAGCCAACTGTGAACAGCATACTATAATTGGCCATGTTATTAGTGATGTTCAGTACCATAACACTGGCTCAAATACGTTTTGCTTAACTGCTCACGCGGACTGTGGTAAAACATTCACACAAACTGCCAAACTGCGATTATTCAAAAATTAAATTCACTGAATCTTCGTTGCATTGCAACAGTCTTTAGTGACATTCCTTCAACTCTTGTAACTGGAGGAAGAACCTTGCACAATGCATTTAAATTGCTCATTCCAATTTTGGAAAATTCAGTGCCCAGTATAATGTCAAACAGTAACTATGGTCAATACATTAATTCATGTTCACTGATTCTTACTGACGACGTTTCCATGTGTCCACTTCAAGTATTAAAACTTATAGACAGATTATTCAGAGTTTTGTGTACAGATGAATGTACTAAACATAAAACTTTTGGAGGTAAACTGCTGTTTCGTGTGGCGATTTTCGACAAATTTTACCTTTTGTTCCTCATGTTTCACATGCAACTTTACTTGAGAACTATTTTAAAAGTTGGAATGAGTTTCATAAATTTCATGATGTTACTTTAACTCAAAATATGAGGGCTTTGCCACATGAAGTAGAGTTAGTGGATCTTTGTGAAACAAATTGGTAACGACCAAGCAAGGAAATTTCCAAAGTTTGGTGACAATATTATTGATACACCAGAGCCATTAGTATGCAATTAAAATAATATCATTAACGACGTTTATGACAATTTTGCAGAAGACATTTTGTTGCCTTTCACGTTAAATTCAGTTATTCTAGCACCAAAAACAAAAAAAAAAACAAAAAAAGAAATTGTGGGGCAATATATAGCGATATAGTCAGTGCTATGCCAGGTAAACAAAAATTTATGACAGCTGTGATAAAATGATTTGCGATAATAAATACGAAATTAATCATTATAATTCAGCAGAGTTTTTGTAGTCTCTCCCTGTAAATTTTTTACCACCACACAAATTACAATTAAAAGTTAACTACATTGTATTTATATTCGAAATATAAATACGAAAGAAGGATTAGTTAATGGAGCCAGGATGCCTGTCCATTGTTTATGTAATAACGCTACTGATTGCCAAGTTTTAGCTGGAATCACACAGAATAAGACAATTTTTATTCCACATGTACATATGACTTATTTGGATACCATTTTACCTTTTCAGTTTCAAAGAACACAATTCCCAATTATTCCTACATTTGCTATGACTATTAACAAGTGACAAGGTCAAACATTCCAAAAAGCAGGGATTTTATTAAGACAACCATTTTTTACGTATGGTCAGCTATATGTACCAACAAATAGAGTCCGTTCTTTCGATGATTTCAATTTTTATATTTCTGAACATAGTGAGCACGGACATTTTGCGAATGATGAAAGAATATTTACTAAAAATATTGTTTATAGTGATGTTTTGTATCGTTAAATTGTAGAATAAAGCAATTATTTCCTCGTTTGTTTCTTTCATTCTCTCATGCATCTACTTCATCCTTTCTCATAGCGTTCAGCCAAGACCTTGAAAATTACATAGTGTTCAGGTAAGAACTAAGAATCTGCGTATGAATAAATTCCTATTGCTTATATTAAAAAAACAGTGAATTGCACGTAACTTTATAAACTCAACTGGCTGAATTTTGACCACAGACGATACGAGCAGTCACTGATGCCGTTACTGTGGATGACACGTAAATTACAGAAAGGGAAAAAGGAACTATTGGCTATGAATACCCACACTGTTAATAAGAATCTGATGACAGAAAGTTGCTTCTGTTGAAGACCCTTGAGTAGTTTTCTGTGAGAACAGAGACAGTTGTTTCCGCAGAGACACAAGGCTGCTGGAACTGTACTGTATGATTAATGAAGGCGAGCGTCGCGTGGTAGCCAGATTGCACTGTGAGTGGTATCGGTTGGCAGGCATGTGGTGGCTTTCCCACTGGTGGCGGCTTTCCCACTGAGAGCTCGGCGACAAGAGGACAGCCCGTCGGCTGGCCAAGCCCGATATATCCCTACCGTGACCACAACTTCTGAAGCACTGCCTATGTTCACCGAAGTATCGAACGGGGTCACGGGAGCACACAAAGGTGGCGCTCCGCTGTAGCGGAGACCCTCCGTCTTCGCAGCCCTTTACGCGAAACGTTTGCGGCCGTAGAATCGTACTGCAATCAGCCGATAATTCTTGTTTTCTTAAGCTTCTCAATAGGGTTTCGCGGAAAGAATGTAGTTTCCCTCCAGGGATTTCCATTTTATTTCTCGAAACATCTCTGTAGTTTCTTCACTCACTCAACGACGACACTTTCCGTAGACTACATTGTCATCAGCAAACAGTCGCAGATTGTTGCATCTTATCGTCAGATCGTTTATGTATATATCACACTTGCCTGGGCCACTCCTAACGATACCCTCGCCTCTGATGAACATACGCCGCCCAGGACAACGCACTGGGTTCTATTACTTAAGACGTCTTCGAGTCACTCACATATCTGAAAACCTATTCGTAATGCTTGGACCTTCCTTAAAAGTATGCAGTGGGGCACTGTACTCGTACAACTTCGTATCTTGTTGTTGGATATCTTTTGTTGTTCTTCGTCCACTCATTTTGTGATGCAAACGAATATAGTCGATGTGTGAATAACGTTTTACGATTGTCAAAAGAAAGTGAGCCACACATATAAATCCTGTCGACAGTATAGTTTTCTGTGCTCGGAATGTATTAAGTATTTAGCCAAATCTTGAATTTACGATGTGGATGACGTGTAGCTCCTGACCTAAGGGTCGGACTTGTGCCCAAGTCAAGTTTGATTCTGTTTTAAACGAGGTTTTTCACTTGGGAAAGTCATTTTAAATTCCATAAGCGCTACAATGTGCACCTTCGACGCTGACTCGTCAATTGCACAATGTTCATCGGACTTTGTCTTAGGCATGGCAAAAATACATCCTATAAAGCATTGTTCTCCAAAGTCCACTGACTACGGTACAATGCCTTCATTTGTAGATTCCGCAGCACCATCATACAGTTACAGTATCGATGGTTGTCTAATGGAAACAAAGAAACCCTGCATAGAGTCATTCTGCAGTCACAGGGGGCAGTTGTCCACAGCCAAGGCTGTGTGTTTCTCTTTTGGCGAACCTTGGCATGTGGCTGCTGTGTGTCTCATCACGGTGGTGTACCGCACTGCTCTTCTCTGAAACTCACTAGTCATCAGCAACGCGGACATGGATACTGGCGCTTCTCTATCCATAATTAATGCTAGAAAACAACGTCGTATTGGGTCATCGCGTTAGGAGACAACTAAAAATCGTTAAGTAATGTACGTTACTTATAGTAGGCTATTGTTTTAAACGATCAGGTAATATTCTACGTTACTTATAAACAGTTATGTATACCAATAACGCTTTTGTAGCGACCTCGTCAATAACAACTACCGTTTTTGGTCTAGATGTCTCCATCGGATTAAGTTTCCAAATACAAGGTTCGTAGTTGATATAATTAAAACCTGATGCTGCTGCTCTTTTCTTCTGGGCTAGGCCCTTTCCTTTTGCCATTAAGGGCGTAGTTAGAGTGGGACTTTAACCTTTAGAGGCTTCACGTGTTGATACCAATCACATCTGGCCAATGGACGAAACTCATTGTTGTAATTATAATGCTTAACAGCTTGAAGCCTGCTCGTTACCATTTTGAAGCATTTATCAGTCTAATGTAGACATTTATTCGATATCGGATCCAGAAGATCTACAGGATATCATATCACGAGGCCACTTCTATTCTTAGACATAGCTGACTGTTACTGGCAATTATCATCCTTTGCAGAATCGAAACTTTTATGCTAATCAGTACTCCTTCTACATCTACATCTACATCTACATTTATACTCCGCAAGCCACCCAACGGTGTGTGGCGGAGGGCACTTTACGTGCAACTGTCATTACCTCCCTTTCCTGTTCCAGTCGCGTATGGTTCGCGGGAAGAACGACTGTCTGAAAGCCTCCGCGCGCGCTCTAATCTCTCTAATTTTACATTCGTGATCTCCCCGGGAGGTATAAGTAGGGGGAAGCAATATATTCGATACCTCATCCAGAAACGCACCCTCTCGAAACCTGGCGAGCAAGCTACACCGCGATGCAGAGCGCCTCTGTTGCAGAGTCTGCCACTTGAGTTTATTAAACATCTCCGTAACGCTATCACGGTTACCAAATAACCCTGTGACGAAACGCGCCGCTCTTCTTTGGATCTTCTCTATCTCCTCCGTCAAACCGATCTGGTACGGATCCCACACTGATGAGCAATACTCAAGTACAGGTCGAACGAGTGTTTTGTAAGCCACCTCCTTTGTTGATGGACTACATTTTCTAAGCACTCTCCCAATGAATCTCAACCTGGTACCCGCCTTACCAACAATTAATTTTATATGATCATTCCACCTCAAATCGTTCCGCACGCATACTCCCAGATATTTTACAGAAGTAACTGCTACCAGTGTTTGTTCCGCTATCATATAATCATACAATAAAGGATCCTTCTTTCTATGTATTCGCAATACATTACATTTGTCTATGTTAAGGGTCAGTTGCCACTCCCTGCACCAAGTGCCTACCCGCTGCAGATCTTCCTGCATTTCGCTGCAATTTTCTAATGCTGCAACTTCTCTGTATACTACAGCATCATCCGCGAAAAGCCGCATGGAACTTCCGACACTATCTACTAGGTCATTTATATATATTGTGAAAAGCAATGGTCCCATAACACTCCCCTGTGGCACGCCAGAGGTTACTTTAACGTCTGTAGACGTCTCTCCATTGATAACAATATGCTGTGTTCTGTTTGCTAAAAACTCTTCAATCCAGCCACACAGCTGGTCTGATATTCCGTAGGCTCTTACTTTGTTTATCAGGCGACAGTGCGGAACTGTATCGAACGCCTTCCGGAAGTCAAGAAAAATAGCATCTACCTGGGAGCCTGTATCTAATATTTTCTGGGTCTCATGAACAAATAAAGCGAGTTGGGTCTCACTCGATCGCTGTTCCGGAATCCATGTTGATTCCTACATAGTAGATTCTGGGTTTCCAAAAACGACATGATACTCGAGCAAAAAACATGTTCTAAAATTCTACAACAGATCGACGTCAAAGATATAGGTCTATAGTTTTGCGCCTCTGCTCGACGAACCTTCTTGAAGACTGGGACTATCTGTGCTCTTTTCCAATCATTTGGAACCCTCCGTTCCTCTAGAGACTTGCGGTACACGGCTGTTAGAAGGGGGGCAAGTTCTTTCGCGTACTCTGTGTAGAATCGAATTGGTATCCCGTCAGGTCCAGTGGACTTTCCTCTATTGAGTGATTCCAGTTGCTTTTCTATTCCTTGGACACTTATTTCGATGTCAGCCATTTTTTCGTTTGTGCGAGGATTTAGAGAAGGAACTGCAGTGCGGTCTTCCTCTGTGAAACAGCTTTGGAAAAAGGTGTTTAGTATTTCAGCTTTACGCGTGTCATCCTCTGTTTCAATGCCATCATCATCCCGTAGTGTCTGGATATGCTGTTTCGAGCCACTTACTGATTTAACGTAAAACCAGAACTTCCTAGGATTTTCTGTCAAGTCGGTACATAGAATTTTACTTTCGAATTCACTGAACGCTTCACGCATAGCCCTCCTTACGCTAACTTTGACATCGTTTAGCTTCTGTTTGTCTGAGAGGTTTTGGCTGAGTTTAAACTTGGAGTGGAGCTCTCTTTGCTTTCGCAGTAGTTTCCTAACTTTGTTGTTGTACCACGGTGGGTTTTTCCCGTTCCTCACAGTTTTACTCGGCACGTAACTGTCTAAAACGCATTTACGATTGCCTTGAACTTTTTCCATAAACACTCAACATTGTCAGTGTCGGAACAGAAATTTTCGTTTTGATCCGTTAGGTAGTCTGAAATCTGCCTTCTATTACTCTTGCTAAACAGATAAACCTTCCTCCCTTTTTTTATATTCCTATTAACTTCCATATTCAGGGATGCTGCAACGGCCTTATGATCACTGATTCCCTGTTCTGTACATACAGAGTCGAAAAGTTCGGGTCTGTTTGTTATCAGTAGGTCCAAGATGTTATCTCCACGAGTCGGTTCTCTGTTTAATTGCTCGAGGTAATTTTCGGATGTGCACTCAGTATAATGTCACTCGATGCTCTGTCCCTACCACCCGTCCTAAACATCTGAGTGTCCCAGTCTATATCTGGTAAATTGAAATCTCCACCTAAGACTATAACATGCTGAGAAAATTTATGTGAAATGTATTCCAAATTTTCTCTCAGTTGTTCTGCCACTAATGCTGCTGAGTCGGGAGGTCGGTAAAAGGAGCCAATTATTAACCTAGCTCGGTTGTTAAGTGTAACCTCCACCCATAATAATTCACAGGAACTATCCACTTCTACTTCACTACAGGATAAACTACTACTAACAGCGACGAACACTCCACCACCGGTTGCATGCAATCTATCCTTTCTAAACACCGTCTGTACCTTTGTAAAAGTTTCGGCAGAATTTATCTCTGGCTTAAGCCAGCTTTCTGTACCTATAACGATTTCAGCTTCGGTGCTTTCTATCAGCGCTTGAAGTTCTGGTACTTTACCAACGCAGCTTCGACAGTTGACAATTACAATACCGATTGCTGCTTGGTCCCCGCATGTCCTGACTTTGCCCCGCACCCGTTGAGGCTGTTGCCCTTTCTGTACTTGCCCAAGGCCATCTAACCTAAAAAACCGCCCAGCCCACGCCACACAACCCCTGCTACCCGTGTAGCCGCTTGTTGCGTGTAGTGGACTCCTGACCTATCCAGCGGAACCCGAAACCCCACCACCCTATGGCGCAAGTCGAGGAATCTGCAGCCCACACGGTCGCAGAACCGTCTCAGCCTCTGATTCAAACCCTCCACTCGGCTCTGTACCAAAGGTCCGCAGTCAGTCCTGTCGACGATGCTGCAGATGGTGAGCTCTGCTTTCATCCCGCTAGCGAGACTGGCAGTCTTCACCAAATCAGATAGCCGCCGGAAGCCAGAGAGGATTTCCTCCGATCCATAGCGACACACATCACTGGTGCCGACATGAGCGACCACCTGCAGATGGGTGCACCCTGTACCCTTCATGGCATCCTGAAGGACCCTTTCCACATCTGGAATGACTCCCCCCGGTATGCGCACGGAGTGCACATTGGTTTTCTTCCCCTCTCTTGCTGCCATTTCCCTAAGGGGCCCCATTACGCGCCTAACGTTGGAGCTCCCAACTACCAGTAAGGCCACCCTCTGCGACTGCCCGGATCTTGCAGACTGAGGGGCAACCTTTGGAACAGCTATATCACTATAACAGATTATATTGGTGTCTGAATGCTCTCAGAGTATTTCAGAACTACTTAAAGGAACATGTACGGGTAGTACCACACACTGTGGACTACTCAGACGACATTACTTTCACTGGATCTATCTGGACTTAGTTATTGGGCTTAAATTTAAAATGGTGTCGTTTTTTATTTATCCTTTAGTACTTTACCTTGACCACATGCTGAGCAGAAGTAGTCTCAGGTCCACATAGAAGCTACTGATAATCTCCCTACCCTCTATGCCGTATGCCCCAGTTTTCTTCTGGGTAATGCCTCGTCTATGGGCTAGTTAAAGGTATATGATATCCTGCCACTCCAGCGATATTGAAATCGTCACAGAGAGCACTTGTTAGCACATAGTTCCGTTAGCAGTGGTCACAACTCCGAAAGTCGCATCAAACACGACACATGGAAATCGCTTTTGGGCAATTACGAGAAAAAATCGTAAATACTCGATCCAGTGTCTGGCCCCGCAGTTCGCATATTGTGTTGCTGATTCAAAAATACCACTTTTACCTCGATCTCTGGACCTGTACATCGATTCTGAAACTCTGAATGTGCCTTTAATTTTTTAAGATGATTTTGGCTTCTACCATCAGTAATGACCTGTGCTAACGTTACTGGTAAGAGTAACGTTCGCCATCTACGGTGTATTCAGCTACCGATATAACGTCAAATTTGGTTTCCACACACAGTTAGGTTACAACAAAAAATATGATATGAATTCACTGCACTTAGCTATATGTTCTACTTCATACACAACGGTGAGGAGAAATGGGCTACAAAGTGGTGCAGCATCTGTCCTCGTAGGGAAGCTGGACCGGAGCAGAAATGGATAGCTAACACATAAATAAACCAAAGTTTTACTTAACTTACTGCTTTCACCGAGCGTTGCGAAGGAACCTTGCAAAATAATAAAGAACAATAAAATGCAGTTATTACAAGAAGCAAACTAAAGAGCATCATGCTGTATGAGGCTCCTGCTACTAATGCACGAGTCAACTGTCGCAAGCTGTCTAAGACTGAAGAATGCACGAGCGAACTGTCACAAGCTACGACAGAAGACTGCGACTGAGAGTGGGGCGTGTAGTTGCCGCCGGCCATCCTACATCGCAGCGGCAGAGGGCGCTCGTAGTCGGAGCCGCTAAGGGCGTGGCTTAGTGGACGCAAATCATTGGATCTGCTGGGTCCCTCCGCAGCTGCTATTGGTTTCTGTTGGAAATGTGCATTCCCGTTGCCATCTGCGAGACGCCGATGATATCCATCTATGATACCACACTTCCTTCATGGAACAGACTTGAGGATATTATGCTTTCCATGTAGACGATTACTTTTCGGCTTCTGCTTCAAAATACTGAACTAACAGCAAACACAGTATTTTACAATGACTCAGTATTTTTCTCTGCAATTCATGAGTCATACGGATATATAGACAAGATAGTGTCCGTTTTATATTCAAATACTCCCATGAGTCATCTCGAATGGTCACGTGGTTGTGGCAGTATGGGATTTGAAGTATTTCCGAGTTCAGGATATATGGCCGACTTGATGACGCCCAGTATACCAATACTATGAGTAATATATGTGTGATAATTATATCCTGATGAATTAATCTGTTTCTAACAGGATCAGTCTCCAATACAGAAGTCACTGATGATGCACGAATGATTTGCAGAACAGAATCAGATATTACATCTACAATGGCCTCCTCCTGCACTAGAATTTGTCCCGGTTGGAAAGGTGTGGGTAGAGATGAAAGGAACAATTTGAGGAAACTGATCTGACCTGTGATTGCTACTGGAACACCACCCGTGCTATCTAGGATGGGGCGGCAGAAAATGAGAGCTTTATTGCCCCCATCACAGACTTCTTTCCTGTCATAATACAGATAAGCGTTGGCGTAGGACGAGTTATTAAGTGGTAAATAAATCAGATGTTGTGATTTTTGGGAGCAGAAAAATCTGATTAAAAACCGTAAACGGCTCATACTGCTAATTTTGTGTTTCCTACAGATTAAACAAATTAACGCGTAAATACGAATACATCACGTGTGGTTACTTTTCGGCCTGCCGACTTTGCAGCTGAGGTACGAACATATTGTACTCCTTATCGTGACATGAACGTATTTCTTAACGCGGTTGCACCGTAACCTCCACTTCACCATAGCTCTGCATTGCTAGGTCTGTATTGTTACGTATAACCCAATGCAGTTATCCTGTGTGTCTTTGTTGGGATCATCCTGTACTGAGCGCCAAGAATGTGTTCATCCTTCGGTTACATTCACAATTACAAGTGTTGTTTATTTTTGTAGGTAGTATTGTACACTCTTTAATGAGAATGAATATTGCGTAACTGATGGGCAGTTCAAGTTTTTCTCCGACTACATTTTGGGTTCTCAAGTTGAACCTACCAGCACTCTTCTTTTAAGGGCGTCATCTTATACATATAAAAGAAAGTCTTGTTAGTTACACTATTTATAACTCAAGAACGGCTAGACCGATTTGGCAGAAAATTGGTGGAGAGATAGCTTAGAACCAGGAGACGGACATAGGACACTTTTTATCCCGTTCGACCGCTATAAAACGTGGTATAACAAAAACGCATCTGACATGGAATAACAAAACGCAAATGACAGCTAAACGTCTATGGTTAAGTATCAGTATATATCATTAATTAAAAATTTAAAGAAATAATTTGTATTTCCTTTGAATCATCATTAACAATACTGCGACCAAGACGATCGAATATTTCTCGACAAAGCCGTAATGCTAGAAGGACTCAAAACATTACGGATGAAAGGACTGAAGAAGAACAACAAATTGCCCGCGAAGAGCGCCTAGTTAGTATGGCTCGACTTCGTGCTTCTCAATCCCAAGAGCAAAGTGAGGTAGCCCGTTGAAGCGGTTCGGTTGGCAATGCGAAATCGTCGAGCGAACAACAGAGATCAAGATGTAGATAATTTTCGACGCACAAGAAGAGATTTATCACGTGATGATTTGAATGGAGCAGCGTTTAGATAAGATTGCAGTACTGATTACTGCTTGCACCCTTGCGTTTGCATTAGGCCGATGGACGTTGTTTGCGAATATTGTGGCGCATTGAATCATTAAAATACTTAATTTTTTATTTGAATTTCTTAATAAAAAAATTGAACTTAACATCCAAAATCAGATTATTTATTTGCTTTAAGGCGGAACGGAGTTTGCTGGGTCAGCTAGTCTTACATATATCCACATTTGAAGAGAGCTACCATTCGGTACATCAAATGGAACTGAAGTACAAGTCGTCCTTCCTTGACTACACTTGTAAATAATAGCGTCATCAGTCAACAATCTGAGTGTGTTTCTGACGCTGTCTGATAAGGAGATGGTCGCTGCTATTACAGTTAGAGGCACAAAGTGTGACCTCCTCCACAGCAGAAAATTTGCGTATTGTGATAAATCTAATTTTCAATTAGAAATATACTTACTTTTAGGATTCTTACCATAAAAAATTCTAAAATGTCGACAAAAGGTACAGAAGCAGAGTTCTTAAGTGGATATTGAGTTATACAGGAAAATTACATTTGCGTTTTGCTCTCCCCTGTTAGCAGTTCATAAAGATCCATCTGTAAAGCCTTTTAATGTCTATGCTGAAGACAACCAGATATAGAACAGGCGGGTTGTAAGTGGTGAAATGAAAGCTCCCTCTTGGTTCGTTCATTACTCTGGTGACCACAGGAGCCTGACGCAAACTCGTCTGTTTTCTGCGGTGGTGCTCTGGACAAAGCCGCTGGAGCACGCAAAGGCATGTCGCTCACCCACTGCCAGACTTTTCTTCTTTTTCACTTTGGGCTCTGCGACGGAATCGTATTATCTCCAGAAAAAATGTTTCACGAATTACTTCTAACTCCTTCGTGAAATTCTTGGTTCATTTCCTCCCTTTCTGTTTGTGTCTATAGCGTTTAGTTATAATATAAACTTCCTGTTTTAAGAAAGGTGTATTAGTCGTCTCACGGCATTGTTTATAAATTTAAAATGAAATTTAAAACTTGTCTCAGAGTAATACATTTTCTTCTTTCCAATTTACTGTAACAAAGGCTGAACCATTGTCGTAATCTGTGTTCGTGCAATTTGCATATTCGAAACTAACCCTTTATCAGTCAGTGATTTGGGTGTTTCCCGAATTCGATCTATGATTTAAACTATGGTTGTAGGTTCCTGTCTTTCATACATGCCTACCGAAAATTTTAAGAGGTACTAAGACTGGTTACCCATGCGTATTCCGTCGAACACGAAGTCTTTTATTCAGTATTCATACGATCACCAAGGAGAGAACAGCTGGGCTTTCTGTAGCCAATGTTTTCTATTGAATTACGTCAGAACAACTCGTTTAAAATCAGAAATTTTACTATCACAGTGAGAAAAAATGGCTGTAATAAGAAGTGTATGAAGAAATATGTTCCTTATTATAAGGTAATGCCTCGGTCTGGAGCGCCTTGCCACTGTTCGCACGGCTCTCCCCATCGGAGGTTCGAGTCCTCCCTCGGGCATGGGTGTACGTGTTGTCCTTAGCGTAAGTTAGTTTAAGTTAGATTAAGTAGTGTGTAACCCTAGGGACCGATGACCTCAACAGTTTGGTCCCATAGAAATTTACCACAAATTTATAAGTTTAAAATGTAGTTTTTAAACGTATCCATTACCCAGTAAAAGGTTCAAATGGCTCTGAGCACCATGGGACTTAACGTCTGAGGTCATCAGTCCCCTAGAACTTAGAACTACTTAAACCTAACTAACCTAAGGACATCACACACATCCTTTCCCGAGGCCGGATTCGAACCTGCGACCGTGGCGGTCGCGTGGTTCCAGACTGTAGCGCCCAGAACCACTCGGCCTCCCCGGCCGGCCCATTACCCAGTAAGACCTTCGTTTCTATCCTTAAGTGTCGTGCAGTGATTCAGTGAAATAACGATAAGTATGATGGTGTCATCGAACAGACACTACATTCCAAATAACGTTATGCGCAAAAAATGTTCCTTTTTATTGTGTATATCTTCCGATGCTACATTTTAAAGTTGACAACGCTTCCTACAGTTTCCACACAGCCCGTTAATGCCAAATTTCACCGCGCTATCCTAACGGATAGGTTCGTCGTACGTCCCTCATTGATTTCTGCGGTTATTTCACGCGTTGTTGCTTGTCTATTAGCACTGACAATGCCGCTAGTCTCGATCGTTAAGAGAAGATCCTCGGCCACTGCGTTGTCCGTGTGAGAGGTAATGTCGGAAATTTAATATTATCGACACATTGTTGACACTATGGATCTCGGAATATTGAATTCTCTAACGATTTCTGAAATGGAATGTCCCATGCGTCTAGCTCCAACTTCCATTCCGTGTTCAGAGTCTGCTGATTCCCGTTCTGCGGTCATTAGCACGTCGGAAACTTTTTCACATGAATATCTTGAGTACAAATGACAGTTCCGCCAATGCCATTTCACACTGCCATTTCGTACTTCCTGTATGTGACATTACGGCCATCTATATATACGCACGTCGTTATCTAGTGACTTCTGGATTACTCTAGGAGAAATACCAAGCGGGATTGCACATTGCTTAAAGACACTGGATTAGCGTTCGGGAGATCTGAGATGGAAATAACCCTCTATTCATTCTTTTAAAGGGGTTCGTCGTTCATCAGAATATCCACTTTTCTGCTTCCTCTATTTCCATCTGAGATAGCGGTATGTTGCTCTCTACACTGAGTCACGAATTTTCTTCATTATGGGGCCCATCTCATGAAAGGGAAGTCCTACGGAGATCACTGATGTTCTGCTGATGAAGATATAGCCCTCTTGTAGACAAATGAAATAATTCCGTGTGATAAACCATGCTGATATTTTCAAATCTTGCATTGGAAGTCTGGGTGACTGTTCTCCGCACAGGATGGACAAGACTGAGACTCCACGATCTTGAGGCGGGTCTTTATATTCAACTTAAATCTGCGCCGCCGGGTCAGCTACAGTAATTAATGTCATCTCGATGACGCAAGTCGCTATTGGATAGCTCGAGGCGGACAGGCGTATATATGCTGGAGGTCAATAGTCACTTGAGAAACTGCCGTCTCGGGTCTCTATTAAAACCTTAGTCCCCACGAGCCACGAGTATCACTATGACAGAATGAATACACAATTCGATGTTCGAAGAATGGGAAATCATCACCTGGTCTAATAAATTGCGGCACATGTGACGAACTCTGACGATACGTTCGTTACGTCGAAAAGTATCGTACACTTAAGAGAACGATAGTCAAAATTGGACGTCTCATCGATATAGAAATCATTCCAGATGAGGAACTGTATCAGTGGTGGAGTGAATCGGGTGTGATTTATTTAAACAACTATTCTGGAATACGGCTGCATATGATTTAAGGAAACCTTAGGAGGTCTGGTTCATAGGCAGATTACCGAAGGGGATATGAGACCGCCTCTGCCATAAACGAATCCATTGTCTTAATAACCTTGTTCAGTTTAGATAAATCGTGGAATCCTCCTGTAGGGTTTGTTTCGGTGGGATTAAATTGGACGTCTTGTACGATTGTTCTCTTATGTTATAGGGAAACGATAGTGAAATCTGATATCAGTCAGGATGCAATATCTGTTGCTTGCATCAATTCAGTACAGACCTGTACGTTCATCATATCATTGTATAACATCTTCACTTCCGAATTGTGTCGCTGTAGAGTGATACGCTTTCTACGAAGGTCTGTATACCACCGTGTAAACACTTAATTTCAAGCTCAATCATCGGATACTTCCATGCCGCTAAAGTTTCTGTTGTGATGTCCACTTTGATTTTTAATCTTTATTTCACTAGAGTTTTCTTTCTCCTTGGATCAAGCCTACCAGACGCGCATAATGTTGTTAAGATGGATGATATGTGTGCGTGTGTGTTTTGTGTGTGTGTGTGTGTGTGTGTGTGTGTGTGTGTGTGTGTGTGTGTGTGTGTGTGTGTGAGAGAGAGAGAGAGAGAGACAGAGAGAGAGAGAGAGAGATAAGACGTCATAAACAATGAGACAAGTGAAAAAATGTCACATTGTGCTTGATATTTAAATTTATTACCTTTTTCTACTAATTCACAACACATTTTTTAGATAGTATCTACAAATGCCGCTGAACGAACCTACAAAATTATATCATTCTATGACACACAGAGGAGATATGGCGTCATAAGCACTGAGATACATGAAAAATTTCCTCATCATGCATGAAGTTTTAATACATTTATTTTTTACTACTAAGACACTCCGCCGGCCGGGGTGGCCGAGCGGTTCTAGGCGCTACAGTCTGGAACCGCGCGACCTCTACGGTCGCAGGTTCGAATCGTGCCTCAGGCATGGATGTGTGTGATGTCCTTAGGTTAGTTAGGTTTAAGTAGTTCTAAGTTCTAGGGGACTGATGACCTCAGAAGTGAAGTCCCATAGTGCTCAGAGCTATTTTTTTAAGACAGTCCTACAGTCGAGTCAACTTATGGAATTACCTGACATCTGGTGGCGCTTATGACAGATTTCAAGTGCGAAGCGCAAACTGCTGTAGGAGAATAGGATAGTCGTATAATGAACTATGAGGAGGCATTGCCATAAAGACGTTTACAATATCACGTTGTAGACACACAAAGCAGCTACGTCCAGCGTGCCGGAACTGTTCGAGATCATGTTTCTTAAACTGAATACTGTGCTCATACTTATAATATTATGTATGTACAACTGTTTCATAATTTCAGAGGTATTGTCACGAATACATGGAAATGAAATTTTTTCGATACTTTACCACAAACACAATTCCTTCTTTTCCAATAGAAAATTAGCAAAGTGAATGCCCGAGCACTGCCTGGTTTGTCAGCAAATTTTTAAAAATGGCTCTGAGCACTATGGGACTTAACATCTATGGTCATCAGTCCCCTAGAACTAAGAACTACTTAAACCTAACTAACGAAGGACATCACACAACACCCAGTCATCACGAGGCAGAGAAAATCCCTGACCCAGCCGGGAATCGAACCCGGGAACTCTGGCGCGTGAAGCGAGAACGCCACCGCACGACCACGAGCTGCGGACGGTTTGTCAGCTAGAAGTACTATAAATACGCCTTGTAAGGACTGTAGACTTATGACACGAAAAGCAACGTGCTAAAAAGATATCACATCGATGTTTTGAAGTAATCCCACATGTGACTCCTGACAGACAACTATAAAACGATACACATCTTTCAACTATCAACTAATCATTTCAACAATGCTGGTCAGTGAATTTGCCACAACATGAAAGCGACATCCAACAAATGTCAGATACGTGTGATGTATACTTTATATTTGAATATTCTACTGATTAACATTTCAGCGGAAGTGCCGAGTACACTACAGTACAGAAGTCTACATTCTGTATACAAGGTGTCCCAGGATGAATGATCAGTATTCAGGGATAAGACAGAAACGATCATTCTATGCAAGGCAGTCCAGTAAACATGGGCTCTAATGTGCATGCCTGAAAAGCTATGAGCACTTCTTCACCTTCACTACTATGAAACACGTCCCTTGTACTGAAAAAGTGCTCATACCTCTTGAGGTGTGCACCTTAGAGCTCATGTTCACAACACTTTTCTGCTTCGACGGATCATTCCTGTCATATATATGAGTATTTACCATTCCTTCTGGGGCACTCTGTAAAGCGAAGGTTGTACAGCAGGTATCTAATTCAAAAATCGCATTTGAATGTAAGTTGTTTGCGAGAAGATGTTATTCTACGAGTGCGAGTTGGATTTTCACAACCGCAGGATAGTTATCCGTCGAAACTGCTTATTACGGATCCACCGCGTCCGGCCATCCTGATTTAGGTTTTCCGTGATTTCCCTAAATCACTCCAGGCAAAGGCCAGGATGGTTCCTCTGAAAGGGCCCGGCCGACTTCCTTCCCCATCCTTCCCTAATCCGATGAGACCGCTGACCTCGCTGTCTGGTCTCCTTCCCCAAAAAACCAACCAACCAACGGGTCCACGATATTCCAGTGGTAGAGATCTCATGGCTCTCATACTAAACTAGAATCAATGGTTCAGGAGGGCCCTACTCAGCGACATGCACGATCTCAACGGCCTCCCGCTACTAGCTCCCAGGAGGATAGAAATATTGTTCACTCGGCAGACACGTTACGTGTCTTGAGTCATCAAAGGGCCTTGAAAGACAAGTATCCACGTGAACAGTGCGAAGACGCGTAAAGTACCACTCACTGCCAGTACGACGACCGTCGTTGCGATTTCCCTTGACATGATATCTTTTAAAAAAATATTCGTTTTTCGTTTTGATATAAATGCCATCGTGTTTCACCGTGAAACTCTTCGTTGAGTTGCGATTTTCCTGGAGCTTTTGTAATTGAAACTCTTTTGGCGATTTCAGTGTTGTACAGTACCAAAGATTCGTCCAGGCAGAACTCTCGAGAAGACTATAGATTACTTCATTGAGTGTTCGAGGGATGGATGATGATGATGTGTGGTTTGTGGGGCGCTAAACTGAGCAGTCATCAGCGCCTGTACAGAGCCCCAAGTTTTTCACAGTCGAATTTTTATACACAGTCCAATCGAGCCACTGTCACGAATGATTATAATGAGGATGAAATGATGAGGACAACACAAACACCCATTTCCCCGGCAGAGAGAATCCCCAACCTGGCTGGGAACTGAACCCGGGACCCTGTCATCCAGAGGCAGTAACGCTAGCCGCTAGACCATGAACTGCGGACTCGGATGGAGGACATAAGAGTATCAAAATATGTTAACGACGTCTTGTGCTCTCCCACGTGCCTAAAGGACGATTATGTTGGGTCCCTCCTGTACGTTCCTGAAGTGCGTCCCAGTATCGGCTCACCAGTGCTCAAAGATTTTCGAATGGATTACATTCTGTAGACTTTGGATGTCATTAAAATGCTGTGCACTTCGCTGTTGTCGTGCATGAAGCCGATGAGAGTCATCATCAGACGGATAACAGCACACTTTCTCCTTAAACCCGAGTCTCTTCCTTTCAGTCCATTCTTTACGAAACTTGGATCAATTTTTTCACTCGGATTGTAGGTATCCAACCCCAAACAGTCGAGTGTATCATACCAGTCTATCCTACAACAATATGTCCAGGAGGTATGTGAGTGTTATCGAGTCGCCAGAAGAGGCAGTACCGACATTTATCTTGTCGGACCATGCCACGAACTCAGCTAGGTCTCTCGTAGTTTGCAGATCGCTGTGCGTACTTTTCATTGAAGTATGTTTTCTTCCACGAGATTTACTAACCAGGAAATTTTACCCAAACACTGTGCCACCATTGAGAATCAAAGATGGAGGCATTGAGGACGAAAATTAATCTTTGGAGCCGGTGTGTACCATGACACCTTCAAATGAAAAGAAAGAGTCATAAATTATCGGGACACAAATACTTCAAGTCCGATCATGGTTCCTATACTGTGTGATGTGTCTACTTGGTTCCATTGAAATAAATACATTACTTAGTGCTAATTTATATCAGTAACTTTAAAAGAACATTTTTTTCAAAATGTGCAGGTAGTAACTGAATGTTTCATTGCATGTAGCTGGCGGAGAAAGTTTTCTCTGCCTCCAACCCTCTAACCTTTCTAAAGGATTGGCTTCGTTCAGCGAGTGACAGTTCCGTAGGGAACTCACAAGTGAAAACATTTCAAACGTCAGCTTAAAGGCTCTCGCCATCAGCCATTATTTGAGGGAAGTCGGGTGCTCTGAAAACCAAGTCCGAGAAAGCAGCATCGGGGGATATACACAGAAAGCTTATTGAGAAGTGGGACGTTGTTGGTCCTGGTATGCTCACAATAGAAATAGCGGTGTAGCTGATTCCAGAGCCACACATCAATCTATCGGTCACGATAAAGTTAAGTCACAGCTATCGCCTATTGCAAATGGCGATAGCATGTTTTTGGCGACTGTAGTTGAAACAAGCACATTACGCGTTAACATTCTCGTTTTAAAAAAGTGATAACTTGGGAATTTCCGATCAATGAAGTCCACTGAAGATGATTAATACTACAGTCGTCGAAACATCGCGATGTCCCAACCGAATTATAATAGTGAAAGCCGTTTCGTAGATTTTCTTCCTGTTGCTATTATTACGACTGTCAAAGTGTCAGTTTGCTTCTTACATTCTCTAATTAAGTTTTATTTATTTCACCTGGCAAGGTAAGGGAATTTCGGCTCTCTCTTACAGATGAAGTGGTAAACTTAGTTGGCTAACATTGCAGTGTACACTGAAGTCACGAAAGTCATTGGATACCTCCCAATATCGTGTCGGACCTCATTTCTCCCGGCATAGCGCAGCAGCTCGACATGGCATGGACTCAACAAGTCGCTGGAAGCCCCCAACGAAGTTGCTGTGTCATATTGCCTCTATAGCCGTTCAGAACTGTGACAGCGTAGGCGTCGCAGGATTTTGTGTACGAACTGACCTCTCGACGATGTCCCACAAATGTTCGATGGGATTCATTTCGGGCAATGTGGGTGGCCAAATTATTCTCTCTAAATGGTTCAAATGGCTCTGAGCACTATGGGACTTAACAGTTTAGGTCATCAGTCCCCTAGAACTTAGAACTACTTAAACCTAACTAAACTAAGGACACCACACACATCCATGCCGGAGGCAGGATTCGAACCTGCGACCGTAGTGGTCGCGCGGTTCCAGACTGAAGCGCCTAGAACCGCTCGGCCACTCCGGCCGGCTATTCTCTCTAAATGTCGAGAATGTTCTTCAAACCAGTCGTCAACAATTGTGGCCTGGTGAGATGGACCAATGTCAACTATAAAAATTCCGTCATCGTTTGGGAACATGTAGTCCACGAATAGCTGCAAATGGTCTCCAAGTAGCTGAACATAGCCCATTGCACCTAAAAACAGCCCACGCCATTGTGGAGCCACCGCCAATTTTCACAGTTCCATGGCGTCGTGGGGCTTGCGCTACACTCCAAACCTACTACAAGGCCTTACCAACTGCAGCCGGGACTCATCTGACGAGGCCACGCTTTTCAAGTCGTGTAGGTTCCAACCGATATGGTCTAGAGTGAATTTTGTCCGTACTAGATGCTGTTGAACTCCGTGACTGTTCCTTTTTAGGGTGTGGAAAAGTTTCCACTATCAGTCACAATGAAAGATTATTTATTCGTCACACGACCGGTTTCGAGCTTGTGCCCATCCTTTGGTGTTCGGACATTCGTGAAACTGAAAAAGCTATTTTAAATTGCGATTTTTTTTTAATCCACATTAAGAAATTTTTGGATCCATATCCTTGTCAGAGTACTTAGATCTAGGAAGTACAATGATGTTATAAATATGACATTTTGAAAGCTATTACAAATTACGAAAATGACAGTTAAGGCTTGTGTTTATAATATGACTTTTACAAATTACGATAATGAAACTTGAACTGTTGTATGTTTGCTGCATCGGACTTCCATAGCATATTACTTTGTTTATATCAGAAGACAATGAGCTTTTTTTTGAGTATTTCATGAAATATGTGGAGATTAGACTTGTTTTGCAAGCTCCACTTGTTCGTTCAGTGCAGTTTGGAACCGCGAGACCGCTACGGTCGCAGGTTCGAATCCTGCCTCGGGCATGGATGTGTGTGATGTCCTTATGTTAGTTAGGTTTAAGTAGTTCTAAGTTCTAGGGGACTAATGACCTGAGAAGTTGAGTCCCATAGTGCTCAGAGCCATTTGAACCATTTTTTGTTCGTTCAGAATAAGGTGTGGTGATTTAGAGCTGTGGATGTAGTGGTCTTTTAGATGCATTGCAAACGTGCATTTGTCAAAGTTATTTAGGCGGAAGGCATCCATATGCTCACGGTATCTTATAGTGAAACTCCTTCCAGTTTGGCCTATGTAGAACTGTGGGCAATTGTCACATAAAAGTTCGTAAATATCTGATTTGTGGAGGCATTAGTTATTTGTCTTTCTTTTGTGGATGATGTTTGTTAGTGCTGAAAGTAATTTGAATACCAGTTTTCCGAAAGAGATTGGCAGTTTGGTATGAAATTTTACCTATAAACGGTATGCGGGCAAATGTGTTTTTTGCTTCTTGTGAAACTGATTTAGGAGGTGTGCATCGTTTGTTTTTGATTTTGTTGTTAAGTTTATCAGTTGCATCCAGGTTGTATACAATTCTATGTGCAATTTCTTTGATAATGTTAATTTCCTTTTGTTCATCATGGGAGCTGAGTGGGATTTTATGTGTACGGCTAAGGGTAGGTCTGAAGAATGGTCAGGAGCCCAACAGAGGCGCTGCAGGTGATGTCGTGTTGTTAACAGAGACACTAGCGTAGGTCGTCTGCTGCCGTAGCCCGTTAACGCCAAATAGCGCCTCACTGTGCTAACGGGTACGTTCGCCGCACGTCTCGAATTGATTTCTACGTTTACTTTACGCAGTGTTGCTTATCTGTTAGCACTGACATCTCTACGCAAACGTCTCTGTTCTCGGTCGGTAAGTGAAGGCCGTCGGCCAGTGCGTTGTCCGTGGTGAGAGTTCATGCCTGAAATTTGGCATTCTCAGCATATTCTTGACACTGTGGATCTCGGAATATTGAGTTCCCTAACGATTTACGAAGTGGAATATCCTGTACGTCTAGCTCCAACTACTCACAGTCTCTTAATGCTCGTCGTGCGGCCATTATCACGTGGGAAACCTTTCCACATGACTCACTTGAGTAGAAAGGACAACTCCGCCAATGCACGTACGTTTTATAACTTGTGGAACCGATACTAGCGCTATCTGTGTATATGCATATCGCTGCTCCATGACTTTTGTCATTTCATAAGCTGTACGAAGTAATAGTAATAATAATAATAATAACAATAATTGTAGGTATGTGAATGAATATATAGTAATTCAATAATGTCAGTCATATTAACATTGTGTTAAATAATTCTCACATTATGTTCCTTTCTATTGGGAGTAACAAAGTCCTGACGGAAATGCAACAAATCAGAATAAAATGAATGAAACCTGGAGAAGAAATGTACTGATTAGAGTAAGATCAAGAAAAAACAGTGCAATTTATTACATAATTAAGAGGAAGGAAAGAGACGTATAGGTCTGAGGAAAGCTTTTTTTACGTTTAGTAGCTGGACGCGAAATTCACACTAAGTACAAAAAAAGGTACCGTCCCTATTTTTTCGTGTTATTTCATTTTTTAACGAAGATAGTTGAATACCTATGGTTGATAGTGTCTACATTCTTCCTGCTTCAGATATCTCCCATTTTATTAATAGATATCGTCTGACTAAGCAATATTCGACATGTTCACGAGCTGAAGTGCAGATCTTTTTCGTTAGCTCAAATTTACAGCAAAATCAAATGTCACATTTTCAAAAACCTTGTGTCATTAAAACTCGCATATATAATAAAATCAATAGATTAGTCAGGCCCTGATTTCACTTTTCAAGCGGTAACTGATGGCCGCTAATTGTAGCATTATAAACAATTCAATACAGTCATGGAATCTTCAGAAAAAAGAACTAAATCACACAAAATAAATCATTATTTTTACAATGGCAAAATAACCTTACTATTACTAATTGCTCATCATGGTGATAGGAAATGAGGGTTTCTTCTACGTTACATCTTCGGTTTGAACGCGAATGTAGTGATCAAAGCTCTGCACCACATGGACTTGCTTAAGAGAAATGCTATGGTACTTATTTAATGAGGTAATTTACTTTAAAGCATCGTCGAATAAATCTTAATGGATACCTTAGGAGTAATTTTTGCACTTCATGAAATGTTAAAACAGACTTGAGACACCAACAAGTTATCATGCTGTGGTCAATAGTTAATCCAAAGTCTCCTCGTCGTAATTAATGATGTGCTAATAGTTTCACTGACTGCTTGAACAGCCTCGTGGATTTTCGAGTTGGAAAAACTGTAAATAATATGAGAAAGTCAGTTTTCGGTTCTAGGTAAGGGAACACGTCCTGTAACACTCTCGGATAAATATGAGGACGTATTGTCGTTTGAGAACAGTACAGTCGCTGTCCAAGAGAATTATTTGAGTAAAGAGGTGGTATAAATAAAAGTACTTTGTATCATATTTAGAAATCTGTCAGGTATATACTCCAGTCACGAAGAACGTACTGAATTAACGGAGAGTAGGGAGGAGTAGTTGAACAGTAAGAGGCGGAGGAGGAGATGAATAGGGAGATCTGAAGATGCGGAGATGGATATGGAGAAGGGGGGAGGAATAGTTGGACAGAGAAAGGGGGGAGGAGAAAATGGACAGAGAGATGAGGCAGGAAGAGAAGGAAATTTGGTGTAAGTTTGTGATACGATCCTATAGGACCAAACTGCTGAGGTCATGGGTCCCTCAGTTTACACACTGCTTAATCTAACTTAAACTAACTTATGCTAAAGAGAACAGACATACCCACGCCCGAGGGAGGTCTCGAACCCCAGTCGGGGGCAGCCGGGCGACCCCTGACAAGACGCCGCAAACCACGCAGCTACCCGGCCTGGCTGAAGATAACGACAGAGAGTGGGGGTGTGGAGGTAGTGGACAGAGAGAGTGGGAGGAAACGATGGACAGAGAAAGGGGAGGGGGGAGCAGAAAATGAACAGAGAGAGGCTTAAGGTGGAAAGGAACTAACACAAGACTGGAGTAAATAAATACCCGGCATTTTTTGTAAATAACTGTTGAGCCAGGGCAGCACCGCAAGGTGCGGCTATCGTAGTGATAAATTTGGTCTCTTTCTGCCCCTTCATTTACTGATATTCATCAGCTTCAGAATTTGGAACAGAGTCGGATTCTTGAAGTTTTATTGATGTTGCGAAAGCATGAATGTAAATCTCACAGAATTAAATGCACAGTATACTCGCGGTCCATATCCCAGGCAGCCGTATTTCCCTCTATACTTCTCACTGCCACTAACTACCACCTAACCACTTCAGCCTCTTCTTTCCTACTTGTAGCCCGAAGGTCTCATTTACTTGGACCATTCTGCTCATAATACATCGCAAACTTGCTCTCACACTATAAAGTATTTTCCAGTTACACTCCTTGGGAAAAAAACATTTTTAAGAAGCATCAGCACATGGAATCATAGAATTTGTTCGTAAGAAGATAAAAACTCCTTCTCTTGTTTGCAGTCTTCTGCACTGTGCACTCTCTTTCAAGTACTCTTCCACACTGATAACAGAAGCTAAACTTTCATTTAAGACATCTATAGAAAATCAGAAGAAGTGCTCTAGTATGGGCCTTTCGCAGATACTAATCAGTACTGGGTATCAAACTAATCATTCCACTGCCTGCCGGTGTGGCCGAGCGGTTCTAGGCGCTACAGTCTGGAACCGCGCGACCGCTACGATCGCAGGTTCGAATCCTGCCTCGGGCATGGATGTGTGTGCTGTCCTTCGGTTAGTTAGGTTTAAGTAGTTCTACGTTCTAGGGGACTGATGACCTCAGATATTAAGTCCCATAGTGCTCAGAGCCATTTGAACCATTTTTTAATCATTCCACTGATGTAAAAAGTCATTCTAAGATAGTTACTATCTCGTGTTTCGTTCGGGCCATACAGGATTGGGATGCATACTGGGTTGAAGAACCTATAGACATTTGTAGGCATCCACCATACGTGGCGAGTCCATAACGGCTGTCCTGCCCGAGATAGAGTAAAATAAATATCCTGTAATTTCAATAATACAAAAATGTTGTGTAGTAGATTCCGGGTGGACTGATTTAGGACTGGTCAGTTAATTAACAAGAATTTTGAGAGTACTGAAGAGCGATCTGTTTTAACTGTCAAAAATCATTCAACAGCCAAGATCACATAAAATATTTCATTATTTAAGACAACCGGTTTTGTCAGATTTTGCTTTCATCTCCAGGTCCGAAAAGCATTTTATAAAACATGTCCATTTTACGCTGAACCTCACGCATAAGTTGTCATGTGGATTGATGTCAACACTTTATAAAAAGTCTGTTGAAAGCGGTTATCTTAAATAAAGAAATAGTTTATGTGATATTGGCTGTTGAATGGCCTTTAACAATTAACTAGAAACCTGACAAATTAAATTAATAATTTTATGTACCCAGATTATTTTTATCTGGCCTTTAGATTCCACAGACGGCTTGAGAGAAGAGAGGACTATCAGTGGAGATGACGCGGTGATTGTCTTCTCCATCAATTAATTAATCTAATAAATACCCCCAGATGGCAAATATCGTCATTTTTTGGAGCCATTACATTCAGACTCAACCCACAGCCACTGAGACGTCTGGGAACAATAATTTTCGACGCGTTTGAAGAACTGGTACCAAAACAGGCCTCCCAAATTAAACTTCAAACAGTTGGCCGCCCCGCTGGTCAGGGGCTACAGCAACCGTCACATCCTCCACCAACGGTTATGTTGGCTATGGGAACTATTTTACTACCCGTGGGAACTCATTACGGAATGGTGCCGCAGTTTACAAAAGAACGGACAGGCGTCCTCCACGCCGTATTGGAGCGACATATCTCTTTGCGGATATCAGTATAGTTGCCGCGATGTTAGAATGTGTGTTTTGTTTTTTATACTTGGGAACAAACTTGTATCAAGACCATCTAATGTCGTACAACGTGGTCCGTGACAGGAAGCTTGCTGCAGCTACAGTGGTTGATACTAGATAATCACGCCATTGTAATATACGCGTTTGGTTTCACAACTCTCCTGCCAGTAATGTAAATAGCTTCCACCTGCCACTGCTCCCCTTCCGATAGTTTCAGATCTCACGGCTCGCAACTCTCCTCTTTCGTGCTTCATCTCTTATAATCACCTAGCGGGGTATCGCAGTGATTAACACATTGGACAACGGTTAAAACCCGCGCTCGGCCATCCGGATTTAGATTTCCAGTGATTTCCCTAAATCTGTTAAGGCAAATGCTGGGATGGTTCCTTCGAAAGGGCGGGGCTGCTTTCCTTCTCCATCCCTCCCTAATCCGAGCTTGTGCTCCCTCTCTCCTCGTTGTAGTCGGGACGTTAAACACTCCTCATCATCATCATCCTCTCTTATAATCTATTCACGATCTCTCTCGGGGCTGGAGCCGGCCGGAGTGGCCGAGCGGTTCTAGGCGCTACAGTCTGGAATCGCGTGACCGCTACGGTCGCAGGTTCGAATCCTGCCTCGGGCATGGATGTGTGTGGTGTCCTTAGGTTAGTTAGGTTTAAGTAGTTCTACGTTCTAGGTGACTCATGACCTCAGACGTTAAGTCCACGAGTGTGCTCAGAGCCATTTTTTTCTCTCGGGACTGGGCTGAATCATTGTTCAGAAATGTTCAAATGTCTGTGAAATCTTATGGGACTTAACTGCTAAGGCTATTAGTCCCTAAGCTTACACACTACTTAACCTAAATTATCCTATGGACAAACACACACACACCCATGCCAGGACTCTAACCTCTGCCGAGACCAACCGCACAGTCCATCACTGCAGCGTCTTAGACCGCTCGGCTAATCCCGCGCGGCTGAATCATTGTTAGTTTCCAGTTGCGTTTCGTGTCTTTTTCATATTAAATTATGTTCCACAACGGGTCGGAAACTTGCCAACCCACTCAGAATTGAGAGCAGGCTATATAGAACGGGTAACAAGCCTACCTCACATTTGTGTCCTGTTTCGAGTTTCAGTATATTCAGTTTAACTTTATTTATTGTCATTCATTGATTATAGGCTTCAGCCTGTCCCTTCATTAATTATTTCATTAATTCTGCGATACACACCTGTAGTAGGTGACTAAGATGCCGCCACGGTTAAGGGCAGCAAGATCTGCAGGTGAGTTAGACTTTCTGCTTGATACGAAAGCAGTGTTAGGCAATAAATCATCGCTCAGATTTCTGTAACTGAAAGCTTCTAGTTGTTGAAAATAATCAATATAGGTTTTATGCAGTTATAAAATATGTCAGAGTTTCTTTGGTAGATCTCCTTATTTAGATCTAAAAGTGGAGTTTCAACCATCTGTTTAGGATCTTATCTTTTAGCCACATGCATTTTGTATGGGTGATTATAATTAATGCTAAACTTTCAAACCACTGTAGAAATAACACCACTGGTCAGAATAACGTCCAATTGCAACGGAATATTATCGGAGAAGGGGGAAAACGTGTGGCAGAAAAAGAATAAACAGTTACAAAATTTAACAACAGATGGCACTATAAGCATCATAATTTAATAATGACAAATGAATCATACAACAATGCCGAAGATGTACGGTTGTCATTAAACAAACTGTACTACTCAGTGTGCATGGGTGTGCATCCACGACGGCAAGGTCATATCACATCGGATGGGAAAAATCAGTTTTTAATTGCTATGAGGTCAACAACCGCATAAAAAGCCTCACTCACATCGGTTTTTAATTGTTCTGAGGCCAAAACCGCATAAAAAGCGTCAATAAAAATCAAATAGGATTTTTAATTTCCGTGTGACTGGAGCAAAACATGTTCAATACGGTGTCCATCATTTTCTGCAATAAGTTGAAATCGAGGAACAGCATGTTCTACAACCGATTGAAGTGTTTCCAGGGCCACGTTCAGAATGTGTTGCGCAATGCGTGTCTTCAATGCAGTAAGTTTGCAATCGGAACACTGAAAACATCTTTCAGATAGCCCCACAGCCATGTCACATGGATTAAGGTCAGGTGATCTGGATGGCCAGGCTGTATGGAAACGGCGACTGATAATTCTAGCATTTCCGAAATGGCGCTTCAGCAGCTGCTTAATTGGATTTGCAATGTACGTAGGTGCGCCATCTTGGATAAAAATGATCACATCCACACATCCACGCTGTTGGAGAGCTCGAATGACGTGGTTGCGCAAAAGACACTCATAGCGCTTACCAGTGACAGTACAGGTAACAGGAGCGGAAGCACCTGCCTTTTCGAAAAAATATGGTCCTGTGATAAATGGTGCCACACAGTGACCTTTTCAGGATTCAGTACTGGTTGATTTGCGTGTGGATTTTCCGTTACCCACATTCGAAAATTCTGTGTATTGACATATCTTGTCAGATGGAAGTGGGCTTCGTCTGTCCACAAAATCTTCCACGGCCAATCATTGTCTACTTAAATCTGAGCAAGGAATTGTAAATCAAATGTCTCTCTTGCTGCCAGATCAACGGGAAGCAACTCATGCTGAACATGGGTAATTTTGAATGGATAGCAAAGAAGGATGTTTCGTAGGATTTTACGCACAGTGCTCATGGGTACGTCCAATGTTCGGGCAAATCTCCGTGCACTACACTTTTGCACACCACCACACGCCTCCCCCTGAATTGCTGTGGCCGTTGCTTCCACTGACGTCAAATCAGTTCCTTCATCAGTGCTCTATTATTGGCAATATTTTTGCTGAACATGGCACCAGTTTTCGCAATTTAGGTGAAGCTTACGTAATTGTTACTGTTGTCTGCCCATGAGAGGTAATTGGTGCAACGTTTTACATAGGCATTTTTGATAAATAA
Source organism: Schistocerca americana (assembly GCF_021461395.2). NCBI lineage: Eukaryota > Metazoa > Arthropoda > Insecta > Orthoptera > Acrididae > Schistocerca > Schistocerca americana. Next base: position 287,460,949 of record NC_060130.1, read on the forward strand.
TATAGGGGTGGAAATACTGTAGTACTGGCAAATATTTTTGAAGATGGTGCCAAAAAATAAGGTAGATAGTTTTGAACATGGCAGTTACATTGTGCGTGGCTGTTAAAGGACTAGCCTGTGACTGACTTTTTTTTTAATGACAGGTAAAATACTAGGTTTTGGTTGATAGAGAGGAGAAGGGAGGGGAGTGAGTGGAAGAGGGAGGTGGGGAAGAGAGAGGGGAGGCATTTCAAAGCAGGAATGGGCTAGTTCCTCCATCTTGAACTTTTATATTTCTCACTACAGACATCTTGATTTTTTTTAGCTTTCCAACACCACCAACAAGGATTTAGAAATTTCCTGCCACCACCATCTTGCATTTTTAAACTTCCTGCCTACATCATTTCCCACCACTGCCGGTTTTTATTTTTGTAGTTCCAGCTGCCACCGTTTTGGATTTTGTGCACTAGAGTTTCCATAGCTATACTACTAACATAGGCGGTTTTTTTAAGACTTTCCAGAGGGCAGTAATGCAAAGCTCAATAACCTTTGAAGTGAAATCTTTACGCAGGAAAGGTATTCGATAATTTATGAGCAAGACATTTTAATTTTACGAAGTGTATTAAAAATGGCTCTAAGCACTATGGGACTTGACATCTTAGGTAATCAGTCCCCTAGATTTAGAATACTTGACCCTAACTAACCTAAGGACGCCACACACAGCCATGCCGGAGGCAGGATTCGAACCTGCGACCGTAGCTGCAGCGCGGTTCCGGTCTGAAGCGCCTAGAACCGCTCGGTCACAGCGGCCGGCGAAGCGTATTATTCCAAGTACTGACGGTCGTTGGGCCTACACTGCCTTACTCCTACTTTCTAGATATTTCAAACGCTGTTACGAAGAACAGCAGTCGACAGAGAAAATACCCATTGTGTAATTAGCACACCGATAGGCAGAAGATGTCGGTTTTCCGAAAATGTTTACTGACCTTGGACGGATATCTTGTTTCTACATCACGAACCTTTTATGAGATATTAAGTCGTCTAATTGAACCTGGAATTTTGTGTATGTCGGTGTATAAAGTACGGAGCGTTCGGTGGGATATACTTGAGCGTCATCGAGCAGTAGTGACAGAAACAGCGTGTTTATCACAACCGGAACACACTTGTCTCATCCGAATAGCATTACATGTGTGGAATGACAGTACTCCTGAGATTAAACCTGGGAGCACGTACGTCATATAATGACATATATGTATGAATCCCAAGCCATCGAGAAGTAGGCGAGTTTTACCTACAATCTCATAGTAGCAGATTCAGAAATGAACTTATCTCTCCGCCGAAGTTGGAGGATAGTCAACTTCTTTTAACATTGATGCTAAACGAAGTAAATACAAATCTGTCTCACAATGTAGACAAAGAGATTGCCTTTTATTACGCTTAGCCATTCCAGTGGAGAAACTATGTCTAAACCGAATCTTCACAGTATTCTTTTTACATTCTAAATCAGTTTTTAATTTGCTTTAATTTTGTCAAACAGTTTGAAAATTTACTTATATTGTTTTAAAAATTCTAATTTTGTAGGAAGTTTATTTCAGTTATTGAGAAAACTTCGGCAAAAGACAAACGAAAAGAAAACCCTCAATGCCGTTGGGAAAATAAATTAATTTCTCAAATTTATGAGGCCACAATTCCTCAAACTGGTTTAACTGCACTTTTTCCTTGGTTTCAGTTCAGCAAACAGACGACCGATTCCAGAGCGAGTGCACCAATTTCCACATGGCGTATTAAAGATTCTGTACTGACATTATGATAATTACATTAAGAAGAAACATAGGCAAGTCCTCACAGGCTGAGTAATGTGTTCTTGGAAGTACAACTTCATAAAACTCATCCAACAAGTATACGACTTCTCAGATAAATGTATGAATGTTTATATCATGAAATATTGCGGATGAAGATGGAGATGATTGTAATATAAACATTAAATCCAGATAACCAGGGCACAGCCATTCAGAAACACCTAGTGGCCATCGAGCTTACATTCAAATTTGCCTAACGGATCACAACTAATAGTGACTTTTCTCAATCCCTTAGATTTGGTTGAAGGGCACTGTGATTTCATTGTGGGTAGCAGTGATGAATAACATTTACTGGAATAGCAAGCAGCCACGTCTAAACCCTCTTTCCGACCCAAGTTTTTGTGATGAAATTTCTCTCGCAACCGAAACTATAACCATCCTGAAGCAAGACTGTATTACTGCGATATAACGATGTTAGTTACGAATTCTTCATGCTCTGTAGTCCACCTTATTTCAGAATCTAAGAAAAATACATGAAGTATATTCAATTACGGCAAGTGCTGTCACTCAGGAGTAGCGATTTAGGAGGGTAAGTGTCTGGTGTGGCTGATCATAATGTCGTCATTGAAAGCCTGGTAAAATATCAGATTATTGTATCAGTAAGCAACTTAACATTTTTATCAAAGCTACGAAATATGTAAACATTGTGTTTGAAGTCCTATCTAGTGTATAAAGAAATGATTTTAGTTGCGAGCATCATCACTAAAGCGTTGAACGAGAACCTGGTGCTTTGTTATGAGAAAAAAATGGCTCTGAGCACTATGGGACTTAACTGCTGTGGTCATCAATCCCCTAGAACTTAGAACTACTTCAACCTAACTAACCTAAGGACATCACACACATCCCTAACCGAGGCAGGATTCGAACCTGCGACCGTAGCGGTCGCGCAGTTCCAGACTGTAGCGCCTAGAACCGTTCAGCCACTCTGGCCGGCTGTTATGAGAGAAACGTGGCTCAGGCACGGTGTTGATTTAAATACTGCTAAGTTATCGCATGAGAAATCGTATCGACATGAAATTCCTAGTTTTAGCTATCTCCCAAAATAGGTGATGATACATCAGGAGTCTGCATTTTCATTGCTAACTCATAAGAAATGGACGCATGAGCTCCTGCACGTGGAATGAACACCTCCGACAAAATAACGTTCCAAAACTGCAACGACAGATGGAAACAGAGAGAAAATGCCAAATGTGATATTAAGCAATAGTTGACGTATAAATAGCAGGTGGAAATTTACGATGTGTTTTGCGTAAAGAGTTAGCTAACAAAACGCATTTTCAAGCTGTGTTGTGCATTTGTTGAAGGCTTATTGCTTTTATATTTAAAACGAACTCTTGGCCAAGCATAGGCAGTTTGAAAAAGAATCCATTTGGTTTTGCGCACCAATTCGTTAGTATATATATAATAAATGAGCCCCTTTGCGTAAGTAACGAAGCAGCCAACAACGCTATGGGTGGACGGATGTGCCCTGCATCAAAGTAAGTCAGACGATTTCTTTTAACGGAATAGTCATGGTCTTCTGTTTGCTGGGAGAAAAATAAGATGTAATTATTGAATACCGTGAAAAAATTACCTTTTAAAATTATATGTTGGCAATATTGCAAAGTCTTTTGAGTTGAGTATTTTTAAATGTTTGTGAGAAGAGGCCTTTTTTCAACAGAAAAAATCCTTCAGAACAATGCATTTGCATACAAACAAGCTTTGGTGTTGGAAACTGAGTCATATGAAGTACGAATCGTTTGAACATACATCCATTCACCAGATTTGTCACCCGATGATTTCCAGTTAGTATGTACATCACTAAGAAAATTTGCATCTGAAATTATTGAGTTCAGTAAAGAGATTGTGGTAAGTATAGCTGGGTAGTCGCGTCCCGGCACCATTATAGAGTTAGTGTTACCTGCGTGGCACAGTCAGGACATTGGCTACATCGAGGGGATTTTCTGAAATCGGATTCACCACTCACAACCTTTTAAAAGGAGATGAGAGGGAGAAAGCATCTCCTTGATTGATTGGGAGTTTGGTAATGCTAATATTGTCGATTATAGACAAGTAGTGGTTTCAGATTTATTCTGCAGAAATAGTAAATTATTACTTTGATATAACACTTTTATTGAAATGTTAGATATACACGGGATTATAGAGAATTAATTTATGTAAGGTGTCTGATCTACTACCCTTTACTATACAATCAGTCAACTATCGAAATGAATCCGAGACGAGTGCTCCTATTCACACAAGTTCTGCTAACTACTGCCCCCCCCCCCTCCCCCCCTGGGCTGGTTTCAGTATTACTATACTATATTTTCACGTGGCTTTGCAGTACAGGAGACAGTTCGTTAGTTATAGCTTGGTCCTATTATTTACTGAAATTCTGAAGTATTACCCGTTGACACACAGACAGGCATTCTCTGTTCAATAACTACTTATATCACAGTTGTTATGTGTTCCCAGAATCCTTCCACCGGCTCCTTGTGGCTGAAGAAACTAAGTCTTAATCTGCTGCTACGGCAGCATCGCCTCTCCGTGCGCTAACTTCAACTGATTAACAAACTTCCCCTCTGCTGATATTGGCTCTCTTTATATTCATCATAACTGATCTGGTTGCAAACGGATCTTGTGTGTGACCTCAATACTTTCTGGTTTAATCCACTAAGAAGTTTTCCATCACGTGTATTGGTGCCGTGTTGCCCGATTGGACTCTCTCTTTGGGAGAATTCCATCTGCATGTGACTGCATTAATGTCAGATTCTTTCTGCTGTCGTAGATTATGTGCGTCAGTGGAATATTTCTTCCATGTTATTTGACTTTGTCCTTTCAGTATCTTAGCGCCTTCTCATGTGTTTGTGTACTGGCTGGTTGCCTAAATGACGATTGACCTCCAGCTTAAAGTGGCGTCACCTTCTCCAAATCCGCGCGGGGTAGCCGCGCGGTCTCAGACGTCTTGTCACGGTTCACGCGGCTCCCCCCGTCGGAGGTTCGAGTCCTCTCTCGGGCATGGGTGTGTGTGTTGTTCTTAGGGTAAGTTAGTTTAAGTTAGATTAAGTTGTGGTTAAGCTTAGGGACCGATGACCTCAGCTGTTTGGTCCCATAAGATCTTACCACAAGTTTACAAATTTTTATCTTCTCCAAATATCCTAATAGTTGTCCCACGTCATGAACAAAGGCGAGGCAAGGCACTTAAGCCATCCTCAAGTAATTCTTTTTTGTCTTAAAGTTAGTTAAATTTTTCAATTGTCTGAGATCACGACACTGTAAATTAGTTAAACGAAGATCGCAGTCTAAATGAGAACTACGTCAAAAAGTGCATTTTGAGCTGGAAACCACAGGAGTAGACAGCTAGGTGGAAAACGTTAATTTTTGCTTCCGTGACCTGAATTCAGTCTGTGTTTATAATTGCCTGCGTGACTGATATGCCGGCCGGGGTGGCCGAGCGGTTCTAGGCGCTACGGTCTGGAACCGCGCTACAGCTACGGTCGCAGGTTCGAATCCTGCCCCGGGCATGGATGTGTGTGATGTCCTTAGGTTAGTTAGGTTTAAGTAGTTCTAAGTTCTAAGGGACTGATGACCTCAGAAGTTAAGTCCCGCAGCGCTCAGAGCCATTTGAGCCATTGACTGAAATCGGTAGCATGTTGCCAGATTGCCTCACAGGCTGGAGAAATGCAGTTACGCCAAACCAAGTGATCTTCTGAAACTATAATATTATCGCTAGGTGCATTACGAAACGTATTTCTTCATCACGAGAAATGTTAGCTCCCAAAAATATAGATTTCGAGGCGCGCTATGCTGTGTTTGCCGTTAAGATATGCAATAAAACGCAGACAGTACCCATTAACGGAGCGTGGCTAATCCAGGCGGCCCTTCAGAAGCAAAACAATTGAGCGTGAATCCCGCAGGCCGTGAGTGCGGAACGTAATGCTAGCAGATGGCCCTCGCGGCGGCTGCGGCTTAAGCAGATTACTGCGCTAGGTGCCACTGGCGCAGCTGCTGCTCCTGCGGGAGTGCTCAGCTACTTTCAGAATAACGGACTGTGAAGCCGAGTGAAATGACTCGTTCATCTTTCCAGCACGTACCCTGAGACTGAAGACCATTTAAGTCTTTCCCGAAACAGAAACCTATTGGCTAACTTTCTTCTTCTCTTGGTGAGTGATTTGTCTGTGTGTTCGACTGCACACACACACACACACACACACACACACACACACACACACACACACACACAGGCATCCGCCGAAACTCCTACCTAAAATATGAGTGCAAACTTTCAAGTCAAGTATCCCAGTGCTACTGCTTACGTACACAAAAACCTTTCAATATCCATGTGGCTAAAAAGATGCTAAGAAAATAATAATTAACATTTCATATTAGACATAAATTAGGTAATGTCCTATAACGACTAGGGTGGTGGGCCACTGTGGCAGATAGTGGAACTGAGTGGTGGACGTGAGGATGCCAGTGATCAACCACACAGGAGTGGTGTGGTCAATTGGTGCCTGCTAGATGTTCGATGAGATTTCAGAGAAACACCTTTAGAAAACCATTCATTTATTACTCAGAGTGTATCATTGGACACGCTGTTGCGGCAGGGAGCCAGTGCCCAGTGGTGTCCATAGTACAACATCAGGTGGGGAAGACGTGCTCAACATGCGGCTCAAGCCCACGAGTATGCGGCAGGAGAGGAGACAGTTTGTCAGCTCCAGCGACACTGCTTAGCTGATGAACCAGCAGGATGAGACGAACTGCGCAGACTAGAGGCCACTGACAGCCATTGGCGAGCCGGCCGGGGTGGCCGAGCGGTTCTAGGCGCTACAGTCTGGAATCGCGCGACCGCTACGGTCGCCGGTTCGAATTCTGCCTCGGGCATGGGTGTGTGTGATGACCTTAGGTTAGATAGGTTTAAGTAGTTCTAAGTTCTAGGCCACTGATGATCTCAAAAGTTAAGTCCCATAGTGCTCAGAGCCGAGCCATGGGCAAGGATGTCCAAGGGCTGCATGACCATGCTGGAAACCCCACACAGAAGAAGCAGCTCACAACAGTAGAGTCTGCCCAGATCAGAAAAAGGCACTCAAGGAGTTTGCCCACATAGTCGATGACGTTTCAATGGCTGCACGGCCCTGGCTGAGAGCCAAGGATGACTAGGATGGAAGTTGGCAGCTGTTGAGGTAGGCTGTCTTCGTGGCCCGTCAGTTGGAGACTGCTTTGTCCACATCACTGGACTTGGCACGAACAGCAGCGCCAAAGTTAGCAGTGGCAAAGTCCACAAGAGTAGATTTCAGGAACCTTGGAGTCTCTTAGGTACATGCGAAGACTGAGGCTCCTCTTTCTAGCTGATTGCTGGTAGACTGAAAGAGAGAGAGGAATGAGAAGATGTGTGAAATATATATGCCATACATGTCTGCTAGCGATGCTGCAGATACAGGTAGATGTATATACATTGACAGAAAAAAACTGAAACATCAAAAAATGATTAATGCAGAGTAATACGTTTATCTAGGTACCACATTTAAGTAATTAACCCTGCGAGATCACAATTTAATGAAAGCTTGAGCCGGCCGAAGTGGCCGTGCGGTTAAAGGCGCTGCAGTCTGGAACCGCAAGACTGCTACGGTCGCAGGTTCGAATCCTGCGTCGGGTATGGATGTTTGTGATGTCCTTAGGTTAGTTAGGTTTAATTAGTTCTAAGTTCTAGGGGACTAATGACCTCAGCAGTTGAGTCCTATAGTGCTCAGAGCCATTTTTTGAAAGCGTGAGATAAGCCACTGAAAATATGAAATGCTGGTACCATACATTAATAATCGGTGTAACCGCCTGAATATTGAATGCAAGAACGCAAACGAGCATGCATTGTGTTGTACAGGTGCCAGATGTCAGTTTGTGGGATGGAATTCCATGCCTGTTGCACCTGGTCAGTCAGTACAGGGACCGTTACTGCAGTTTGAGGAAAACAGAGGAGTTGCCGTCCGACAATGTCCGATATGTACTCTATTGGAGACAAATCTGCTGCTCAGGTAGGCCAACGAAACATGTCGATACTCTGTAGAGCAATTTTGGTTACAACAGCGGTATGTGGGCGAGCTTTATCCTGTTGGAAAACACCCCCTGGGATACTGTTCATGGATGGCGGCACAACAGGTCGAATCACCAGATTGATGCACAACTTTGCAGTCAGGGTGCATGGGAAAACCATCGATTATTTTACCAGTTCCTAACCAGGAGTGAATAACGTAATTTCATCTGTGTCCTTTGGTAATTTGGTTTGTTGACTTTCTGCGTGTTAATGCAATATTTAATAGACACAGGTCTGTCGTTTTTGTTTGTGCCGGAAAGAAAAGCGATTTTTTGACATATAACAAATTTCTAATGATTAGCGTAATATTTTGTTTCGTCTGAGTGCTTTGGTAGTTCAGTTTTTGAATCTCTGCTTGTTAATATAATTTATTGGACCCAGTTCTTGTGTTTTCGTCAGTGTCTACAGTTGAGATCCGTAGCGCGTGTCGATAGTCCTTGGTCTGTGTGATGTAATTCTCCACTCTTTAGTATCGATATGGACGGTGATTGCTGTGTGCGGATGCGAGCTGAATTGATGACACTTCGTTTTCAGCTCCAGCCTGTGATGGCTTCGGTTGCAACAGCTTAAGGCTGCAGAGGCTGGGCATCATCTACATCTACGTCCATACTCCGCAAGCCACCTGACGGTGTTTGGCGGAGGGTACCTTGAGTACCTCTATCGGTTCTCCCTTCTATTCCAGTCTCGTATTATTCGTGGAAAGAAGGATTATCGATATGCCTCTGTGTGGGCTGTAATCTCTCTGACTTTATCCTCATGGTCTCATCGCGAGATATACGTATGACGGAGCAATATACTGCTTTACTCCTCGGTGAAGGTATGTTCTCGAAACTTCAACAAAAGCCCGTACCTAGCTACTGAGCGTCTCTCCTACAGAGTCTTCCACTGGAGTTCATCCATCATCTCCGTAACGCTTTCGCGATTACTAAATGATCCTAAAGCGAAATGCGCTGCTCTACGTTGGATCTTCTCTATCAACCCTATCTGGTACGGATCCCAGTCTGGTGAGCAAGCAGTGGGAGAATAAGTGTACTGTAACCTACTTCCTTTGTTTTCGGATTGCATTGCCTTAGGATTCTTCCAATGAATCTCAGTCTGGCATCTGCTTTACCGACGATCAACTTTATATGATCATTCCATTTTAAATAACTCCTAATGCCTACTCCCAGATAAGTTATGGAATTAACTGGCTAATGGCTCTGAGCACTATGCGACTTAACTTCTGAGGTCATTAGTCGCCTAGACCTAAGAACTAATTAAACCTAACTAACCTAAGGACATCACACACATCCATGCCCGAGGCAGGATTCGAACCTGCGACAGTAGCGGTCGCTCGGCTCCAGACTGTAGCGCCCAGAACCGTACGGCCACTCCGGGCGGCTGGAATTAACTGCTTCCAGTAGCTAAATGATAAGGGATCTTTCTTTCTATGTATTCGCAGCACATTACACTTGTTTACATTGAGATTCAATTGCCATTCCCTGCACCATGCGTCAATTCGCTGCAGATCCTCCTGCATTTCAGTACAATTTTCCATTGTTACAACCTCTCGATGTACCACAGCATTATCAGCAAAAAGCCTCAGTGAACTTCCGATGTTATCCACAAGGTCATTTATGTATATTGTGAATAGCAACGGTCCTACGACACTCCCCTGCGGCACACCTGAAATCACTCTTGCTTCGGAAGACTTCTCTCCATTGAGAATGACATGCTGCGTTCTGTTATATAGGGACTCTTCAATCCAGTCACACAATTAGTCTAATAGTCCATATGCTCTTACTTTGTTCATTAAACGACTGTGGGGAACTGTATCGAACGCCTTGCGGAAGTCAAGAAACACGGCATCTATCTGGTAACCCGTGTCTATGGCCCTCTGAGTCTCGTGGTCAAATAGCGCGAGCTGGGTTTCACACTATCGTCTTTTTCGAAACCCATGCTAATTCCTACAGAGTAGATTTCTAGTCACCAGAAAAGTCATTATACTCGAACATAATACGTGTTCCAAAATTCTACAACTGATCGACGTTAGAGGTATAGGTCTATAGTTCTTCACATAGGTTCGACGTCCCTTCTTGAAAACGGGGATGACGTGTGCCCTTTTCCAATCCTTTGGAACTCAACGCTCTTCTAGAGACCTGCGGTACACTGCTGCAAGAAGGGGGGCAAGTTCCTTTGCGTACTATGTGTATAATCGAACTGGTATCCTATCAGATCCAGCAATTTTAATTGTTTCTCTATCCCTCTGTCGTCTATTTCGATATCTACCATTTTGTCATCTGTGTGACAATCTAGACAATCTAGAGAAGGAACTAGAGTGCAGTCTTCCTCTGTGAAACAGCTTTGGAGAAAGACATTTAGTATTTCGGCCTTTAGTCTGTCATCCTCTGCATAAGTACCATTTTGGTCATAGAGTGTCTGGACATTTTGTTTTGATCCATCTACCGCTTTGACATAGGACCATAATTTCTTAGGATTTTCTGCCAAGTCAGTACAAAGAGCTTTACTGTCGAATTCATTGAACGCCTCTCGCATAGCCCTCCTCACACTACATTTCGCTTCGCGTAATTTTTGTTTGTCTGCAAGGCTTTGGCTATATTTATGTTTGCTGTGAAGATCCCTTTGCTTCCGCAGCAGTTTTCTAACTCGGTTGTTGTACCACGGTGGCTTTTTTCCATCTCTTACGATCTTGCTTGGCACACACTCATCTAATGCATATTGTACGATGGTTGTGAACTTCGTTCACTGACCCTAAACACTATCTGTACGTGAGACAGAACTTTTGTGTTGAGCCATCAAGTACTCTGATATCTGCTTTTTGTCACTTTTGCTAAACAGAAAAATCTTCCTACCTTTTTTAATATTTCTATTAACGGCTGAAATCATTGATGCAGTAACCGCTTTATGATCGTTGATTCCCTGTTCTGCATTAACTGTTTCAAAGGAACCAACGGACGTCCAGCGCAATCCATAAGTCCGCCGATCAGTCCGCACCGGTGACCAGTCCACTCACTGATCGCACTGAAGAGGTTGACCCCTCACACGTGGTCGAGTGGGAGGTCGCCTTGGGACGTGGCAGGCGGTGAAAGACTTCCCAGGGGGCCGAATGTAAGGCCTCCTCAGTTAGTTTGGCAAACAGGTTCCAGGTGCTGTATTTGGCTGACACTGTCCCTCAGCAAGATGCGGTCGCTTGTCCTGTTTCAGAGAAAACCTCTCAGCCTGCAAGATCTGGACAGTCACAGAGGGTGAGATTATTGGTCGTTGGGAACTACAAAGTTATGGGCGTTATGGAGTCTGTTACTGACATGGCTGCCAAGGAGGGCAACAAAGTCAATGTGCACTCCGTGTGTATACTGGAACTAGTCATTCCAGATGTAGAACGGGTCCTTCTGGATGCCATGAAGAGCAAAGGGTGTAGCCAAAAGCAGATGGTAGCTCATATCGGTATCAGTGATGTGTGTCACTTTGGATCGGAAGATATTCTCTCTGGTTTTGGGCAGGTATCAGAAGTGGTAGAGGCTGCCAGTATTGCTTGCGTGATGAAAGCAGAGCTCACCATTTGCAAGATAATCGACAGCACCGATTGCGGACTTGTGGTATAGAGCCGAATGGAGGGTCTGAATCAGAGGCTCAAACGGTTCTACGCCCGTGTAAGCTGCAAATTCCTCGACATGCGCCAGTGGATGATGGAGTTTTGGGTTCCTCTAACTACGTCAGGGCCCCTTTACACGCAGGAGGTGACTACGCGGGTAGCAGCGGTTATGCGGTGTGGACTGGGTGGTTTTTTAGGTTAGAGGGTCTCGAGGAAACACAAAAAGGGCTTCACTCTCAAAGGGGGCAGATCGAAAATAGGAAGATTGTAGATCTAGGAACCGTCGGTATAGCAGTTGTAAACTGTCTTATCTGTGTTCTGAAAGTACCAGAGCTCCAAGCGCTAATAGAAAGCACTGATGCTCAAATCGTTACACGGAGTGAAAGCTGGCTAAAGCCGGAAATAAGTTCATCCGAAATTTTTGCGAAGGACCTAACGGTGTTCAGAAAGAATAGGCCAAATACTGTTGCAGGAGGCATGTTTGTTTCTGTTAGAAGTAGTTCATCTTGCAGTGAAATTGAAGTAGATCGTTCCTGTGATTTAATATGGATAGGGGTCATCCTTGGCAATGGGAATAAAATAATAATTGGATCCTTTTACCAGCCTCCCAACTCAGATGATACAATTACTGAAAGGTTCAAATAAAATTTGAGTTTAATTTGAAACCCATATCCAGCCATACTTTTATAGTTGGTGGTGACTTCAATTTACCCTAGATATGTTGGTGAAAATACATATTTAAATCCGGAGGTAAGCATAGGTGTCATCCGAAATTGTGCTAAACACATTCTCTGAAAATTAATTCGAGCAGTTGGTTCATGAGCCCATTCGAATAGTAAACGGTTGTGAAAGCACGCTTGACCTCTTGGCAACAAACGATATCAAAACGGATACAGGGATTAGTGAACAAAAAGCAGTCGCAGCGAGACTGAATACCGTAACTCCAAAACATTCCAAAAATAAAAGAAAAATATTTCTATTTAAAAAAGCAGACAAAAATTCACTTGACGCATTCCTGCGAGACCATCTCCTCTCCTTCCAAATTAACAATGCAATTGTAGACGAGATGGGGCTTGAATTCAGAGAAACAGTTTCGACAGCAGCTGAGAGATTTATACCAAATAAATGAACAAACGACGGAGTTGATCCCACTTAGTACACAAAACGGATTAGAACACTGTTGCAGAACCAACAAAAAAAGCATTCCAAATTTAAATGAACGTCAAATCTCGAAGACTGGCGATCTTTTACACAAGCCCTAAATTTAGCGCAGACATAAATGCAAGTTGGTTACAATAGTTTCTACAATGAAACTTTGTCTCGAAACCTGACAGAAAATCCAAAGGGTCTCTGGTTGTATGTGAAGTATGCTAGGGGCAAGAAAAAATCAATGGCTTTTCTACGAGGTAGCGATAGAAATACTATCGACGACAGTGCTTCCAAAGGAGAATTACTAAATGTAGCCTTTCGAAGTTCGTTCACCAAGGAAGACGAAGTAAATATTTCAGAATTCGAATCTAGAGCAGCTGCCATCATGAGTATATTAGAAGTAGATAATCTCTGAGTAGTGAAGCAACTTAAATAATGTAATTTTACTAGTTAGGTTCCTTTCGGACTATGCTTGTACAATAGCTCCATACTTAACAATAGCAGCGAGGGACAGCCGCGCGGACTTGGGCTCTTGCCACTTTTCGCGCGGCTCCCCCCATCGGAGTTTCAGACCTCCCTCGGGCATGGTTGTGTGTGTTTTCCCTAGCGTAAGTTAGATTAAGTAGTGTGTAACCCTGGAGACCGATGACCTCAGCAGTTTAGTCCTACAAGACCTTACCACAAATTTCCAAATTTCTTAACAATAATATACAAGCACTCCCTTGACGAAAGGTCCGTACCCAAAGGCTGGAAAGTTGCACAGGTCACACCAATATTCAAGGAAGACTACAGGAGTAATCCACTAAACTACAGACATATACCACTGACGTCGATATGAAGCAGGATTCTGTAACTTATATTGCGTTTCAACATAGTTAATTACCTCGACGAGAAGGGTCTGTTGACACACAGTCAACCTGGATTTAGAAAACACCATTCTTGTGAAACTCTTTACTGACAAGAAATATTGAGTGGTACTGACAACGGATTTCAAATTGATTCTGTGTTTCTAGATTTCTATAAGGCCTCACAAGCGGCTTGTAATTAAATTGCTTGCGTATGGAATATCGTCTCAGTTATGCGACTGGATTCGTGATCTCCTGTCAGAGAATTCACAGTGCGTAGTAACTGATGGAAAGTCATCGAGTAAATTACAAATGATTTCTGGTGTTTCCCAAGGTAGTGTTATATGACCTCTGCTGTTCCTTATCTGTCTAAATTATTCAGGAGACAATCTGAGCAGCCGTCTTAGGTTGTTATGACATGATGCTGCAGTTTACCGTCTAGTAAAGTCATCGGAAGATCAAAATAAATTGCAAAACGATTTAGGAAGGATATCTGTATGGTGGGAAAATTGGCAATTGTCCCCAAATAATGAGAAGTTTGACGACATCGACATGAGTGCTATAAGGAATCCATTAAAATTCTGTTACATTAAACTAGTCAAATAAGTGCCGTAAATTAAGCTGAATACATAGGAATTACGACTACGAACAAGAGAAATTGGAAAGAATAAGTAGTTAATGTTGTGGGGAAGACGAAATTAGGAGACGCAAAAGATCTGCTGAAGTGGCTGCCTATACTACGGTTGTATGTCCTCTTTTGGAGTACTGCTGCGCGATGTGGGATCTTTACCACACAGGATTAACGGAGTACATGGAGAAAGTTTGAAGAAGAGCAGCACGTTTTGTATCACCGAGAAATAGGGAAGAGAGTGTCACGGACATGAGAGTGGCGGCAGGAAGGGCATCTGGCCACCCCTTCAACTAACAATGCCACGTCCGATTAACCATGCCGACCCTGCGTATCCGCGGGGAAAATGGCACAAGCAAAAGAAAGGAAGAGAGTGTGACAGACATGATACGGATTTGGGATGCACATCACTAAAACAAAGGCGTTTCTCCTTGGGGCGGGATCCTCTCACGAAATTTCAATCACCAACTTACTCCTCCGAATGAGAAAATATTCTGTTACGCCCACCCACATAGGGAGATACGAACATCATAATGAAATAAAGGAAATCAGAGCTCGCACGGAAAAATATGGGTGTTTGATTTTTCCGCGTGCTGTTCGAGATTGGAATAATAGAGAATTATAGTGAACACTCTAAAAATGGCTCTGAGCACTATGGGACTTAACATCAATGGTCATCAGTCCCCTAGAACTTAGAACTACTTAAACCTAACTAACCTAAGGACATCACACACATCCATGCCCGAGGCAGGATTCGAACCTGCGACCGTAGCAGTCGCGCGGCTCCGGACTGAGCGCCTAGAACCGCTAGACCACCGCGGCCGGCAGTGAACACTCTGCCAGGCACTTACGTGTGATTTGCAGAGCATCCACGTAGATGTAGACGTAGACGTAGATGGGAGGGCGTGAAACCGTCGTCTTCCAGAGGAACAGCTCCTTGACACCTGTACGGCGGGGCGGATACACGTTGGCGGCGGCTCCATTGTACGCTGGGGAACATTCTCGAAGGCACCCATGGGTCCAGTGGACCTCGTGCAAGTCACCATGGTGACCAAGGACTATCGTACACTTGTTCAGTTTCCTGACGACTGTGGAATTTTTCTACAAGATAATGCGCCGTGTCAAAAGGGCTGGAGTGTGGTGGTGTGGTTCGAGGAACAGAGTGGCGATTTCCATTTGATGTGCTAGCCCCTAAAATCGCCATATCTGAACTCGATCGAACGCGTCTTGGATGTGATTGAATGTGGCGTCAGAGTTCATGGCCCTCCTCCCCGGAATTCATAGGGATTAGGTGACTTGTGTGTGTAGATGTGGTTGCCACCTCCCTCCAGCGAAATACCAAGTCCTCATTGCTTCCATGCCACGACGCGTTGCCAAAGGTGGACATACCGGTTGTTAGGGTGCTGCTTATAATGTTCTGGCTGATCAGTGCATCATTGTAATTCACACTTATTTTTCCTTTGTGGAATTTGCAGTAATGTTAACTTCGCACTGTGGTCACTACTGCTGGTGGTATGGTGTTCGTCTTTTAGTGTTTTCGTTTTACATTAAGACCTTACGTTTGTACATCGACCTCTTTATATTGTTGTAATGCGGAAATGGCAGTTTTGTTAATCTGACACATTTGTAACTACTGTTGACTGTATTGTCTTTTATGCCCAAAGCTAAAAGTAAATAACTGAAAAGCAATACTGCGAGGCGTTCCGCCCATGATCCGTCAGCATTTGCGGCCGAAAGTGTGGTGTAAAGGCAGGCACCGGCGCCTGTAACTTCGACGCACTTTAGCGTCGTTAGATGACGTTTCCCGACACGTGTTCCTACTCTTGATCTTTTCCGCAAGACACCCTCTACAACACCTCGAAGTTTCTCACAACGCCTCTGAGACACCCTATATAAACGATGATTGTTCGTAGCAAAAATATCGAAAAGTTGTCGTACGCGGCTCGTGGCCTAGTGGCTAGCCTTGTTGCCTCTGGATCATGGGGCCGGGTTAGGTTCCCGGCGAGGTTGGGGATTTTCTCCCCCCGGGGACTGGATGTTTGTGGTTTCCTCATCGTTCCATCATTATTCATGAAAGTGGTGAGATTAGACTGAGTGAAGATTGGTTAATTGTAAGGGTGCTGATAACCGCGCAGTTGAGCACTCCACAGACCAAACATCATCACCATCGAAAAGTTCGTGACTGCTCCTGCTGTCCTACGAAATCGTTCTCCAGACCACAACTCTAGGTATAGGTTCAGTGGGACTAACACGCGTGCAGGTTGATTGTGTGCCCTCAGCTGGCCTCCTTGTAACCAACACACGGTCATCACTGACACACAGGCAGAACCAGCTTTCATCAGAAATCACAACATTCATCTACCGTGCCGTCCAATGATCTCTCGCTTGACACCACTGAAGCCGCAAATGGCGGTAGTTTGGAGTAAGTGGAATGCACGCTACAGGTTGCCTGGCTTGGAGCTGGTCTGGTTAGTAACCGACTGGTGATAGTTTTTTGTGTCATTGTGGTGCCATCTGCTGCTGCAGATGCGGTTTGATGCGCCAGCTCCGAACACGATGGTCTTCGCTCACGGCAGAGTCACGTAGCCGTCCGATAACCGGTCTTCTTGTGACCGTACATTCTAGTGACCACCTTTGACAGCAATCATGTACGGTGGCTACATTCCTGCCAAGTCTTTCTGCAGTATCGCAGAAGGATCATCCAGCATCTCGCAGCCCTATCACACAGCCTCGTTAAAACTATTATTAGGTGCTGATAATGGCGTCTTTGTCTCCTTAAAGGCGTTCTTGACTAACGTTAACTCACCACGTCCAGTCTCAAAGGTAAGTAACACTCACGACTGTTAGGGCCTGTATTTAAAACAAACCGTATTTGAATCCTCATGAAAACTGAACAGACATCAACTTTCAGACCTAGAAACACGCCTACCAACGTTCATTTATGTCGCACAACTCCTTCTTGGTGTTGTGATTCCTTACCATCAGTGCTGAAAGTAAACCGATGTCTTACACTTTATTTGGAAATAAATTCGCTATATGCGAATGTCCTGGCATCGGCTTTGCTAGTGACGTATCAAAATTGCTACGCTAGTGACATATCAAAATTTGTGCTGGACCTCATTGGCAGTATATATACATTGTAGAGCAGCAGCGCGGTATTATTGAGGGCCGTAACTAAACCGCGAAATCAGTTATCTTGATACACCGCACCGCGCGGGATTAGCCGAGCGGTCTGAGGCGCTGCAGTCATGGACTGTGTGGCTGGTCCCGGCGGAGGTTCGAGTCCTCCCTCGGGTATGGATGGATGTGTTTGTCCTTAGGATAGTTTAGGTTAAGTAGTGTGTAAGCTTCGGGACTGATGACCTTAGCAATTCAGTCCCATAAGATTTCACACCCATTTGAACATTTGATACACCGCCATCTTCCGAGTAGATGATTCATGTCACAGTCACACCTGGACACGCATAATTAAATCGCAGGTACATAGGTTCTGCAAGTATAGTAGGTGTGCAATGTAACGAGTTCTGCAGTGGACGAGGGAATCTTTTCAAACTACTAAATTTTGACTCAAAATTTCTGTTTCAAGACACCACGTCAGACTTAGGTTAACTTAAGCTTCGTGTTCTATGGAAGACACGTCTGACTTGTAATAAGTGGAAGATCATCAGACGCTCGAGTCCTTTCTCCAGGATTAGTAACAGGTTTTAACACACCAGTTTAGACCCCACGACGTCTTGTCTGAGGTACTCAGACAGCACTTCATTATGACTGGAGTAAAGTGGTCCATTTCTTCTCGAATTATGAGATCTGTTACACGAATACTTAGATAGCCAACTTTCTGTTCTATTTCTCTTTATTCCTCTTGTGCTTTTCTCCTTCTCCATTTCGTTCTACATTTTTCCACTTCATTACATTTTTGTGGCATTATCCTCTGAATCGCCCATGGTGTTCGTTCTTTCCGTGTGCTATACGAGATTAGAATAATAGAGAATTATGAAAGTGGTTCGATGAACCTTCTACCAGGCACTTAAATGTTATTTGTAGAGTATCGATGTAGATGTAGAACTCCTTCAGGTGTGATTGGAGTTGGCTCGTCTAGTTTATACGGCTGTTCTCATAGTGTAAACTTCTCCCAGTTTGTCAGGCAATGGATCACACGGCTATGTCGGTATTCTGAATCCACTCCATTGCGTACTTTATAATTAAGCCAGCGTAACTTCTCTTTGAAGCTGATAAGGCTATTGTGGTAGATGGAACAAAGCGCCTCCGTTTAGTGTTGTGGTAGATCGCCGATTAGCGTAATTGCAGTAGCTAATTAAGGACGGGTACCTGGAGGCAAATAGTGGTCAAGCGGCAAATCTCGTAGCATCGTTAACTATCATCTAGCTGCGCAACTTGCAAATGCGCTTAATGACGACCCTTGCCCCAAGACTGTTCGAGTCATTGCTACCAGTAAAGGGTAGTGGTCAGTCAGAGACACCGATATCATAATATTTGTCGATCTCATGACTTGTCACTTCATATACCCAGTGCCATGGTAAACAATTTCATGGCTGCATTTCATGCTTTGTATATCGTTTACTGACCTATATAAAAATATACGAAAACGGCAAGCAAAAATGAATAAATAGGTGAACGTGACACACTATAGGCTTTTGTTCTCAAGATGCTTCCAGTAATCAGAGTGAATAATTTCTGGTCCCTCGGACTGCTACCTATGCTAAATACGTCTGTTTCCATGTTAATGGATGTATTTACTAATGCATATTTGGTCACCAGAGTAGAACGTACCTGTATCCAAACAGTTCTATGTTCAGTTCTGATCATATCAAACTTTCCGTGTGGTTCGCGTACGGAATAGACAGATTAACGTACCGGACATTTTTCATTTCATGGCGAACGTGGTGTTACTCCTGGTTTCAACGTTTCTTTCCATTTCAGCTCATCCACAAAAACGAAGCGATTACATTACATATAACATTCGCCCATAGAAGCCTTGTACGCCTTGCAACTATGTAGTATGTGTAACATAGAATGCTGGGACAATGCTGGCAATAATATGTACGATCTTGTGTTTTGGTACTTTGAAGAACATGTCAGTTTTAAAAGTAAGTCTCCTCCGAAAGTAAGTACAAAATTGCCCCTGACGTTGAGTTTTGATCGTACCATAAGCAAAAAACCGCTCATTCCGCAATTGCATCACAACAGATGTCACGTGCTGCACATGCTTCATCGATCGTGATATTGAGATCTGAAGTAATATTTACGGACTGAAATGAATAAAGTACATATTCTCTGTTTTTTTTTCCTTTTTTTTTTTTTGTCACGGCACCTTCACTCTCAAATAAATTTGATTACATATACCTAAATAATTGTGGCTCCGCCAATATAAATACGGAAGGATGTAATTGGATCGCTTGTGTGTTTTATCCCAGCACTTAAATTACTTTCTCCTCTCAAAATGCCTTGTTGTACGTCAAAAATGGCATGCAGCACAACAAGCCACCTAATTCTCCCACCATCACCATCACCAGTGTCATCAGCGACTGTGTGGAACGGAGTTTTCAGATTGTAGGGAAGGAAAGGCCATACCACTTTCAGGAAGTCCATGAGTGGCACAGAAAACGTAGTGTTGAAAACAATCTCGACGGCCGGAGTGGCCGAGCGGTTCTAGGCGCTACAGTCTGGGACCGCGCGACCGCTACGGTCGCAGGTTCGAATCCTGCATCGGGCATGGATGTGTGTGATGTCCTTAGGTTAGTTAGGTTTAAGTAGTTCTAAGTTCAAGGGACTGATGAACCCAGAATTTAAGTCCCATAGTGCTAAAGAGCCATTTGAACAATTTTTGAAAACAATCTCACTTACTGCTAATAATAACAATAACAACAATAGTAATAACAACATCTTGCTCTGTTGAACAAGCAGTTTCTCACATTTCCTCTCGAGACTGAAAACGTACTATTTTGAAAATTTCAATAGCCGAATCGTTCTAGGTATTTGCTGTGACATGAATCTGGATCTTCCGTATCGGTATCCACCAATATTAAACACTATACTTCTGATTTTATCAGCTTCTGCTGTACACGGTGATACACAGTTTATACAACACCGACAAAATTTCGGAGGTTACTGATGGATGTTTTTTGAGTGGTCCCGTGGTCTGCGGTGGCTCGTTACTCAAAGCCCACATTTATCTTTTACCTGTAATGCATTGAGATATCTGCACATAGTGCAAATGTCGGCGGTATGCGCTGTGTGTCTTGTTTGGAAACAAACTAGTTTCATTCACATTTGGTACTTAAGGGGGTAGGCCAAGGTGACACTTGACTTTGGAACCGATATTCATGATTTTTTCAATAAAATAAGAAACAGATTACAAAACTGACTTTAGAGCTTTATTGTACACTATTAAGGTTGTGATACGTATTTTTAAGTAAAAAACTTGCAAAATGAGGACATTGCACGGCATCGACGAAAGGACTTCGCGGGTTGCAAGGGCGGTTGGAAAACGCCACAATTTTCAACCTGGACCAAAATTTCAGAAATTGCTTTGAAACTGATGATATTCTTTATCGTAGTACGTAGGCATATGTAAAAAAACGTCTTTAAGGAAATGGAGGCACTCTGAAATAAAAGTCAATTTTTTCGACAAAAAAGTCGTTATAAAAACGTGCACCAAAAATCTAAATTGAAATATATCGTGAAAATACTACGTAATACAGTAGAAAAAAACGCCGACTCACAAGTTACAAAATGGTATGATGTTACTGCATGTATATTTCGTGAGTTATAGCTCCTGCCAACTTGAAAAACAAGCGTTTAAAGTTTGAACTCGTGTTTTTTAAAAAAATGGTTCAAATGGCTCTGAGCACTATGGGACTCAACTGCTGAGGTTATTAGTCCCCTATAACTTAGAACTAGTTAAACCTAACTAACCTAAGGACATCACAAACATCCATGCCCGAGGCAGGATTCGAACCTGCGACCGTAGCGGTCTTGCGGTTCCAGACTGCAGCGCCTTTAACCGCACGGCCACTTCGGCCGGCCGTGTTTTTTTAATATCGAAATTTAACAGACCTTTAATCGGCAATGCCATCACCGTACAGTTGGCCTTTTTTTTTCGCCAATGTCGAAACACTGTCATTTTACGAAATTATATCGATAAACTGGCTTCCGCTTCCCAGACGAAACCATTTTTTACACGACTGAGATTATTTTTACCCTTTCTATCAGTATAATTACCTTTGTTTGTCACTTTCAAGCATTTACGTTTTACTTCGCAAAAAGTACAAGCGAAATGACAAGTTATGCAAACGCGAGACAAGCACATGTTTTTAGACTGTTTATCATATACAAATCATGCTAAGAAGAGAAATCTTACTGGGAATAGTATTTTAGTTGATACTAACGCTCGATGTGATACTACCTGTACTTTGTCGGGAACTACGAGGGTTATTCGGAAAGTAAGGAACGATCGGTTGCGAAATGGAAAATACTGTGAAAATCTGATGAAACTTTGCAGATATGCGTTGGGCACAGTGTCTAGTACGCCCCTCGATCGCATCATGTTGCTCTTTTCAGTCATAACCGATATTTATTTCAAGATTCTGCTACCAGTCAGTTTTTATTTTATGCTTAATGTAACATAATGCAATGCGATTCGAACATGTCCTGTTCATCTTCAAGCGTTTGTACATACATATATACAGACATATAGAAATGTTACTTAAAAATAAACAGTCTTAAACTAGATTCATCTAGAACACTTTGTTTTTTACTGTAGCTGCTGGTGTGGCATTTGGGGGAAGGAGGGGTGCAGTGTATATCTAGAAATCGAAGTCAGTGATGTCTTCTGCTGGTTTACTCTTTGTTGTTGACTATGTACATCACAGCCTGTATCGGATGCAAATAGATTTTATCAGTTATGTGTTACGAAAATAGTGTGAAAGGCTTTTATATGACAGTTGATCACTTACAATTACATCATCTTGCTGCTTGAGTTGCATCACTGGTGTAATGGCGGAGCTGTTGATTGACATTACACTGTTGCACATTATATGTTGTCACTGATTGCCACTGCACAAATTGCTTCGATGTTATACACACAACAAAATATGGCGGACTGTAGCATGTGAGTCTGTATCGATTATCGAGGTTTTGTATCGATATTCTCGTTCTAGTCAATTATTTACATTGGCATTTCTTGAATCTATTGAGTTAGAACTGGCTTAAGACTGTTGAAGAATTTTGAGTTTTTGAATACGGTTATTTCATTAAGAATGTTATCTCCATGCTTTGTGTTATGTATGGAAATTTCCATTTCTTCCATGATATCCCTTCTTTTACTTTTTCCTATTTTGTGTAAAATTTCGAGTTTGTCTTCGATTTTGAAAGGGTGGCCTGTGTCTTTAATGTGAGCTGCTATCGCTGATTTCTTACATTTATCAAGCTTGTAGCAGTCTAAATGTTCTTTGAATCGGGCTCTGAAATTTCTGACTGTTTGGCCGATATAATATTTACTACATTGGCTGCAGGTAATTTTGTAAATGCCAGATGCATCAAGACCTGTAACTGACAGTGCTTTAGCAGTCAAAAAATGCCATATCTTGGAATAGTATCTGACAAATTAGCAAGACTATTCAAAACCACAGAAGTAAAAGTTAACTTAAGCACCAACAACAACCTAAGTAGGAAGCTTATTCACAATTTAAAACCACCAGATATAAGTACCGCAGCGAGCAGCCGAAAATGTGTTCTTCACAGTGCTGCAACTACAAAGGGGTGTGTCAGTCTGTTCTAGACGATGGAAGTGCCCTGTAAACCTTCTGTTGTTAAAGCGGACACGAGACATTGTTGTAAGGAAGTATCTGTGATGAATCCGGAAGTCGCACCGTGGTCGTGTGTGGTGTACTGCACCACACATTATAAAGTCTACCTATAGAGGGTGTAACGGGTGTAAGTGCATATATTTCTACTGGTGACTGAGGAAAGTGTACATCAGTATTTATGTCATTTGCAGACCAATAATCAAAGCCGTTACAAGTCGAATGATCTTAGGTTGGGTAGTACCTCCAAGTACATCTGGCAAGAGCAAGCGATTAATGCTTTTTCTCCCCTGGGCAGCTAGTCAGATGTTGAAGTGTGAGTGCAAGGACGCAAAACGGGTGTACGCTCTGCGGCCGCGTAGAAAACATCAGGTCGTAAAGTTTGTGACGTGTTTATGGGAAGACTGGTATGCGCAGAGAAGAAACACCAACACACTGTTGTGTGTACGTATTAAGGTACGGTTGCACTCTGTATACTGATAAGGAACATGCAGTTTGATATGCCAGGCAGTGACTTTCCGCTACACGGTGAAGGTGTATGTACAAGACAACGTCATTCGTCTTTTTACAGTGGTAGATAGCCATCTTAGAGGAATGGTCAAGAATTTCGTTTCTCCTGATACTTTAGTGTCCGGCGTCCGTAATATATTAACCTTCTTGTTGCAGGGTGCAGTTTGTCGTATGTCCTATTACCTGGTATACCAACTAGCTGTTGGTGTTATTGACTACATGATTCTTAATGGGTAACAACGCTGACCTGGAGTCTGGCGGGGCAATAGGACAGGACAACAGGACGGCATATCTGAATGACCGGATTTAGTGGAAGTGACTGTCCAACCGCTTAACCCTCTGTACCCGTGTTCTGCTCTGACTCTCCGAACAAGCAGCCACGCTATCGACAGCTATAGAGCCACTCTCAGTTGGTGTCCATGTCGACTTCGTTATTTCGCAGGGATGCAAACATCCGGTAAGTTTCCACCCAGTTCGGCAACCGTACTGCACAATGCTTACTGACAGTTAATTTCTTTGTATAAAATATTTCTCATTCTGTTTCTGATATGCCAGTGGTGTCAACTGTTTTAGACATCTTTATTCGCCGATCGCTGAATATCATTGTAACGTAGCACAATACGCACATCAGTTAGTTGAATTAAACATCTGCTGACGGTTTTCCTGAATTACCTTTTATCTTCACCTGTGTTTGAGTGTGTGGTACTAAATGGCTTACCTTGGCCATCATTTCTCGTTACTGCTCGCCTGCATATGGTTCCTAATGTCGTAACTGGAAAAAGACTGTAAGTTAATGCTATTGCTCAGTGTAATTGTAAATTAATATAGCTGCAAATGGCTTGAACGCATTGCAAGACATACATAGTTTTAGTGATCGAAACGGGTCATTATCGTTGATAATAATGTAAAGGAACCATATAGTGATACAGATGTTGGCACTTGGTGTGCAGTGTATGATCCACTGTCGCGTAGCTACACCACCACGTCGGAGGAGGTAATCAAATGGTTCAAATGTGTGTGAAATCTTATGGGACTTAACTGTTAAGGTCATCAGTCCCTAAGCTTACACACTACTTAACCTAAGTTATCCTAAGGACAAACACACACACCCACGCTCGAGGGAGGACTCGAACCTCCGCCGGGACCAGCCGCACAGTCCATGACTGCAGCGCCTTGCCGGCCTTGGTGGCCGAACGGTTCTAGGCGCTTCAGTCTGGAACCGTGTGACCGCTACGGTCGCAGGCTCGAATCCTGCCTTGGGCATGGATGTGTGTGATGTCCTTAGGTTAGTTAGGTTTAAGTAGTTCTAAGTTCTAGGGGACTGATGACCTCAGATGTTAAGTCCCATAGTGCTCAGAGCCATTTGAACCATTTTTTTGCAGCGCCTTAGACCGCTCGGCTAATCCCGCGCAGCTAATGAAATGGTTCAGATGGCTCTCAGCACTAAGGGACTTAGCATCTGAGGTCATCAGTCCGCTAGACTTAGAACTACGTAAACCTAACTAGCCTAAGGACATCACACACTTCCGTGCCCGACGCAGGATTCGAACCTGCGACCGTAGTAGCAGCGCGGTTCCGGACTGAAGCGCCTAGAACTGCTCGGCCATAACGGGGAGGTAATCAATCACTTTTATATTTAGTTGGAAAGTGTTACAAATAGTGTAACAGAAATGACTTTACAAAAACCATAATAGAAATCATATTCCAGTGAAGCACATTTACATTAAATACTATCGCAAATATTTATATATGCGTCCGTGGTTGCAATTTTGGAATGCCTTTCACATAGATCGCCTTCAAAAGATTGACAATCGTGTTGGGATTCAGCATCACATTGCTTAACTACTGACAGTGAAGGACCAGACTGGTTTTTGATCTTTACCTATTCAGGATGGCGTTACGTTGGTGATAATAATTGACATCACGGTGTTTCATTACGGCGTCGTTTCCCAGTTTATCCAATTAAGCGAAATATTCCTGGCTCTAGTAGTTTCATAAAAAAAGAGTCCCTCGTTTACGTTCGAGAGTTACTTTTTTTTGTTATATTGCGCTGCATGTATCAACATAAAACTAAACATATGTTTAAATATCAAACCTGTCTCTGAGCGAAGCTAGGAACCTGCACTCGGACATTTTTTGGGTGACTACTTCAACCGCCGGCCGCGGTGGTCTCGCGGTTCTAGGCGCGCAGTCCGGAACCGCGCGACTGCTACGGTCGCAGGTTCGAATCCTGCCTCGGGCATGGATGTGTGTGATGTCCTTAGGTTAGTTAGGTTTAAGTAGTTCTAAGTTCTAGGAGACTGATGACCACAGCTGTTAAGTCCCATAGTGCTCAGAGCCATTTGAACCATTTTGAACTACTTCAACCCGACCAAACTAGTTGGGGCACTCGTCTCGAATTCTCCAGGAATGAGGTTCAAATCGCTACAATGACGGCCTGGTTTAGGCCCCACAAGGTCTCTATAAATCACTGTAACTGATGGCTGGCCTGATTATTCAAAGGAGGCAATAGCTAATTTCCTTTCACTCTCCAACTTAGCTAGTACTACTCTTGAAATTTTCTGAATGGCGACGTACTGTTGAATTGTAGTGTAATTTGCGTTAAATTTCTTCTAGCTCGTATCCCTGTCTGAACTTTCTTGCCTAATAAGACTCTGTCGGAGACGCT
This sequence comes from Schistocerca americana, assembly GCF_021461395.2. NCBI lineage: Eukaryota > Metazoa > Arthropoda > Insecta > Orthoptera > Acrididae > Schistocerca > Schistocerca americana. The sequence goes on from NC_060130.1 coordinate 287,487,071, forward strand.
ACACACTGCATTAGTCAAATGTATAGCAAAAAAGTTAAAAAAAAGTGATACAGCTGTCGGAGAAGAAAAAATAATCATAAATATAGTCGATGGCTCACAGTTTAATAGCATTTGTGTTCCTCAACGAATATTTCAACAGTCTCACTGTGCATCACCTTCGTTCAGTGCTTCGACCAAACAAATCTCGCCTCTTGGCTGCCGCGAGCAATTGTATCGTATGACAATGGGCTGTGCAATTCTCCCTCGGTAGCCGCAACGTTTCTGAACAAATGCCCGAAGCGAGCTGTAAGAGAGACCCTAGTTCGCCGGCGTGAATGAGCCTGATTTATTGTTACTCGTTCCTAAGCGACGCCAGCGAAGAAAGATTAAGACTTTCGACAGAGTTTGTTTCTGCGCTAGTCTCATTTTTGCAACGTGCCAACGTGGCTTTCCGACAAGTAATTAAAAACTGGGACTCTGGAAACAGGAAAGCTGTGGAGGAAAAGATAGATAATTAGTGCGCATACATTTCTTTTCTTGTCTGTTCGAATAACCACCCTGTCCAGATATACAGAGCAAGATACCCTCGCTTCGCCAAACCTCCATAAATGATTCTCAACGGTACAATTAGTCGTCCCTTCACACTCTAGACTGCAAAGTTAAGTTTACCCTTTACTGGGTTACCTTAATGAATCGACGCGTAGGATTTTCTACCATCTGTTCTCCGTCGATCTCTCGTTGATGTAACCTCTTAAAGCACTTCTTCTGGCTCATTGGATTCGTCTGGAGATGCAAGCAAGCGACCTGTGTTGCAATAATTTGTGAGTGTGGATAGCTAATCTATTTGAAACCAATCCGGGGATTTTTGTTACGGTGCCTTTATTAACGAACACTGTAAAACAGTTTTCAATTAAGTGGTTGAAACAGTTCATCACAACAGTTACTAAAAACTGAGAGCATAGTCAAAACGAGTAGCATAGAGAACAGGCTCTGAGTACACACTTTCGCCGACTAACAAGACTGGCGCATAGCGGAAATCTTGTACATACTTCGTACAAATTCGTAGCTGTTCCTGAGTGATTGGTAGCTGAATAAATTTTAATTCTTCTCTGATTCGGCTGGTCTACTGCATAATCGTACTGTAGTATCGAATGTTTAATGTTCTGTACCAAAGGTAGACTCTATAAAGTTTTAGATTTCGTGCCTGAAAATTGGTCGGTCCCTGACGTTTGGATCTACAAGCAAGGTTCTTTCTCATCGCTCGCTTATATCACTTCACTTTACTGACTCACGACGGCGCAATACAATACATCCGTTACCGATGCCTGCGTGGGAAACAGATTCTCACTCGTTGCTGTTGTATTCTGCAGTGCTTCTCGAGCAACTTGCTTATCATGCCTGGGAGAAGTATTGCGTAGGGAACCAACTTTATTGAATTTGTTTCTCTTCATTTCATATCAGCATCCTACGTTACCCTTTATCTATAAACCGGTGATACTGAATTTCCTCCCCGCCACCCCAGGGGAACGTGGTATCACTAAGTGGTGGAATGCACGACACTACTGGAAAAAAATGTGATTGCAAAAATTGATTAATTTACTGAAAGAAAAAAAAACAAAATACATCCTGATATAATTGAGAATTAAAATTCATATTTACGCCATTGTAACGCACCTATTAATAGGACTCTATCTATACCGTACAATGCATTTGCTAATTAACGTTTCGATACTAAATTAAAGGCAAGCTTAGTAATTATCAGTGACTTGTTTGGTCCTTGTTTACAGAACCATGTTTTTTGAGGGAGGGTTTAATATCACAAATTGATTTTTCCTTTTCAATGTTTAGGAAAGATCTATGCTTTGTCTTAAAAGTAGCCAATGCAAAAAATTCGGTTTCACAAAGGCACGATGTTAAAAATGGCAATAGCATAAGAAATGCTACTGCTCTCAATGCAGAAAAACATCATCCATCCCTAACCAATATTCAAAGAGCAATTTGTTAATAACTGTCTTTTCATTTCACCACTAGCCGTGAAGTCTGTAAAGATTTCTTCGTCAGCAGTTGTGAGACCATCGGGAGTATTTTCAAGTGGATCCCTAAGCCAATCTTAACATGCTGCAGAGTACTTGTCAGCTAGAAAATACTTTTTAAAACTCTTATTATAATCATTATAAAAACAGTTTTTGCCTATTTTTCTTAAGGGTTATAAATTTTAACCCATTCATTCACATTTCCGAAAATTTCTAGGCTTTTTTGCTTTCAATTTCGGCTGCACACTTCAAATTTTCTACAAAAAGCATTGAATTTTTCACTCGTTTCCAACAGTCTGTTAGGTAAGAGCGTGGTCGGCATTACAAGCAAATGTTACAATAGAGGTAACCTTAGTTCTTCATGTTATGTCCATAAAGCAGTATTTTACTTTCGGGGTGTTTCTAAAAAATTGGATTTCGGCAATTTGCACGTGTTCACCGACAGTTTAAATGCACAGAAGATGTTACAGATTTATCAGATGTGTTTGACGCCAACTGCCAAACGTTGATTAATCGACAAAAATGAAGGCTGAATACTCCAGAAGGACAATGGTCCGCCGGCCGGAGTGGCCGGGCTGTTCTAGGCGCTGTTGTCTGGAACCGAGCGACCGATACGGTCGCAGGTTCGAATCCTGCCTCGGGCGTAGATGTGTGTGATGTCTTTAGGTTAGTTAGGTTTAATTAGTTCTAAGTTCTAGGTGACTGATGACCTCAGAAGTTAAGTCGCATACTGTTCATAGCCATTCGAACCATTCGACAATGGTCCGAAGCATCGCAGCAGCCTTTGCAGCGGTTAGAAGAAGGAGAAAGGTGAGCAAGTACTGGATTGGCCCTCACAGTCGCCGGACACTAATCTTATTGAAAATGTGTGGTCTTACGTCAAGAAGAGGGTCCAAGGAAAACGATCTTCACTTTTAAACATATGTCAACACAAATTCGACGCATTTGGAAGACTGTTCCACGTGAATAAGCGGAAAACTTGATTTCATGCATGCCTCGGAGTCGGCCGCTGTGACCGAGCGGCTCTAAGCGCTTCAATCCGGAACCGCGCTGCTATTACTGTCGCAGGTTCGAATCCTACCTCGGACATGAATGTGTGTAATGTCCTTAGGTTAGTTAGGTTTAAGTAATTCGAAGTCTAGGGGACTGATGTCCTCAGATGTTAAGTCCCATAGTGCTTAGAGCCATTTGAACCATGCCTCTGAAACTCCAAGCAATTATCGGCGCTCTGGGTGACTCTACGTATTATTAATTGTAATTACATTTTTACTTCATCCGTATATGACGTATGTATATATTTTACTTCGTTGTCAGGTACATTTTTCTACTGATTAACCGGACCACAATCTTATTTAAGAGACTATCTGTGTATTTGCTTCTTGCATTTGAAGATACAAGATATTTAATTTCTCCAGTGTGACGGCCAAGTAGCTCAATTTCTCGTCTTCTGGTCAGTTTTCCTCTCCTAGAAGAATGGCGGCCGGTCGTGGTGGCCGTGCGGTTCTAGGCGGTGCAGTCCGGAACCGCGGGACTGCCGCGGTCGCAGGTTCGAATCCTGCCTCAGGCATGGATGTGTGTGATGTCCTCAGGTTAGTTAGGTTTAAGTAGTTCTAAGTTCTAGGGGACTGATGACTTAAGATGTTAAGTCCCATAGTGCTCAGAGCCATTTGAACCATTTTTTTTTTCTTTTGAAGAATGGCGAATTCATTTCTTAATTCACAAACCCGTTGCAAGACTTGCAGTGCAGACACACACACACACACACACACACACACACACACACACACACACACACACACACACATACATACATATATACACATACACACACAGTTTCAGGGATACATCTTTCAAACTTTCACAACTGTAGAAAGCAATCGCGTCTTGTTTTGTAAATGCAGTAGATCGATGCTGCAAAATAGCAATAAATTTACTTATTCTTCGTAATTTGTAGCCTTTGTGACTTCGTAGCTGTAGCATGAAAACACTCAAAATCGGGTCGGGAGTAAGGGGAGGGGGACGTTGAAAATTATGATTTAATACTGGGTCGTGAAAACTGAAAGGCTGAGAAACCGTGCGGCATGACGTTAACATGATTGGCTCTGTTACGTATGAACGTGTGGTTAAATGGAAGCGCGTGTGCGCTGGAAGAATCAGTATACCTTTCCTAGTTCTTACTGTAGACGCATGGGAAAGTGTGTCGAAAATTTTAACTTTCGAAGGTGTAGCTTGCGGTATGACTAAACTGCAGACAGCAGTGTGTCACGCTCAAAAGTTTCTTTTGCGAAAGGTCAGTCAGACCAACGGGATATCTGTGGACTTTTACATCGAACTCTTGTTCAGTAAACTGATCGGAGACTTGAGTAATGGGAGCTGGCATTTCTTTAGCGTCCACCCGACAGGGTGAAGCATTGGAACCATGGGGTCTTTTTTCGTCATACTCCGGCTTGTTGCACCACACTACAGCGTCTGAAAAGTTTTACAGAGTATGTGATTATTTAGTCACGGTTCAAATGGCTCTGAGGACTGTGGGACTTAACATCTGAGATCATCAGTCCACTAGAACTTAGAACTACTTAAACCTAACTAATTTAAGTACATCACACACATCCATGCCCGAGGCAGGATTCGAACCTGCGACTGTAGCGGTTGCGCGGTTCCAGACTGAAGCGCCTAGAACCGTTCGGGCACTCCGGCCGGCAATTAGTCACGGTATGACGGTGTGGTGACTAATACAAACTGCTTCCAAGTGCACTTAGGGTAAAACATTTTGGCTGCGATACCAGCCAGACATCCAAGGAAATCCTTGCAGCACAAAAATTCAGCTGTATAGAGAATTACGAGGCCCAATTTTGCTTGTGTAAATTTTGTCGGGTTTCTACTTAGTTTTTGAAAGAGCGACACGTTTTCATCATTCACCCACGTTAGGATCTCTTTACTGTGCTATACAGATTTTCTTGAGCAGAATGAACAGTCACACGCCAGATTTGATAGCAACCGCTCGCAGCTCATAGGGATTATTAGAATTTCTTTGGTTGGTGAAATTACCTTCCAGTGACTGCATTTCCCTGCAGTGGCGAGTGAGATGTAATACTGTCATAAGAGCTTTCGATGACACGATCCCATGCCTAGAGAATAATGTGCAGCGAGCTTATTAAGAAATCAACCTACGTAAGGAATAATTATCAAGATAATTTTTACTTCGTTAAATGAATGCTAAGATTCCAGTAGAGAATGCGTCGTGCTAATGAATGTAGTTCTATTCATGTAGTTGTATAGTCTACTTTCACATGTGCATTCGACGACTCCTTTCCATCTCTTGTGTTTAGGGAGAATAGCTGCCCCGCTTGAGAAATGTCTTTTTAAATTATTGATGAAATTAATTCCGTGATCAGTCGTGGTGAAGTCGTTTAGTCAGAATCCATTGCACGTTATAGATAACTCATAGGGCCCAATCTCATTATATATGAAATGTATTCGCAGTTGCGAATACGAACAACAATCTTCTGTACAAAAGAATGACGACAGTGAAAATGTATGCTGGATCGGGACTGTAAACCTGATTTCCTGCTTTAAGCGAGCGGTCGCCTTAACCGCGGTCACCTTAACTAATTTGGCTATCCAAGAACGACTCACGACCAGGCCGAAACTTTCGTATGTCGTCGCTCCTGCCTCACGACTTGTTCTCGTACACACATTATGCAATTCCCGTACAAGGGAGGACATTTTAGTTGAAAGTCGCTGCCCAGTATAGGCGGTTAAGTACAATACTGCACCAGTGCCTGTGTTGTTAAGAAAAACGACGCAATATTCCTCGTAACAACATTGGCACTGCAGTACCGTATAAATCTCATTATATTCCCTCACCGACTTCAGAAGACATTGCACTCAGTGGAACTTACCAATAGAGAGGCGTGCCTGTTCTTGATAAAAAGCACAGTTGCTTCATTTAGTCGATTAGATGTGGCGAAGTATGTACCAGTGTGCCGTATTTTTAATACTATTAAAGGTCAGAATTAGACAAGCGATGCCATCAATGCGTAAAGTTAAATGTAATTGAAAGAACAATGGACATCTTTTATTGCAGCGTTAACGAATAATGATGCGAGTGCAGCGCTGCATCGTGCAACATGTGAAAGACTTTGTTGATGGTATTGAGACTGCAACCAGCCACAAATTAAGTTCCTTTATTCAAAGGGTACTGTTTCGAATCATTACGATTCACTGTCATACGGCTTTCATGCTTTCATTACAACATGTGTTGCGTTTTTACTGATTAGTTATCCTAAAATATAAATAATACATAATTATAAGCACGTCACAAAGATGGTCGAGTTACAGATCTGCATTGGGATGTGACTCATGTGAAATGTTGGTTTGGAGTACTTATTTTCATAGTTTTCGCCCAGCAGACAACGTTTGAAATTTTCGCCGCATTCACATCATTGCACACACAAATGTGCAACGATAGAAATGTGGCGGAAATGCATTCAGTGACAAATCTGAAGCTCTCAATTATGCAAGTTTGAAGACTTGTTGAAAAACAGATTTTGTTCTGCATTATTCAACACAACACTGCCATTCCGCCCTTTCCCTGCCGGTAACAGACTACAGTTTTCAGCGTATTCATATATGTCGGCAATAATGAAAGTAATAACAATGGACTGAAAGATGAAATGCCTAATTAATCGTTTCATGATGATGATGATGATGATGATGATTAGAAGCTTGGTCTGGCTGGCTGGATGGTTGGTTTAGGGCAGGGAACTAAACAGCGAGGCCATCAGTCTCGTCAGGTTACGGAAGTCGGCCGTGCCCTTTCAAAGGAACCATCCCGGCATTTGCCTGAAGCGATTAAGAGAAAGCACGGAAAACCTAAATCAGGATGGCCGGAGGCGGGTTTAAACCATCGTCCTCCCGAATGCGACTTCAGTGTGCTAACCACTGTGCCACCTCTATCGGTAAAGTCTGGTGTGAATTAAACTGGTAACCATGTTAGTTGGTATTAATAGATAAATCAATTACAGAGACCATACCGGAAATTGGGTTTGGATTTCACTGATGATGTACTGCAAAACAGAACCCATCGACGATGTGGCTATGTTATTTGCGTATCTGCAGGCGAACGGTCTGAGATGAAATAAGCAAGCAATCTAGAATAGAAGTAGAAAAGGTGCAAGGCCTTTTCTTTCTTTTTTTACTGTGGGGGAAGGGCTGTAACTGAGAAAAAGGGAAACAGTATTGCCAATTGACCAGAAGGTATGAAGCGGTGTGATGCGTGGAAGAGAACAGAATGAGCGCTTAATGCCAAAATACATCTTTAAAATTAGAATAATAAAAACAGTTGTACTCTCATTTCTGCGTTAGTATGAAAGACCTGTACGTATCTTGCATAAGACCTGTTCGTATTGTTTCACAGCGATTAACAATTAAGATACCATATTACGGAGTGTAAATTTATAAAGTGGATAAAAATACAACCAAATCCGAAATAAAACTTCCGAACTCTTCTCATTGTACTACCCGTAAATGGGTAACAAAGATACACTGCCTTGAATAAAGATATTTATAAAACACGTGACCGGTGGTGTTGCTAAACAGCCTTTCTCTGACGTCCATTGTCTACAGAAAATGTATACAGTGTGAAATTCAGTTACAGTTATTTTTGTACTGTTAGTGTGCAAAGAATCGAACTGTGGCGTACGACTGAGCGAATATTAATTCTCCCTCTATACACCTAGGGAGCGGGGGAGATTATTGTTTTGTGGAATGTTTCTGTTTAAAGTACCTGCATGAGATGTTTCATGACGAAACGTACTTGCGTTTAGAGCTCATAATTTAATCATCTCTAAAGAGAAAAAAAAATAATATGCAGGAATGCTCTTTTCTTAACGATTACTGGATGTATACTCCTAAGAATGCCGATGAGCCAGGTGGTGCTCAAGTAGCAGAACGCGACTTCATGAGTTGCATTCCCAGTACCCCTTCACAACCATCTGTCAGAAATCCATCGCGATCTTCAATCCGCATTGCAGATAGAATTAGCAACCAAGCAACTGTCTAGAAGAGCTGGATTAGGCGGTGAAACTTTTTAACGTGACATACTGTCGTGAGACACCAGAGTTTTAGGATCTTATGGTGTTGCCTCTGTGAATGGTTTTATATTTTGTTACGATGTTCTCGCCTTAATTTAACACTTAGCTGTGTTTTCTTGTTTATTACTTTCTTTAACTTTACATGTGTGACTGAGTCTGGTATGATTCGTTTTTATTCTTCTACCGCCGGAACGCCTGAGATTATAAGCGTACTATAGCCATCAATTCAAAAGGATTACGGTGCGTAAGCCTCTAACCAGACAACCAACTCAATAGAGGCAACCAAGTGAACTGAGCCACGACACGCCTTTATGATGTAGGGAAGATTGGCAATCTGCATATAACGATCGAGTTGCCTCACACGCTCGCCAATGTGCGCCACAGAATGCAAATTATTTAAAGCCCCGCTTTACGCTGTACGACAGTTTATACAATTCCTTTCCCATGTTATCTCCTTTATGCAGTGGGAGACTGCACAGACTGAAAAAAAACTGCAACATCAAGAAGGAGTTGTGCAACATAAACGAAAGCTGGTAGGCGTGTTTCTACATTCGAAGGATGTGTCTATTCAAATTCCGCGCCAACTGAATAAGAGCACTAGAAGTCCCACTATTAGAATGTAAGTCAGGTTTGCTTTAAGTTCACTGTCGTGAATGTTAGTCACCCTGAGATTGTATGTGGTTAGTTGATGTTGGTCAAGAACGCCTTTAAGGTGACAAAGACGCCATTGTGAACACCTCACTGAATTTGAACGACGTCGTGTGACAGGGCTAAAGATGCTGGATGTTGCAGAAATACTTGGCAGGAATGTAGGCACTGTACACGATACCTGGCAGCGGTGGTCACAAGAAGACGGTCCCGGGCTACCACGTGGCGCTACCGGGAGGGAAGACCATCGTGTTCACCGTATGCCTCTGTCGCATCGTACTGCATCTGACATAGCAATGTGAGCATCAGTCGGCACCACAGTGACGTAAAGAATTGTTCAAATCGGTTACTACGAGGACAGTTCCGAGCCAGACGCCCTGTAGCGTGCATTCCACTGACTGCAAACCACGGCCATTGACCACGTAAGTGGTGTCAAGCGAGAGCTCATTGTAGAGCGGAGTGGAAACTTGTGTTTTCTGATTAAAGCTGGTACTGCCTCGGCACCAGTGACGACCGTGTGTTAGTTACAAGGAGGAGGGCGTGCAACTAACCTGTCTGAGTGCTGTACACACTGGACCTACACCTGGAGTTGTGGTCTGAGATGTGATTTCGTATTACAGCAGGGGTATTCTCGTGGTTATCCCACGCACCCTGACTGCAAATTTGTCGTCAGTGTGGTGATTCGACCTATTGTGCTGCCATTCATGAACAGCATTCCAGGGGGTGTTCCCAAAGAGGATAACTCTCACCCACGTACTGTTGTTGTAACCCAACATACACTGCAGCGTGTCGACATGAAGCCTTGACCTGTCAGTCAGTCAGTCAGTCAGTCAGTCAGTCAGTCTGTCTTAATAATGATTCGACGAGTCCGTCAGTAGCACGAATTACGGGTTTTTTCGTCATTTAGATACAACTGTATAGGAGAGTACTTATGAAACAATAAACTAACTTTGATGCAGAAATTTCTATACTATTCCACTTTCATATTATTTAAAACAGCTGGGTTAGCGTTTTAATTGTCTTAATAATATTTTCAAGTTTTAGCATGGTGAGATGAAATCTGACGTTGCTGTTCTCCTTGTCTGTTTGCCGTTCTGGTTTTGCTCCATTTAAGCGATCCCAGTTTCTCTTTAAGACTGGTACTATGAACAGTAATATCAGGAGACACGCTTATGCATCCATGAACTATTCTTAAAGCGTTCTTAAGCGTTTATTAAGTATCCTATTTTCTGATTGATTTTGGAATTGTCCCTCACGTCAAGGGGTTAGATCAAATTACTCGTATTTTGTTTACCTTCCACTAATGGTGCTGTCAGTGATAAGCTTTTCTGCACCGTATATCCAACAAAGGTATCTATATCAAATTCAGGTCAAAAAACATAAGACTGCGTCATTGTAGATGGTTCAAATGGCTCTGAGCACTATGGGACTTAACTTCAGAGGTCATCAGTCCACTAGAACTTAGAACTACTTAAACCTAACTAAGCTAAGTACATCACACACATCCATGCCCGAGGCAGGATTAGAACCTGCGACCGTAGCGGTCACGATGCTCCAGACTGTAGCGCCTAGAACCGCTCGGCCACCCCGGCCGGCATGTCCATGTAGATAAATTATACGACATCCACAGGGTCGTTGCATGAAGATGGGAATGTGTCAGGAGGGGGGTGGGGGGGGGGGGGTAGGGGGGGTGGGGGGGGGGGGTTGGGAGAATGAATAATAGGTTAATGGATTGCCTTTGTTCACTCCCTCAACAAATGTAAGAGAAAGTAAAACTAATAAAGGAAATCATAATAATAGTGCCTATTGGTGCCATTAAGTGCCATGTAATATGTTTATGCCCTTCACGCGTTTGTGAACAGTTCCTTCACTGGCAAAAGCTATATCAAGTCACTGCCCATTAACGTCTCTAAAGTGAGGTTTATTTGGTGTCCTGTATCAACAACACGTGTTTAGTGCCCGCTCATTTCAGCACAGTCCTACCATCTGTGTAGTCGCATTCATATATCCAAATGTTGTTGTGGAGCACTTAAGTATGAACCTCACTCGAAACTCAGCATGGTAAATTTCCTGCCTTGTAGACGGCGACCAGTTCATCTAAATATTATTTGCAACTACGGTTTAGTTCCTTACTCTAGTTAGAGAGATGGATCTATTCTTTAGATGTTTTCACACTCTGTAGCTCAGCGGCTGCCTTTGAATTTTCTCTCACTGCCTACCATCGCAAGTAGTGATCCGCATTGATGTGAGCCGGTCACTGTCCTCTCAAGAAACAAAAAAAAAAAAAATGGCTCTGAGCACTATGGGACTTGACATCTGAGGTCATCAGTCCCCTAGAACTTAGAACTACACTCCTGGAAATTGAAATAAGAACACCGTGAATTCATTGTCCCAGGAACGGGAAACTTTATTGACACATTCCTGGGGTCAGATACATCACATGATCACACTGACAGAACCACAGGCACATAGACACAGGCAACAGAGCATGCACAATGTCGGCACTAGTACAGTGTATATCCACCTTTCGCAGCAATGCAGGCTGCTAGTCTCCCATGGAGACGATCGTAGAGATGCTGGATGTAGTCCTGTGGAACGGCTTGCCATGCCATTTCCACCTAGCGCCTCAGTTGGACCAGCGTTCGTGCTGGACGTGCAGACCGCGTGAGACGACGCTTCATCCAGTCCCAAACATGCTCAATGGGGGACAGATCCGGAGATCTTGCTGGCCAGGGTAGTTGACTTACACCTTCTAGAGCACGTTGGGTGGCACGGGATACATGCAGACGTGCATTGTCCTGTTGGAACAGCAAGTTCCCTTGTCGGTCTAGGAATGGTAGAACGATGGGTTCGATGACGGTTTGGATGTACCGTGCACTATTCAGTGTCCCCTCGACGATCACCAGTGGTTTACGGCCAGTGTAGGAGATCGCTCCCAACACCACGATGCCGGGTGTTGGCCCTGTGTGCCTCGGTCGTATGCAGTCCTGATTGTGGCGCTCACCTGCACGGCGCCAAACACGCATACGACCATCATTGGCACCAAGGCAGAAGCGACTCTCATCGCTGAAGACGACACGTCTCCATTCGTCCCTCCATTCACGCCTGTCGCGACACCACTGGAGGCGGGCTGCACGATGTTGGGGCGTGAGCGGAAGACGGCCTAACGGTGTGCGGGACCGTAGCCCAGCTTCATGGAGACGGTTGCGAATGGTCCTCGCCGATACCCCAGGAGCAACAGTGTCCCTAATTTGCTGGGAAGTGGCGGTGCGGTCCCCTACGGCACTGCGTAGGATCCTACGGTCTTGGCGTGCATCCGTGCGTCGCTGCGGTCCGGTCCCAGGTCGACGGGCACTTGCACCTTCCGCCGACCACTGGCGACAACACCGATGTACTGTGGAGACCTCACGCCCCACGTGTTGAGCAATTCGGCGGTACGTCCACCCGGCCTCCCGCATGCCCACTATACGCCCTCGCTCAAAGTCCGTCAACTGCACATACGGTTCACGTCCACGCTGTCGCGGCATGCTACCAGTGTTAAAGACTGCGATGGAGCTCCGTATGCCACGGCAAACTGGCTGACACTGACGGCGGCGGTGCACAAATGCTGCGCAGCTAGCGCCATTCGACGGCCAACACCGCGGTTCCTGGTGTGTCCGCTGTGCCGTGCGTGTGATCATTGCTTGTACAGCCCTCTCGCAGTGTCCGGAGCAAGTATGGTGGGTCTGACACACCGGTGTCAATGTGTTCTTTTTTCCATTTCCAGGAGTGTACTTAAACCTAACTAACCTAAGGACATCACACACATCCATGCCCGAGGCAGGATTCGAACCTGCGACCGTAGCGGTCGCGCGGTTCCTGACTGAAGCGCCTAGAACCGCTCGGTCACTGGGGCCGGCCCTCAAGAAACAGAATGGCTATCGAAACATATTCATCGTCTGGCAAGTGTAATTGACACTTGGCAACATCGTGGAAAATATTGGACGATTTTGTAATCGTCGACTAATTTATGGAGAGGACATAAACATAAGAGAGAATTTAATCATCAAGAACATCTTCTCTCGCTTTACCTAGAAATGTGACAGCTACTGGGCCTTTCTTAGATTTCTCGCCTGTATAACTCGACTCGTTTGGAATTAAGAAGTCGAAAAACATTGAAGCACATTTTCATCCTGAAAGATGATCGTTTGATAGGCAGCGAAAATGTTGAACATTTGAGAGAACAAGATCAGGAGAATAAGTTCCGGGAGAAATTACCTCCCAACGAAGATGATGCATAGTTTCTTTTGTCAATTCATCGGGAGTAGGTGGGTGGTACCGTGCGGTAACAAAATTTGATACCGTCTTCAGTATTCTTATGACACAACCGCAAGGCGACTCCGTTGCGGGCAGCAAATGCCAATGGCAACAGATATACCCCATCTTCACGCAACGACCCTGTAGATGTATAATTTATCTACGTGGACGCAGTCTATGTTTTTTGTGGATGCACACCGGTCTTTGTTCGGGTAGATGTTTTTTGTAAGGGCTCATCCAAAACTTCCTGTTTCTGAAGTTAATGTAATGGCATGATATCTCATCGTCCAAAACGATACTTAATAGGAATGCTCGATGTTGTTTCAGAACCAACCGAAAATATTCAAACAGCGAGAATCCTTCAAGTCAAAACGAACCAGAAAACAAATTATTGCATGATTTTTCCGATGACACCTTCCCCACTCACGGCTGCCTCTGCTGCTTCCACACATTCATGAAATCCAAAGCTTATAATATGTTGCTATGTTACACTTTTCCACTTGATACTTCATTTTCTAGGCCTATATCCGAACTCATTAACATTAACTATGAAATGTTCAATATATAACCTCAAAGAACAATACTACAAATAAAAAATTATTAATGATAAATATATTTATTTGTAACAACCTGCCCACAAACACAGCAAACAAATATGGTACGAACGCATGCACTAACTTAATATCTTCAGGAAAGTTTTAATCGTGATTATATATTTTATCACTCCTCACTTCACGTGCTATATGAGAAATTGCCACACCACTGATGCTGCAGCACATATTTTCCGCTGTAAGTCACACTATACAGTAAATAAATTTATGCTTCCCAGAATGTGAACGACAGTATGCGTTGTATATTCCGCGCTGCGGCGTGCAGCATTTAGCCAGTGGCTGGCGGGCGGAGTCAGCTGCATGTGGGCCAAGCCCTCTGTCCACAAAGCATTCTCGAGTTGGACAGGCAACCACGAATTCTTTCGTAGAAATGGTTCTGGAAGGCTCTTCTGTTACTGGCATTGCGGAATGTGAGATAAAATACGATTGCTCTTCTCTTTCAAACATAATGCAATATTTCAAAGTAGCATTCCTAAAAAGTTATCCAAAAATCCATTAAAAAACAGTTAGCCGTGAATACCTAAGGCAATTAAAATCTCATGTAAGAGGAAGAAGGAAATTTATATAAAGGTCAGAATAAGTCTAAACCCGAAATTACTTGAATACTACGAAAATTCCTTTAGTCTTTAAGGAAATTTATTAAAATGTCCAAACGTTTTCACGCCCTGACGTAAACTAATAATGACGAAAATAAGATTTAAACTATATGGGATATAGTCATGTCAGTCATTCAGTGGAGAAGATACAATAAAAATTAAACTAAATGACAGTGCTGTGACTGCTAATTCACAGGTTGCAAGTACTTTTAACAGTCACTTTCTTGATGCAGCAGCAGGAGAATAATTAAATAGTTCAGTTGAAATAGCTAGAGAATATAAAAAAAAGGCATTCCACAAAACTTTAAGCAACTAGAAATAGCATTAACCTGTTTCACTGAAATTAATTGAATTATAATAATGTTAAAAAATGAAGTATCATATGGTGTTGATGAAATTTCAAACATAATTCGAAAAGTTCTTCTTAGATAATAAGTAATGTGCTATATGTACCAGTGGTGCAGGAAGTTTTTCCAGGCAGGTTAAAATATGCAACTGTTAAACCACTTAGAGAGATGATGAGGTTCCATATTCCGAGGACCGTAGGGGACGATGCGGGAGACCCGCACCGCCGTTCTAGGCAAGATCCTAGCGGAGGTGGTTTGCCATTGCCTTCCTCCGACCGTAATGGGGATGAATGAGGATGATGATAATGACACAACAACACCCAATCATCTCCAGGCAGGGAAAATCGCTGACCCCGCTGGGAATCGAACCCGGGTCCCCGTGCTCGGGAAGCGAGAACACTACCGCAAGACGACAAGCTGCGGACTCTTCGAGAGAAGAAAGACTTAGCCGGCCGGAGTGGCCGAGCGGTTCTAGGCGCTACGGTCTGGAACCGCGCGACCGCTACGGTCGCAAGTTCGAATCCGGGCATGGATGTGTGTGATGTCCTTAGATTAGTTAGGTTTAAGTAGTTGTAAGTTCTAGGGTACTGATGACCTCAGAAGTTAAGTCCCATAGTGCTCAGAGCCATTTGAACCAAGAAAGACTTAAATAATTATCGTCCAGTTTCCTTATTGACATCTTTGGCGCAAAATATTCGAAAAAGTGTAGTGCTCAATAATATTGTTACATTTAAGTAGAACCAGTTTTCTTAGCGCATCACAATTCGGATTCCAGAAGGATTGTTTGACTCAGGGCGCTGTTTGTATGTTGACTCATCAAATATTACAAGCCTTAAACAATAAAATAACGCCAGATGGTACATTCTGATATCTTTCCAAGGTGTTTTATTGCGTAGAACATTTTGCACTCTTAGAAAACTCGAGTTTCATGAAGTTGATACCTTACACACTGTTATTTTCAATTATATTTCATCAAACAGAATGTAAAATGTTCTGCTGAATTATTCAGACAGTGTTGGCAAGCCAGAAGATTCTAGTTACTGGGGAGAAATCACAAAGAGTGTACCACAAGGTTCAATTTTGGGTCGACTCCCATTCCTTGTATATGTGAAAGATCTTCCACTTAACACTGAAGAAGCAGAATTAGTGCAGTTTTGCAGACGATACTAGTGTAATAAAAAATCTCAATGGATTAAAATGTACTGAAGAGATTTCAATGGTGTTTTAAAAAGAATTATTATGTGTTTTTCTTAAAATAGACTCTCACTCAATTTTGAAAAAAAAAAGAAAAACTATATTCAGTTCTGTTCAACAAATAGTCAAAGCAAAAACTGATCTACCACATGAACAGGAGTTTGTAAATAGGGTCTAATGCTACAAATTTTTGGGTGTACACATTGCTGAAAACTTGAACTAGAACAAGCATATTATATTCTCAAACAATTAAGTTCATTTACTTTGACTCCTTGTATAATTTCTAGACTTGGAAACAATGCCACCTCGTGACTTATTTTGCGTATTTCCTCTCACTAATGCCTTATGGAACTATTTTTTGGGGTAACTCATCACTCGGAAAGAAAATATTGAATGCACAAAAGCGAGCAATAACAATAATATGTGGTTTTCACCTACGATCGTTCATGTAGGTACCTCTTCAAGGAGATGGGAATTTTAACTGCTCCATCACAATACGTATATTCGCTAGGGAAATTCTTCGCAAATAACCTGTAGAGAAGTATAGTGATGTCCATACCTACAACACTAGAGGAGAGAACGCCCTTTATACCCGTTATTGAAGCGGTCACTGGCTCAGAAATGAGTTAAGTATGCAACACCAAGATTTGGTGATTCGCCCTGTAGCACAACGTGTTTGAAAGGTAGAAAAGCAAGCCTTAAATCCAATCTAAAATCATATCCCCTGGACAACTCCTTCTATACTATGGACGAATATCCATTTATAAACCGGTAGCCTGTAAGAAAATTGCGTTTTTGAATATAGTGGCATAAAGAAGACTAAAAAATGTGTTCATCAATGATAACACATATCATGCAAGCATATACTGTAAACTGACTCGTGGTTTATCATTTCCGTAAAAGAATCATTCAAAGGGTCTATGGAACTAACTAGAACACAGCATCATATTTTGTAGCGGCTCCTAATTTGTGCCACGACAATCAAATTCATACGTCATGTACTATCTGATGTTTATCGAGGACAGCGTGGACTAACTAAATGCTTCCTAGAACGATATTGTAAGCTGCGAGTTGTTTGTGTTGAGGAGCAGACCATCTGAAGACAGAATTGATTCTGCTGCTTTTTTTCATCTAACATTTTGTGTACGTGGCAAAGAGAATACTGTTACGAGGTAAGTGGCAAAATAATGTTTTATTTATGGGCGAATACACATGAAATAGAGATAGTATCAGTTTTCACCCAGTCATGGGAATTGTTTACAGGAAATTGAAAATCAGAAACTGACGACATTGCCTATAGCGTACGTCTATAGGTTTACGATACTGTACCGGTACAGTTTCATATATTCACTCTTATAGTGAGATTTAAAAATGCTTTTTAGTAAACCGTAATGTGTAGAATAGTTGTGGTGAATTTTCTAAAGCGATCTTTATCCCAGATTATTATTTAAATAAGAATTTTGCATTTGAGTATAGCAATAGATGGGAGCTATGAAAAGTGGAAGACAGATTAACCATATTTAGCTGTAACGGCACAGGTATATCAAAATGGGGATCATTGATTAAAGTAATGTGCACGCATATACAATGGATCCAAGCCAAGAATTAAGACTCGCAATGAAAGTAAAAAAAAGAATACAAAAGGAGATAAAAATATTTTTGACCGTAATAAAGAGTTTTCCAACGAAGTTCTAAACGGGTTGGAGGAGTGTATTCTCATTCAGGATGTTTACAGTGCCACTTACCATATTCCACTTGAGAACTTTATTGAGGACTACAAACAACATGAACGTACTTGGGGACATTTCTTGATACAAATTTCGTTCATTTCAGTGTGATGTCCCCCAAATGTAAGCGTAAGTCCCGTCTTTCTTGTGATGCCCGAAACACCCTTGCTAACGTAGCTGGAGTTATTTCTTCCACTTCTCCAAAAATGCGGTTTTTCAGTTGTTGAAGGTTATTGATTTTCATTTGATAAACTTGGACTTGATAAATCTCCAGATAAAACTGGCATCAAATCGGGCGAGCGGGGAGCCTACAGTTTCGGCGGTGCACAGCTAAACCATCTCCCAGTAAATCTGTCATTCAGGTAGTCCTGGACACAGTCTGTCAGTGACAAAAGCTGTTACTTTTTCTATTGTGTATATTTCTTTATATCACCTGCAAAAAGGTCAGAATTTTTAAGTATAAGACAGAAGTGGCAAGGAACTTCATCAGCATCCTGTATTTGAAGAAATGATTCCGTTGAAGTACATCGGACGGAAGGATGCTTGGGTTGCACATTGAAAACGAAACGGATGGGCCGTAACTTCGATACAGAAGAAGCCATGGAAGGCGAGAATGGGCTGAAGGTGTCCGTCCAAGAAATAACGCCCAATCAGAGAGGAATGATGGAAGCTCCAAGCAAAATTTCAAGGCCCTGCCAAGGAGCTTGAGAGCTGACGAAGAGCTCATATAAAAAGAAGCTAACTGAACCAAAGCAAAGGAAATTTAGAACTTCAGCTACACCTGTTAACAGGGAGTGGTTTCGAGAGTCTGCCGGGAAGCCACCGCATAAACACATTCTTAAAACAGAATGTTACAACGGGTTATGAGGGGAACATCGAATGGAATAAACGATCAGATGCTTGAAATACAGTATGTAAATTCATGCAAAGTGTGTGGAAAGATGCGAAAAACTACGTTGTAGGGCCTGTAAATGGTGATGGCAGAACTAACCTACGTAACATTTCCTTAAACTTAAAACAGTATATATCCTTGAGCTCATACATATATCAGGGGCAGTCAAATGAAAACGAGACTGATTGGAAAAAAGTAAGTAAACTGTTTATTATTGTAAGAGTAATCGCAGTAATTGTTAATACATTTATCCCACTGTGAGGCAAGATTGTCAATGCCTTCGTGGAAACATGTTTGCAGTTATCTACAGAATCATGATTGTTCGCATGCGTGATTCTCTTCTTCCGTAGAAAATCGGCGGCCACTAACGTTTTTCTCCAGGGCTCCAAAAATATGGAAATCTCGTGGGGAAAGATCGGGGCTATAATGAGGATGTGTAAGGGCTTCCCAGCGAAACTTCTGCAGCGTAGTCGATACAATCTTGGCAACATTTTGGGGCCGGTATGTTAGAGCAGAAAGTAATCGGATCGAACGGTTGGTTTGGCATTAGGTACAAAGAGAAGGCTTATATATTAGAGTTTCTATTGTTAATTATTTAATACGTAAATTCACCAAATAGTCTAACATAGCTGTTGATTGTGTGTGTGCTGCAAGCGTGTGTTTATGTGTGTACGTAGGCTATTCCTTGCACTGAAAGGGAAAACAAAGGGGTATACCATATGGCACATGCATACGCGGAAACTTCGGAAGACTTGTTTGTAATACAGTGTAATTGCTTCTAAGAGGCGAATATTACAATTTTTGTAAGAAGGAGTGTGTTTAACTTGAACTTCGTGTTTCTCTCACAAAAGAATAACTTTTATTACTTGATTAAGTAAGTGCATTAGATGGTGCTAATACGATGAACAAAGTTGCAGAAATGTTTACATACACACATTCAGCATCAAATTGTTATGTTTACAAATTTATACACATTTCGATTTTAGAGTATGTAATATATCTGGAACTGTGTCTCTTGATAGAATCACAAACATGGATTTACCGACACTAAAATGTGTTAAACCTGAACGTTGGCAGAACTTCTACAGTTTCGTAAGGGAATAAAGAGTGTTCGCACAAATGTACTGAACCAAACATTGAAATGAACTTAGTGGTTGACTGTGCAATAGAGGATAATGCTCTTGGCTTAAAATTCTATAAAAGTCTTGTAAATTCCTGGATTTGGCAAACAGGTTCAAATGGTTCAAATGGCTCTGAGCACTATGGGACTTAACATCTATGGTCATCAGTCCCCTAGAACTTAGAACTACTTAAACCTAACTAACCTAAGGACATCACACAACACCCAGTCATCACGAGGCAGAGAAAATCCCTGACCCCGCCGGGAATCGAACCCGGGAACTCGGGCGTGGGAAGCGAGAACGCCACCGCACGACCACGAGCTGCGGACGGGCAAACAGGTCGTGGAGCTACACTGTACGTCTGTTAAGGTCGAGTTGGAAGTAATGAGGAACATTAGCAGCCAAAAGCGAGAATGATCCGACAAATAAATCGAAATCCATGTAATGACGTGCAGAGTTTTGGAATCTCTTTGACAACTCACGACTAAACGATTCAATTACAGAACCTTAGTCAGTCATGTCTATTCCACAGATGGCTGCCTTAAGTTACTGCAAATGTTCTATGACATGGAACTGTTTTTCCATGTGATTACTTATTGTTTGGTAGCATCAACCTTGTCCGCAGTCTCTGTTACCCCTTGCATTGAGGCACTTATTGGATTCAAATAATTCGTGATGTCAACTATAAAGGTTTCTGTCACAACTCTATTTTCCATTAACTCAGTTTTTCCCCTAATAGCCGCCTTCAGTTCAGCAATCATTCATTCTCGTTCGTCAGAAAACAAGTTCATCTACCGTCTTCGTGGATGGTGTCATAATGGCGATCCAATAAGTGTTTTTCCAGCTGATGACAGTGCGATGGCATATTAAGCACTTTATATGGGCTATTAACGATACGAAATGTAAAGCAATTCGCATTCGGCATTGAACGATATGGTTTTTCCACTTTTTGCTTTTTGGGCAAGTGAATAGACGCCACAGTATTCCTAATACAGAACGTAAATCTAATTTAATGAAGATGGTATTGTCAGAAAACTGCTTGGCGTCTGATAAAGCTATTTTCATGCTCTTGTGGTGTCTGGCGACAGACTTCCAAACTTTCACTGCTCTCCCCTTAGCCCCAGACACTGCTGCGCTTGGAGAGCTAGGCAGAGCGTGGGCGAAGCGTTGGCGTTCGCACTCGTGGAGCGCTGTTTGGCAAGGCCTGATCTACTGCACGTTGGTCCAGATTGCAGTATAGTTCTTTCCTGAGTGCAGCTAGTGGGTGAGAGAGCGTAAGGGCGACAGCTGATTTGATGTAATTCCGCATTTGTCGTTTTCAGTGTTTCATCTCTGATGTAACTGGTTCTCTTGCGGGTTTGATATAATCGTTTTGAAATCATATGTTTGTTTGCACTGATAACTTTATGGGGTGTGGTAGTGTTTATAGAAGCTGCTTTAAACAAATGGTTCATCCGAAGATACCGCTGCACCAATCCACTTCCCAGGACACTATGTCCTGTAGTTTTAGGTACTCATTGACAACAATGTGGTGTATTTTTGTTAAAATATGAATGCTTCCATCAAATACTTTTTGGAAATCACCAAGGTCCCTCATATAATTGTTTTAGGTGATTGTATCTTGAGTCAGAAACAATAGTCCCCAGTTAATTTGTTTTTAATTTCTGGGACATGCAATCACGTGAACCACGAGCAGATCCAATAGAGCATTAGTTTGAGAGGAAAACAACACTTCATCCAGATAATACTATATTTTACAGTTTTATCAGTGCGTGCGTGCGGACGGACGTAGGAGTCTGAGGGTAGCAAAGTTTATTGTAGCCTTAAGTGTACCGTTCTAAGACGGTGAGGTGGCCTACCAGTGGTCAGTTTCTTTGGAATCATGTGTGGATCAGATACAATCTACTGCACATTCCAAGAGCATTCACTGACATATCGTCAAGATGACCTGCAGGTGGTTAGTAACCCACTAAATTAGCCTTTCATTTCTGTATTCCTTTGCAGTACTTCGCACAGTGACTTATTTTTTAATACTTTGTTGTATAATATAATGATATTACATTAAGGATACAAAATTGCCACGTATAGGCTCTAATCATCCACAGAAATACAAGGGGCGTTCAAAAAGAAACAAGCGGGAGTCTGGAATGCGCAAACCGGTGACAGGAGGGTAATATCGTGGCGTGTGTAACGAGTAGAGGTGTACATGTCCCGCTTTTAACCCGCCCATGCTTGCCCGGTGGCCAGGCGGGCAGGCCGCCGCTCGTTGTCAACAGAACGGGCAGGCTGCTTCACTCCCAGCCAAGCCAAGCAGAACCCAACCCGGGCAGGCTGCGGGAAACTTGCTTGCCTGCCCATATTACTGCTGAGCTGCGCTACGCAGCCGTTTAGTCTGCGCGCGTCATTGTCGTATTATGAACGTTAATCAAAAGTTTTTATTTTACCTGAGCACCAAAAGACAAACCCCAACATTATATATATATGTATTAATTTCAGGTAAAAAAAATATTGGTTTTATTTGTATATTCTTCCTTTACGCGTATATTTCGGGCTTCTTATCTATATAAATAAAAATTAATTGCCAAATGTGTTGATAAGCGTAAAACTCGAG
The DNA here is from genome assembly GCF_021461395.2 of Schistocerca americana. Classification (NCBI taxonomy): domain Eukaryota; kingdom Metazoa; phylum Arthropoda; class Insecta; order Orthoptera; family Acrididae; genus Schistocerca; species Schistocerca americana. Next base: position 287,509,221 of record NC_060130.1, read on the forward strand.
AACGCCTGGACCTGTTCGGCCAAATTTTTTTTGCTGTGTTCGTAATTCTCAGGACAAGGTTTTTATGAAATAAAATTTTTCGAAAATCGACCGAAAAATTGGAAAATTTGACAAAAACTGAAAGTGCGCTTTCATTGTGTCCGTGTGTTTGTATTGCATACAATCTTGATGAAATTTTGCACACTATACCTTGAAACCAAGAGGAAGGTCACAGTCTACATAAAATTTCATATGGTGCATGGCAGAGGTTCCTTTACACAACGGAACTCGACAAATTGTACGTATTTATTCCGATCTTGATGAAATTTGGCACACTTGATATTCAAAGCAGGATGAAGGGCGCTGCCTGCTTAAAATTCTGAATGGTGCATGGCGGAGGGTACTTTACGTACACACTTCTACACCAACCTAAAATTTTATTCCGATCTTGAAGAAATTTTGCACACTTGACCATCAAGAGGAACATCACTGTCTACATAATATTTCGGACAGTACATTGAAGAGAGTACCTTACAAAAGATTTTGACATCGTTTGCGGGTTACCATGAAAGTTCACTATGTACGCATGTTTCCATGGAGAAGGTTTTTGAATATTTACATGTCCATGTATATATATATATATATATATATATATATATATATATATATATATACATTTCTTTTAAACGAAATGTCTATGATCTTTTTGAAATTTGAGAGCTGTCTGACACATTCACAGTCATCGTGTTGGACAATTCGCGCACAGCAAATGTCGTTTAACATTTTTGGTTGAGTGAACGTGTTATATTGGCTGCAAAAAACCTTGATGTTAACGACATGAATTTTCAGATCCAAAATATGACACCTGGCGAATTGCTGACATACAAGTCGGTTTATTCCGTTACTAACCAAAATGATGTAGTCAACTATCTTACGGAATTTTTAAATTCGCTGGATTTCCCCGGATTACCGCCTCCCAATCTGTAATTAAGTCGGATCGGCAATCATGTTGCGAAAGGTAAACCAGCCACGTCTTTGTAATGGCACCCGGCTTGCGGGGAAGAAGTTAAAGAACAACGTAATCGAAGCCACAATTTTAAAAGGAAAGTACAAAGGTGAGGACAGTTTGATTCCAATATCACTAAGATTCCGACCGACATGCCATTCGACTTTAAACGGTTATAATTTCCAGTGCAGCTTACATTTGCCATGTCGATAGATAAATCGCAGGGGCAGTTGTTATATGTTTGTGGCATCAATCTTGAAAATCATGTTTTTCACATGGCTATTTGTATGTCGCATATTGCCCTGTCGGGACACCTTCAACTTCATTTGTTTACGCACCAGAAAACAAAACTATCAATGCTGCGTATCAAAAAGTACTACAATAAATGCTACCTAGCAATAAACTTTGACACTGATTCACTGATCACCACAAAAGTTGACAGATATATATGAGTTTTCATAGATAGGTGAAGAGGAGATGAACTGAGGTGGCGGAATCCAACAGAGAGAGGACGAGGAGAAGGATAGAGGGTGGGGGGGGGGGGGGAGATGGGCCAAGGGATGGGTTCAAAAATGGTTCAAATGGCCCTGAGCAATATAAGACTTAACTTCTGAGGTCATCAGTCCCCTAGAACTTAGAACTACTTAAACCTAACTAACCTAAGGACATCACACACATCCATGCCCGAGGCAGGATCCGAACCTGCAACCGTAGCGGTGGCGCGGTTCCAGACTGTAGCGCCTAGAACTGCTTGGCGACTTCGGCCGGCCAAGGGATGGGGAGTGGAGGGGGGGGGGGGTGGAGGTGATCAAAGAGATAGTGGGAGAGGAGTAAATGGATAGAGAGAAAATACGGGAGGGAAGATGGACTACGAGAGTATGGAATAAATAAATGCCCAGGCAACGCAATGCAGTCTGTGCTGCACTTTTCAACACCGAAACGGATGGATATTCGTACTAAAGAAGTGAACCTCCACCCCCCAAAAAGAAGATTGGTCACCTCCCCAGAAGAATAAATTATATATGCCCCTATTAACCACTGTACTGCAATGAGAACCAAATTAAGATTTTGGAAGTCTAGATTCTTTAACTTTAGTATGTTTCAGCCAAGTATGACACCAATTATATAAATATTTAACTACGTTTCCAGGATGTATTTTACTGGTTCTGTGAATTCATTCGAAGTTGGAAAAATCATTCTAAATTGCCAAAATGCATTTTAACAAAATCGAAGGACTTGTTTCGTATCCAGTTCGTCTAAAAACTATAGTACTGGGAATACAATGGCGACCCTGAGCCATTTTTCGCGGCTCCTACGTTTGCGTCATGAGAGTCCACACTTGTAGTCTAGGTCTGCATCATGAGGGACCATATTTCGGACCATCATGATGCAGACTAAGACGACGAGTGTTTACTTGCATGATGCAAATCTAAACAACGACTCTAGACCCTCATAACACAGACCTAAACGACGAGTCTGAATCCTCATGACGCAGATATAGACGCTGTGGAGAGTGGCTCAGAGTTTCCATTATATTCCTACTACAATACATTCATGGAAAAAGACGCTCTTCATTTTAGGAGTATTTGTAGTGTCTAGGTCTTCAGCATCTTGACTCTGCATGTGGGATTCCCCTTAATATAGAAATACAAAAATAAAATTACATTTTGCAATGTGTGTGGAACTCAACAAAATAAATTGTAATTTAAACTCATAATGTGTATTGCCTTACTCCACAAATGAATATTTTATTTTGCAGGACACTTTTCAATATAAAATCTTTACAAATTTTCCTTCAGTTGCCCTGAAAGTATTATTTAGGCCAAACCAGATACTCCTAAAAATATTTGGCTACTTTTGCAAACCCAAGTAACAGAAAATGGTTTACAAACAATAATTAATGTCACTTGGAAGGATTGAAATCAAAAAGTTTAGTCTAAAATAAAAATGAACTGTATGCATTACAAAATTTCTATCTCAGAAATTGACGCCCAGAAAGCACAAGAAAGAAATCTGCACTCTTAATTAGTAAATTTGCGCTCAAACTCATAGTTTCCCGTTTAATGTTCTACTGTATTTTCAATGTGTCTGCTGATTAGTGTTTGAATTAATTATGACGAGATCGTTAAGTCTGTCTGCATTAAGACGTGATCGTTTTTCGCTAATTAGGTTTCCAGCGCAACTAAAAATTCTCTCACTAGACGCACTAGTGGCTGGTATATTTAATATTTTTCTTGCCACACACGCAAGTCGAGGAAGTCGTTGAGAGTTATTTTTCCACCACTGTAGAATATCTCCATCGTTCACACAGTGTTCTTGCAAGTATCTGCTGACTTCATCATGTAGGAGAGGAGGCTCTTCTGCCCAGTCCTCAAATTTCGCCATTTTGTACGGCCCTGGATTTGTTTCTTGGTTGCTGTGATTGGGCACTTGTACTGAAACTGTACAGGTTCCAATTAATATTTGCAGAATAATGTGAAGATCGTACTACACATAGTTGAAATTATAATAGGTTTTAGATGATGCTATCATTTATCGTCCTGTAAAGTCACCAGAAGATCAAAACTAACTGCAGGACGATTTAAATAAGGTATATATTTTTGGTGTGAAAATTAGCACTTGGCAATAAATAACGACAAGAGCGAGGTTATCCCTGTGTGTACTAAACTAAGTCCGTTAAACTTCGTTTACAAGATCAACCAGTCAAATCTAAAGGCTGTAGATTCTACTTAATACCTCTGATTACAATTACGACCTACTTAAATAGGAATGGACACACAGAAAATGCTGTAGGCGTTTTAATGACAAAACACTCTTTTGGAGCATTGCTACGAAGTTGGTTCAAATGTTCAAATGTGTGTGAAATCTTATGGGACTTAACTGCTAAGGTCATCAGTCCCTAAGCTTACACACTACTTAACCTAAATTATCCTAAGGACAAACACACACACCCATGCCCGAGGGAGGACTCGAACCTCCGCCGGGACCAGCCTCGCAGTCCACGGCTGCAGCGCTTTAGACCGCTCGGCTAATCCTGCGCGGCTACGAAGTTGGAGAGCCTTACTATTGACGGAAGAGGTCGAAAGAGTCTAAATAAGGGCAGCTGGTTTGGTATTATCGTAAAACAGGGGAAAGAGTGTCGCGGAAATTACACAAGAGTTGGGGTGGTAATCATTTCAACAATGGCGTTTTTTGGCGTGGCGCGATCTATATATGAAATTTCGATCACCAACTTACACCTCCGAATTCGAAGAGATATTGTTGAGTCCCATATACATTGGAAGAAATGATCATCAGAATAAAATACAAAAAAGCGGCGCTCAGACGGAGAGCTGTAGGTGTTCTATCCCGCGCGAATTTCGAGAAAAGGAGACAAATAAGTTGAAAGTGGTTCGATGAACCCTCAACTAAGCACTTGCGTGTGTCTTGCAGAGTAACCATGTACATGTAGATGAAGAATATATGCATTATCTTAGGAGCTTACCTTCAGCACACATCTGTCGTGCTGCTTGGTAAACTTCAATTTTTTCATCCTCGGTTAACTTTCTTAATGTGCGGTAGTTAGCCACCATAAACGTTGTAATTTTATGCAACATACTAACGCACATTTTCTGTTCTAGGAAGGCATCAGCGGCTTGTTTCAAAGGTTTCATGTCCTGAAAATACATTTTCTCAACATACATATTTCACAAGTGGTTCTATAATATTCAGATGGAATAAAATTACAAACCTCTTCATCGTTATCCCGTACGGTACAGTGAGTTTTTAAGGCATAAAACCACGGTAGAACTAAATGTAGGGTTGGATCCTTGTCACTCTCTAGATCAACTGTGGCTTCTTTAAACGGCTTAAGAAATTCTATAAGCTGGCCAGTTATATGGTGGTCATAACCCAGCATCTTATCAGAGGCACCTTCATTATGTAAAACAGCCTTCACTGAATCAATCTGAGAATGGACTGATACAAGCATGTCAAAATAACTATTCCAACGAGTTGAAACCCACTGCTTTAAAGATGAGTTCAGTCTCACACAGAGACCTCTTCTCTTGAAGTGCGAAACCGTAGCCCGCACTGTATTAAGAATGGCTAATATATTTGGAACATTTTCTTTCAAAAACTGTTCGCTCAGAACATGTTTCAAGATTGTGTTTATACTATGAGCCATGCATGGAAGACGCTGATATACTTCGAGAGCTTTGACAATGTTACTGCCCTGGTCTGTGACAAACGTAATTTTGGCAATGTCTTCACGAGAAACACCCATAGTTTCTAAGCCATCTTCCAACTCGTTTCGAATATTCGAGCCAGTTTTTGGGCAGTCAGGAAACGCAGAGAACATTAGTACATATTTATTCAAACGCCAGTCTGAATTTATGTAATGCATTGTCACGGACATGTAATGCACCCCTTTGTAATTGTCTGTCCATAGATCAATTGTACTGGCACATATACCAGAACGAATCGCATGCATTATATCTGGGAGCATTTTGCTGCGCACTTTATCAACTAAGGTTTGAACTTTCCTAGCTACTGTCACTCGGGAAGGCATAACATTTTTAATATCAACTGAGCCATATTTTTTACCTATGTCGATCAGTGTCTGCCCTAAATTAAGAAATCCTTCTCCCTCTATACTGCTAAATGGTCTCAGGTCCTTAGCACACATTTCGACGCACTTTTCGGCCACTGAATCTTTGTCCTCTTTCAAGATATTTACGGAGTGAGGGAACTGCTTGTCAAATTTGCACACATGTCGTAACATACTCGAGGTTCCCGAATAACTACTTAAGAGCTTTTTACATAGTTTGCATTGAGACACACCTACCGATTTATTTGAAGCGGCCTCATAAACACACGAAAACGTTTCCCATGCGGCACTTGTGCTCTGTTTCGTTACCAGCATGTATTCGCCAGTTGTCAATTTTTTTTCAATCTCACTAAAGTCGACCTATTCATTGTGCTGCCTCCACCGTTGCGATAAATGAACTGCAGGCGAACTACCTGGCTACTCTAGTCACGGTAGCCTGACAGCGCAACCTGTAGTCAGGCGCAGCAAGCTGAGCGGGTCCCGTGAAGCTTGGCAGGCTTGCGGGAACCCAGGTAGCCCGGGCTTGCGGGAGCCCGTATCGCCCGCATTGCCCACTATGCCTCAGTACACGCGCACTCTTGTGTTTACATCGCGGCAGGCTGACCTGCATGAATGGTTGCAGAGGTGCTAGGGGCAAGCAGGCTGCAAGGGGAATTTGTACACCTCTGGTAACGAGGTATGGTTCCGACCAGAGCGTTGAAGTTCACTGCCCGTCGCTAGAGGGCACGCGTGCACGTCACGTGAATGTACAGAGCTAGCAGCAGCATGCATGAATCGTCCAACGCTGCCAGTCGCATTGCAAACAGTGACACGGAGGCGTCAACAGAAGACCAAGATGGCCCCCGTCTGATTCACTTCCTGCCGTACTGGGCAACAGTGAATGCCCAGTATTACTCGAAAACCTTGACCACCCTTCGCCAAGCGATCAAATCAAAACAACCAGGCAATCTCACCCGCAGGGTCATTCTGCACCACGACAATGCAAAACCTCATACGGCCAACACAGTCGCGGCACTCCTGCAGAAATTCAAATGAGAGGTTCTCGGCCACCCTCCATACAGTCTGGACCTCTCTCCCTGTGGTTACGCCATTGTTGGTCCCCTTAAAAAGGCTCTGAGGGGCAAACGATTCAACTTGGATGACGACGTACGTGCGGAACTGGTTAACATCGCAGCACCGGGAATGTTGTGAGAGCCATTCACCGCCTTGTGTCAGAGTGGGACAAGTGTCTCAACGCCCAGAGTCAACACTTCAAACATACAGGTAGTGGTTTCTGTAATTATGCCTCCGGCTCGTTTCTTTTTGAATCCCCCTTATATTTCTACTCAGCAGGCCCACTTTGGGTGGTGGAGGGTACATAGTGAGCTAGATCCATTTTTCCCTTTCATAATCTGCCTGAAAATGATACGTGGAAAGGACTGAGTCACTATGCTATATATATAAGCCCTATTTTTTTTGAAAAATTTTGATTTTATAGTCATTACGCAAGATGTGTGTCGAAGGAAGTAACATGTACCTTTTTCATACTATAAATCAGCCTCACGTAATTTTGAAAGGAAATCCGTCTTAAATCGCTCCCACCAGACTTTAAATGTCTCTATCTCTCATTTATGATCGCTCAAATTGCTTGGGAATGTGATTCGGTGAAAGTCCAGAAGATATCAATGAACCTGCTTTGAATGGCCTGACTGTCTGATTACTACCCGATCACTGCCCGTTCGCCTTTTGCAGGTCATGGCCGGTGGACGTGCGCCCAAAGATAGTGTGGAAGCGACGCTGGATATGTATAGAGTATGACAGATGGTTGTCGTAGCATTGTTTGTCACTGAATTTTGTTAGAGATTAAACAGGATGAAAACCATTTTAGTTTTGTGTACCGTAACAAGTCCTATACTCTACTCTCTCTCAGTTCAGTTACGACCCATTTGAAGGCATATTTCTCCATAACATGCCAGAGTGTAATATCTGAAACATTACCAGCTTCAGTGGAATGTAAGGAGACTAAAACCTGCGTAGAAACGTGTGTCAGTGATCTACGCCCATTTGCATTAGCGAGGGCAGAGGATTTCATCGTTGATATTACGAGCTCGTGGACAACAGTTTACATTTCGGATGGGTGGACGTCACCAACACTCTGATTGTAAAACAGTGTCACACAACAATGAAAGACGGACCCATGAAATACGGCCAAATATAATTAGGGCAATGTTGAGGCCGAAGGCACAAATGTCTGTTCGTGTACGTCAGATATGTGGGACGATTCATACCGGGAGAGATGTTACCTAACTGCACACTTTGTTTTCCACGATTTGACACTGAGACATATGGCGATGACAATTTACTTTTTTGAGAAGAAAAAGAATTTGGAAATGTATTCAGATCACGTTGTTTAATTTAGAAGTTTGTGAAACAATAAACTTCTCACATTTTTAACTTATTGGGTGATAAAATTCAAGCCAGTGCCTACAGGTTTTCGGATGTAAATTTGAATTCATAAAGGCAGAGCATTTTATGAAAACAGTAATGTGACGTTTCATTCCGAAATCGACCTTCACTGCAGTGGCTGGGAGGTACTGTATACTGTACGCGGTACATAGTGGTGTTAAATCTGTTCACACCCTTCAGCATTTAGCATTTTGAAGCGTATTAAGGATACCAGAAAGAAGGTCATTAATAAGTAGATATATTGTTACCAAAACGATGCGTAATCTACAAACTCACATGGGTCCTCAAGAATATGTGTGAATTTCACAGGGAGCAACCGGATACTAGGTTCTTAATACACAAAGACTAATAAGACGACAACTCTTTCATGATTCCGACAAGGGTAATAACTTTTAGTCTACAGCACGATGGAGTGAAAAGGTAACATTCCTCAGTCTCATCAGCATCCATTCAGTCATAACTAAGTAACCTGTGAGGTTCCATTTCGCCATGTTGAAAAATACTGCCCCAAGCCTGAGTATTGTGAGTAAACTGGGTCAAAATTTTCCAAGCATTTCCGAAATACTTGACCAGTTAACCTAAACTTCACCAAGACAAGAAAATTAATCATCTCACCCAATTTTTTCATTACTGTGGCATCTCTAGATCAGATCAAACCGACAGCAGACAAAGCCAGTCATCCTCTCAGAGCAGAATTCTCTCCAGACAGCACAGACACGGAACAGTACAAGAAGTAGGACCAGAATGGTAGAGGCCGAGTCAAATAGTAAGACCTCGTGGCGTCCAAACCACTAACGCTTCCCATTGGCTAATAGACAAACTGGCCTTCCAAAGATGCGGAAGTGCCTCGGCGAATACCCAAAGAGATTGCTGAAAAGCTTGTTTCGATCAGTCGAAGCTGAGTGTAATAGGTATACGCAAAAGATTGTAAAGATAACAGTCGTAAGCAGCTAAGAAAAAACCTAGTGAGTAAATGTGAAATTGTCGACTGAACAGACAACTTTCAACTCTAACAGCGAAAAACATGCTCGCATCGTAAAACCACCCCCTCCGTACTTCATTGCTGAAACCACACACGATACTAGGTAACATTCTTCAGCCAACTCTTACTTACTTAAAATATACTGGAACTTATAGGAGATTAGTGTTATAGCATGTGTACGTACACACAGACACACACACACACACACACACACACACACACACACACACACACACACACACGCACACGCACACACATTGTAGGCAGAGTATACGCAAAGTAATACCGTATTATCAGTGGCTTGTGTCCTGGCGAAGGTGCACTTACACAAAAGATTGATGATTCTCGGGTAGTGCGTGAATAACTTTATCAGCGCAAAGGATTAAGAGCAAAGTTCTTCATAACACTGATTTCGACAGAAACTTACGGATCCTCCTGATCCGACAGAAAGATAACGAAATGAGTCTGTTGTGATGCAACTCTACAGATTCACACTATGAGTTTCACTAGAATACCATTTCCTTGGACACCCAATTATGAGAATGCAAGCATCTGAGGAGGCGCCTGTGGCCTACGGGAGGCTGGGCTGGATCAAAGCCGGCTGCCGGAGGCGCAGCTTGCGAAGAGGATGGCCTGCGGCTCGGTGTGGCTGTTTGTACGGTGACTGCTGTTACGGCCTGTGTACGGTATAAACCCTAGGCGTGAGCTGAGCTGGATGGGCAGAAGCGCAGCCGGCGTGAGCTCGACTAACCTGAGCAGCCTGCTAGTGTTTTCTTTTCTTCCTTCATTCTTATTTCATTCCCCTTCGCCCCATATGGGTGGCGGACGGGTGGTGGTCTGTCAGCGGTAAAGACAACCCGCTCTTCCGCCACTTGACAATAAATCCAAATGAGATGAAAAACACTGAACACGAAGGTGAGATATATATAATCAATTTAAAAATAAGTTCTAAAGATGAAAATAAAACTGATGTTTTTATATATAAGAGACATGACTTCCTTCGCTTTCAGTTAAAGGATTATTTTTTTTAATTTGTGGTAAGTTCCTAACTGCTGAGGTCATCGGTCCCTAGGCTTACACACTACTTAATGTAACTTAAACTAACTTACGCTCAGGACAACTCACACCCCCTGCTCGGGGGAGTACTCGAACCTCCGACTGGGAGAGCCGCGCGAACCGTGGAAAGGCGCCTCAGACCACGCGGCTACGCCGCGCGTTGCATTTCGTTAAAAATAGATGTTAAAGATAAAAAGAAAACAATAAGAGTACATTTAAAAAGACGATGAAGAACAACGACGTTAAAAATAAGCACTTTACTGGCACTAAAACGGGAAGGACCTGCTCTATGATACGGAGTCTTTTGTTCAGGGGACAAAGGTTGGCGGTTGAGGATGGTTGAAGAACGTCGTACAAGAATGGAGGACTGGGGTTGAAGTGACTATTGGAATGCAAAAGGGGTGGAACAGAGGGGGTAACGGTGAGGCTAACATTTGATGGGGAATAGAGGTTCTAGAAAGAAGGGTGGAAAGGGAAAGGGGGGACGAGGATGAATGGGTGGGGTGGGTTTATGAGTGAATATAGGGACGGAGTTCCTGCTAGTGGTCGCGCCGCGTCTTATATACAGACAGGAGGAGGATAGATTCCTGCGCGGCGCTAGGTCACCATGTGACTTACAGAGCAATGTAGTCCCTGCGACTGCAGCTCCGCTGTTGATGTAAGGTTGACGCCTCTGGTGGACAATGGTTTGTCGACATGTGTGCTTGTGTTAACGGCCATGATGTAGACAGGCATGAGGTACATGGGTGGCAGAGTACTGGATGGTTCGACGCATGTGACAAACGTCTGTATTGCCGGCACGCACGACTCGCTGGTCGCAGGTGTTGTGCTGGTAGCTGCATGGCAGGCGAATGGCTAAATACTGTTGTTGTTGTGGTCTTCAGTTCAGAGACTGGTTAGATGCAGCTCTCCATGCTACTCTATCTTTTGCAAGCTTCTTCATCTCCCAGTACCTACTGCAACCTACATTATTCTGAATCTGCTTAGTGTATTCATCTCTTGGTCTTCCTCTACGATTTTTACCCTCCATGCTGCCCTCCAGTACTAAATTGGTGATCCCTTGAAGCCTCAGAGGATGTCCTACCGACCGATCCCTTCTTCTAGTCAAGTTGTACCACAAATTTGTCTTCTCCCCAATTCTATTCAATACCTCCTCATTAGTTATCTGATCTACCCACCTAATCTTCAGCATTCTTCTGTAGCACCACATTTCGAAAGCTTCTATTCTCTTCTTGTCCAAACTATTTATCGTCTATGTTTCACTTTCATACATGGCGACACTCCATACAAATACTTTCAGTAACGACTTCCTGACACTTAAATCTATGTTGTTGTTGTTGGTGTTATGGTCTTCAGTCCAGAGACAGGTTTGATGCAGCTCTCCATGCTACTCCATCCTGTGCAAGCTTCTTCATCTCCCAGTACTTACTGCAACCTACATCCTTCTGAATCTGCTTAGTGTATTCATCTCTTGGTCTTCCTCTACGATTTTTACCCTCCATGCTGCCCTCTAGTACTAAATTGGTGATCCTTTGAAGCCTCAGAGCATGTCCTACCGACCGATCCCTTCTTCTAGTCAAGTTGTACCACAAATTTGTCTTCTCCCCAATTCTATTCAATACCTCCTCATTAGTTACGTGATCTACCCACCTTACCTTCAGCATTCTTCTGTAGCACCACATTTCGAAAGCTTCTATTCTCTTCTTGTCCAAACTGGTTATCGTCCATGTTTCACTTCCATACATGGCTACACTACATACAAATAATTTCAGAAACGACTTCCTGACATTTAAATCTATACTCGATGTTACCAAATTTCTCTTCTTCAGAACGATTTCCTTGCCACTGCCAGTCTACATTTTATATCCTCTCTACTTCGACCATCATCAGTTATTTTACTCCCTAAATAGCAAAATTCCTTTACTACTTGAAGTGTCTCTGACAGAATTACAATGTCATCGGCGAACCTCAAAGTTTTTACTTCTTCTCCATGAATTTTAATACCTACTCCGAATTTTTCTTTTGTTTCCTTTACTGCTTGCTCAATATACAGATTGAATAACATCGGGTACAGGCTACAACCCTGTCTCACTCCTTTCCCAACCACTGCTTCCCTTTCATGTCCCTCAACTCTTATAACTGCCATCTGGTTTCTGTACAAATTGTAAATAGCCTTTCGCTCCCTGTATTTTACCCCTGCCACCTTCAGAATTTGAAAGAGAGTATTCCAGTTAGCATTGTCAAAAGCTTTCTCTAAGTCTACAAGTGCTAGAAACGTAGGTTTGCCTTTTCTTAATCTTTCTTCTAAGATAAGTCGTAAGGTTAGTATTGCCTCACGTGTTCCAACATTTCTACGGAATCCAAACTGATCTTCCCCGAGGTCCGCTTCTACCAGTTTTTCCATTCGTCTGTAAAGAATTCGCGTTAGTATTTTGCAGCTGTGACTTATTAAACTGATAGTTTAAATCTATACTCGATGTTAACAAATTTCTCTTCTTCAGAAACGCTTTCCTTCACATTCCCAGTCTACATTTTATATCTTCCTACTTCGGCCATCATAACTTATTTTGCTCCCCAAATAGCAAAACTCATCTGCTACATTAAGTGTCCCATTTCCTAATCTAATTCCCTCAGCATCACCCGACTTAATTCCATTATCCTCGTTTTGCTTTTGTTGATGTTCATCTTATATCCTCCTTTCAAGACACTGTCCATTCCGTTCAGCTGCTCTTCCAAGTCCTTTGCTGTCTTTGACAGAATTACAATGTCATCGGCGAACCTCAACGTTTCTATTTCTCCTCCATGGATTTTAGTACATACTCAGAATTTTTCTTTTGTTTCCTTTACTGCTTGCTCAACATACAGATTGAATAACATCGGGGATAGGCTAGAACCCTGTCTCACTCCCTTCCCAACCACGGCTTCCCTTTCATGCCCCTCAACTCTTATAACCCCCATCCGGTTTCTGCGCAAACTGTAAATAGCCTTTCGCTCCCTGTATTTTACCCCTGCCACCTTCAGAATTTGAAAGAGAGTATTCCAGCTTTCTCTAAGTCTACAAATGCTAGAAACGTAGGTTTGCCTTTCCTAAATCTATCTTCTAAGATAAGTCGTAGGGTCAGTATTGCGTCACGTGTTCCAATATTTCTATCGAATCCAAATTGATCTTCCCCGAGGTCGGCTTCTACCAGTTTTTCCATTCGTCTGTAAAGAATTCGCGTTAGTATTTTGCACCCGTGACTTATTAAACTGATAGTTCGGTAATTTTCACATGTGTCAACACCTGCTTTCTTTGGGATTGAAATTATTATATTCTTCTTCAAGTCAGGGTATTTCGCCTGTCTCATACATCTTGCTCACCAGATGGTAGAGTTTTGTCATGGCTGGCTCTCCCAAGGCTGTCAGTAGTTCTAATGGATTGTTGTCTACTCTCGGGGCCCTGTTTCGACTTAGGTCTTTCAGTGCTCTGTCACGCAGTATCATATCTCCCATTTCATCTTCATCTACATCCTCTTCCATTTCCATAATATCGTCCTCAAGTACATCGGCCTCGTATAGACCCTCTATATACTCCTTCCACCTTTCTGATTTCCCTTCTTCCCTTCTTTCCTTAGAACTGGGTTTCCATCTGAGCTCTTGATATTCATACAAGTGGTTGTCTTTTCTCCAAAGGTCTCTTTAATTTTCCTGTAGGCAGTATCTATCTTACCCCTAGTGAGATATGCCTCTACATCCTTACATTTGACCTCTAGCCATCCCTGCTTAGCCATTTTGCACTTCTGGCCGATCTCATTTTTGAGACGTTTGTATTCCTTTTTTTCTCCTTCGTTTGCCGTATTTCTATATTTTCTCCTTTCATGAATTAAATTCAATATATCTCTGTTACCCAAGGATTGCTACTAGCTCTCGTCTATTTACCTACTTGAACCTCTGCTGCCTTCACTATTTCATCCCTCAAAGCTACCCATTCTTCTTCTACTGTATTTTTTCCCCCATTCCTGTCAAACGCTCCCTTATGCTCTCCCTGAAACTCTCTACAACCTCTGGTTCTGTCAGTTTACGCAGATCCCATCTCCTTAAATTCTCACCTTTTTGTAGTTTCTTCATTTTTAATCTACAGTTCATAACCAATATATTGTGGTCAGAGTCCACATCTGTCCCTGGAAATGTCTTAAAATGTAAAACCTGGTTCCTAAATATCTGTCTTACGATTATATAATCTATCTGGAACCTTCTAGTATCTCCAGGCCCCTACCATGTATACAGCCTTCTTTCATGATTCTTGAACCAAGTGTCAGCTATGATTATGTTATGCTCTGTGCAAAATTCTACCAGGCGACCTCCTCTTTAATTTCTTACCCCCAAATCCATATTCACCTACTACGTTTCCTTCTCTTCCGCTTCCTATTATCGAATTCCAGTCACCTATTACTATTAAATTTTCGTCTCCCTTCACTATCTGAATAATTTCTTTGATCTCATCATACATTTCATCAATCTCTTCGTCATCTGCAGAGCTAGTTGGCATATAAACTTGTACTACTGAGGTAGGCGTGGGCTTCGTGTCTATCTTGGCCACAATAATGCGTTCACTATGCTGATTGTAGTAGCTTACCCGCACTCCTATTTTGTATGCATTATTAAACCTACTCCAGCATTACCCCTATTTGATTTAGTATTTATAACCCTGTATTCACCTGACCAGAAGTCTTGTTCCTCCTGCCACCGAACTTCCCTAATTCCCACTATATGTAACTTTAACCGATCCATTTCCATTTTTAAATTTTCTAACCGACCTGCCCGATTAAGGGATCTGACATTCCACGCTCCGATCCGTAGAACACCAGTTTTCTTTCTCCTGATAACGACGTCCTCTTCAGTAGTCTCCGCCCGGAGACCCGAATGGAGGACTATTTTACCTCCGGAATATTTTACCCAAGAGGACGCCATCATCACTTAACCATACAGTAAAGCTGCATGCCCTCGGGAAAAATTACAGCTGTAGTTTCCCCTTGCTTTCAGCCGTTCGCAGTACCAGCACAGCAAGACTGTTTTGGTTAGTGTTACAAGGCCTCTTCAGTCAATCATCCAGACTGTTGCCCCTGCAACTACTGAAAAGGCTGCTGCCCCTCTTCAGAAACCACACGTTTGCCTTTGCTCTCAACAGACACCCCTCCGTTGTGGTTGCACCTACGGTACGGCTATCTGTATCGCTGAGGCACAAAAGCCTCCCCACCAAGGCCCATGGTACATGGGGGAAGGGGCTGAATACTACAGAATGTAAAATCGAATGTTGTACATCACTTTTGAACAGTCCATTATCAGTGAGTTACGCGTTAGTCTTATATGCGGATACTGCGACAATAGTGAATCAGTACATCGCTTGGAAAAGACTGTGACCCTGTGTTGCTAAGCAAGCCGCCAAGCAGGTTGGCAGTGGATAACCAGGTTTCACAATTACTCTTAAAAGGATATTTCTATGTAGTCCGGGGCACCCAGAGAAAAGATGGTGGCCTTTCCTTCTTTACAAGAGCATAAGGTGCGTGTATGATGTGATGTTTACAGAAGCATCCGTGGTTAAATTTGAGTTCTGACTGTTAGAGATGCGAGATGTCTGGGCATTGAATTAGTATGAGATTTTGTGGAACAAGCGGACCGCCGGCCGAAGTGGCCGTGCGGTTCTAGGCGTTGCAGTCTGGAACCGCGAGACCGCTACGGTCGCAGGTTCGAATCCTACCACGGGCATGGATGTGTGTGCTGTCCTTAGGTTAGTTAGGTTTAAGTAGTTCTAAGTTCTAGGGGTCTAATGACCTCAGAAGTTGAGTCCCATAGTGCTCAGAGCCATTTGAACCATTTGAACAAGCAGACCATCGGGTGAACTGTTACGTACTGCTTGCCTTTGCGTTTCGTTGTTTGCTCCCGTTCCCGTTCCTAGTGTTCTATCATGCGTGTATGTAAGACATATCTGCAGGCCGTACTCTGGATTTCAGTCAAGATGGCATTCCATGTTACAAGAGCTTCTTTTGCTAATGTCTTAAAATCTGCGACGCCGGGCAGTGTGGCCGAGCGGTTCTAGGCGCTTCAGTCTGGGACCGCGCGACCACTATGTCGCAGGTTCGAATCCTGCCTCGGGCATGGATATCTGTGATGTCCTTAGGTTAGTTAGGTTTAAGTAGTTCTAAGTTCTAGGGGACTGGTGACCTCACATGTTGAGTCCCATACTACTCAGAGCCATTTGAAAATTGCGCCAATATTTTATTGTTAATGAGAGCCTCATGGTCGAAGGTAACGCCAGTTATAACGTTCACATTAGACAATTTCAGTCGAAATGCGACGCTAAAACTATTTAATCTAGATCAGTGTCTAGTAGAAACTCGGCACCCGGTCGGCGCTTGGGCACGCAGGTCGCTCTCTGTCGTCTAAGGGCACGTTCCCCCACCGTCCCGTTCCGCTGTCTGATTGGTAACTACAAACGCGCTGGTTAGACAGCAGAACAGTTGCGCATAGAACGCAGACCGGCTTCCATGCTGCTTGATTTTATATTATCCTATATCAGGATATTCGAAAAACTAAAGCTATGTGTCATGGAGAAGGGTATTATACTGTTCTAGGCGCTTCAGTCCGGAACCGCGCGACTGCTACGGTCGCAGGTTCGAATCCTGCCACGGGCATGGATGTGTGTGCTGTCCTTAGGTTAGTTAGGTTTAACTAGTTCTAAGTTCTAGGGGACTGATGACCTCAGATGTTAAGTCCCATAGTGCTCAGAGCCATTTGAACCATTTTTTATTACGCTGTTATTGACTGCAGGTACATGAGAATACACCTACAAAAATAAATAATTAAAATAAAGTTGAGTTTTCAGCTGCATTATGCCAGTAATATTGCGCGAGCCACATCATTCCATGTAAAATTCTTATAACATTTTACCTGAGATATAGAAAAAAGAGGCAAAAACCAGTAGTGTCTATGGCTTGCTGCTAGGGCTGGAATAAATTATCGTAACTACCTGTGAAAGAGAAAAGGATTTATTACCTAGCACTTCTATAGCGACAGTGCCATGGCTCTAATTCTCACCAAAATGTATCAGAAACAAAACAAAATTTTCATCATTATTTAACCATTTTTGCTTCGCTGATGGCATAAGAAAATTGATGTCTGGTGAAAACTGTCACCACATTGATTTGTGCAGGGCGCTTTATCCGACTGTCATCACTGAGGCTGCCACGTAACCGTGCCTTATTTAGTTTCGTTATCGAGAAACATCTACCATACACATAAGTTGATCCAAACACGGCTATCACTTTTGAGGTGTTATTATAGAGACGTAGAAGCTCTTCCAGAGGAAAACTTTCGCTGAACTCCTGACATCAGACAGCTTAGGGAAATGGGCAATGCTCTTTTCCAGAATCTCTCCCTCACACAATGTGCTTTTCATTTTAAATGCATACGATTTTCCCATTAAATGAGATATTAATTGCTTCTCGTCTTGGAACGACACATTGAGGGTGTGAAAGTGCGCAGTCAAGTCAACTAAAATTGTGAGGTCTGCGGTCCATTCCGAATCTTCTAATGTTGGTTTCAGCCTTCCTTTTTCCTTAAAAATAGAATAGTAGCAGGTCTTCACCAGGGCTTAATTTTGGCCGTAACAGCATCGCGGCACCTCACAGGGAATTATTTTCGAACTCACTGGCACAAGTGGGTACCGGAGATTTAAAATCGGTGTGTCACCACAATTTGCCGCTGCGCCTGCACCAGTGATCGTGACAATGGGTGACCAACGTGGTACATTAGGCAGGAGCGTAAGGCGAGGTACTGTTTGTGTGTGTGTGTGTGTGTGTGTGTGTGTGCGCGCGCGCGTACGTGCGTGCAGTATAACCAATGTAAGCTGAGTTTCATTCCGAAGATATTATCAATACATATCGCTAACTTTCGGTGGGCCGTGTTTTGTATCAAGCAGAACTTGGCATTAAAGTGACACTGTTACGGGGACAGACGGTAGCACCTGTTGTTTATATCGAATCTTCCGGTTTCATTGCTTTGATTATAAGAAACAGTGTTTTGTGAAAATCTTCACCCGAAGAAGATAGATGCGAAACTAACTGAAACGTTGCGAGAAGATGACGCCACGGCTCTGCCCATAACCCGTCAATATTCTGTCAAATGATTTCTCGTTTTAAGTTTTATCACAAGTTTTTAAAAATCGCAGCCTGTGATTTTTATGTCTGAAGCCTGAAGGGGTGTGGGGATGGGGGGGGGGGGGGTTGGGGGGGGGCATTATATGATTAAGGAGACGCGTTCCGACACCTATAATTTTAGAAGTCAAGCACTTGTTTTAACTCGAAAAATCGTTCCAGGTGTTCCGCTCGACTTAACCAACGTACTTTTCAGTAGTAAATCACGTCTCCATACCATTCCTGCAGTTCCATCAAAAGCAGTTGAAACTGCCGATATAGTAATCCATGAGGCTTTAGATAATTTGCTATTCCGTCCACCAGTTTCATGAGGTGATCCATCCCTGCAAATTTAATAGAATGTGCGAAACAGTAAATTCAACTGTCTGTTGATCGTTGAAATTTTTTGAGCGGCAGTACTGCGAAATCATCACTTGCTCTCCATCGGTAGTAACTAAGACCAACGTGATCCAACCGCTTTAGCTGCCTCTTCAGCAGTTTTCAGTAAGTCGATTTCTCTGGTTGTGTCTTTCATTGGAACCAAATCTAAAAAGTTTTCTGTCATGTGCGAATTGCTGTCGTCTCCACGAACACACAAGTTGTGCCGTGTCTGAAACGTCGATCGACTGCTCCAAAACAGTCGCGAATGCAGTTAACTTGCTAGAATTGTGAATTAACCGGTTGTAGACATCCACTGACGTGACAGCTCCGCGGCGTATTATTATTTTTCACGAAAGACTAACTTCGGAAAACTTCTGTGCCTTCAATGGCGTCACGAGTTCCGATGCCTCAACAATGCACTCTCTAGTGAACTCTCCATCGCTGAAATATTTATTATATCCAACAATTTTGAGCGGTATTTTGTAATTGGTTTTAGTGACGGACTGCTACAGATGATTGCGCGCTAGAAATATAAAACCAAAGAACAGATAGGCAACACACTGGATTTCTACAAGCAAATAAATGCAAATACAAACAACCCAAACACAATGATTTTCATGGGTTACTCAGTCTGAGACCGGTTCGCTATGCAGAGTTGCGCCTTTTTAGGTCCTCCAACTTGTTTCGTCTTTTATGGCCAACTAAACCTTTAAATTCCTTGTACACTGTGGTGTAATGCCGTTCTATAGCGTATCCGCAGAGCCCGGCGAGTATGCGACTGTATAACAGACACTGAGAATTTTCACCCTTGTCTTCGAAAAAGTAGTGTAATTCCAATTCATATTTAAATGCTCGTGGCAAAACGTCGCTAAGCTGCCTTTCTTCGAGTTCATGTGAGATTCTACGAACTACTGATCCTTTAAACAACAAGCAAATTGCCGACCTTTGTGGCCGAGCGGTTCTAGGCGCTTCAGTCCGGAAACGCGCGACTGCGACGATCGCAGGTTCGAATCCCGCCTCGGGCATGGATGTGTGTGATGTCCTTAGGTTAGTTAGGTTTTTTAGTAGTTCTAAGTTCTAAGGGACCGATGACCTCAGCTGTTAAGTCCCATAGCGCTCAGAGCTATTTGAAGAATTTGAACAAGCAAATGGCGAGAAATACACAGAGCAGGCACTTCGAAAAATACCGCAATATATGCCGGAAGAAACAGTGCCGCGTGGCACTACTACATGAAATGCTGTGCCGTACTGAATACTTCCGAGAAGGACCGAGCAAAGAAGAGGCGGAGCCTCGGCACACAACTTGTGCACGCGGGCAATTTGGTGCGCCGCGTCCGGCCTGCTCTAGGTGCTCGAACGATCTCCCTTGTATGTAAATACACTTAGACAAGGGGAGGAAGACTTATTGTGACCCAGAAATGTCCAGTTAAGCACTGTATGTTTAGGTTTCAAGAGATAGATTTTACATTGTTGGATTCTTATTGATTCCTTCAAACAAAAAATTTGGCGCGGGGATACTATCGGTGTAAATTTTCAACTAAGGGTGCATTGATAGCGGTGGAGCGCGTTGTTCCGAAACAAGTTGCTAGTGTTTTGTATTGGCATTTACTAGTTCTGATAAAATAACCGTCAGTTCATATCTATAATAACCAACGCCATAATCAGTTATTGGTCGTACCATCGTACAGTGAAGTGTTAGTGCCGTGCCGACTTTCAAGCCCACCCAAGACCCATCGTTGCTTTAAAAATATTGACATCTATCTCGCATTTCTTAACCTCAAATTTTGTGTGCATCTTCCCTGGGTATTTGCCTACCATCTTCAAAGGTAAGCAGTAGAAACCTAGTGCTATTATCGCTGGCAGATTCGCTCTGTGCTTCGGAAACAATAATGCTTTTAATAGAACTGTGCATATATCTAAACCATTTCTTTTGAGCCACTGCTGGAGCGAGAAGATCGCAGCACTCAGTTTTGCCTTGCAGTGTTTGAGGGATGTAATTTTGATGCAAATACTTACATCGTCCGCGAATATAGTATGCAGGTCCATGACGAAGATCGTAAACAGAAGAGGTGCCGAATCAGATCTTTTGAGCAAAAAAAATTGGTTGAAATGGCTCTGAGCACTATGGAACTTGACATCTGTGGTCATCAGTCCCCTAGAACTTAGAACTACTTAAACCTAACTAACCTAAGGACATCACACACATCCATGCCCGAGGCAGGATTCGAACCTGCGACCGTAGCGGTCTTGCGGTTCCAGACTGAAGCACCCAGAACCGCACGGCCACACCGGCCGGCGATCTTTTGAGCAACCCCATGCTCGTAATACGTGGCCTTATCGTACGTCTTTCAAGTAGCAATTGATCAGAGAGAAAAGATAGTATGAGTTCTGCAAGTGTGTGTCATGTGCGTTATTCCTTTAGTTTCGTGGCCAGCACTGGGAGCACTATCTATCTACATCTACATGGATACTCTGCAAATCACATTTAATTTCCTTGCAGAGGGTTCATCTAACCACCTTGACAATTCTCTATTATTCCAATCTCGTATAGCGCGCGGAAAGAATGAACACCTAGGGTATCCTTCCGTACGAGCTCTGATTTCCCCGTATTTTATCGTGGTGTTCGTTTCTCCCTATGTAGTTCGGAGTCAACAAAATATTTTCGTGTTCGGAGGAGAAAGTTGGTGATTGGAATGTCGTGAGAACGAAAAACGCCTTTCTTTTAATGATTTCTAGCCAAATCCTGGATCATTTCTGTGACACTCTCTCCCATATTTCGCGATAATACAAAATGTGCTGCCTTTCTTTGAACTTTTTCGATGTACTCCGTCAGTCCTATCCGGTAAGGATCCCACACCGCGCAGCAGTATACTAAAAGAGGACGGACAAGCGTAGTGTAGGCAGTCTCCTTAGTAGGTCTGTTACATTTTCTAAGTGTCCTGCCAATAAAACGCAGCCTTTGGTTGGTCTTCCCCACAACATTTGCTTTGTGGTCTTTCCAATTTAAGTTGTCCGTAATTGTAATACCTAGGTATTTAGTTGAATTTACGGCTTTTAGATTAGACTGATTTATCGTGTAACCGAAGTTTAACGAGTTCCTTTTAGTGCTCATGTGGATGACCTCACACTTTTCGTTATTTAGGGTCAACTGCCACTTTTCGCACCATTCAGATATTTTTTCTAAATCGTTTTGTAGTTTGTTTTGATCTTCTGATGACTTTATTAGTCGATAAACGACAGCTTCATCTACAAACAACCGAAGACGGCTCCTCAGATTGTCTCCCAAATCGTTTATATAGATAAGGAACAGCAAAGGGCCTATAACACTACCTTGGGGAACGCCTGAAATCACTTCTGTTTTACTCGATGACTTTCCGTCAATTACTACGAACTGTGACCTCTCTGACAGGAAATCGCAAATCCAGTCACATAACTGGACGATATTCCACTACGAGCCGCTTGTGTGGTACACTGTCAAAAGCCTTCCGGAAATCCAGGAATACGGAATCGATCTGAAATCCCTTGTCAGTAGCACTTCATGTGAGTTATCGTACGTGCTGCTTAGGTTCCGAAACAAAGGTAATAGATACGCGTTTCGGCTGAAACAAAGCTCTATGTCGCTAACCAGATGCATGAGATCACCTTCAGTGCCTTTCTCTTTGTGGAACCCCGCCTGATTACTTGCTGAAAGATTGTGGTATTCAATCTACCACTCTAATCAGAATATGACCATTCATTCCAACACTTTGTGAGGACGTTGTAGTAAAATTATGGGTCAGTACGATGCCATCGAATCAAATTTCTCCTTGTTTTTATCACAGATGGTTGTTCCATTGCGTTTCTACTTCACAATTACATCACCAGTAGTCGAACTGGACAGTTGTAGAAGGGTTAAAATCCCTAATAGATTTGTTATTCAAGTGACATCCAATGACTAGTCGACTGATCAGTCCTCACCGACCTATTTCGGAGCTGCTGCTGCTTCTCTTGTGACAACACAACGCTCCTTGCCCACTTTTATTCTGGCAGGTCCGCCTCTCGTAATTCCGCATTACACAGAGGTGTTCAGACACTTTTGATCATATAGTGTAGTCCTACTTCACTTTTCTGTGAAGTTATTAACTGTTTCCAAATTTTAGTTGTGTGCAACAGACTTAATTTCTTTAATGGATCACAGTACAGTAATGTCACGATTAGACAATACCATGCAGAAATATACTGTTACGACAACCTTAATCTATCTGTGTGTAGTTCCGTCAGCCTGATGGAATATAAAACCAGAACCAGGCTACAGACACAGAGTTACTACGCTCACTACAGAGTGGAGAGCATGCCACAACGGGGTGCTTCATCCTTCCTCATAGTGCCAAGTTCGACAACAGAGAACTCACTTCTAGCACTGGCACCAAAGCGCTGCGCGCTCGAGGGAGTATGAACGAGCAAAATCCCGAATTTGCAGACTTGAAGCAGACAATTCTATAACCATGACTGTTGTGGCTAGTTCCAGTTCCTGAATGTTTACCGCTTTTGTAAAACTGTCTGCGGTCTACTTGTATATTACACCTGTTTGTACTTGGGATTAATGTCAGTCACGCTGAATCCGTAATCCTTCACTACCAACACATCAATCCTGTAGGCCATTTCGTCATCTGCGAACACCCTCGTAGAGCCACATGTTTTATCTGTCAGCTCATTTATACTTCTTCGTTCCGTTGAATGACATACCTACCCTGGCGTGTAAATACGTAAGGAGAGGCCCAATTCTCTAAGCTAAAATTTATTCACACGGTAGAGGATCTGTACCTGAGTACTTGGAGATAACAATATAATGTTCTGGAAAGAAAATAAAGGATTTTATTAGCATAGTGAATTTGCATCTTCTGTTACGAACTCATAATATCAATTCGAAGTGATGACAGTCAATCTCAGTACATGTATTACAATACACTTCATTGACCAAAGTGAACTATGGATTCAAAATCATGTAGTCCCATAGCTTACACGCTTTATTGGTGATAGGGTTATGACTGTCACTCCAACAGAACTATCCACAATGTATTATAAACATTTTACGGGCTAACTGATGAAAATTCTCGTTCGTGATTTAAAACCATTTTCGCAAGTTCTGCTATGCAAAAAGTTATTTCTAGAGAACAATTGCTAGCATCCTGTAGCATGAAAGACGCAGTTTCTCGCAAATTTCTAGGAATGCCGGCAAGTTTCTTCTTATTAGGACGACGCTTCTTGTAAAGATTTCTCTCTACATTCGTCTTTCTTTGGGGCGTTATGTTCCACTCCATCTTTCAATAAATGAATGACTGAAAATTTGTGTATTCAGTAGCGCCAGCGACGGTGACAGTCATTTGTTAAAAAACATGAACTGTTTGCAGGCAGCCGGTCGGAGTGGCCGAGCGGTTCTAGGCGCTACAGTCTGGAACCGCGCGACCGCTACGGTCGCAGGTTCGAATCCTGCTCCGGCATGGATGTGTGTGATGTCCTTAGGTTAGTTAGGTTTAAGTAGTTCTAAGTTCTAGGGGACTGATGACCTGAGAAGTTAAGTCCCATAGTGCTCAGAGCCATTTTTTTGTTTGCAGGCCAGTGCCTCACGCTCACTGCTCGTTCAATAATAAGTATCACTCAAAATATTCCTTTCGGGCCATTGGTTCCTGATCTCCAAATGCGTCATTTAGGTTTCTCTAATGTTTGCGTAACCTTGACGCTAAAGATTTGGGACCTCCTGTATACAAGCTGACCTTTCGATGCATGCGGAAATGAGGACTTCAGGAATTACAGACAATCTGCCACACGGATTATTCAGCATTTCGTCCCCTTTTAGTAACTGTGTAGTCAGCGCAGCGATTCCCGGCACCGCCAGAGAGTTGTCCTTGGCAGGAAAATAGGTACCGCGTGCACCCAGCCTCGTTAGCCCACTGAGGAGATACTCGATCGATTAGCAAGGGTTCTTAGGTCGAGAAACGCGACAATGACCTGGAGAGCAATGTGCTGACCACCTCTCCACATGCCCTCTATAGCGCCTCCTATGACGCCGTTGACAGAGAACGACACGGCGGTCGGATGAGTCCGATTAGCCTATCTAGGGCCAGAACGCGGAACAGTTAGTCAGCATTTAACGTGAAAGTCATTTCTCTACTCGAACGACCACCTGTTGCCGAAACAGGCGGCTGCACTTGGGTGATGGAAGAGGCACTTGCGACGCACACATATACGGAAAAGTGCAACACTACCAGCTAATTACAGTGTTTCCTAAGTCAGTGTCCTCTTTCATTTTATTCACGACTGAGACATTTCGTGTATTTTGTGACCAACGTGTTTCATGTAGATTTAGCAGCTCGATGAAATCTTACAACGGGATTATTTTACGTATGAATTACGTAGTTGTATGTTCTTCTGCCTTTTTTATGAGCTACAGAACGTAGTGATTGCCCCGTAAGTAAATATTTGTGTGAAAATAATATATAACTTCGATTCTTATCAGAATTATCTGACTATAGATCAATTTTCCATAAACACCGAAAACCACCTTGCGTAATTAGGTGATCGTGTGGAACAGTATCGGATGCTTTTTGGAACTCAATAATTAGCATCAAATTAGTTCCGGCTTATTATCTATCTCTGTAGTTTCTAGAGTTGATCTTCACGATCGTCAGTAGTTACTCGGAGTGTACAGTATGTTGAATGAAGGGACTGCCATCAAGATTTTCAGGGGTTCTGGGGAAGCGATTGCTGTTGAGAACTCCCACAGTTATTCGAAAATTAAGTCTGAGCTTCACCTGATATAATGCCATAATATCCCAATCTTTAGCTGAACGATAACTTAATATTCGACGTTTTTAAGCTACAACTGCATTTTAAATGCTGCTTATACTGATGAATAATCATTGGAGTTCTCGTTACCGCAATTATGATGGTGCACGTGTTACGTTGCGCTTATGAACAATCACGAGTATCATACCAGAAGAGTATAAGGTGTGCTTCTGGACCAACTTTAGATGCTATCAGCCGTCTCACCACCTAAGGTCTGCAAATTACTGTTCTCAGAATCGCTGTGCTCGTCTGGTACGTTGTATGGAATAAAGCCATGCAGTTTCAATATTGTGTGCTTACCCGTAGCTAGGTAGCGCTGTGGTAAGACATTGAACTGGTACTCGGGAGAGTAGCGGTTGAAATACCCGTCAGACCTGCAAGCTTAGGTTTTTGCGGGATTTCCTTAAATCGCTTGATGCAAATTGATGCAATCTGATCTAGTGCCTCGTCTCGAATAACGTTGTCGACGATATGTTGAAGTCCTTCCTTGCGTGTTTACTCACATGTTGACTCAGAGGAAACTTCAACCAAAGATACCGGTTACCATCGTTACACAAAAAAGCAGCAGAACGAAAGATAGTAAATGTATATTGAAGTTTGGAGTGTTGTGCCACTGAGTAAACAGTATCAAAAAGAATGTATTCAGTTTCAGACTTTTTCTACATTGCAACATAATCGTCAATATTTTCCTTTGTTTACAGCTATCCTTTTACTTTTTGATGAAATTTTGCAGACTGTGACCTTCTTGTTATTTCATTATCAGGCCCCGTGGGAACATGAGAGACACAACTGCTTCAGTCAAATGAAACTATACGGGTCTAGAGACCTATTCAAGTCTCAAACATCTTTGATGTATATATGCAGACTGAGGCGACGAATGAAAATTTGTACGAAGGCCGGGACTCGAAACTACATTGCCAAGGTAGCACATTGGTTAGGGCATCTACCTAGTGAACAGGAGACCCAGGTTTGAACCCTGGCTTTGGTACAAATTTTCATTCGTCGCTTTATGCTACATACGTACATCACAGATATTTGAGACATGAAAAGGGCCCTTGAACCAAATAGTTTCATTTGATTAAAGCACCTATGCCTGTTTTTCAGGCAGGATTCCCCGTTTCATTCGATGATATTCCAATACAGTCGTCGAGCCTTTGCAATTCTGTTCTAGTTAAGGGAGAATAACAAGTGGACTCTACAAATTTTCATTCGTCACTTCAGTCTCCATATGTACATCAAAGCTGCTTCGCCAGGCGACTTGTCAGTACATAAGTTACAGAATTCTAATAAAAAAAAATAAAAAAAGAAACTATAGAATTTATGAAACATGAAAAAGCTTCGAGAGATTGAACGAACAAATGCATCACAGAAAAATGTTCACAGTTACTGGGAGGAACTCGTGTGTGGAACAGGACATTGCCACAAGTAAATTTTGAACATGTATTTAAAGACTTGGATTATACCACTCAATGTTTTCAGTCCTGCTGTAAGCATACTGAAAAATTAAACTTTTCGAGTAATAGTTAAGCGAAGTGCAAATCCTCTATCCGTATAGTAGTTACTGATAAATATTGCTGTTTTTTAATAAGTCTATATTATTATCACCAAATCCTATGATGGGGTATATGTACGTGGATGGCAGAGTTGTAATTCCGAGATACCTGACCAACAGCCATTTAGAAGCATGAGAAACGACACAGCAGATCTGCTTGATCGCAACTTTTCTGGTTTTACAATATTCTTGGTGAGTGCACAGAGATTGTTCAGAAATACAGTACCATAGGAGATAGTAGAGTGAAAGTAAGGAAGGTAAACAGGATTTCGCTTTTCAGTTTCAGGGACAGTGAAAATTGTTCTTATACTGAAAATATTAGCATTCAGATTCTGCATAAGAACTTTAAAGTGCTACCAGCGAAAATATTTCATCTACTTCAGTAGTAAGAATTTGAAATGGTTAATTTCATTGACTGTTTGATGATAATGGGACAAAATAATTTCGCTTTTACGAGAGTTCAGAGACAGAAACTGCATGCATAGCCTCTTCTTTCAGCTAAGTGGTTTCCAGCGAGTGTACGACACTCCATCGCTGTCATAGTGACTTGCACGAGTTCCACTGGGCCCAGGGATGCCCACGTAAATGTTTTCCGGAGCATAATGGAGCCGCCGCCATCTGGTCTCCCTCCCGCAATACAGGTGTCAAGGAGCAGTTCCCCTGGAAGACGACGGATTCGCGCCCTCCTATCGGCATGATGAAAAAGGTATCGGGATTCATCAGACCATGCAACGCTCTGCCAACGTCCAGTGCCGATGGTTACGTACCCATTTCAGTCGTAGCTCCCGCTGTGGTGTTAACATGGCACATGCATGGGTCGTCCGCTGCGTAGGTCCGAGAGTGTTCGTGCACTGTGTGTTCAGACACACTTGCACTCTGCCCAGCATTAGATGATGATGTTATTTCCACCACAGTTCGCCGCCTTTTCTGTATTACCTGTGTGTTACCTGTCTGCCCAAGCCGGCCAGTGTGGCCGAGCGGTTCTAGGCGCTACAGTCTGGAATCACGAGACCGCTACGGTCGCAGGTTCCAATCCTGCCTCGGGAATGGATGTGTGTGATGTCCTAAGGTTAATTAGGTTTAAGTAGTTCTAAGTCCTAGGGGGCTGATGATCTTAGAAGTTAAGTCCCATAGTGCTCAGAGCCATTCCCCAAGAAACCTTTTTTTAATTTTTTTATTTTTTTTATTTTTTCCCAGCTTACGACGTCCGATGATTGTAATGAGGGACGGCCGCCCAACCACGTGACGTCTGGACGTGATATCAACTTGGTTTTGCCCCGTGTTGAATACACTGACCGCAGCACTCCTCGAACACCTGACAAGTCACGCAGATTACGAAATACACATGCGGAGCCTCCGGGCCATCACAATCCGCCCTCAATGATACTTATATAGATCGCGCGCGTTCCCCATTCTACACACGGAGAGCACGCGCACTGATACTACATGCAACGTGCGTGCGTCTGGCTAGCAGTCATTCATCGCCAGGTGACGCTGCTATTGCCTGGACGGGTTTAAACGCATGGTGGGTCGGTGGTCGTAATGTTCTGGTTGACTGGTGTAAGTTCGTTACAAAAATTAAAAAAACTCAACATTACGATCTAGCGTTCTAACTGGGCTGGATCCAAAGGAGTATGACATCCAAAGCAGCTTATAATTGATAACTGGACAACGGTGTTGTTCACAAAGATAAGTTCTTAATGCAAAGTAAAAACACAAACAGACATCCGAGTTTTCGAACTGAGCTGGTTCCCTGGGATCGTAGTGTTGTATGTTATTCAATTATCGTGACAGAGTGCCACGATCGCCTGTGGAGACGATGGAGCTAGCTGCTCCGCGGACAGGCCTTGTCGTCTACGAATGTGATGTTCTGTTGCCCCGGTGGATGATGGCTTGGGACACAGGTTTCCATTTGCAGTTTATTTTCTCCTGTAAGGCGAAAAGCATTAAAGATTCTAGAAAGCTCTACGAGAAAAATAAACTGCGGATGGAAACTCCTGTCCGGAACAGTCATCCACTGGAGCAACAGTGTTTCGCATTCATAGACGACAAGGTCTGCCTATGGAACACTTAGCTTCATCTCCTCCACCGGCGATCGTGGAAATAAGTCGCGATGGTTTTATAACAAACAAGGTAACGAGACGTTGCACCTGCGGTCCGTCAGCGCAAAAAGTTTGAAGTAAATCAGTAAAAAATATTTCTTTTTCGTTATAACATTTATATACACTGGTAGAAAAAAAATCACAAAACCAAAACAATACTTGATGTAGACTTATGCAATCTCGGGAATACATTTGTCCGCGTGACATATTTAATAGATTAACAGGGTGCGTGGGATAACATCGAGAGCGCTTCTTCTGCCATACGAAACCGCACCCCAGACCATAACTCCAGGTGTAGGTCCAGTGTGTCTCGCACACAGAAAGGTTGGGTGCACGTCCTCAACTGGCCTCCTTCTAAGCGACGCACAGCCTATACTAGCACCACGGCAGAACTAGATTTCATGGGATAACACAACAGACCTCCACCTTACCCTCCAATGAGCTCTCGCTTCACATCACTGAAGTTGCAGATGATGGTGGTCTGAGGTCAGTGGAATGCACGCTACAGGGCGTCTGGTTCGGAGCTGTCCTTGAAATAATCGATTTGTAACAGTTTATTGTGTCATAATGATGCCACTGGTGGTCAGATTGCTGCTGCAGATGCAGTAATATCCTAAAGATCCATACGCCGAACACGATGGTCTTCCTTCTCGGAAGTGCCACATGGTCCTCTAGAGCCCTGTCTTCTTACGACATACATTGTATTGGCCGGCCGTTGTGGCCGAGCGGTTCTAGGCGCTTTAGTCCTGAGCCGTGCTGCTGCTACGGTCGCAGGTTCGAATCCTGCCTCGGGCGTGCATGTGTGTGATGTGCTTAAGTTAGTTAGGTTTAAGTAGTTCTAAGTCTAGGGGACTAATGACCTCAGATGTTAAGTCCCATAGTGCTTAGAGCCATTTGAACCATTTTGGACATTGTCGTGAACCCGCTGCCAGCAATTACGTACAGTGGCTACATAACTGCCAACTCTTTCTGCAACATCACAGAAGGATCATCCAGCCCTATTACACGACCTCGATAAAACTCAGTGAGGTGTTGATAATGGCGTCTTTGCAGCCTTAAAAGCATTATAGACAAACATTAGCTCACCAAGACCAATCTAAATGTAGCTAACATTCACGATCGTTACGACGTGTATTTAAAGGAAACCCGATTTGCATCCTCATATGCGACTGGCGCGAAATTTGATTAGACATCGTCATCTACACGTAGAAATTTCATTGATGTTGCACAAAACCTTGGTTGCCATTATATAGTAGTACTTCACGATTCCTTCCATACTAGCAAAACAAAATTGTCTGTCACAAAATTTCGGCCTCCGCGTATTTCCGGCAGTAAATGGGCGTTAAAGATCGGCAGTCTGGATACACTGCAATTGCTGTGAAGTTGGTACAGTAACTAACGTTTTGGGTTAGTATACATGAGACCAATGGTTCAATGCTGGGTCGAGGTGTAGTTTTTTTTTTTTTTTGCCAATTTTCTTCTGTCATATATACTGTAGTACATACCGCTTCTTAAGCCACATGTATCCGACATTTATGTAGTACAGCGTTTTGAAACGGTGAACATAACAGGAACGTGGACAGACAACTCAGAAAAAGACGGTAGAATCAAATGACCTGTCGTTGGACAGAATAACTACAAAAATAATATGAATTTCGAGATGCTAAATATGATTGCACATTTGAATAACTCAACATCTATTAGTTATTTAAACTACATGCAGTACGTCCACTCAGATGTAACACATTAGCAACCAGTGACAATAATAAGTTCCACATTAATGACCGCATGACGTTTATAAAACAATACGTTGTCCGCGGAGCATATGCTCAAAGGGACTCATGTGCACTTCCAAACGTTGCGCGACCCTCTGGATCATACAGCTCTGGACGCTTCACAATATGGCTGCATCTACAGATACAAGAGCTCCATGAACACGCGATATCAGTCTCCCACATGTGTCAGCGGAGCAGAATACACGTGCTACTTCAAGTGTCCTCTCTGGAAGAAATCCAGTGGATGTCGGTCAAGTGAACGCGGAGGCCATACAAGTGGGCTTCCCAGTCAGAGCCATTTCCCTGGAAATTTTCTGTCTAAATGCCGTCGCACCTTAATTCCAAACTGTGCAGGCGAACCATCGCGTTGGAACTATAACCTATGCCGAACGTGAAGTGGAACATCTTCCAGTGCGTCAGGCAAATAGTTTGAGAGGAATGTATGATACCTTCATTCAGTCAACCGGTCAGGCAACAGGTAGGGATCCTAACACCTGTCTCCCAATATTCAGGCCCAGACGTCGATGCCAAAGCGAACTTGGTATCAACGGTTACTGGTGACGAGCGCGTAAGCAGTGTAAACATGTCATTAATCGCAGCGGGCTGTTCCACCTAGGACACGTCGCCTCTCTTACAGCTTTT
This sequence comes from Schistocerca americana, assembly GCF_021461395.2. Lineage (NCBI taxonomy): Eukaryota > Metazoa > Arthropoda > Insecta > Orthoptera > Acrididae > Schistocerca > Schistocerca americana. The sequence goes on from NC_060130.1 coordinate 287,540,725, forward strand.
GTTCTGCATGATACATCCGGTACTGCTAATTGTGTAATGTTGGTTCTCAAATTACACTGTGTCCCTGACGGTAATGGACGTGATGTTTTTGCACAATTCCATCGATAATAGAAACACGCGGAGGTACTTAAAAACAGCATACGCTGATGAGACTCAACGTTGAAAGGTATAATTAACGGTTCCATAGTAATAATACAACAGTCGGTAACCGCGTTTGGAAATTATTTGCAAAATATTTTGCTAGCTCTACTAATTACGTAAGGCCCTAACGAAATGTAATGGACCTGATCTTGGCAAGAATAATAGTTGGTACTAATCGATGGGACCATTGGGGGAGGGTACTCAAAAAACAGGTTTGGAATCCAGTAAATGCAGTGATGCGAAACAATTCGCGCCCACGACGTGCAAAAGTCTTCTTTAAAAGCAAATCAGTAAAAACGATTGAACTTCGGTTTCTGTATTCGTAGTTCATAAGTGCAAATGCTTTGTAGAAGACCCACTGTAATCGCAGTATCACGATTAAGACGCCAGATATCGTACTACGTGGACTATATTTAGCAAATGAAAACGAATATGCCTCGACCTAGAATCGAACCCTCGGCCTGCTACATGCTAACCCAAAACAGTATCGGCTGCACCAACAGCACAGAACTACTGCTCTTTTCTGACTGAGGTAGTTACAGTACACAAGTCCACAGTGTTGCCAAATTGCTAATCTTTGATGTCCATTTACTGCCGGAAAGTTGTCGACTTACAGGGTGGCAATTCTTGAACTATATGAAATAAAATTGTCATAACTTCTGAACGGTTAGCGTTAGGACGTTCAAACTGCACGGTTGGTGACAGGGCATGATTGGAATTAGCTTGCGTGTGTATGGTTTGGTTTAGCGATGATGCCCATTTTCATATGGATGGGTCGTCAATAAGCCAAACTGGCGCATTTGGGAGCCTGAGAATACGCATTTCGTGATCGAGAAGTATCTTGACCAGCAACGGGTGACTGTGTGGTACGGAATAATCGTGGCGATATTCCTTGATGGCACGGTGACTACCGAATTGTACGTGAAGGTTCCGGAAGATGATTTCATCCCCATTATCCATATTGAACCTGATTTCGACAAGATACAAGACGGAGCTCGACCCCAATGAAACACGAGAGTCTTTAATGTCATGGAGGAGCACCTTTGGGACCGCATTCTATTTCTGCGGTAACCAGAGGCGACTGACATTGGCCTCGATTGACTGCCATATTCTCCGGATCTGAACACATGCGACTCCTTTTTGTGGGGCTATATTAAATAGGAGGTGTACAACAATAACCCCAAAACAATTGCTGAACGGAAATCAGCCATTCAGGAGGTCATCGACAGCATCGACGTTCCGGCACTTTAACAGGTCATGCAGAATTTCGCTATTCGTCTGCCCCACATGAACGCCATTGATGGAAGTAGTATCAAACATGTCATAACCTAAATCAGAAAATCCTTAATGTCGTCTACATGTTGAATAAAGTGTGTGCTCACCGTAATTTGTGGCAAATTAACGTTTTCTTTACATATAGTTCAATAATTGGCCCCCTGTATATTATACAGTAATCTAAAGACTTTTTTTTTTCTTTTTTTTTTTTTTTTTAGGAGAGCTTTCACAAAGGATTTGCCTGGTTCAAAAGATATTACAAATCGATTCCAGGTAAATATAAAAGGGCAATAAGAATCACGGGTATTCGTTACTGCATCCCTGATAATCTCCAAGACCTCGTGTAGTGATGTAAGTTCCCTTACCCAGAGCTTAACTTTCGCGCACTCATTTCCTAACCGATTCAGCTGTAGTCAATAGCTGTTGTACTTTAGCTTGTCACTCTGACATAAATTTCGGCAGTCCCTTTAAATCTTTCTAATTCAATACGTCCCTGGGTACAGAACGTAGATTTGTTTCAAAATGGTATGAACACCGCCATCAATTAGTTGGTCATACCCATATTTTCGAGTTTAAGAGGGAGCATTAGTCAATGATCAACAAGAACAGAGGAAAAGAATATAGTAGAAGAAGAATGGATAGCTTTGAGAGATGAAATAGTGGAGGCAGCAGAGGATCAACAAGGTAAAATGACGAGAGCCAGTAGAAATCCTTGTGTAACACAAGAGATATTCAATTTAGTCGATGAAAGGAGAAAATATAAAAATGCAATAAATGAAGTAGGCGAAAGGCAAAAAAAAACGTCTAAAAAATGAGATCGACAGGAAGTGCAAAGTGGCTAAGCAGGAGTGGCTAGAGGACTAATGTAAGGATGTGGAAGCGTATATTACTGGGGGTTAGATTGATGCTATCTACAGGAAAATTAAAGAGACCTTCGGAGAAAATAGAACCACGTGGTTCAAATGGCTCTGAGCACTATGGGACTTAACTTCTGAGGTCATCAGTCCCCTAGAACTTAGAACTACTTAAACCTAACTAACCTAAGGACATCACACACATCCATGCCCGAGGCAGGATTCGATCCTGCGACCGTAGCGGTCGCGCGGTTCCAGGCTGTAGCGCCTAGAACCGCTCGGCCACCCCGGCCGGCAGAACCACATGTATCAATATCAAGAGCTCAGATGGAAAACCAGTCTTAAGCAAAGAAGAGAAAGCATAATGGTGGAAGAAGTATGTAGAGTGTCTACACAAGGGAGATGTACTTGAGGGCAATATTATGAAAACAGCAGAGGACGTAGATGAAGATGAGAAGAGAGATGTGAAACTGCCGGAAGAACTTGACAAAGCACTGAAAGACTGAAGTCGAAACAAGGCCCCGGGGGTAGACAACATTCCGTTAGAGCTACTGGTAGCCCTGATAGAGACAGCCATCACAAAACATTCAGATTACAAGAAGAATATAATTATTTCAATGCCAAAGAAAGTAGGCGTTGACAGGTGCGAAAATTACCGAATTATGAGTTTAATAACTCACGCCTGTAAAATACTAACACTAATACTTTGTAGAAGAATGGAAAAACTGAGAGGAGCCTTTATCGGGGAAGACCAGTATGAATTCTGGAGAAATGTAGGAACACGCGAAGCAATACTGACCCTACGACTTCTCATAGAAGATAGGTTAAGGAAAGGCAAACCTACGTTTTTAGCATTTATGGACATAAAGGAAGCTTTTGACAGTGTTGACTGGAATAATCTCTTTCAAATTGTTAAGTTGGCAGGGTTAAAATACAGGGAGCCAGAGGCCATTCACAATTTGTACAGAAACAAGATAGCAGTTATAAGAGTCGAGAGGCACGAAAGATAAGCGGTGGTTGAAAAGAGAGTGAGACAGGGTAATAGCCTATCCCCGATGTTATTCAGTCTATGTATTGAGCAAGCAGTAAACGAGACAAAAGAAAAATCTGGAGTAGGAAGAAGAAGAAGAAATAAAAACTTTGGTGTTAGCTGATGACATTGTAATTCTGGCACTTACAACAAATGACTTGGAAGGGCAGTTGAACAGTATGGACAGTGTCTTGAAAGAGGGATATAAGATGAACATCAACAAAAGCAAAACGTCGATAATGGAGTGTAGTCGAATTAAATCAGGTGATGCTGAGGGAATTAGATTAGGAAATGAGACACTGAAAGTAGTAGATAAGTTTTGTATTTGGGAAGCAAAATAACTGACGATAGTCGAAGTAGGAAGGATATAAAATGTAGACTGGCAAAGGCAAGAGAAGCATGCCTGAAGAAGAGAAATTTGTTAACATCGAGTATGGATTTAAGTGTCAGGAAGTCTTTTTGAAAGGATTTGTACGGCGTGTAGCCGTGTATGGAAGTGAAACATGGCCGATAAACAGTTTAGACAAAGCAGTCTTTGGGCTGAGGACCACAACAACAAAATGTATATTTTTGACGTAATACTATGCATTCATATTAACTATAGTATCTTATTTTGTGGTGTTATTTAGTCGTCACAGAAAGTAAAATGAATAAGCTCTGGAATTTTTCTGAGAAGACTCCGAAAATGAACGCATACAGATTTTGTTGAACAGTGACTACATATTTTAACTTGTTGATTATTTGACAGCACCAGAAACATATTATTAAAATATTTTCAGTATTTTCATTGGCATAGATAAAATCGTTGCACCAGAATGTGATGCACCCTTAAGCTTTTCCGATTTACTAACAACGTTACAGACGGCAGATAATGGATAGTTTGATTGACCCAAACACGTTCGCCATTCCGTGCCCCCGATTGCCCAATGATTCAGTTGTATGTAACTACTGGTAATTGCTGAATCAGGAAGTGGCAGCAAGGCAGACACACATGAAGCGTGTGCAGTCATATTGTCAAGGAGATAACCGGTATGCCAGCCGGAATAAAATATAAAGTGCAGCGCATCTGCGGGCCGTGTCGCGACAGTCCGGCTGGTGGCGCGATGAGCGGGTATTCGAATGCAGCGCCGACGGTTATTGTAGCTGTTGTCGCGTGCGTATACGGGCTTCGCGCTGACAGGTCCGGAAATTGAAGCGATCTGTAGGGCTTCGGGCGCCGAGGTCAGCTTTATTTCGTCGCCAGGGGAGCACGGCACCTGTTTAAGCGCCGCGCCTGCAGCATCGCAGATACCTCCCGCTTCTCACTCCCGATCGCTGAGCTTTCTCAGAACTAACATGTAAGTGCAGCGCGAGCCCGGTAGCTCCTGAAGTCACACCATGCCATTTGCAGGAAAACACTCGCTTTTGTTGAACTGTACGGGTTTCTTTCAATGAGAATCATAATAACCTGGTGTAAAGTGTCAGAGAAAGCTTTTGTGTTCCGCTATATTTTCTTTTCATGTCGCAGTACAACATTGTAAAAAAAAGAGCAGCACCTTTAATGGTTGGTTCAAATGGCTCTGAGCACTATGGGACTCAACTGCTGTGGTCATAAGTCCCCTAGAACTTAGAACTACTTAAACCTAACTAACCTAAGGACATCACACACATCCATGCCCGAGGCAGGATTCGAACCTGCGACCGTAGCGGTCGTGCGGTTCCAGACTGTAGCGCCTTGAACCGCTCGGCCACTCCGGCCGGCAGCACCTTTAATATGTATCCAAGTTTACTCAAGATGCAATACATAGAAAACACGCAGTGATCTCATAAAATGAGTCCTTTCTGAGAACGATGTCTGAACAGGTTCCAGAACAGTAGCGCTAGGAAGAAAAGTCATAGAGCCTATTAGTATTGTATGTTGCGAACTCGCCGGCCGAAGTGGCCGTGCGGTTAAAGGCGCTGCAGTCTGCAACTGCAAGACCGGTTAGTTAGGTTTAAGTAGTTCTAAGTTCTAGGGGACTAATGACCTCAGAAGTTGAGTCCCATAGTGCTCAGAGCCATTTGAACCATTTTTTTTTTTTGTTGCGAACTCGGGAGCCAATGAATTGACACCGCCCATGCCATAATACTTCCTGAAGTTCGATTTCCGTGTTGTGGATGAATATGCATCAGTAGTATGTGGCTTCCCTGGTCTATACCACACACGGAAACGGCTTTTATTTGCTTGCAGGACAAATAAACACACCAAAAATAGTTTTGCATCACCTGGGTTCAGAGAGTTCCGGAACATGTACAGAAAATTGGAATAGAGCTCAACATCAGCATCATTTCTGCACTTTTTACTGCTCCTGAAAACCACACATGGTATGCTGTACCACCATACAGTGAGACCTTCAGAGGTGGTGGTCCAGACTGCTGTACACACCGGTACCCCTAATACCCCAGTAGCACGTCCTCTTGCATTGATGCATGCCTGTATTCGTCGTGGCATACTGTCCACAAGTTCATCAAGGCACTGTTGGTCCAGATTGTCCCACTCCTCAACGCCGATTCGGCGTAGAACCCTCAAAGTGGTTGATGGGTCACATTGTCCATAAACAGCCCTTTTCAATCAATCCCAGGCATGTTCGACAGGGTTCATGTCTGGAGAACATGCTAGGCACCCTAGTCGAGTGATGTCGTTATCCTGAAGGAAGTCATTCACAAGATGTGCACGATGGGGGCGCGAATTGTCGTCCATGAAGACGAATGCCTCGCCAATACTAGTATGCTGCCGATATGGTTGCACTGTCGGTCAGAGGATGGCATTCACTAATCGTACAGCCGTTACGGCGCCTTCCATGACCACCAGCGGCGTACATGATGCTCTCTGAACAGTCAGAGGGATTGTGTCTGTGATACAACATCCACAGTCAACGTCTATCTTCAGGAGTTATGGGAACCGGGGTGATGCAAACCGTTTTTGATGTGTGTATGTCCTCGTCATTAACACGACTGGAAACCATCCCGTCCTGCATTTTTTACCTCCTCACAAAATTGAAATCTTACGTAACCACGCCGTGTTGTGATTGGAAGTCGGGATAGAATCGTTTTGGAAGAAACTAATTCCCAACCCTCTATTTCGGTGCTTCTGGCGAGATATATTCCCGTATTTGTGCAATAGATGGTCGTGTAATCTGCTACTGACGCCCTCGGAATACGTCAGCTGTGGCTTACTTGTGTGACACGTGGAATCCACAACATGATCTACAGTTATTAAGGTGTTTGTCTGTCGATTATTTCCAACACCACAGAACCACTGGCACTTCACATGCGACCAGTGCAGCAATTTTCATTCCATCCTCTCATAGCACCAAAATTTGAATTCTGCCAAAACAATCGGGTTGGCTTTAAAAAAATCGAGTACATCGAATGAACCGACGACTGCTTGAAATGGCCGACATTACGACAATGCGCCCTTTCGCAGAATGTGCCGCCTTTAAAGCTCTATCACTGCTGCTGTGTCATGTTATAGCACTTAAAACCCTACCACGAGAGCGTCTGCAACCAAGCCTTTGTCTAGAATTGTCGTGATGCGTGGCATGTGACAGTTCACCTCGTGGCTCACGGTGGACGTTAGACTCCATTGCTTAGTGATGATTAAACAGCGCTAACAGACGACTGCCAGCGTGTTTAAACCTCTATCCATCTACAGTCTCCTAAAGTTTTTGTCTCCTCTACAGAGACGAACGCTGGCTCTTGATTACCTGGAATTCCAAGTACTTACAAAAAAACTAAACGAAATATTTCTATAGTAATAGTTGGCTCAGTAAACACTCTGTCTCTCAGTTACTCATTTAACATTATTTGAGTAATTTGTATCAATAAAACCACTTTCCTCCTGCATGAGCATCTGCATTTATCAAAAAACTACTTACAGTTATCCTTCCTTCCAGCTAACCAGGTTTTAACTGACTTGCAGCTATATTTCCCACACTACATGGCTTATGCTTCGTTCTTTACTGAAATGTACAATTTTTGTTACTCCGTTTAAAATCTTAGGAAGTTTAACCTAATACTTGTTCGTGTCATAATATTAACTACAGTGGTTCTGAAGCCTTTAGGACCAACATTTTACAGAAAATAAGTGGTCTTAAACTCAGTACTGTAGGAAAATCAATTAATTACCGTAAATTAAAATTTAGTTCCTTATTGACATAAGAACAAGAGTATACTCGTGTTCTGAGCTGTGGATGGGTTGGGGAAGGGGGAATCTGATAATATTTTCGCTACTGAAGCACAATTTTTTCAAAACAAATCACAAAGTCATTGAAAACTGTGATCATTAATCATCATCTTAGTAATGCTACAACATTATTATAGTGTAGGCACCTACTACCTATAATGTATACCACTGAGGCAATATACAATAGTTTCGATCTGTACATAACCATTTTAACAATTTTCTTGTTCTGTCAAACACGTAATATTCAGGTACATGGGAACACTTTTTCTATTCAAATTAAATATCGGCCGGTAACACCAGAAGGAAAACAATGTGAACTGGAAGCACAATGCTTCTGGATGCATTTAGAGTCCAGAGGAATCTAGGATTTTCATTTTCAAGAAGAGTAACGGCGAACGCCGAAAAAATTTTAATACTACACGGAAGATGATTGAGGATACACTAACTGATACTACTCTGTAACAAGATTTTTCTTTCCTCTTAGGTGGAAGGCGGTGGGAGGTAGAGAAGGCCTCCCCCTGCCCATGCCGCTAGGTACACCCTCACATAAACAGCTGAAATCCTTAGCAATAACTTAAGCACACACACACATTAGCGCCTAAGTAATCTTTAGAATGCAAAATAATTTTCTCGAACACGTTCATTTTTAAAATGACTAAACATTAATGATATTTAGTTTTTGTACGTGTTTTATTAAACCACTAGGTAATCTATCAATGAGACTATTGATAGTGCTTATTTGTAACAACCCTCCTTTTTTTATAGATTTATGAAGCAATTTTCAGTGCACCTTGAGTGCCACATACAACTCCCGCTCAGTAAAGATCGCTATCTATCCACTTCGAGAGAAGGCTCTTGTTACAAAACATGCTTCCTCTGCAACATCCTCTCCCAAGCAGCACTTACTTCACCCACACTCTGAATTTGCATTTAAAATCAACCAAATTAAAATGCTTGAACTGCACATAGGCCTAAAGTTTGTGAATCACTCGGCTGTTAGACTCCTACCTTGCAATTGGCAGAAATTGGAAGATATCACGCTGCTAATGATTTGTGTCTGCCCATTTTCGCTGACAATAATAATAAGAGAAATAATAATAATAATATATAAAATTGTGCAACGCCAAGAATCATGGACCTTGCCGCGCGGGGTAGCCGTGCTGTCTATGGGCGCCTTGCCACGGTTCGCGCGGCTACCCCGTCGGAGGTTCGAGTCCTCCCTGCGGCATGGGTGTCTGTGTGCTGTCCTTAGCGTAAGTTAGTTTAAGTTAAATTAAGTAGTGTGCAAGCCTAGAGACCGATTACGTTAGCAGTTTGGTCCCATAGGAACTTACCACAAATTTCCAATTTCCATGGACCTTGTCGACGGTGAGGAGGCTTGCCTGACTTAGTGATACAGATAGCCGTATCGTAGATGGAACCACAACGGAGAGGTATCTGTTGAGAGAGAAGATACACGTGTGGTTCCTGAAGAGGGGCAACAGAATTTTCAGTAGTTGCAGGAGCAACAGTCTGGATGATTGACGGACCTGGCCTTTTAACATAAACAAAAACGGCCTTGCTTTGATGACACTACAAACGCCTGAAAGCAAGGGGAAATTACAGCCGTAATTTTTCCCGAGGGCCTGCAGCTCTACTGTATAGTTAAATGATGATGGAATCCGGAGGTAAAATAATGCTCAATTCGGATCTCCGGGCGGGGACTACTCAGGAGAACGTAGTCATCAGGAGTAATAAAACTGGCATTCTACAGATCAGAGCGTGGAATGTTAGATCCCTTAATCTTACAGGTAGGTTAGAAAATTTAAAAGGGAAATGAATAGGTTAAAGCTGGATATAGTGGGAATTAGCGAAGTTCGGTGGCTGGAAGACCAGCACTTCTGGTCAGGCCAATACAGTGCTATAAATACAAAATTGAATAGAGGTAATGCAAGATTAGGTTCAATAACGAGAAAAAAATATAGGAACGCGGATAAGCTACTATGAACATCGTAGTGAACGCAATATTGTAGCCAAGATAGACACTAAGCCCACACCCACCAAAGTAGTACAAGTTTATATGCCAACTAGGTCCGCAGATAACAAGCAGACAAAGGAAATGTATGATGAGAAAAAAGAAATTATGCAGATAGTTTAGGAAGACGAAAATTTAATATTCGTTGTGGACTGGAATTCGTGAGTAGGATAATGTAGAAAAGAAATGCAGTAGGTGAATATGGTCTGGGGGAAAGGAAGCCTCCAGGCAGAATTTTGCACAGAACATAATTTAATCATAGCTGACACTTGCTTTAAGAATCATGAAAGAAAGTTGTATCCGTGGAAGAGGCCTGGAGACACGGGAAGATTTCAGATTGATTATATAATGGTAAGATAGAGATTTCGGAACGAAGTTTTAAATTGTAAGACATTTCTCGAGGCTGATGTGGACTGTGAGCACAGTTGATAGGTTATGGACTGCAGATTAAAACTGAAGAAACTGCAAAAAGGCAGGATATTAAGGAGATGGGACCTGGACAAACTGAAAAAAAACAGAGGTTGTAAAGAGTTTCATAGGGAGCATTAAGCAACGACTGACAAGAACAGAGGAAAGGAAGACAGTAGAAGACGAATGGGTAGTTTTGAGAGATGAAATAGTGCAGGTAGCAGAGGGTCAACTGGGTAAAAAGACGAGGGCTAGTAGAAGTCCTTGAGTAACACAAGAGATACTGAAAGGAGAAAATATAAAAATGTGATAAAAGATGTAGACGAAAGTGAATACAAATAAGACGGACAGGAAGTGCAAAATGACTAAGCAGGAATGGCTATAGGACAAATGTGAGGATATGGAAGCATATATCACTAGGGATTAGATAGATGCTGCCTACAGGAAAATTAAAGAGACATTTGGAGAAAGAGAACCACCTGTATGACTATCAAGAGCTCAGATGGGAAACTGGTCCAAAGCAAAGAAGGGAAAGTATAAAGGTGCAAGAAGTATGTAGAGGGCCTATACAGGTGAGATGTACTTGAGGGCAATATCATGAAAACAGAAGAGGACGTAGATGAAGATGAGAATGGAATATGATACTGCGTTAAGAATGTGACAACGCACTGAAAGAAGTCGAAAGGAGGCCCCTGGAGTAGACAACATTCCGTTAGAGCTACTGATAGCATTTGGAGAGCCTGGCACGTCAAAACTCTCCCTTCTGGTAAGCAAGATGAATGAGACAGGCGAAATACCCTCAGACATCAAGAAGAACATAATAATTTCAATTTCAAAGAAGGCAGTGCTGACAGGTGTGAATGTTTCCAAACTATCAGTTTCATAAGTCATAGTTGAAAAATACTAACACGAATCCTTTACAGAGGAATGGAAAAATTGGTAGAAGTCGACCTGGGGGAAGATTAGCATGGATTCCGGAGAAATGTACTAACACGCGAAGCAATACTGACCCTACGTCTTCTCATAGAAGATAGGTTAAGGAAAGGCAAACCTACGTTTATAGCATTTGTATACTAAGAGAAAGCTTTTGACAGTTTTGACTCAAATACTCTCTTTCAAATTCTGAAAGTGGCAGGGATAAAATACAGCAAGCGAAAGGCTATTTACAATTTGTACAGAAATCATATGGCAGTTATAAGAGTCGAGGAGCACGAAAGGGAAGCAGTGGTTGAAGAGGGAGTGAGACAGGGTTGTAGCCTATTCCCGATCTTATTCAATCTATATATTGAAGGACACAAAAGAAAAAATTGGAGTAGGAAGTAGAGTCCAGAGAGAAGAAATAAAAACTTTGAGGTTTGCCGATTACATTGTAATTCTGTCAGAGACAACAAAGGACTTGGAAGAGCCGTTGAATGGAATGGAGTGTCTTTAAAATACGATGTAAGATGAACATCAACAAAAGCAGAACGAGGATAATAGAATGTAGTCGAATTAAAACAAGTGATGCTGAGGGAATTAGATTAGGAAATGAGGCACTTAAAGCAGTAGATGAGTTTCTTATTTGGGAAGCAAAATAACTGGGGTTGGTCGAAGTAGGGTGGATATAAAATGTAGACTGGCAATGGTAAGAGAAGCATCCAAAGAGAAATTTGCTAACATCGAGTATAGATTTAAGTGTCATGAAGTCCGTTCTGAAAGTGTTTGTAAGGAGTATAGCCGTGTATAGAAGTGAAACATGGACGATAAACAGTTTAGACAAAAAGAGAATAAAAGCTTTTGAAATATGGTGCTCCAGAGTAATGCTGAAGGCTAGGTGTGTACATCACGTAACTAATGAGGAGGTACTGAATAGAATTGGGGAGAAGAAAAATTTATGGTACAATCTGGCTAGGAGAAGGGATCGGTTGATAGGACACATTCTGAGACAACAAGGGATCTCCAGATTAGTACTGGAGGGAAGCGTGGAGGGTAAAAATCGTAGATAGAGACCAAGAGATGCATACAGTAAGGAGATTAATAAGGATGTAGGTTGCAGTAGTTACTCGGAGATAAAGAAGCATGCACAGTCTCTGGACTGAAGACCACAACAACAACATACACAATAATATATTATTATTATTATTATTATATTGTATTATTCGTAAATGTAGGTCGTAAGCAGTGCAGAAGCTATTACTTAGTTACTTTTGTTTTGTTCTGTCTACTAGCTCATTTATAGTTGCTAATCGAATAATGGAGTAATTTCAAGTCTACTATGGGAACTGACTAAATTTGTCAGAAGATATTTTAATGAGTAGTTTAAGCATATGTGATGAATATGTCTTAATTTTGCTGTCATAGATACATGACACAAAGTGTGTTAGTAGTGGGTGGAACATATGAGGAAGACTTTTTCATACAATCGTTTCACAAGCTGTAACTCCGTTACGTTCTGTCAAATATGTATGGTAGTATTTGAAGGAAATGGTAAATATTGGTTTCTTATGTAATCAGTAAAACACTATTACGAAATAGTCACAATACGAATGATCTTTTTAAAATAAACAAAACTGAACCATTCTTGTTTTCACCACTCAGAAAATTTCATTTTTGCCCTCAGGTGGGTAGCCACCATTAGGGTGTGAACCACTGTCACACACGACAAAATCTGCCAGTTCTTTGCTGCTTGAGCGCCTCAGTTTCTCGATTGTTTGTACCTTAGCGATACATTTCTTGCAGTTATGATAACGCCTGTTGAGAAACGTTTCTCTTTAAATTCGTACGTCTCTCCGGGCGCAATATTCCAATGCACCAAACATTAAACGCACGACATCGAGTTCCTGACACGGGCACTGATCCACCATGGACAACCTGTCATGAACCGCATGTCGTCGTAAGCTCCTTATCTTAAAATATGCCGCTTAGGGTCGTCTACCGACTGCATTATTTTATCTATAAAGGATTGGGCAATCTTTACAAAAGGCATCTACCTGCTCAGAAAATTAAATACTTGGTGTCTCAGTAGGAATGTTCAATATTCAAGGATATCTGGAAACGATCATTTGAAACAAAATCTCCAGTAAAAATGGGCTCTAAAATGCATACCAGAATAGCTATGAGCGCTTGTTCAGTAGAAGAGAAGTGTTTCACAGTAGCGAAAATGAAGAAGTTCTCATAGCTCTTAAGGTATGCACTTTATAGACCATGGTTACTGGACATGGTATTCTTGTTTTGGTCCATAGTATCACCTCTTAAAATATGGAATGCAGATGAGTGATCAAAACAAAGGGAAAGATAGGTGTCTCTTTTCCAAGCACCCAATGGCGACGTAAACCAGGAAGACGTCATCTTCATTCACTGTGAATCAGTGTGTATCCATAGCTCTCTCAGAATGGTCCTCACTAAGTAAGCCAAAGTTTTCTTGATAAAACACTGCTAGTATTTGATCACAAAAACATCGTTTATAATACCACACTGTATTTAACTACAAAAAGATAATTTATAATACTTATAATGCATTGAAAGTCCTACGAATTTGTAGAGGGGTTCTCCTCAAAGATCTCAGCCGTGGTGCAGTTCATTCTCTCAGACTCCACATAGTTATACCACAATATTGTGAAAGATCGACCAATAGAATATTGGACAAATATGTTTATATTTATTTAGTTATACCTAGTCGTCATGTTGATCTGCTACCTATAAACTACAACAGACTGTAGTGTTTCATAGTGCACCAGGTATTGTTCTATAACTTTATTTAATACTCTTCTTCAGGAAAACAAAATTTCACAGTCAGTTCCCTAACGACTATTATACAACTAAATACTAATAAATTTTAACTGTATTCTATTTACCATCTTACTAATTAGTACATCAGTCTATACATTCATCTTAAATCCCAGGTCACAAACGACTACATATTTTTAACAGTAGTAATAAAAATTATTATTACCTTTTGCAATTTAAATTTAAAATTTTTAACTGAACTTTTCTTCAAAAATAAAATCCTCAGGTTTTTGGCCTTCGGTACTAGCGTAGTGTTTCTGGAATCCGAAAGACGTTGCCTATGCTAAAGAATCCAGATCTCCTGAGTTACAGAGATCCTTAAAATTTTCCACTGACTTCAAACGTTTTTCACTTTTTTTACGATCGCCTTCAGTGCCATAAATCGTCTGGTGCGGAAGTTGGATCCGTGACTACAGGAAAGACATGCGTTGTAGCAAGGCGAGCGTTCAGTCAGTCTTCTTCTTCTGTTCTTGTCATTGGACTTTAATGCGAGGGACATTTAATAAGTAATGCAGCACATGTTTCTTCTGAAATCAGGTTGGTTTCATTCAGGATTCCAGTACACCACATTATTCCCCAATCTCTTAGTTACAAAACCCCATTTTTCAACATGATGTCCGTTCAATGCGGCGGTCTTACGCCATCTTATTGGTAAGGCTCGTATGCCCGTATAGTACCACTGTATTGGTCGACGTTGGAGCCAGTGTCTGGCTGCATCAATAACCTCCCTACCATCCACGTACTGCTTACCACAGAGTGCATTCTTCAATGGGCCAAACAGATGGAAGTCGGAAGGGGCGAGATCCAGGCTGTAGGGTGGATGAGGAAGAACAGTCAAAATGGTCCAAATGGCTCTAAGCACTATGGGACTTAACATCTGAGGTCATCAGTCCCCTCGACTTAGAACTACTTAAACCTAACTAACCTAAGGACATCACACACATCCATGCCCGAGGCAGGATCCGAACCTGCGACCGTAGCAGCAGGGCGGTTCCGGAATGAAGCGCCTAGAACCGTTCGGCAACATCGGCCGGCGGAGAACAGTCCATTGAAGTTTTCTGAGCTCCTCTCGGGTGCGTGGATCTGTGTGCGGCCTTGCCTTGTATGGAGAACCAGGAGTTCGTTTGCATTTTTGTGGCGACGAACACGTTGAAGTGAATTCTTCATTTTCCTGAGGGTAGCACAATACACATCAGAGTTGATCGTTGTACCACGAGGGAGGACATGGAACAGAATTACCCCCTCAGGGTCCCAAAAGACCGTCGCCGTGTCTTTACCGGCTGAAGGTGCGGCTTTCTTTTTTTTCCGGAGGAGAGGTGGCGTGGCGCCACTCCATGCGTTGACGTTTTGTTTCCGGTTCGAAATGATGAACAAAAATTTCATCGCCTGTGTCGATGTTCGACCAAAAAAGTTCGATCTGGTTCGAAACTCGCATGCAATTCTGCACAAGTGGTCCTTCGTTGCTCTTTATGACCTTCGGTTACGTGGCGAGGAACCGAGCGAGCATACACCTTGAGTATCCCAACTGGTGGATGACTGTGTGAGCACTACCAACAGAGAGCTCTAGTTGAGCAGCGAGGCGTTTGACTGTGATCCGTCGATCACCTCGAATGAGAGTGTCCGCATGTCCCATCACTGCAGGAGTCACAGCTGTTTGTGGTCGGCCGGCACGAGGGAATCGGAGAAGTTTACGTGACCTCGTTGATGTGATGAAAGACACCTCGCCCAACGACTCACCTTGCTTTTTTTCACGGCCAGGTCTCCGTAGAAACTCTGCAGACGTCTAAGAATACCTGCAATGTTCTGGTTTCCCGCCAAGAGAGACTCAATGACAGTCCTCTACTTGGAACGTGCCTACATTGCAGACGTCATTATGAAACCTACATATAATGCCACCACCTATCGGAACTTCTACATCTACATCCATATTCCGCAAGCCACCTGACGGTGTGTGGTTGAGGGTACTTTGAGTACCTCTATCGGTTCTCCCTACTATTCCAGTCTCGCATTGTTCGTGGAAAGAAAGATTGTCGGTATGCCTCTGTGTGGCCTCTAATCTCTCTGATTTTATCCTCATGGTCACTTCGCGAGACATACGTAGGAGGGAGCAATATACTGCTTGACTCCTCGGTGAAGGTGTGTTCTCGAAACTTCAACAAAAGCCCGTACCGAGCTACGGAGCGTCTCTCTTGCAGAGTCTTCCACTGGAGTTCATCTATCATTTCCGCAACGCTTTCGCGATTACTAAATGATCCTGTAATGAAGGGCGCTGCTTTCCGTTGTATCTTTTCTATCTCTTCTATCAACCCTATCTGGTACGGGTCCCACACCGGTGAGCAGTATTGAAACAGTGGGTGAACTTCATGAAACTATAGGGGCTGAAGCGGAAGTATTCCACGCTGTCCCATAACAAATTCCGCATTTTCAGTCGAAATTGTCCGAGAAAAAAAGTGTTGCATTACTTATTGAACTCCTGTCGTATCTCAACTTCGTTTATAAAGAAAGTGTCCAAGCATGGCAGTACCGAAACCATGGTGTGATTGACCCCCTACAAGGGCGTAGGCACAGAGGCGGCGAATGAGGAAAAGAAAAACGAAACACGATTCAAGAATTAATGGGGAGATCTATGTGAATTATCTTATCACTCGTGTTCCTGGCCCTCCCTGCGAGAATCCTTTTCCTCAGTCCGAGACTGTAAACGCGCTATTGTCTAAGTAGCGTCATGCAGAAGTGACTATTGCCGAACGGGCGTTACATGGGTTACGTGTCAACAGTGTGTTTTGCTACTGCAGCTGACGCCCACACAGTTAGCTCATGTTCAGCAGTGGTGTTTCTGCCGCTACTTCGCTACGGTTTTGTAGGATATCAAAGATTGGCGAGCGGGCCCTGAAGCAAATAGGCGATTTTGACGGAGGCTTCCAATTTTTGCCAACTGAGGACTGAAGTGCAACTGTTTAAAACAGAGTGTTTCGAAGAATCCGACAGAATAGTAAGTGAACTGGGAGACAGATTCCACATGTAACAAACCATTTCATCTCACTTTCACTTACTGTAAGTAACGCCCTAAATGATAGTTCTCTATTTTGTTTTGAAAAATATGCAGCAGGTTTTGGTACCAAATGTAGCAGAAATATCTATGCAGCTGAGCAATTTAGCGAGATAGCGGGAAGAACTGTTGAAGAGAACTGACACAGCACACCGTTTGAATATTTTGATGTTCTTTTTTTTAGGTATAGGTTCGTGGTGCTTATCCAAACATCAAAGTATCTCTGAGGAAAACTGTGGCAGTTTCAGTAACTGCAACATCTTGTCATAGACGTTTCAACATTTTAAATATGATAAAGAACTACTTAACTTCGGATATAGGTGAAGCAGACTGTCACATTCAGTTATCTTGTTAACAGTATACGATACAGCTGCTAAATTTGACTTCACTGGCATACTCTCTGTGTTTGATTTGCTCAAATGCAGTTGACACCAAAATTACATTAAAAACTCATTTATTGGAAAGGAATATGGTCTCAGCATTTAATTACAACATTTTTGTCGTTTCAAATGATTGTTGATGAGGAGAAAATAAAATCTCTTCTTTATTAAACACCATATTAAAATACAGTAGCTACCATAGGCAATCAGACATAGACTTTTACTTTCAGTTTTTATGAAGTCTGTAAAAGCTGTTATTTATTACAGTATTACAGCTCATTTTTTGCGCCAATATTTCTGATTTTAATAACTAATTCAAGCAATGTTTTTCAATAACTTTCACTTTTATCATACCTACCTTACAAATGAGAGAGTTTCCTAAATGTCTGTAGAAAAAAATCAGAAAGGCAGTTTTTCTGGAGGAGACGGGAAGGGGTGTATCCTTGTCAGTTCTGCCTCGACACGGCTCTGTGTCCAAGTATTAATCTCGTTTCGTCGTTCATTTCCTCTTCCTACATTTTGTTCTTTCACTAGCCATGGCAACCCCATGTCACCACCATTAACATATGAGTTTTGAGGAGGAGGTAATGGTTATGCTTCTTACATGCTGCATACATAACTGAAGGAAAAGCCTGTGAAGAGCTGCACAGGACTACATCTCGTCTCACTGGTAAACTGGGCCAGCGGCTGTAATTCCAGCGTCCAAAATCTTCCTGCTCCAGCCCCCGGCACCAGCATTCCTCGCAACTGATTTTTAATTGAGGTTTAATCTTTAGAATTATAACCACAATTTCTGTGATTACAGAATAATAGAATTTCGGACGTACAACGAAGGTGTATCGATGTTCGTTTTATTTGTGCAATATCAGCATGTTATATAGGGAAGCAACGTGTAAAACTGGAAGGATGTTGTTGTTGTGATCTTCAGTCCTGAGACTGGTTTGATGCAGCTCTCCATGCTACTCTATTCTGTGCAAGCTTCTTCATCTCCCAGTACCTACTGCAGCCTACATCCTTCTGAATCTGCTTAGTGCATTCATCTCTTGGTCTCCCTTTACGATTTTTACCTTCCATGCTGCCCTCCAATACTAAATTGGTGATCCCTCGATGTCTCAGAATATGTCCTACCAACCGATCCCTTCTTCTAGTCAAGTTGTGGCACAAGCCCCTCTTCTCCCCAATTCTATTCAATACCTCCTCATTAGTTATGTGATCTACCCATCTTATCTTCAGCATTCTTCTGTAGCACCACATTTCGAAAGCTTCTATTCTCTTCTTGTCCAAACTATTTATCGTCCATGTTTCACTTCCATACATGGCTACACTCCATACAAATACTTTCAGAAACGACTTCCTGGCATTTAAATCTATACTCCATGTTAACAAATTTTTCTTCTTCAGAAACGCTCTCCTTGCAAGTGCCAGTCTACATTTTATATCCTCTCTACTTCGAACATCATCAGTTATTTTGCTCCCCAAACAGCAAAACCCATTTGCTACTTTAAGTGTCTCATTTCCCAATCTAATTCCCTCAGAATCACCCGACTTAATTCGACTACATTCCATTATCCTCGATTTGCTTTTGTTGATGTTCATCTTATATCCTCCTTTCAAGACACTGTCAATTCCGTTCAACTGCTCTTCCAAGTCCTTTGCTGTCTCTGACAGAATTACAATGTCATCGGCGAACCTCAAAGTTTTTATTTCTTCTCCATTGATTTTAATACCTACTCCGAACTTTTATTTTGTTTCCTTTATTGCTTGCTCAGTATACAGATTGAATAACATCGGGGATAGGCTACAACCCAGTGTCACTCCCTTCCCAACCACTGCTTCCCTTCCATACCCCTCGACTCTTATTACTGCCATCTGATTTCTGTACAAATTGTAAATAGACTTTCGCTCCATGTATTTTACCCGTGCCACCTTCAGAATTTGAAAGAGAGTAATGCTAGAAACGTAGGTTCTCCTTTTCTTAATCTTTCTTCTAAGATAATTCGTAGGGTCAGTATTGCCTCACGTGTTCCCACATTTCTACGGAATCCAAACTGATCTTCCCCGAGGTCAGCTTCTACCAGTTTTTCCATTCGTCTGTAAAGAATTGGCGTTAGTATTTTGCAGCTGTGATTTATTAAACTGATAGTTCAGTAATTTTCACATCTGTCAACACCTGCTTTCTTTGGGATTGGAATAATTATATTCTTCTTGAAGTCTGAGGGTATTTCGCCTGTCTCGTACATCTTGCTCACCAGATGGTAGAGTTTTGTCAGGACTGGCTCTCCCAAGGCCATCAGTAGTTCTAATGGAATGTTGTCTACTCCCGGGGCCTTGTTTCGACTGAGGTCTTTCATTGCTCTGTCAAACTCTTCACACAGTATCGTATCTCCCATTTCATCTTCATCTACATCCTCTTCCATATCCATAATATTGTACTCAAGTACATCGCCCTTGTATAGACCCTCTATATACTCCTTCCACCTTTCTGCTTTCTCTTCTTTGCTTAGAACTGGGTTTCCATCTGAGCTCATGATATTCATACAAGTGGTTCTGTATTCTCCAAAGGTCTCTTTAATTTTCCTGTAGGCAGTATCTATCTTACCCCTAGTGAGGTATGCCTCTACATCCTTACATTTGACCTATAGCCATCCCTACTTAGCCATTTTGCACTTCTGGCCGATCTCATTTTTGAGAAATGTCATATTACCGCCTTGTGCTGTTGGTAAAATACTTTATTTATACAACCAGTTTCAGCCGTCTGACCATCATCAGGTTCATAAAAGTGTTGACAGCGTCATGTTAGGCGAAATATAAAATCGTTATTTTTGGGAGATGAAACCATGAATAATACACTGTCATCATATCCTTATATTAATTACGCCTTCAGTCTACGAAAAATATCCTGGGGAGAGTAAACATTCATATTAAACCTGTAATCGGTGTTATATTTCGCCATATATTGATTTTTTTTTCTTATCTATGTAAGTTAAGTAAAGCTACACCCTTTCCTGAGGTTAGCATTTTGCTTACGAGTTTACCTTCGCTATTAACAAAAAAAAAAAAAAAAAAAAAAAAAAAAAAAAAAAAAAAAAAAAAATAATAATAATAATAATAAAAATAAAATAAAATAAAATAAAATAAAACTGTCACTGTATTTGTTTTCGAACTTTTCGTTAACTGCGTACTCTTCCTCGTTAGAGTCTCAGGAAACCATTCAGATAAAGAATTCGAACCTTTATCCTCGTACAATCATACATCACAGCTTGGGACGTATTATTAAAGTAATAGTTACTATAATGCTTACAAATTGTATCAAATTCGAAGAGTTTCCAATGAAAAATTTTTTCACAGGTTACTCCACATTTGGTATAGTTTAGAACTTAGAGCTCACGTTACTACATATGAAATGCCACTAACAAATCCAAATCGTTTTGAAACTGGATGGCCGGCCGGAGTGGCCATGCGGTTCTAGGCGCTACAGTCTGGAAACGAGCGACCGCTACGGTCGCAGGTTCGAATCCTGCCTCGGGCATGGATGTGTGTGATGTCCTTAGGTTAGTTAGGTTTAATTAGTTCTAAGTTCTAGGCGACTGATGACCTCAGAAGTTAAGTCGCATAGTGCTCAGAGCCATTTGAACCATTTTTTTGAAACTGGATGAGAGACGTATCTCTATCCAGTGTAGCGTATAGATTTTATAAAATGGTTCAAATGGCTCTGAGAACTATGGGACTTAACATCTATGGTCATCAGTCCCCTAGAACTTAGAACTACTTAAACCTAACTAACCTAAGGACAGCACACAACACCCAGCCATCACGAGGCAGAGAAAATCCCTGACCCCGCCGGGAATCGAACCCGGGAACCCGGGCGTGGGAAGCGAGAACGCTACCGCACGACCACGAGATGCGGGCTGATTTTATACATTGGAGCATCTTGACACATAGCAGTCGTCGCCCTTGATGCAATTTATTGTACCTCGCGTTTACCTATCGTGTGTGATTCATTAATACAGGTGACATCACATGCCACTCACCCTTACTTTTGCAAAAACTTCCAATACCGGTTACTCTAAATAATGTGCTCGGGAACTAAATATAAGATCTAACGCATACAGTGTCGGTACAAAGTAAGATACAGTTATTGAAGTGTGTACAGCGCCCGTGGACTACGTTTAGAGTCTGTGATTAATTATTCAAACATCCTCGATCCCGTGTTCGCAACCCCCTTAAATTTTGATTAATAATCAACCCTGGCAGCCGAAGACTACCAGCATAAAAACTCACCCTCATTCTGCCAACGGCTTGTCAAAGAGGGTGGAGGAGCGAATTGAGGCTCAGGGCATTCTCTTATCCTTGGGGTGGGAAACTGCCCCTAAAGGCGGAGGAATCAGCAGTGATGTAACGGCGTGAGGATGTCGAAGGCAATGGAAACCACTGCACTAAAGACGCATAACAAATATCCACTGGACATGTGGTCTGTAATTGAAAAAGTGTCATGCTGATCTCTCCATTGGGAAAAGTCATTACGATCTACGGGAGGCGACTGCCGATGGGGAGGTGTCCGTGACAAAAAGGCTGAATAACCATCGAAAGGATAGCGTTCTACGAGTCAGGGCGTGGAATGTCAGAAGCTTGAACCTGGTAGTGAAGCTAGGAAATCTGACAAGGGAAATGTAAAGGCTCAGTCTAGTTGTAGTAGGGCTCAGTGAAGTGAAATGGAAAGATGATAAGGATTTCTGGTCAGATGAGTATAGGGTAATATCAGCTCGCCCGGTTAGCTGAGTGGTCTAACGACGGCTTTCCGGATTAGGAAGGAGCGCCTGGTCCCCAGCACGAATCCGGCCGCCAGACTTGTGTCGAGGTCCTGTGAGCCAGTCTGTGGATGGTTTTTAGTCGGTTTTCCATCTGCCTCGGAGAATGCGGGCTGGTTCCCTTTATTCCGCCTCAGCTACACTGTGTCGGCGATTGCTGCGCGAACAAGTTATGCACGTGCACGTACACCAGCATTACTCTACCACGCAAACATAGGGGTTACATTCGTCTGATGTGAGACGTTCCCGGGGGGAGGGGGGGGGGGGGGTTCCACCGGGGGCCGAAGAACTGCACAATAATCCAGAAACCCTGAAAGAGTGGTTCGGTGTGGGGCGGTGGTGGGGTGAAGCGGACTGCTGTAGTCGTCGTGGGGTTGTGGACCACTGCGGCTGCGGCGGGGACGGAGCCTCTCCGTCTTTTCTAGGCCCCCGGTTAATAGGGTAATATCAACAGCAGCAGCAGGAAATGGTTTAACTTGAGTAGGATTCGTTATGAATTAGTATGTGTTATTGTGAACAAATCAGTGACAGGGTTGTTTCCATCAGAATCGGCAGGAAACCAACATCGACAACGATAGTTCAGGTATACATGCCGTCTTCGCAAACTGAAGATGGAGAGATAGAGAAAGCATATGAGGATATTGAACGGGTAATACAGTACCTGCAGGGAGATGAAATTGTAATACTCATGGGGAACTGGAATGCAGTTATAGGGGAAGGAGAAGAAGAAAAAGTTACAGGAGAATATGGGCTTCGGACAAGGAATGAGAGAGGAGAAAGACTAATTGGGTTATGTAATAAATTTCAGCTAGTAATAGCGAATGGTCTATTCAAGTATCACAAGAGGAGGAGGTATACTTGGAAAAGGCCGAGTGATACGGGAATATTTCAGTTGGATTACATCATGGTCAGGTAGAGATTCCGAAATCAGATACTCGATTGTAAGTCATACCTAGGAGCAGATATAGACTCAGATAACAGTTTAGTAGTGATGAAGAGTAAACTAAAGTTTAAGAGATTAGTCAGGAAGAATCAGTACGCAAACAAGTGGGATACGAAATTACTAAGGAATGATGAGATAAGCTTGAAGTTCTCTAAGGCTATAGATACAGCAATAATGAATAGCTCAGTATGCAGTACAGTTGAAGACGAATGAACATCTCGAAAACGAGCAATTACAGAAGTTGGAAAGGAAAACATTGTTACAAAGAAGATAACTGCGAAGAAACCATTTGTAACAGAAGAAAAACTTCAGTTGGTTAATGAAAGAAAGAAGTACAAAAATGTTCAGGGTAATTCAGGAATACCGAAATAAAAGTCGCTGAGGAATGAAACAAACAGGAAGTGCAGGAAAGCTGAGACGAAACGTCTGCATGAAAAATGTGAAGAAATCGAAAAAGAGATGATGATTGGCAGTACTGACTCAGCATATAGAAAAGTCAAAATACAACCTTGGTGAAATTAAAAGCAAAGGTGGTAACATTAAGAGTGCAACGGGAATTCCACTGCTGAAGGCAGAGGAGAGAGCAGATAGGTGGAAAGAGTACATTGAAGGCCTGTGAGGGGGAAAATATGTCTCATGTGATAGAAAAAGGAACAGGAGTCGATTTAGAAGAGATAGGGGATCCAGCTTAAAAGCTCATGCATCCAAGTTACTTACAAGAATAATATACAGAGGAATGGAAAAGAAAATTTAGGATGTGTTAGATGACGATCAGTTTGGCTTTAGGAAAGGTAAAGGCACCAGAGAGGCAAGTCTGACGTTGCGGTTGATAATGGAAGCAAGACTAAAGAAAAATCAAGACATGTTCATAGGATTTGTCGACCAGGAAAAAGCGTTCGACAACGTGAAATGTAGCAAAATGTTCGAAATTCTGAGGAAAAAAGGGGTAAGCTGTAGGGAGAGACGGGTAATACACAATATGTACAACAGCCAAGATGTAATAATAAGAGTGGACGACCAAGAACGAAGTGCTCCGATTAAAAGGGTGTAAGACACGGATGTAGTCTTTTGCCCATACTGTTCAATCTGCACATCGAAGAAGCAATTATGGTAATAACTGAAAGATTTAGGAGTGGTATTAAAATTCAAGGTGAAAGGGTATCAATGATACGATTCGCTGATGATATTGCTATTCTGAGTGAAAGTAAAGAAGTATTAGATGATTTTCTGAATGGAACGAACAGTCTAATGAGTAAAGAATATGGACTGAGAGTACATCGAAGAAAGACGAAAGTAATGAGAAATAACAGAAATGAGAACAGTGAGAAACTTAACATCAGGATTGATGGTCACGAAGTAGATGAAGTTAAGGAATTCTGCTACTTAGGCAGCAAAATAATCGGTGGCGGACAGAGAAAGGAGGACATCAAAAGCAGACTAGCAGTGGCAAAAAGGGCATTCCTGGCCAAGAGAAGTCTGCTAGTATCGAACATAGGCCTTAATTTGAGGAAAAAATGTCTGAGAATGTATATCTCGAGCACAGCATTGTACTGTAGTGAAACATGGACTGTAGGAAAACCGGAACAAAAGAGACTAGAAGAATTTGAGATGTGGTGCTACAGACGAATGTTGAAAATTAGGTTGACTGATAAGGTAAGAATTGAGGAGGTTCTGCACAGAATAGGAGATGAAAGGGATATGTCGAAAACGGTAACAAGGAGAAGGGACAGGAAGAAAGAACATCTGTTAACACATCAGGGGATGATTTCCATGGTATTAGAGGGAACTGTAGAGGGCAAAAGCTGTAGAGGAAGACAGAGATTGAAATACATTCAGCAAATAATTGGGGACGTAAAGTTGCAAGTGCTATTCTGACGTGAAGAGGTTGGCGCAGGAGAGGAATTAGTGGCGGGCCGCATCAAACTACTCAGGAGACTGACGACTCAAAAAACGTCTATCTCATATTGAGGCTGTAAATTGAAAATGTTTTCTATGGCGTTTAATGAGTGCGCCCTCCGAACCATACGACTGCAGGTGAAAAATTCACAGATTGAAAAGAATTTAAATGAACCTTTAGTTAGTACAGAGTAACGGAGTGGTTAACGAAATTTTATTGGAGAAGTGTGCTAAATGCTAGTTTCGATTTTGTAATACGCGAAGGTCGTTAACCTTTTAGTCTCACATTACAGGGTGATGTGCTGGCGTGCAACAGGCTGACATTTCTGCCGACAGATGGCTGTAGCTACCGGCCGCGTGCAGTTCCTTGCGGAGCAACAGGTGGCTCTGCTGCCTGACTCCAGCGTTCGCCGATAGATGGCAGGCGAGTGCGAATTTCATCCGCGGTGTAGAAAGCAAGTGTCACAGCGGAATCCGACGCGGCCTTCGGATTTACGTTGTCTTTGACTACATTTAATGTCTCCAGAAGATTGTCGAATCACTAAACGAGGAAAACCTCTTCCCCTAAGCCAATGCCATGACGTACCCACTCCCATTACGAATACTATGTAGCATCTGCGAGGTACCCGAATTCATTAAAATGCAAATTTGCAATAGCTTCATAATCGCTTCATCACTATTAATTATGCACTTCTTTCTTTTCGATTTAATTTGCGAATAGTGAAAAGCATCTTCACTGTAAAACTGCAGAGCACAAAATCGACTGCGATTGATATCACATACCCGACGGCACTTCAAGTCACGTCAAAACATACCACAGGATGCTTCAAATAGGAGCAGTCTTACCAATTGTCAACAGAACAGCACGTCAAATCATCACATCACGGACTGCCAACAAAAAAGCTGTGACGAGTACGAAACAAACGTACAAGACTGACTGACTAAGTGCAGCGTCGTCACGTGCTCTTATCGCCGCGCTTGTTCGTGTTATACTAGTGGATTTTGTGGCTAATTAATATTTATTTTATTGCTTGCTTTTCTCGTGATGCGTTGTATTGGTTGTATAATAACTTGCTGTTTTTTTAGGTGTATTTACTTTCGGATGAGACTCAATAATTGAGAGTGACATATAGTGTAGATTATAAAGTATATGGAAAAAGGAAGAGTCCACCACAACGTAGAAGAACACAAAACAGTCACCTACATTGAGGGAGACAAATACACTATTTTCACGTTTATGACGATTGAAAACAAACAAAGGTGCCATATCAAAGCAAAGAGTTGAGTTTCACTAATACCATAGTTATTTTTTTGTTTACACATACTGGCGGGCAAAACGTAGGGACGAAACTAATTTTCGCACAATATGTCATGGCCAAGTAACAGCTCGATGAAATTTGGACAGTACATAGAGATAACTACCACAGTATAGTACGGAATGTAACTGAATCAAATACGCAATGGGACGAACGGAAATGATCTTTTTATTTAAAGAAAATTATTACATTGGATTCACCGCGATTTATAATGGTGTGCTGAACATTACAAAAGGCGGGTCATGGTTCTTAATAGGATGTGCGAACACTGTGAAAGGCAATGCATGCTTTGCACCGTGCTCCCATGCAGGCCACGTCTTCCCAACGCACCCAAGTACTCTGTGGGATTTAAGTCGGGGGAACGAACAAGCCAGTCCATTCGTCGTATATTCTCTCGTTGCAAGAGCTCCCGCACCTGCGCACTTCCATGCTGCCGCGCATTGTCATCTATAAAAATGCAGTCAGGGCTGAAAGCACCCTTGAAAAGACGCACGTGGGGAACGATTACAGTGTCACACTATCGTTGACTGGTGGATGTACCATGTTAAAAGGTTCGGAGGTCAGTACGCCCACGCAACATTTTGCGTCACCACACCATAACAACTGAACCAACAAAACGCTCATGTTCGGAGTGTTCCTGCATGTGTTACGAACCTTCATGTGACGAGTTATTGCGACACGGAATGCATCCTGGTCCAAGTTTCATCGAACTATGATAAATGGCAGCGACATATCACACGAAAGTTATTTTTGTCCTTAAGTTTTACACACAGCCTAATTTTTTTCCCAAGTGAATAAATGTTTTCACGTAATAAATGTAAGCACAAAACTTTCACTGCGCTTTCTAGTTCAAAGCGCTATTAAATAGAATTTATTACTTTTGTCAAGAACATTGCCCGCTAGAGTGGCCGAGCGGTTCTAGACGTTTCATTCTGGAACCGAGCAACGGATACGGTCGCAGATTCGAATCCTGCCTCGGGCATGGATGTGTGTGATGTCCTTACGTTAGTTAGGTTTAAGTAATTCTAAGTTCTAGGGGACTGATGACCTAAGAAGTTAAGTCCCATAGTTCTCAGAACCATTTGAACCATCAAGAACATTCATATAGAATTATACAGTAATCATTAATATATACATACATCCAATGCTAGTTCCTTAATTGTGAGACCACATACTGACTTTTCGTAAAACAGGTTGTCCCTCTTAATCCTATTGGGCAGTGTGTCGTCATAGTGAGTTGAGATGTAGTGGAAAACACGAATTAGCAGGACCGTATCGAGACGTGAATTTGACGTTGATGGCCAATGTAAATCGAGCGTTTGTCATCTTCTCTACACTGGAGACCAGTTTGTACACTCCCTTGGTGAGGAGCGCTCACCAAGTATATGACGCTGTCGTCGATACTTCTTGTGTTGCTTGTTTGTATTCTTCTCAGGGTCTTAACCTGTGCTTGGTTCAAATGGCTCTGAGCACTATGGAACTTAGCTGCTGAGGTCATCAGTCCCCTAGAACTTAGAACTACTTAAACCTAACTAACCTAAGGACATCGCACACATCCATGCCCGAGGCAGGATTCGAACCTGCGACTGCAGCGGTCGCGTGGTTCCAGACTGTAGCGCCTAGAACCGCTCGGCCACCCCGGCCGGCTTAACCTGTGCTTATTTACCTGTTTGTGAGACAGTTGGTCAGCACGATGGGCTAATACTTTTGAAGAACCATTTTCCGTTATTGGTACAGTTTGCATCTTTGATCATGCTAGTCATTTGCACTGACTGACTGCCACAAAAACGAATAAACAGTTATCGGCCAAAGATTAAGAGAAGATAGGACAAACACAAAACTTTAAGGTCGCTCATGTTGAATGTGTTTTCCGATGCATCGGTATTATTAACTGCGAAACATGCCACCCAAAATTAGCAATGTTCGTTGAGAGAATCACATGTGTTTGTTAAATTTATATCATATCCCAAGAAATTCTGGTAATCATCATTGTGAATTATATGCACTGCGTGTAATGAACGAGAATTCATAATTGAACATTGTGAAGAGCGTTCGTTGCTAAATAGGTTGTTAGGACATTTTTAGCTGACAACTGAATGTCGTAACCACAGATAAACTGACGTACCGCTGACTTGTTAATGACACAGGTACAGAGTATTTACAAAGCAAAGTAAATATTTTTATATTATTAGTGAAGTCATTAATTCAGAAAATTAATAATACGACTGAGTAAGTTTTAACTGTTATGAAGCTAACACTATAATAACTGATAATCAATTTAACAGTGGACAAAAACGGAAGTTGTGTTTGACTGTTCAATATAAATCTGCAGTTCTTTACAATGTGTTCATTGATTTCAAGTATTCACAAGACGGTCATCTTTCCCCTATTCTTAGCACGAACGTTCTGCATACTATTAAGTTATATCTGAAAAATCTGCACAAATATCCAGTCGGGTGTTGGTAAGATTTCGAAATGGTACAAACATTGGCCACTTGCTTTAAATGTTCAAAATGTAAAAATGTACACACAGAAATCTAATACGCTATAATGACAATCTGAGAGGGTTGTAACCGAAATCGGACAGTTCTTGCAGTGATCTGGCTGTAACAGTTTGCAAGTATGTTAAATGAAATGACCACTTAAACCCAATACTAGGTGAAGCAGGAAGCAGAAATTGGTTTATTGGTAAGATACTGGACAAATGTAGTTTATCTATAAAGAAGCCTGTTAAAAAACATTCACGCGACCCATCCTATAATTCTCCTCAACTGTGTGGGACTTGTACTAGATACAACTAACCAAAATTGTCAAACGTGTAGAAGAAAGAACGAATAACCATAAGATTGTCTGATTGATGAGTCACTGTCACCGAAATACTGCAAAACCTCAACTGACGGACCTTTGAAGATACACGCCAGGCATCCTGCGATGCCCTGCTTACAAGTTTCGAGAACCAGTGTTAAGAGGAAATCTAGGAATCACTCTCGTAGGGTGCGTGACGTCAAGACACAGCAATCTACAACATGCTTCATGTGTTGGTGGAGCTGAACGGTACCCTAATTTGTGGTGGAATGGGAAGTACCCTCTGCCATACACATCATAATGGTTTGTAGAGTGTGGCTGTACATGCAGGTGTAGATATGGGCATGTTCTT
The DNA here is from genome assembly GCF_021461395.2 of Schistocerca americana. Classification (NCBI taxonomy): domain Eukaryota; kingdom Metazoa; phylum Arthropoda; class Insecta; order Orthoptera; family Acrididae; genus Schistocerca; species Schistocerca americana. Next base: position 287,569,962 of record NC_060130.1, read on the forward strand.
TGGTACTTGTATAGACAAATAATAACTGTTTTTTTCTTCTTCTGAATTGAGTTTAATGATCTCTGTGTCACGTCTGTTCTTCTGTATTACTTTGCCTTTTCTTCACATTATTTATTCTCTAAATTGCTGTGTAATTTCAGTTCGCCATATTTTATTCTGTTGTACTTCTCACAAGAGAGACTTGTCTTGTAATCATTCCTACAGCTGCATTTGTTATTATTAATTACATTTGTAATAAAGATATAGTGAAAGCACATACAGCTCTTTACAACTTTTGAGTGTTTTGACCTTTTTTTGTTCGTTTACTAAATCGGTACGTTCATTTAGTTCCGTGTGGCCGTATCACATGTGAATCGCTTTTATTCTCGTCAAGCGTAATTTGGAACCTGTAAATGCACTAAAAATTCTCCTGTGGTTTATACAAAATGTGTTGGCTTTTTTTCTCACTGCGTAGTTTAACTATAGAACTGCAAAATTATCTGAAGTAAAATGACAGTAAGTCCTGCTAAGTGCGAGATTTTGCTGCCATGCGCATTGGATAACTGAGTAGCTGTTGGCAGAAATAACTTTGTAGATTAATCTTGGCATATCGGTATGTCTTATAACAAGTATTCGTCATAGAACAGCTATACAAACCTTTTTTGCAGCAACTAGTGAAATAAGAGATACTGAACACCTGTATTCTAAAATTAATACAGGACAATGGAGCTACACTACTTTGTCACAAATTCAAAGAATTTTTTACATTCGATGGATAGCAAGAATATTCATAGGTATAATTAAAAAGTACAAAGACTTGTTACTTATCACAGGATATAATACAGCCGCAGTATACAAAAATAAAACAATAATTCATGTGTTGAAAGGAGAATAGGTATGCGTATAACTGCGTTAAAAGATACCGTTATGGCGATATGTTATGTTTTGATTCACGTTAAGCGTGAGATTGGCAGCTCTTACGTGCAAATATCTACTGTCAGTAATAGATCACGCTGAAAGTTGTCAACACCTCGGCCGTTAAGGATTGTTGCTGGCTTGCCGAGGTGGCCGAGCGGTTCTAGGCGCTACAGTCTCGAACCGCCCGCCCGCTACGGTCGCAGGTTCGAATCCTGCCTCTGGCATGGATGTGTGTGACGTCCTTACGTTGGTTAGGTTTAAGTAGTTCTAAGTTCTAGGGGACTGATGACCTCAGAAGTTGAGTCCCACAGTGCTCAGAGCCATTTGAACCATTTGATTGTTGCTGAGGAATGCACCCAGCCACAAATATTTTTAAAAATATACATTTTAATGCAATAACCGGTATCGGGTTGTCACGCACGTCTTCATATGGATAACTTTTCCCGTGAAATTAATGTTTTCGTGAACAGAACGTCGTCCAACCCTTCACTGCACAAGAATATTTGAGCATTAACAGCCACTTTATATACTTTGTGGATAGTAAAAACACGCTAATGTGCCTTCATTTGATTAGATAAAATAAAAAAAAAAGTGTTTGTGGTTGGTTGCGTTTTCCACCAACAAGATACACTGAGACGACAAAAGTCTTGGGATACTTCCTAATATCGTGTCGGACCTCCTTTTCCCCGGCGTAGTGCAGCAAGTCTTCGTGGTATGCCCTCACCAAGTCGTTGAAAGTCCCTTGCAGAAATAGTGAGCCGTCCGTAATTGTAAAAGTGACGCCACTGTAAGATATTGTGCACACGCTGACCTCTCGCTTATGACCCATAAATGTTCGATGGAATTCATGTCGGACGATCTGGGTAGCCAAATTATTCTCTCGAACTGTCTAGAACGTTCTTCAAACCAACTGCGAACAACTGTGATCTGGTGACATGACATCGTTGTTTGGTAACATGAATTCCACGAATGTCTGCAAATGATCTCCAGTAGCTAAATATAAACAGAGGATCCAGTCCATTCCTTGTGAATATAGCTCCCACCATTATGGAGCCATCGTCAGCTTGCACAGTGCCTTGTTGAAAACTTGTGTCCATGGCTTCGTGGAGTCTGCACCACACTCGAACTCTGCCATCAGCTCTTACCAACTTAAATCGGACTTATCCGACCACGTCACGGTTTTCCGGTCGTCTAGGATCCAGCTGATATGGGCAACAGCACAGGAGGGGCGCTGCAGATGTTGTGCTGTTATCAAACGCACTCCCATCGGCCGTCTGTTGCCATAACCTATTAACGCAAAATTTCGCTGCACTGTCCTAATGGATACGTTCGTCGTACGTCCCACATTGATTTCTGCGGTTATTTCACACAGTGTTGCTTGTCTTTTAGCACTGACAGTTCTACGGTAAAGCTGTTGCACTCGGGAAGGCCATCGACCACTACGTTGTTCGTGTTGGGAGATAATGCACGAAATTTTGTATTCTCGGCACACTCTTGATACTGTGGGTCTCGGACTATTAAATTTCCTAACGATTTCCGAAATGGATGCGTCTAACTTCAACCACTATTGCGCATTCAGAGTCTGTTATTACCATCGTGCGATCATAATAACGTCGGAAACCTCTTCACATGAATCACCTGAGTGGAAATAACAGCTTCTCCAATGTGCTGCCCTTTTATATCTTGTTATATGCGGTTTTAAAGCCATCTGTATATGTGAATACCGCCATCCCATGACTACTGTCACCTCAGTGTATGTAATTGAACAAAAAGCTATCAAATGACGTCACTATAATGTTATACACTAATCAGAAAAATAAACTGAACTCTTCGATCATGTTCAGGAGTACAGTGCGATGCCGAGCGACTGTCGCGTCATCTTCTGTCATATGGTGTCATTCGGATACGATGTGGTAGGGCATGGAATCAGCACACCTCGCTGCTGTCCGTTTTCAGCTTTCCACATCTTCAGGCTGCTACTTCTCACTCATGCAATTCCTCAGCTGGTATCACGAGGCAGACTGGACCTCGTTCCAGTCATCCCATCGGGTAAAAATCCCTTTCAGAACCGAGAATGGAATCCGGGTTGTAAGATACCCATTAGGTTCAATCCATATTCTCTTTCCTTATTTTCCGGGTTTACAATTTTGTATCGCAGATATCATGCAGCATCAGTGAAAAAAGCGGCACTACAGAACGAGCACAGTCGGGAGTAAGCTTTCAGCTCCCGCGATGGTTGAAGGCGCCGGTGGGTCATGAAGGCCAGTTGATGGTGGTGCGGGCTCTATAGATAGACATGAGAAGGCGAGTTACGTCAGCAGGAGGTATGTAGCGAAAGCACAATTATTCTGACGTGAAGCAGGTAATCTTGTTTAATAAATATTTGCTCAGAATAGTTTATTTTTTCCAATACATGTATTAGGAGAAGCCTGTAGGTCACAAGCACTTTCTTACAACAAGATTACAACGACAGAAATCGATCATCTTAATAAATAAATGAATAACGGTTAAGCTAACCAAACTGTACGAACGGCTACGAAATATCATGAGTGTAAATAGGAGATACAGGCTGCGCGCCGAGTGACCAATCGCCGATACGACGCCTTCCGATGTAATTCTGTCATAAGAACATGCTCTCAGGAAACTGTTAATTTTCAGTTAGTCATTATTAACTGTGAAGATATTATCAATTTATGGTGTTATGTAAATAAATAAATCATCATGGCATCACTTTTAAATGTTATTCCGAGTAATGTAGATTCCCGCTTCACTACTTACAGGACAAAAAACTGCACTTTACAGAGAACCCTACAGCGCTGATACTCCTTCCGCGAGCGATATAAACTTTGATATCTTCTTGGCAAACCCGGTAGATTGGCTCACTAAGATGCTCCAAGGGCAGATTGTATTAATCCCCGCAAAACCTGGCCGGAAACGGATGGCTCGTCATACCGTACTCCTCTTGTACCATCCTCTACTGACTCACTGACTACAATCAGACGTTTCTGGAGGTTTAGTACAAGTGAGGAGTTCTTGCAGGGTCCTCTATATGCATGTCTAAGCGCTGACTCCTCAGCTACGGAAATGGACACCGTGTTGTACACACAGCATCTAAAGCGCGATCAGTAAGATGCATCCCATCATACACTCCCCGAACTGTGTCTTTAGACGTAATCGACAACTGTTAACACAATGACATCCACCGAGAATCGATTGTCTGGAGTGCTTTCTGACAGTAGGAAAACAAAAATAAAATATTCGAGTCTGACAGAAAAAGATTGTATTTTACAAGATTACTAAACTTTACCAACGTTTCTTTTATTTTTTTTCCATCTGAAGACTGCGTAGCTGAAGTATGGATCTAGAACGTCTGCTGCCAGGTATCCATCTACAGTTTTCATTTTCCCACAGCTGAAGTAAACGACCCTTTAAATATATCTACATCTACATTTACATACACATACCACATGTCAGTGCCTGGCAGAGAGTTCGTTGAACCACCTTCACAATTCTCTATTATTCCAATATAGTATAGCGCGCGTAAAGAACGAACACCTATATCTTTCCGTACGAGCTCTGATTTTCCTTATTTTATCATGGTGATCGTTTCTCCCTATGCAGGTGGACATCAAAAAAATATTTTCGAATTCGGAAGAGAAAGTTGGTGACTGCAATTTCCTGAGAAGATTCCTCTGCAACGAAAATTGCCTTTGTTTTAATTATGTCCATCCCAAATCAAGTATATTTCAGTGGCACTCTCTCCCCTATTTCGCGGTATTACGAAACATGCTACCCTTCTTTGAAGTTTTTCGATGTACTCCATCGATCCTATTTGGTAAGGATCCCACATCGCGCACCAGTATTCTAAAAGAGGACGGACAAGCGCAGTGTAGGCAGTATGCTCAGCAGATCTGTTATATTTCCCAAGTGTCTTGCCAGTAAAACGCTGTCCTTGGGTAGCCTTCCCCACAACAATTTCTATGAGTTCCTTCCAATTTGAGTTGTTTGTAATAGTAATCCCTAGGTATTTAGTTGAATTTAAGGCCTTTAGATTTGACTGATTTATTGTAACGGATTCCTTGCTAACTCCTGTGGATTACGTCACACTTTTCATTATTTAGGGTCAATTGCCAATTTTCGCACCATACATATATCTTTTGTAAATCGTTTTGCAATTTTTTTTTATCTTCTGATGTCTTCACTAGTCGATAAACGACAGCGTCATCTGCAAACAACCGAAGACGGCTGCTCAGATTGTCTCCCAAATCGTTTATATAGATAAGGAAAAGCAAAGGACCTATAAAACTATCTTGGGGAATGCAAGAAATCACTTCTGTTTTACTCGATGACTTTACGTCAATTACTACGAACTGTGACCTTCCTGACAGGAAATCTTGTATCCAGTCGCAAGACTGAGACGATATTCCATAGGCACGAAATTTCACTACAAACAGTCTGTGTGGTACAGCGTCACTAGCCTTCTGGAAATCCAGAAATACGGATTCAATTTGACATCCCTTGTCGATAGCACACGACACTTCCTATGTAGTGGAAATCTGAGAATAAACGCTAGGACAACGCAAAATAGTTGCTGACTTACGAATCACATTTAACCGAATGCACTAGATGTAATCGTATGCTTCGCTATTTAGTAGGGAAAAGATGTTGTCGCATTATGTTATTACAAATTCTGCCTCCATAGCTGAGAGGTCAGCGCGTCTGACTGTCATTCCGCGGGCACGGGTTTGATTCCCGGTCGGATCGGGGTTCATCTCCACTCGGGAACTGGGTGTTGTGTTGTCCTCATCATCATTTCATCAATGAGAAGCAAGTCGTCTATTGGAGCATCAACTAAGAAGACTTTCAACTTGGCGGCCGAACTTTCCTATTTAGGGACTCCCGGCCATCAGTGCCAGAAGATCATTTCATTTCATTATTTGAGAAAACAAATATAATTACCGGTCAGAGTGGCATCCGTGTCCATACAAGCTAGTGTTCCGTGTCTTATGACCCCGTAGTCGATGGGACATTAGGCCCTAAAATTGCCCCCTTCCTTATGACTGCCACTAGCGTGTTAGAGTAGAACGAATTAAATAAGGTACGATACTGCACTGCCTGTGTTGTTAAGAAACACTATGCAATGTTGTTGAGCATGCATGTCTGAAGGAGCAGACACTCCAGCGACTACAGGCGGTATGAAACAAATGAAATGTATTTACTGGTGGGAATAAGAACAATCATCAGCTGTATAAGGGAATGAAAATTTGTGCCGGACAGGGACTCGAACCCAGATTTCCCCGTGTACGCCAGCGGTCGCCTTAACTGCTTTGGTTATCTGAGGCAGATACTTTCAATTAAGATGTCCTTCCCTGTATGGGAATTACGTAACGTGTGCACGAGTGCAAGTTGTAACGCAGGGAGGACGTCCGGCAAAAATTTTCATTGCAGTCTTTCCCTTATACAGCTGATGGTTATCCGCATTCGCAACTGTGAATACATTTCATGTATTGAACGAAGCACGGCAGCGACAAGGCTTGGTCTACAAGATAGAGCGATACTATAGAAGTCTATCTTGGACAGTTCCTGCCGCGAAGGCATTTCTTTATTGGACTGTCTGTGTAGGAATGATATACAGGGTGGGTCGTGTAAGACATAACACCATTTTTATTACGTGAACGGCCTAAGGTAGCTAAACGTAGTTTTCAGAAAGTAATAGTACACACAGCGCCAAGCAATTTTGTTGTACGTTTGTTTAATCCTCTTAATCTTTTATCAACTTAGATACTGAGCAAATATGTTTTTTTTAAATACAACGATATACTTCTGTAACTGCATTCTAAAGCTCTCAGATCCAGTGTTATAACGCAGGGTTAAACTGACATTGACAGTTTTGTTAAAAGGTATCTGAAAAATGTGCAAAAACTGAGAGACTAAGTGATCTTACCCTGCTGTTGAGCCCCGCGGCCGCGTTCTCGCTTCCCGAGCACGGGGTCCCGGCTTCGATTCCCGGCGGGGTCAGGGATTTTCACCTGCCTCGAGATGAATGGGTGTTTGTGTTGTCCTCATCATTTCATCATCATTCATGAAATTGGCGAGATAGGGCTGAGCAGTTGAGCGCCCCACAAACCAAACATCATCATCATCAACATCATCATCATCATCATCATCATCTCTGCTGTTGAGGTATAAAGGGCGCCAAGTGGCGCTCTCACGCCCGGCTTGCCGATGTATGCAACAAGAAGACAGCCTTACGCTACTGAGATAAAATGTATTTCCTCTTGGACCTACTTTACAGCATAGTTACGGGATCAGCTACGACATACGACTGTTGTATACGGAACTGTATGTACATAGGACCTACTCACGATTAAGTGAACAGCGTTGTGGAAAGAAGCAAACAGTCAAAGGATGGATATAACGACGGAACATAGCATGAGAGCCCCTCTTGTTGGTGTTTATACCTCAATAGCAGATTATCGTCATCTTGTCTTACAATGGTTCAAATGGCTCTCAGCAATATGGGACTTAACATCTGAGGTCATAAGTCCCCTAGAACTTAGAACTACTTAAACATAACTAACCTAAGGACAGCACACACATTCATGCCCGAGGCAGGATTCGAACCTGCGACGGTAGCGGTCGCGCGGTTCCAGACTGAAGCGCCTAGAACTGCTCGGCCACAACGGCCGGCTGTCTTACAATTTTTAGCACGTTTCTCCGATAATTTTGCGAAAGAGTTGCAGTGCTAACATTAACAAATGTTACGTAACTGTAACCATCGTTTCAAGAGATTTCGAATTCCGCTAAAAAGATACATTGTTCCATTTAAAAAACCTGCTTGGTGTGATATCTCGGTTGGAACAAAAATAAAAGGATTAAAGATACAACAAATTTAAGTGCCCTTCTACATATTGTCATCTGCCGGACACCACTGCTCGATATCTTGAACAGTTCGCAAAATAAAAGGGATGCTACGACTTACGTGGCTCACCCCGTATACAAGGTGGCCAGAGAGAGTCTGAAAGGCTTGCAGGTCGTTTCAGGGAAATTTGCGCCCAGAAATAATTGTTAAGAAAAAAATTCGATACGTTGCACCGTTTCCGATTTAATTAGTACTGAGAATAGTCAAGCATACTGTTGTGGGCGCAAATTCAAGCGATCCGCCAGATACAAAAAGTATCAGTTGTTTTCAAAGCGTAGATGTCAGCGCATAGGAATGCTCAGCCTTTGGCTCGCCTCAAATTCGATCCTTACTACTGTCTCATGTCCAATTTTTGTACCGCTCCCTCGTTCGGTGTTAGGAAACCAAACGAGGAACACGTTTGGTGGCACCATCTCCGGCGGGACTCCTGAATTTGTGCGCGCAGAGTCCTGATGGGTCAACTTCAGTGTTAATTACGGGGGTGGACTAAGGTGGCGTTCGATTTTGGAAGCGATATTCGTAACTTCCTCTTAATAAAATAACAAACAAATTACTAGACTGGCTTTAGATCTTTCTTATACACTCTTAAGATTTTAGTGTGTATTCTTAAGTTGTTGTTTTGGTCTTCAGTCCTGAGACTGGTTTGATGCAGCTCTCCATGCTACTCTATCGTGTGCAAGCTTCTTCAACTCCCAGTACTTACTGCAACCTACATCCTTCTAAATCTGCTTAGTGTATTCATCTCTTGGTCTCCCTCTACGATGTTTACCCTCCACGCTGCCCTCCAATGCTACATTGGTGATCCCTTGATGCCTCAGAACATGTCCTACCAACCGATCCCTTCTTCTAGACAAGTTGTGCCACAAACTCCTCTTCTCTCCATTTCTATTCAATAGCTCCTCATTAGTTGTGTGTTCTACCCATCTAATCTTCAGCATTCTTCTGTAGCACCACATTTCGAAAGCTTCTATTCTCTTCTTGTCCAAACTATTTATCGTCCATGTTTCACTTCCATACTCCATACAAATACTTTCAGAAATGACTTCCTGACACTTAAATCTATACTTGATGTTAACAACTTTCTCTTCTTCAGAAACGCTTTCCTTGCCATTGCCAGTCTACATTTTATATCCTCTCTACTTCGACCATCATCAGTTATTTTGCTCCCCAAATAGGAAAACTCCTTTACTACTTTAAGTGTCTGATTTCCCAATCTAATTCCCTCAGCATCACCCGCAGGAGGTACTGGGAGATGAAGAAGCTTGCACAGGATAGAGTAGCATGGAGAGCTGCAACAAACCAGTCTCTGGACTGAAGACAACAACAACAACAGTATCCAGCTATTCGCCTGCAATGCAGCTACCAGCACTACACCCGCGACCAGTGAGTCGTGCGCGCAGGCACTACAGACGTCTGTCACATGCGTCGAACCATCCAGTACTCTGCCGCCCATGTACCTCATGCTTGTCAACATCATGGCCGTTAACATAAGCACACATGTCGACAAACCATTGTCCACCAGAGGCGCCAGCCCTGCATCAACAGCGGAGCTGCAGTCGCAGGTACTACATTGCTCCGTAAGTCACATGGTGAACTAGCGCCGCGCAGGAATCTATCCTCCTCCCTTTTGTATGTAAGACGCGGCACGACCACTAGCAGGAACTCCGTCCCGATATTCACCCATCCTATCAACTTTAAACCCATCCCACCCGTTCATCCTCGTCAGGGCTCCCTCTCTCTCCGTACCTCAGCCCCCCTTTCCCTTTCCACCCTTCTTTCCCGAACCTCTATTCCCCATCAAATGTTAGCCTCACCGTTGCCCCCTCTGTTCCACCCCTTTTGCACTCCACTTAAACCCCAGTCCTCCATTCTTGTACGACGTGCCTTCAACCCTCCTCAACCGCCAACCTTTTCCCCCTGAACAACAGACTCCATATCATAGAGCAGGGCCTTCCCGTTTTAGTGCCAGTAAAGTGCTTATTTTTAACGTCGTTGCTCTGCATCGTGTTTTTAAAATAATGTACTCTTATTGTATTCTTTTATCTTTAACATCTATTTTTAACTAAATGCGACGCGCGGCGTAGCCGTGTGGTCTAAGGCGCCTTTCCACGGTTCGCGCGGCTCTCCCAGTCGGAGGTTCGAGTACTCCCCCGAGCATGGGTGTGTGTTGTCCTCAGCGTAAGTTAGTCTAAGTTAGATTAAGTAATGTGTAAGCCTATGGATCGATGACCTTATCAGTTTGGTCCCTTAGGAACTAGCCACTATGTTGTTGTTGTGGTCTTCAGTCCTGAAAATGGTTTGATGCAGCTCTCCATGCTAATCTATTCTGTGCAAGCTCCTTCATCTCCCAGTACCTACTGCAACCTACATTCTTCTGAATCTGCTTAGTGTATTCATCTCTTGGTCTCCCTCTACGATTTTTACCCTCCACGCTGCCCTCCAATGCTAGATTTGTGATCCCTTGATGCCTCAGGACATGTCCTACAAACCGATCCCTTCTTCTAGTCAAGTTGTGCCACAAACTTCTCATCTCGCCAATCCTATTTAATACCTCCTCCTTAGTTACGTGATATACCCATCTAATCTTCAACATTCTTCTGTAGCACCACGTTTCGAAAGCTTCTATTCTCTTCTTTTCCAAACTATTTATCGTCCATGTTTCACTTCCATACATGGCTACACTCCATACAAATGCTTTCAGAAACGACTTCCTGACACTTAAATCTGTACTCGATGTTAACAAATTTCTCTTCTTCAGAAACGCTTTCCCTGCAATTGCCAGTCTACATTTTATATCCTCTCTACTTCGACCATCATCAGTTATTTTGCTCCCCAAATAGCAAAACTCCTTTACTACTTTAAGTGTCTCATTTCCTAATCTAATTCTCTCAGCATCACCCGACTTAATTCGACTATATTCCATTATTCTCGGTTTGCTTTTGTTGATGTTCATCTTATATCCTCATTTCAAGACACTGTTCATTGCGTTCAACTGCTCTTCCAAGTCCTTTGCTGTCTCTAACAGAATTACAATGCCATCGGCGAACCTCAAAGTTTTTATTTCTTCTTTATGGATTTTAATACCTACTCCAAATTTTTTGTTTCCTTTACTGCTTGCTCAATATACAGATTGAATTAAGAAACTTGAATCATACTGCGCTATATGACAGTGACGAAAGGCCTTCGCGGAGTGTGAGGGCGGCCGGTGGGAGCTCCGAACGCCACAGTTTTCATCCTAGACCAAAATTTCAGAAATTGCTTTGAAACTGATGATAGTGTCTAGAGTAGTACACACAGATATTTAAAAAAAAATTTTTTTTAAAGGAAATGGCGGCACGCCGAAGTAAAAGTAAATTTTTTCGACAGAAAAGTCGTTATAAAAACGTGCACAAAAAATCAAAATTAAAATATATCGCGATAACCTTACGTACTGCAGAAGAAAAAACGCCGACACGCGAGTTACAAAATGGTACAATGTAACTGCATGTACATTTCATGAGTTACAGCTCCACCAACTCGAAAAATTTTGTTTTGAGAAAACAAGCGTTTAAATTTTAAACTTGTGTTTGTTTAATATCGAAATATCGTACAGTTGGTCTTCTTCCACCGATGTAGAAACATTCTCATTTTGACGCAACTGTATCGATTAACTGGCTTCCGCTTACCAGTCGAAGTATTTTTTGCACGATTGGGATTACTTTTACCTTTTCTATCCGTATAAATACGTTTGTCATTTTCAAGCACTACCGTTTCACTTCTTATAAAAAAACAAACGAAGTGACAAGTTCTGCAGACGTTAGACAAGCACGTGGTTTCACACTGTTTACCATGAACGAATCATGTTACGAAGATAGATGTTGCTGAGAATAGTATTTTAGTTGATATTTACGCCCTCTGTGATACTACCCGAAACTAATACGACCCGTATTCTGTCGGGAACTATTAATAGTATTCCGCTGGTTGCATTCGAGCTCTGTCCGCCCTGATGGATGTGTGTGATGTCCTTAGGTTAGTTAGGTTTAAGTAGTTCTAAGTTCTAGGGGACTGATGACCACAGAAGTAAGTCCCATAGTGCTCAGAGCCATTTGAACCATTTGAACAGATGTTGAAATAAACTTCCGGATGGCGCTTTGGTCAGGAACCCACAACAAGAACGCAAATATCACCATCGTTGATACATTTTTCTCCGCAATTTCTTTACAGATCTATATATGACTTACGTCACTGAATTTTTCCCATAAAGAACTAGTATCTCGCGCAAAAGTAACGTAGTTCCATTTTAATAAACTGTTAATTGCTGTTACAGTTTTTAGAACATGCCATTCATGTAACTTCAGGTAGCGTAAGCAGACGTGGGTTCAAGCAACCTGTTCTGGTTTATTTTCTTGGCCCATAAAAATTAAATCGTTCCCGCAGATGCCAGAGTCAGGTGTGACTCGCTGCATATTGCGAGAAACTCGCATCGATTGTGTCAAACGTAATACGCTAGTTCGTAATGGAGAATGGGAACCTAATTGGCTAGATGAGCGATGCTTCATGCACGCTCATCAGATGACAGCCAGACACCCAGGTACGCAACGGGCTTTCCGAATAAGGCTTAAATTGCAGCCGATCAATCATCTGTAGCACAGGATAGCGCAATAAGCTGCAAAGTGGTCTGTACGCCTCTACTTGCCGAGGCAACGAGGCTATTAAGCAGCAAACAGGCCACGGCTTAAAGCCAGCAGCCACCATCCATAGTTTCTAGATTACCTAAATTTTAATTACGATAGAATGTGAAGAGTAATCGGCGTGGCAAAGAGATGATGTTTTGCAAATGTTGTTTTTTGTGTTACAACGTCTTATTCAATTACGTAATTCATGTATCTACTACCAACTCTTTTGTCTGCATAGCTAGTTAAGCATCCATGTTAATTACGTTTCAAAAGCCTGAGGTAGAATCTGTGCCACTGTAAAATATTTGATAAATCAGAATCACTATTTTGCGTGTGTTCTACGGGATTAATTTATTCAGGTTACACTTTTTCCGGCCTACAAGAGTATCATCAGACGTTGACTGACTGTCATCGTCAAAGACGTTACAATGCTTGTAAACGACATTGGAACAGGTGTTACTCATCGAAGCTAGGGGACAAACATGCAATACATGTCATTCTTGACAATTCGGTGTTACTGCAATTTAAAAGATAAAAAGTTAAACAATAAATAAATATGATCAGAGCAATCCAGGAGAGATACGAACATTGAACTAGAAAATTATTGCGTATATAACAGGTTACATAAGTAAACAAACCCAATAAAATAAAATTAGTACGTCACTAGACTTCTTCAAGAAGTACTATTCGTGGAAAGTGATTCAGAAACAAAGTAAAAGAAAGGATTAACAACGGTAACAACAGCATGTATGGAGTACTTAGGCAATCACAATGAAATCGAAATAAATGAAAAAATAAAGGAAAATGGAGGAATAGGAAGGAACATACGGTGTGTGAAGTAATGAAAAACTGAGACTACTATGTGAAGTTTAGGAGAAGGGAAGTAAGAAGCTGTGTTTGGACATTTAGGATTAAGTAAGGACTATGGGCTACATGTTTGTCAAAGCCCAGGGCTTCCAACAAGTTGAGTCTTTGACCTTTCAAAAAATGGTTCAAATTGCTCTGAGCACTATGGTACTCAACATCTGAGGTCATCAGTCCCCTAGACTTAGAACTACTTAAACCTAATTAACCTAAGGACATCACACACATCGATGTCCGGGGCAGGATTCGAACCTGCGACCGTAGCAGCAGCGCGGTTCCGGACTGAAGAGCGTAGAATCGCTCTGCCACAGCGGCCGGCTTTTTGACCTTTGTTTCCTAAAATAAACAAACATCTAGCCCACAGACCTTAATTAACCTTAAACTTCATATAATCCTCTCAGTTCTACACTGCTTTCCACGCTCTAAGTTCCTTTCTCATTCTCCATTCACCTGGTTAAGATTTAAAATCGCCCTAGGCATGTGGTAACTTGCTCGCTTCGGTACTTGAGACCGACGTCCGTGACTTAAAGTATACAGGTGATTGATTCCTAATTTGGATCCTGCGCTGCATCATCAGCATTCAAATGGTTCAAATGGCTCTGAGCACTATGGGACTTAACATCTATGGTCATCAGTCCCCTAGAACTTAGAACTACTTAAACCTAACTAACCTAAGGACAGCACACAACACCCAGCCATCACGAGGCAGAGAAAATCCCCGACCCCGCCGGGAATCGAACCCGGGAACCCGGGCGTGGGGAGCGAGAACGCTACCGCACGACCACGAGATGCGGGCTCATCAGCATTGCTGTTAACAATCCATAAGGATAAACAAGTCGTTAAATTTTGACAGTAACTTCTCCATTACTACTCTTACCGCTCGTTTTAATTGCTTCACCTTCTCATGCAATAAAGTTTTAGCGGTGGCTTGCTCGTGGCTAACCTTTAAAATCGTCTTGTGTAGATCATCTTCATCTAGAACATCTAGATATGTAGTATCTACTGCAAACACATGCCGACCAAGTTAAACCATCACTTGAAAACTGTTCTTACGACCTCCCGAATGAAACTGCTTCTTCACTCGTGTGACATCAGCACCGATTATCACACCGTTCGGTTGCCACCAGCTACGTGACCGCATATAGAACACCAGTGGGTTACAGTATGCCTCCGTTCCAACGTACAGTTTTTCATCAATCTAACACATAATAATATGGAATACTTCATAAAATGAGAAGCTTACTAAAATTACCACGACACTTTGCCATATACTATTAAAATAAATGTACTGGGTGATCAAAAAGTCAGTATAAATTTTAAAACTGAATAAACCACGGAATAATGTAGATAGAGAGGTACAAATTGACACACATGCTTGGAATGAGATCGGGTTTTATTAGAACTAAAAAAAAAATACAAACGTTCAAAAAATGTCCGACAGATGTCGCTTCATCTGATCAGAATAGCAATAATTAGCATAAAAAAGTAAGACAAAGCAGAGATGACGTTCTTTACAGGAAATGCTCAATATGTCCACCATCATTCCTCAACAATAGCTGTAGTCGAGGAACAATGTTGTGAACAACACTGTAAAGCATGTCCGGAGCTATGGTGAGGCATTGGCTTCGGATGTTGTCTTTCAGCATCCCTAGACATGTCGGTCAATCACGATACACTTGCGACTTCAGGTAACCCCAAAGCCAATAATCGCACAGACCTGGGACGCCAAGTATGACGAAAGTGGCGGCTGAGCACACGGTCATCACCAAACGACGCGCGCAAGAGATCTTCACGCGTCTAGCAATACTTTGTTTTCTTGTTTTGGTTCTAATAAAACCCCATGTCATTCCAAGCATGTGTGTCAATTTTTACCTCTCTATCTACATTATTCCGTGGTTTATTAAGTTTTCAAATTTATTCTGACTTTTTGATCACACGGTATTTACTTTTTATACAGAGCTGACAAAAGTCATGGGACAGCGATATGCACATATACAGATAACGTTAGTGTCACATTCACAAGGTATTCAAGAGTAGTGCATTGGCGGAGCTGTCATTTGTTCTCAGGTGATTCATGTGAAAAGGTGTCCGACGACGGGAATTAACAGACTTCGAAAAAAGGCTGGTACCTGCTGCAGCTAAATGCATGAGACATTTCACTTCGTAAACCGCTAGGGAATTCAATATTCGTAGCTCCACAGTGTCAGGAGTGTGTCGAGAATATCAAATTTCGGGCATTACTCTCACCACGAACAACTCAGTGGCCGACGGCCTTCACTAAGCGATCGAGAGCAGCGGTGTCTGCGTGGAATTTTCAGTTCCAAAAGACAAGCAAAATTCCGTGAAATAATGGCAGAAATCAATGTGGAACGTACGACGAACGTATCCGTTAGAACAGTGCTGCGAAATTTTGCGATAATGGGCTATG
The DNA here is from genome assembly GCF_021461395.2 of Schistocerca americana. Lineage (NCBI taxonomy): Eukaryota > Metazoa > Arthropoda > Insecta > Orthoptera > Acrididae > Schistocerca > Schistocerca americana. The sequence goes on from NC_060130.1 coordinate 287,585,728, forward strand.
GCAGCAGTCGACTGACGCGATTGCCTTTGCTAACAACACATCATCTGGCACGCCTATCCAGGGCTTGTGACCATATAGTTTGGTCCCTAGTCGACTGAAAAACCGTGTTCTGATCGGACAAGTCCCTTTATCAATTGACAAGAGCTGATGGTAGGGTTCAAGTACCCGCAGACCCCACGAATTCATGTATCCAGGTCGTCCAAAAGGCGCTGTGCAAGCTGGTGGCGGCTCCATAATACTGTGGGTTGTGTTTACATGGAATGGAATTGGTCCTTGGGTCCAACTGAACCGATCATTGACTGAAAATGTCTATGTTCTGCTAGCTGGGCTTCATGTTCCCAAACAATGATGGAATTTTTGTGGATGACAGGTGATCTCAGTTGGTTTGCAGGACATTCTGGAGAATTCTAAAGAATGATTTGGCCACCCAGATCGCTTGACATGAATCCCATCGAACATTTATGGGACGTAATCGAGAGGTCAGTTCGTGCACAAAATGCTGCACGGGCAACACTTTTGGAATTAATGGCTGCTATAGAGGCAGCAGGCTCAATATTTCATCAGACGGCTTCCAACGACTTGTTGAGTCCATGACACTTTTGCACGTATAGGTCACATGTCCTGTGTCCAGTGCTATCCATTGCGTTCTGCATTTTCACGCCGCTGATCGTTGCTGATACTTCTACCTTTTAGAGACAGTTTCCCATCCCAAGGTGAAGAGGGCGGCTTGAGCCTCTTTCTGCTCTTCCGCCTTTATTGACACGATATTGGCAGAACGACGTTGACTGCTCATGTTGGATGTCTTCGGCCGCCATTGCTGTTGCTAATTATTCAAAAACTAATTAGTGGCTGGATTCAAATATGGGACCCACGATGATCTGATTACAATCGAAGTCGCTGAATATAACCCAAATTTTGAAAAATAAAGACGTCTTCTGTTCACAGTATATATCGCCGACTGCCAGTAGGTACTTGGGCACTTACCCTGAGGTTACAAAAGTGATCAGATACCTCCTAATATCGCGTCAGGCCTCCTTTGCCCAGTATCGTGCTGCAACTCGACGTGGTATGGACTCAACAAGTCCTTGGAAGATGCGTGCAGAAATGTTGAGCCATGTTGCCTCTACAGCCGTCCATAATTGCGAAAATGTAGCCAGTGTTGGAACTGACATCTCAATTATGTCCCATAAATGTTTAAGAAATTCATGTCAGGTGATGTGGGAGACCTAATCATTAGCTCGAGTTGTCCATGATGTTCTTAAGGCCAATCGCGAAAAATTGTGGACGTAGACACGAAGCACTGTCATCCTTAAAAAATTCCATCGTTGTTTGAGAAAATGGCTGTATATGGTCTCCAGGTAGCCGAACATAACCATTTACAGTCAATGTTCTGTTGACATGGGCCAGGGGACCCAGTCCGTGCCATGTCAAAACGGCCCACACTGTTATGTTGTTTCCCCAGTGGTCTAGGGTCCAGTCGATATGGTCAAGAGCCTAGGAAAGGCGCTGCAGGCGATGTCGTGGTGTTAGCCCATTAGCAGAGCCACTCGCGTCGGTCGTCTGCTGCCGAAGTCCGTCAACGCCAAATATCGTCGCACTGTCCTGAGGGATACGTTCACCGTATATCCCACATTGATTTCTAAGGTTATTTCACGCAGTGTTGCTTGTCTGTTATCACTGACAACTCTACGCAAACGCCGATCATCACGGTCGTTGAGTGAAGGCCGTCGGGAACTGCGTTGTCCGTGGTGAGAGATAATGTCTGAAATCTGGTATTCTTAGCACGATTTCCGATACGTCTAGCTCCAAACCTACAGCACTACGTTCAAAGCCTGTTAACTGCCGTCGTGCATCCATAATAAAGTCGGAAACCTTTTCATATGAATCACCTGGTGTCAAGAATTTTCTTTGAAGCAACATGTTTAAACGCGTGCCCATTTTCCCGAACCCACACCTAAACTACTTAGAGACGAGATCTAAAGTTTCTCCTGTCGCGGAGTGACTAGCTCCTTGGAGGTGCTGTTTGAAGTCAGCTGTGTTTGTGGAACGCACTTTCTTTACTAGGCTGTAGCACGTAACTGTATCGAAAACTGTGTGTGAGACCAAACTCCTTTATCTACTTCCTTCTGTGTCTTGTGAACGGACAGGGTAATTCATGCAGATTTCCACGTAGGAGATATTAGATCTCCAGAAAATTCACACATGTTCGACAATTCTACAACAATGCCACGTCATTGTTACAGTTCTTTAGTCGTACGCTAGCATCTTGCGACCCGTCTTCATTATTGCAGGCACATAGTAGCTTCGCTTTTTCTGACGGCATAGATCAAAATTAATGGTTACAAAAGCGGTCAGTTCCTTCTTATATTTAATACAAAACGTAATGAGCAACCAATCAGGTCCTGTGGCCTTCTCACTATCGGTAGATTTCAGTCGTCTTTCAATTCTGCAATCCGCTTTTTCTACATATGCCACTTTCACATTCGTGCGACGGTCAAAGGTGGGAACTGAGTCCTGATCTTCCTCAATGAAGAAGTTTCGGATGGCATAAATTACTACTTTACCCTTCATTTTATCTTCTTTCGACTCAGTACTATCGTAATAAACGACAATTCTGCAGACGGCTTTTTTCCACCCAAACATTTTGCGATTTATTCACAACTCAGGAGATACGACCATTCTTGCGATTTCTTTCAACACTTTTCTCATAGCTTCCTTAGGCTCCGATTTCGTTGAGATTTTCCTTCTCAGGAAGTCTTCGGCTTCCTTTGAATCTGACACGCTACTCTCTCTGTGTTCGTAGTAGCTTCGCAACATGGTCAATTTAACCGCTGTGGGTCCTTCCTATCCTTCACTATCTTCCGTGATGCCAACTTACCCAGCACACAGCTTTTAGTACATCTGAGTACCTACCATTTCCTTCACATTATCGTCTCGTGAGCTGAATTTCTCCCACAGACTGTTTGGTAATTTAATTTTCCATTCGCACTTATAAAGGAGAAGTACGTATCTTTCTACCTGTCTTAACCTATCGGTCGGTACCAGTGTTGAGTGATGCTATAATAGCTTCGTGGTCACCAATAAGTCCAATACTTTTCCACAGCAGGACTCTTACGACAAAGCATACCAATTCCAACTTCGACTGAAAAAATGAATTCTGTAAATAACCTTTTAATACAACCTGACGCCTTAGCAAACAACAAATCTTAAGCTTGCCAAAAGTTCTGGTGTGTTACATTCCTCTGACTATGACGTCATGCAGATGCTGGACACATGCAGGAACTGGCTGGGCAAACTGATCGAAGTAGTGGTTAAAGATGAGGGAACGCTGCCCACTTCGAAAAGTATTCGCCGATACTAGAACAGACCGGAAGACATAATAACCGGAAGAAGCAGTTCTTACCCTGCACCAATTGAAATTTGGAAGTACATGTCAGACGAATCTATTTTTGTTTAATACTCACCTACTTTGTAAAGGGAGTGAATATTCTGTACGTAGAATGTAGTACGAGTCAATAATAGCAGGACAACTTGTTTGTGAAGAAAGTCTAGCTCAGATTGTAAGTAAGCTGTTTAGGTTTTTATGTTGTTAACGACACGTAGCGCTCTCTACTAAAATCGCTGACTGCGCTGTGTGCAGTCTGTGGCTGGTTGGACTCGTTGTTGGAAGTTATTCGCCAGTGTTGTGTTGGGCGGTTGGATGTGAGCAGCCCGTAGCGTTGGGCAGTTGGAGGTGAGCAGCCAGCAATGCTGGACGTGGGGAGAGAGATGCCAGAGTTCTGAGATGTTAATATGAGCGGACGATCTGGACGTATGTCCGTCAGAAAAAGGAAATTTGTTAAACTGGATGTCACGAATTTATGTATGTATTATGACCTTTGAACATTATTAAGGTAGATACATTGTTTGTTCTTTACCAAAATCTTTCATTTGCTGACTATATGCCTATCGTAATTAGTGCCTTCAGTAGTTAGAATCTTTTATTTAGCTGGCAGTATTGACGCTCGCTGTATTGCAGTAGTTCTAGTAACGAAGATTTTTGTGAGGTAAGTGATTCATGAAGGGTATAGGTTATTGTTAGTCAGGGCTATTCTTTTGTAGGGATAATTAAAAGTCAGATTGCGTTGCGCTAAAATGTGTCAGTTAAGAAATGGTAAGAATAAGTAAAGAGAAAATAGTCTCGGTACGTTCAGTTTCACTCTGGAGTTTGAAAATCAAGTAACGTAGAAGCCTTACCTGCACATTTTTCACATTCAAAGGGGAAGTTTCAAGATCTACATCTTCTCGTACGACGTGAGATACAGGACGAACCTGTGAACGAGCCGACTCATACATCGTTATATATGCTGCGAGATCCTTACTGTATCCTATAATGGGTGCAAAATAGTAGGAAATTCTCGATTGCTTGATAAAGGAATCTGATCCAAATGTGTTGAGCAACTCTGCATACCGCTTCTAAGACATACATCGCTGGAACTGGGATTGTCAAATGATTTTTACTCGGAATAGGGCGTTCTTCGTTAAAGAGTAAATAGTTGCTGCGAGGTGGCAGATTCGGGGTGATTAATGCGAGAGATGTACGCTAGTTTACCAGTGACCGAGAGAGCTGCACGCAGGATTAGCACTCGCCAGCACGGCTGATTAACTCCCAGTCCGACCATCCATGCTTGTTTTATATGCGTATCCCACGTGACCAACAGATTATTCTTGTTCGTGATGTTTTATTTTCTCTCTACTAGTTTCGTGCATGGCTCATTTTTAGTCGGTACCTGCGCAAAATTCGGAAAACCATTATGAATATACTTATACTGAATTAGCAATTTGTTGGTTTTATGGACACCGTTTACTTACATTTACGGAGTACTTAACACTATTTTTTTGAAATATGAAATTTTTTTGCTTTGCCGCTTTTTTTATGCAGCTACCAACAATGCCTAGAGTCCTTATGACAGTAAAGTATACTGAAAGAAAAGTAGAGCCAAGTATGCAAATGAAACTGAAGATATAACATCAGCTGACGTAGAAAGAAAGAAAAACTCCTCGTTACCGTACCTGGGTAATATTTCTTAATAAGTTACACGTTTCGTGAAACTAATTATAAAATTAGGTTTTGCACAGAAAATATAATAAAAAGCAATATAAAAACCGAATAGACAAAACTCATAAATGCGCCCAGTCTGGACTATATAAAATTAAACGAATCATTTGTTACACGTTGTACATCGGACAAACAGGACGAAAATTCAATGTACGATACAAAGAATATGTAAAGGGAAGCGAAAACAATCGCTCCATACATATTCGGCGTCTTTGAGACAAACCACATTTTACCGTCGCCAGAAGCAGTAATGTTTCAAAAGTGGAGCTATATGAACGTTGTAGAGGAGATAGGGATATACATCCATTTCACATAAAGCAATATTTTAAACGAACAAACAGTATTTCAGCGTCACATAATATATGAGAACTTTGACAAACTTCTAGATATACAGTTAATTCAGAACAAATACAGTTCTAAATTTTACGTTCAGTAAAAATCGTCTCTCGTCAAATATAATGAAATGTAGTCAAATATATATCTCTCACGTAAAAAGAGATCGATAATATGATATTTTTGCTGTTTCGTAGTTAATGCGACAAAAAAAGTAATGTCGTAGTACACAATTAACGTTAAGGAATGGATAAATGTAAGTAAACCGTGTACTAATATATTATTTTATATGCAGGTACTACTCCAAAGTGAACCTTATTCAAAAACAAAATAATATGCAAAAATTAACTGCAGTTCTGTTGAAATATGTATACAAGAATGCGTATGCGACCAGTGTCTTAGCATATTCCCCTAGAAACTGGAGGAGGTGAACTACTAGAAACTGAGTGAGGATATATAAAGGTTCGCATAACTTACGGAGCATTATAGTTCTACATAGTCTTCCTCCTGTCTGTCACTTAAAATTAGACAGTATCTATAGTAAAATTGAAATTTTCGATTTTTGATTGATGTTTTATTCGAATATTGTTGATTTGTAATTTGAAACAGAGGGCTATTGCAACAATAAAATGAAAAAAAAGCAGATTTATCATATAGCGCTAGAAGACACAATTTCCTTAAAATAAGATAACATTTAAAAACGACACAAAACAAGAACATATCAGACATTGCTTCAGTGGTGGCGGTGGTGGTTAGTGTTTAACGTCCCGTTGACAACGAGGTCATTAGAGACGGAGCGCAAGCTCGGGTTAGGGAAGGAAATCGGCCGTGCCCTTTCAAAGGAACCATCCCGGCATTTGCCTGAAACGATTTAGAGAAATCACGGGAAACCTAAATCAGGATGGCCGGACGCGGGATTGAACCGTCGTCCTCCCGAATGCGAGTCCAGTGTGCTAACCACTGCGCCACCTCGCTCGGTATTGCTTCAGTATTTCGTCAAAGTTGTATAAATCTTGAATGTGTTATAGCTAAACAATTTTTGTCCTTATCAATAACAACAGGAAATGCTTGCTTTGGCCATGATCAACATTCTATTGAGTACAAAATAACAACAATAATTATGTAGATTTCTTTGCGTTTGTGCATGTAAACTCTGCTTGGATCAAAAGCAGTTGTTTTTGGTACTTAAAAGCGCAGAAATTACGCCTGAAGATAATTTTTATTACTTCTAAAATGCAAGTTATATTTTGTAAGGATATAACATACACAGTGGAGTAACACTGAACGATGTGCGGTCCTTATTATGCGCAAAACAAACAAAAAAAAAAGCACAAAAAGAGGTTAGTTTCTCTGTTACATTCATTTGTGTTTCTTTGCTTATCAGAACTACCGGTTTTTCCTGCTATTTAGTGAATCATTCACATAGGTACCGAAATTACCGAACCGCAATTTTGGTAGAACGCAACTCTATTCGCAGCATATTTGCCACCCTTTCTTTTTTGTTATTTTTTATTTTATCCCACTTGCCCACATTAGTGATGGGTGGGCTATCAGAAGCACAATCAAACTGTTAAACAGTTAAACAGTGTCTAATAAACAGAAACAATAAGTTAGAAGGTGAGGGATTAACAAATGTTTTTAATACATGTAATGATGAATATACAGAAAGTACTGTGCAATATAAAGGGAACGTCACTTCTGTCGTCGTTAGTTTCAACAAAGTAGTATTTAAACGATTGCTACGCCGTAATAGTTTTTTCACTAACCGCACTTAGCATATCGCTTTCTGTCCTTACAAGTACTTAGGGCATTACAACTATTGAGTGTAAAGATATTACTGCATCGAAATTATCATGTCAAGCAAAAACATTTCAATGACTGCATGTCCTGATACCAAATGAATTATAAAATAAATGCAGCATAGATGGAAAGCTATGTTTGCTAGAAGCTGGAAGCGTAACTCCTTGAGCACGTCTTCTAGTTCGGAGGAACTTCCATAGGTAGCGCTGATGTCTCACAGACAGTGGCGCACTCGCACGAAGTAGCGGAGACTGCCGCCAGATGCCTCCGCTATCGCGTCTGCGAGCGAAGCACAATTTGATGGTCCTACACGAGAGGCGCTCGATACTCTCCGCTTAAGACCGCATCCTTTGACGTCTACCACTGTGATGACGTAAGTTGAACGGAAAGACAACAGGTCAAGAACAATTCTCTGAAAAGAAGTCGAACACACATTGCTATAACATGCGACTACCAAATATCCAGAAGACTTCTGATATTTCTTCTAATTTTTATGCGGCTTTCACAGGTTTAGACAGAGAGAAAAATTTTCAGATATTACAATCTTGTCCTCAGTAAGTCCACAGACCTGAATAAGTATGATCCAGTTAAATCACTAACTGAATTAAATCATTCAATTGAATGCTAGGAAGGTTCATTTGAAAATATCACAGCTGATTCCTTTCCTCACACTTGCCCAAATCTTTCCCAATGCTATGGCTCTATTGAACTAGTCACCGACATGACTTGAAATGTTAATCCCTCCTTTTTTCAGCCACTGTACGTTTTGAGGATAAAATATTTATAACTAGAGTCTTTTCGGAAATTGACGATTACATTTTTCGATCATAGCTGTCAAAAACATAAGATGAAAGGCACTTTTGTGTGTCCCTATTAGTCGAAAAGTTTTTGCTCTGTGCTGGATGAGCTCATAATTTTCCTGCGTGAAACAGCAGTTAATATTTCTATATAGCTTTAAAGATAGTTTTTTACTTCAATAACTCACATACTTCAATAATGAAACACCAACGGCAAACTGTATTTTGGTGATCTCTGTCTAGAATATTCCTCCTCATACGATTCACAAAAGCCTATCGCTAGACAGTTTCTCTGTCCTCCTAATATTCACATGTAATCTCCTTCGTTTCAGCAACATGCCTTTAAATTCTTTAGGTTTCCCCATTAACACGACTTGATAGTAATCCGAACTTCTTTCGGTAATATAATCATTATGGAAGTTTACTCAGTTCCTTCGCAAATGCATTACGTGTTTCACAATTGGTCCGCCACCTCTTGGCCCCACAAGAAATTAATGTATCCGAGACCAGAGGTATACTAGTAAGGCTCACAGGCCGGTAACTCACGGATTGATTCTACTACTTCACGTACGTTATTACTTATCTTCATTTCAAGAAATTTCAACATTGTGTTTGAATTACGGTAAAAGATGGTTTTTTGTGGCACAAATTCTTTCAGTTAAGCGTATATTTGCGAACATATTTCGTATGCATGGCTGATTGATTGGTTGAGTTGGAGAAGGGGGCCAAACAGCGAGATCATCGACCCCATCGGAGTAGGGAAGGATGGGGAAGGAAGTCGGCCGTGCCCTTTCAAAGGAACCATCCAGGCATTTGCTTGAAGCAATTTAGGGAAATCATGGAAAACGTACATCAGGATGGCCGGACGCGTGTTTGAACCGTCGTCGTATGCTTGTATCATTGACATGAGACGCTTGTGTGGTACGACGCTGAACGCCTTTTGAAAATGCAGGAATGTGAAGTATGCTCCATTGTCCAATAGCGTTCATTCGCATTGATAGGAATGAAGCGATACATTGTAAAGCGACACAATTTAATCTAAAGTGGCCCAAAATATTTAATTAGGCTTTTACGCGTTTTGTAATACAACAGGCGCGAATAAATTTAAATGCTTGTTTCTATTTGTGATGTCATATATATTTCGTCTGAGAATACTATCATTTCATATTTTTTATCCAAATAAATTTACAGATCTCATAAATGTTAGGCACTGTAGATGAGGTAACTGGAGATAATTGGTCCCTGTCTCTTTTTCCACTGATTCAAAGAAACATAAGAAACTTATAATTCGAACAAAGCGTGAATTCTAAAATTTTACACCGATTATATATATAATTTTTTTCTTGAAGACAAGACAGTCATCTACATAAATATTCGGGATGAAATAGTTCGTGAGCAGAATATATCAGGAAATAATTTTGTCATAATGCTAAATTTTCAGTTTATGTCAACCTTCAACGGCAAGTTTGCAGATTAAGTAACTGAGTTACATTTTGAGAGGAAAACTACATAGCGAAACAAGTGTGATTTGTTTTTTATCTAGATCCAGAAGTAGATAAGGTGTGATCAGAAATTATTGGATGACTCTGTTTATCTTCCATCGCCCTTAGACAGACTTTATATAGATCATGTGGTTTATACCACGAATGGCCTTTCCAATAACACTTACCGAGGGTTACCGAACGATTTTGGTACGATACCCCAGTGGCTTTTCTAATCAGTTGTCTCTGTTTTGGCAGCATCGCTCGAGGTAGAGGATAGAAAGACTTCCATTAATGCTAATCACAGAAGAAGAAATCTGACCCTGTAACGTTCACAGGCCAGTTTGTTCGGGTCTCATTTCGTTGGAAAATGAATTCATGTTCTTCCTCCCGCAATGTATTTCTGACAATAACATAATGATCCATCATGTCCAGATACACTTGATCTGCGAAAATTATCTCGTGAAAAGACATTAAACCGATGATACAACGTGTAGTGATGATAAAAAAACACGTTTATTGAATTTGACTTCTACCTGTGATTTCACTAACAAAACTGTGTTCGCCATAACTGAAAGCCACTCCTGTTCACTTTTCCTGACAAATAAAGTTTCACTTTGCTTCTCGTAATAATGTCTGTGGCCAAGATTCAATATTTCCAATAAGAGCCATGGTACTGATATAAAATGTCAACGTACGAAACCGTTAGGTTGTAGTCTATAGATGTGTCTTACGTAATATATTACTTACTGATTTGTGCGAGCTCTGCAAGCAACTTTCATACACTCTGGCAATTACACTTAGACCTCCACTACATGCATCTGGAGTCACAAAATTGTTGACATCATGTTAACCATAAATACTCATAAAAGGCAACCATAAATTGGACGTCCAGCAGCAGCAGGATAAACATAACCTAATCGATGAATGCCCAGACGCACGAAGAAAAGAAAAAGTAAGAAACATTGGATGTATTCAACACGCGCTACAGCTGCTTTTAGAATAAGCAGCTATCAGGACACAGTACGCTATAGGTTATCGAGATTCACAATGTACCTATTACAGTGCTCTGTTGCTTGAAATGACACAGGGTGCAGTACAAGTTTCGTGTCCGAAAACATCCAATAGAGACCGCATAGTCTGCTTTCTGCACTGACATGTGGACACTTCCGAACAGTGACGTCGGAGCGTATCGCTAATAAACTGGGTGTAAGTAACTAATGTGACTGCCAAGTAACACCATGGACCATTGACGGGAAAGGCCGATTTCTGATCAAGGGCACAAAACTGACTAATGCCGGTATCTCAGAAGGTAGAGAAAGGGAAAACTGAACAGTGGAAAGGGCGAACTCACAACAACAGATTTTATGCATCTGATATCTCTTCTTACTCGTCTTCTAGATTCGTGCATGCATCTTCGTCCGCCAACGGTCTTCGCCGGCAGCAGTGAATCACATGTAGACACCAGTTGGCAACGAACCCCTGACTGGCACATTTATTATGAGGTCTGCCCTCCGACTGCACGAGCGACGTGAACAGTGCCACCTGCCTACACCATAATGAAGTACACACCGCTTTCACCAGAACTGACGATATTCCTCCTTATTCCAAGCTAAACGAACATTTAGACTACGAATAGAATTATTAACATACAATGGGGCTTCCGCGTACCAAATGATCCGGCTTGGACCAAGCAATTATTTAATTTCCTTGTTCGATTAAAAATCTAAATTAATAACGCATTTGAGTATGTCCGAGAACAATGTCTCTCCGTGCGGATTCCAAACACATAGTAGCTCCTACAGGTTGGGGTGACCTCGCGTATTTATCTTCGATGATTGTGTAAATTTTACTTTACAGAATTGTCAGAGATCTGTAACTGAACTGAATGTTACACAGAGTTGTCAGTTTTCACAATTTCTTTCCATAATAAGTATTTATCTGGTGACGTTACAGGCCGGCCGGAGTGGCCGAGCGGTTAAAGGCGCTACAGTCTGGAACCGCACGACCGCTACGGTCGCAGGTTCGAATCCTGCCTCGGGCATGGATGTGTGTGGTATCCTTAGGTTAGTTAGGTTTATGTAGTTCTAAGTTCTAGGGGACTTATGACCACAACAGTCGAGTCCCATAGTGCTCAGAGCCATTTGAACCATTTGACGTTACAGAAAACTACACTCCTGGAAATGGAAAAAAGAACACATTGACACCGGTGTGTCAGACCCACCATACTTGCTCCGGACACTGCGAGAGGGCTGTACAAGCAATGATCACACGCACGGCACAGCAGACACACCAGGAACCGCGGTGTTGGCCGTCGAATGGCGCTAGCTGCGCAGCATTTGTGCACCGGCGCCGTCAGTGTCAGCCAGTTTGCCGTGGCATACGGAGCTCCATCGCAGTCTTTAACACTGGTAGCATGCCGCGACAGCGTGGACGTGAACCGTATGTGCAGTTGACGGACTTTGAGCGAGGGCATATAGTGGGCATGCGGGAGGCCGGGTGGACGTACCGCCGAATTGCTCAACACGTGGGGCGTGAGGTCTCCATAGTACATCGATGTTGTCGCCAGTGGTCGGCGGAAGGTGCACGTGCCCGTCGACCTGGGACCGGACCGCAGCGACGCACGGATGCACGCCAAGACCGTAGGATCCTACGCAGTGCCGTAGGGGACCGCACCGCCACTTCCCAGCAAATTAGGGACACTGTTGCTCCTGGGGTATCGGCGAGGACCATTCGCAACCGTCTCCATGAAGCTGGGCTACGGTCCCGCACACCGTTAGGCCGTCTTCTGCTCACGCCCCAACATCGTGCAGCCCGCCTCCAGTGGTGTCGCGACAGGCGTGAATGGAGGGACGAATGGAGACGTGTCGTCTTCAGCGATGAGAGTCGCTTCTGCCTTGGTGCCAATGATCGTCGTATGCGTGTTTGGCACCGTGCAGGTGAGCGCCACAATCAGGACTGCATACGACCGAGGCACACAGGGCCAACACCCGGCATCATGGTGTGGGGAGCGATCTCCTACACTGGACGTACACCACTGGTGATCGTCGAGGGGACACTGAATAGTGCACAGCACATCCAAACCGTCATCGAACCCATCGTTCTACCATTCCTAGACCGGCAAGGGAACTTGCTGTTCCAACAGGACAATGCACGTCCGCATGTATCCCGTGCCACCCAACGTGCTCTAGAAGGTGTAAGTCAACTACCCTGGCCAGCAAGATCTCCGGATCTGTCACCCATTGAGCATGTTTGGGACTGGATGAAGCGTCGTCTCACGCGGTCTGCACGTCCAGCACGAACGCTGGTCCAACTGAGGCGCCAGGTGGAAATGGCATGGCAAGCCGTTCCGCAGGACTACATCCAGCATCTCTACGATCGTCTCCATGGGAGAATAGCAGCCTGCATTGCTGCGAAAGGTGGATATACACTGTACTAGTGCCTACATTGTGCATGCTCTGTTGCCTGTGTCTATGTGCCTGTGGTTCTGTCAGTGTGATCATGTGATGTATCTGACCCCAGGAATGTGTCAATAAAGTTTCCCCTTCCTAGGACAATGAATTCACGGTGTTCTTATTTCAATTTCCAGGAGTGTATTTCCCATCTATACATTCAGTACATGTATCACATGTTAGGTCATAACCTACGTCCGCATTACCCCACAATCTGCCGATAAGCAGGAAATTTAAGAAATTAGTGAGAAATGAGGTAACTCGACAAATTTTTATTCAGTAAAGAATGCAACTTACGTTCTGCTACAAAGAAGATTAAGATTTTTATCGAATCATGTGTTAAGCTAATACAATAGTACCAATAATAAGTCCCTGTATGAGATAGGACCTTCAGAGTCGCCAATGTCATCAAAACAGTCAATGAACAATTTGCAGAGATTTTCGTTCAGGATCAGCACACATTAACAGTTTTACCTTTGTTGCGTTTCGGTGAATACGAAGGATAGAACAGGTACAAGAGACAGATGTTGTCAGTGCAGTATTAACGGAAAATGTAAATCCGTAGGGTTTCTGACCGAAAGCTGGGAAAAGCTCTACAGTTAATCCTTGCAACAAATTCTGAGCGCACATGGGCTCGCGTCTGTCATTCGCTTTGTTACTACATAGTCCTTTTAATTACTCCTGTATGCTTTGTGCAGGATACCGTGAAGCTCACTTTCAGTGTCAAAATTTTTTCTCATAAAGCGCTTGTGCCTTACACAGACTTTCTGACTGTCATACACTCGGTCGAGTCATGTTGACTGCTTGCTACCAGTGATATTAATGTAAGGCTCCTTTTCGTTGTAATTTGGGCTGTTAGCTAGGTCATATTGTCGTGTTCCTAGTAAATAAAATCCACATAAAACAACTGCCTCAGTTACATTGTATAAATAATTCCCTCACACCTGTCGTAGCTCAGACTTCATTTTCTAGTTGCACTCGAGATACACAAACGTACTGGAAGGAAGCAGTCATATCATTCGGCTGATCGCCTGTGAAGCGGAAGGGCCAGGCTGTGATTTAAGCCGTACTCCTTACCAGTGCGAGCCCAGTGTCTTATCACTGCGCCATCTCGATTTGTTTGCTTTGGATGCGTATTTCTTATTGGATCTTTGCAACAACGTGCCATATCTTCATATTCGGTGTTATAATATTCGTAGAAATGTCCATTAATAGATATTTTGAAGACAAGATATCTTCTACATCTACATCTACATCTATACTCCGCGAGCCACCTTACGGTGTGTGGCGGAGGGTACTTATTGTACCACTATCTGATCCCCCCTTCCCTGTTCCATTCACGAATTGTGCGTGGGAAGAACGACTGCTTGTAAGTCTCCGTATTTGCTCTAATTTCTCGGATCTTTTCGTTGTGATCATTACGCGAGATATATGTGGGCGGTTGTAATATGTTGCCCATCTCTTCCCGGAATGTGCTCTCTCGTAATTTCGATAATAAACCTCTCCGTATTGCGTAACGCCTTTCTTGAAGTGTCCGCCACTGGAGCTTGTTCAGCATCTCCGTAACGCTCTCGCGCTGACTAAATGTCCCTATGACGAATCGCGCTGCTTTTTGCTGGATCATGTCTATCTCTTCTATTAATCCAACCTGGTAAGGGTCCATACTGATGAGCAATACTCAAGAATCGGACGAACAAGCGTTTTGTAAGTTACTTCTTTCGTCGATGAGTCACATTTTCTTAGAATTCTTTCTATGAATCTCAACCTGGCGCCTGCTTTTCCCACTATTTGTTTTATGTGATCATTCCACTTCAGATCGCTCCGGATAGTAACTCCTAAGTATTTTACGGTCGTTACCGCTTCCAATGATTTACCACCTATGGCATAATCGTACTGGAATGGATTTCTGCCCCTATGTATGCGCATTATATTACATTTATCTACGTTTAGGGAAAGCTGCCAGCTGTCGCACCATGCATTAATCCTCTGCAGGTCCTCCTGGAGTACGTACGAGTCTTCTGATGTTGCTATTTTCTTGTAGACAACCGTGTCATCTGCAAATAGCCTCACGGAGCTACCGATGTTGTCAACTAAGTCATTTATGTATATTGTAAACAATAAAGGTCCTATCACGCTTCCCTGCGGTACTCCCGAAATTACCTCTACATCTGCAGATTTTGAACCGTTAAGAATGACATGTTGTGTTCTTTCTTCTAGGAAATCCTGAATCCAATCACAAACCTGGTCCGATATTCCGTAAGCTCGTATTTTTTTCACTAAACGTAAGTGCGGAACCGTATCAAATGCCTTCCTGAAGTCCAGGAATACGACATCAATCTGCTCGCCAGTGTCTACGGCACTGTGAATTTCTTGGGCAAATAGGGCGAGCTGAGTTTCACATGATCTCTGTTTGCGGAATCCATGTTGGTTATGATGAAGGAGATTTGTATTATCTAAGAACGTCATAATACGATAACACAAAACATGTTCCATTATTCTACAACAGATTGACGTAAGCGAAATAGGCCTATAATTATTCGCATCTGATTTATGACCCTTCTTGAAAATGGGAACGACCTGCGCTTTCTTCCAGTCGCTAGGTACTTTACGTTCTTCCAGCGATCTACGATAAATTGCTGATAGAAAGGGGGCAAGTTCTTTAGCATAATCACTGTAGAATCTTAAGGGTATCTCGTCTGGTCCGGATGCTTTTCCGCTACTAAGTGATAGCAGTTGTTTTTCAATCTTCTTGCGGCTTCGTCTTCGTTGTAAGTCAATTTTCCCTTCCATAATCAATTGTAGCAATTTGGACTTTGCATTTCTCATTAGACGACACAAACGATCAGTTATATTATTTTCGTTTAATTAAAAATTCATGACTTTTGTTAAATCGGCTTATAACTTTTTCGTTTGGCTCTAGTCGTTCCCATGTAATTTTACGGAGACGACAGTAGATCTACATTTCAAATGCCTCTGTGTTTTTAATAGCTGAGGCTTTTAAAGGTCAACCCTCCATTCCGTACAGCAGCATAAACCGATATAGCATTTGATGACTTTAGGTTTCGGTGCATTACATTAAGAAAACTTTCAACTTCATTAAGTTATTGTCAGCATGCTCTATTTCACATTGTAGCTCCATATGCAGTGTCCGGTCTGCAGGAAGCCGTATACCAAGATATTTAAACTTCCTTGCCCCGTTCCGTTGGTAAACTAATAAACAACAGTGTGGCATTATTAAATGTTGCAGCTTATTTTCTCATTGTTATGTATTTTCTTTTCTCATTGTTGATAAAGAGACACTATGTTTTTGTTACATTAGTTTTTATGTTAAGTAGTCTTTCTACATCTTGCACGCTGTTTGTGATCAGTGCAGTATCAAAATTATATCGGATGTAGCTTATACAGACTCCATTGACGTTCGCACATTTTTAGCATCTGGCAGTAGTTGCTCAAAAATCTGTTCTTGAATACCACGGGTAACGAAATACAGCCTTGCTGGACTCTTCTACGCAACTGATCACTTAGTATTTTGGAAATATGTGGTTCTATGGGGACCAAACCGCTGAGGTCATCGGTTCCTAGACTACTTAATATAATATACGCTAAGGACAACACACACACCCATGCCCAAGGAAGGACTGGAGCCTCCGACGGGGGGAGCCGCGCGAACCGTGGCAAGGCGCCCTAGACTGCACGGCTACCCCGTGCCGCACACTTAGTATAATTCAACATTTGTCTTTACTCGTATATGAGTATTCTGGTCCTAATATATATTTTCTATATGTATCTAAAATCTTTCTGAACAGTATTTGTTTTCCTAAGGACTTCAGCCAGTTTATTCTGTACCACGTCAACATCAATAAAAAAAAAGGGACATGCGTTTACCTTCTGATTAGAGCAGTTTTTCACAATCATTTGTGCCAGCTAATATCTCCATAATGCCGTGGGTCCGGAGTCATTTATTCTGTGGTTTCCCTGAATCGATTAATGAGTAATTGCTGACACTATTCGTTTCATAAAGACATGGTCGACCTCATTCTTGATCCTTGTCATCGTAATTGTCACGTAACTCGTGGTACGTCTTTAGTGATGTCCTAGTTAACTGCATGTAAGATCCTAATCTTTGCACTTTTTCTGAGATGATCACACGTATAGTAGTCACAGATCCATTGTTTCCATTAAAAGTGGTACACAAAAATTCAGTTGCTGATCTAAAACGTTTGTAAGGCCAAATAAAACTGTCAATACCTAGGAATGTTACATTGAATATTGTTTTACATTAAACCTTATGCCAGTAACGTTAAGTGTTTCTGAACCCAAATATTTGCCATGAAAACGCACAGCTTTACTAGCAACAAACGTGGTCGCAAGTGGTGACCTATTACTTTTTTCATGCTTTGTACCAACAGAGGAACATACACATTTCACATAAAAAACTAAGTTGTGACTTCGCAGTGGTCATATAGCCAATGCATCAGGGAGGGGGATCTTAAAGATCGTGCAAGTATCTTCGGCGGGGCTAAATGTAGGAGATATGCCAAAGAGTAAACTTGCCGATCGTAAACAAGAAAGGTGTATGCTACCAAAGCAGACACTGTTTTCACCATTGTATTAGAGAAGCATAACCTTTGTTCCGATGAAAAAAAACGAGTAATACAGATAAATGCATGAAATATACTGATGTAACTAAGACATGAAATTATGAAATTTATTGATGTATTTCCATTTAAATGAAACTTTCAACCATATACATTTTCCAAATTCTTGGTTGCACGCAAGTTGGTATCATATCTGCAGGATCACATAGCTTAACAGTTTCCAAATGTAACTGCCCTCCGTGGAATTGTGTGTTTTGATTTTATTGTTCTTGTTCTACGTTTTCACCCTTTACACCACCTTTATCAGGGTCTGATAGTGATGAACAATCGCCCATTCACAATTTGGAAATTTTTTTTTTTTTAGTCTGTGCTTTTATAGCCTTATCTATCGCCAATAACGTCAGTTACTCTAAGCGACGTACGCTGGTCGCGCCATTTGTCTGTGTAAGCTTCATTCGGAGTGTATATGTTGCTGAGGCAGAGAAGGGGAAAAGATCAGCCATTGTAGGAGACGAATGGTCCGTAATTCGGCATATGGGTCGCTTCCATGTCTGGCTCACATCCATTCATCACAGGCTACTGCGTTACTCCCCGAAATAGGAGTTCATTTCAGCTAAATTATTTTCTGTGCGATACTAAGGGTATCACCATTTCTTTAGAGTCTTGGCAAATGTCTACTGTTACACCTAACAAGCGATTTGTTTATTAATTATTTCGAAAAAAAATTTCGCTATTTTTGGAAATATCCTAACTATTCCCGATACTTTCATTATAACCAAGCAAAGCTTGATTCAGTGTAACTCGTTTTAGTATGCTCTTCTGTGAAAGAGATTATCAGATACTTAGCCTAAACAAACGTACTGAAATTTGATATTTAATATAACAATGGCGTCGGAATCAAAGTGTATATGATCATTAGTTTCATTGTTGTTGAGTGTCACAAGCATAGTGTAAAATCCTTAAAACAAGGTCACGTCTTTCAATCCACCTCTGCCATTAATACTCAATTGCTCCTGAAGTATAGAAACTTTTCCATTCAGTTGCAATACAAAATGTACTTGTGGAATCACCACTTTAATTGCGATAACCACCATTTTAGCTACAGGCTGGTAAAAATTGGGATAACATTAAACAACCATAAATTTACTTCCAAAGATTAGCATCCTTCATATTATTGTAGTTCGGTAAAACATGAGAGACTATTTTACTCGTGGAAAACCGAAGATAGTTGATGGTTACGTTTAAACATATTTGGTCCAGATAGAAATCAATTAAAAAGAGAGAAGCTTAGTTTCTTAAAGTACGTTTAGTCTTGATAACACAAATCGGAACTACATATATCATGAGTTTAGGTGGTGATTACTGAAATTTAAGAAAAAAGTGTTCCATTAAATAGTTTTCAGTCATGACCACAGATCTGTAAAAACCAAATAAAAGGAAATATTAGCAGAAGATTAAATTTGTAAAGTGAAAAAAGTATCCCATATTGAATTACCAAAACAATCTTTTTCAGTAGTAAGATTGTTTCATTGATATACTTGTGTTAATAACTGCATCACTTTGATAACCATGCTCAATTTACAATACGTGTGTTTCAAAACCATCACTGACATCTCGCACCCCGGCAAGAACAGTGAAACGACTAAAAAATGCAGTACTTGAGAAATTCAACTTCAGAAATAATTCTCTAAAGATTATTTTGAAACATTATGTTTCCTTTAAATTTCAAGTAAGCATTGTCGGCAGTAAATTCCATTATATTTTTCGTGTACGTTGGGGCACTTCACACTCGTTTCTCACTGACACAAACTAAAGATATAGATTTTCGACTTGCGTCCCTGTTCTTGCCGGAGCGTGTTATGTTGATGGACGGGCTACACAGACAGAGATGTGTCAGAAACGGATAACGTCTCTACACACCTTGAAAATGCAAAATAAAGCAACGTTCGGTTAGCTGCCGGCTGTGATACGGCAGTTGCAAATTCTGCTAGTTGGCGTGGAATGGTACTGTCTCGCCTCCGAAGGCCATGAATACTGTGCCTCATGTGGCCAATAACAACGCGTGCAACGGCGATTGCTGCGTATACAGCTACGTTTCCGTTTGTGACGAGCTTCTACAGTGCTTCAGATCCCCCTGCGTTGCAATTGGCGAGCATTCGACGAGTTAATAGAGTATGAGTGGGGCCGTGTATCGTGGCTCGTATGACCATTCAGATCGACCGTTCGGACGTCGTGGGGCCAGGGACAGTCATGTGGCAAGCACTCTGGCCAGCTGCGCTTGTGTCGTTGCCCCAGCGGACCTTGACACCAGAGTGAATCATATCTCCCGCTAAAAAGCGGCAATCGTGTAAGCTGCTTCGTTCCCTGCCATCTAGGTACATGTTGCTCCAAAATTATATGTCTCAGAGATCGAGAGTGATTTTCGGCTTAACATAATGATGGCATAAGAGTTGCTGATCTACTATCGTGTTTAATGGGGTTTGGCGTTTCAGAGACATATAGTTAGATACTTCTTTGTGGAGTCCACGTAAACAAACAAGTGCTAAAATTTTTGTGAAAAGGAATAAAACTGAGATTTTAACAATGGCAATGTACTGAGTTTTAAATGTTTAACCCAAATGAACAAAATGGTTCAACTGGCTCTGAGCACCATGGGACTTAACATCTATGGTCATCAGTCCCCTAGAACTTAGAACTACTTCAACCTAACTAACCTAAGGACATCACACAACACCAGTCATCACGAGGCAGAGAAAATCCCTGACCCCGCCGGGAATCGAACCCGGGAACCCGGGCGCGAGAAGCGAGAACGCTACCGCACGAGCACGAGCTATGGACCCAAATGAACACTGTAGAGGATTCTCCCCTTTCGTTCTCGGCGTTTAAGATGTGAGCTCATTAATTAAACTTTGCAGTGCACCTATCAATCATTCTGAGGGGTCAGGAATGCATGCAGCCCTATGGCCGCAGATATTTTCGTAAAAAATTACAATAGCGTCCTACATGATCCCCAACATAAGCTACACGACGTCGAATGTCTGCGTCCTTTCGTATTCACAGCCGGCCGTGGTGGCCGAGTGGTTCTAGGCTCTACAGTCTGGAACCGCGCGACCGCTACGGTCGCAGGTTCGAATCCTGCCTCGGGGATGGATGTGTGTGATGTCCTTAGGTTAGTTAGGTTGGTTGGTTGGTTGGGGGAAGAGACCAAACAGCGAGGTCATCGGTCTCATCGGATTAGGGAAGGACGGGGAAGGAAGTCGGCCGTGCCCTTTCAGAGGAACCATCCCGGCATTTGCCTAGAGCGATTTAGGGAAATCACGGAAAACCTAAATCAGGATGGCCGGACGTGGGATTGAACCGTCGTCCTCCCGAATGCGAGTCCAGTGTGCTAACCACTGCGCCACCTCGCTCGGTGGTTAGTTAGGTTTAAGTAGTTCTATGTTCTAGGGGACTGATGACCTCATAAGTTAAGTCTCATAATGCTTAGAGACATTTCATTTCTTTTTCGTATTCACATAAAGCTTACCTGTGAAGTTCGAAGATCTTTTATAACAGTACCCGAAACATGGAATCATCATTACGCACCAGACAAAGCAATAGATAACGTAAGGCGAAAAAAATATAAAAGAGCCAAAATATTTCGATATAGTGTCAGTGTAATGGTTTTCTCTTTGAATGAATATTATGCTGCTTTACTACTGTGCAAAATTGACTATTCGAGTGTTTATTAGATCTTACTTTACTGAAACTATTAAAAAAGTCGTTGGAATAAAAAGTATTTATCTGCTATATTTGTGTTATTCTTTTGACACTAATCACTTGGAATTTTTGATTTCGTTCTCGGGTCAACATCGTTTGGAAAGTACACAGTCCAGTCCCATTAACGTGAATACAGTCTATGTTCGACGTCAACGTGCGATAACCTCACACAGACGACACGTGGCAGCACTAGCAGAAGAGGGTTTATAAAGTGTGTCTGGGGAATACGACAAACAGTTCAGTAGTTGCGGTGTTACGCAAATAAAGCGAATTACCTGATGTCCAAAAGGGCATTATCATTGGCTTTCGGTGCAAGGGTGGAAGCATTCCGAAACGGATAAACTTGTAAACCGTTCGTGTGCCACCGTGGTTAAGGTGTACCGTGTATGGTAAAATGGCACTATTCAAAGCCGGCACAGAGGCAACTGTGGTGCACCAGAGCCATAAATGACAAGGGTGAACAACGGTTGCGGAGATGTGTGTAGCCGAATAAGCGTGCAACTGTTGAGGAACTGAACGCTCTGATGAACCAAAGGGGTATCAATAGTGTCTCCACAGCGACCGTTCAGCGAATGTTACTGCGTATAGACTCAAATGGCTCTGAGCACTATGCGACTTAACTTCGGAGGTCATCAGTCGCCTAGAACTTAGAACTAATTAAACCTAACTAACCTAAGGACATAACACACATCCATGCCCGAGGCAGGATTCGAACCTGCGACCGTAGCGGTCGCTCGGCTCCAGACTGTAGCGCCTAGAACCGCACGGCCACTTCGGCCGGCGTACTGCGTATAGGCCTCCGCAGGAGGCGCCTGGTTCATGCACGCATGCTGGCTGCTGTTCATCGGCGACCAAGACTGGAATTTGCATGCTATAACCGTAACTGAACGTCCACTGAGTGGCGACAGGTGGGCTATTCAGATGAATGACTTTTTGTGCACCATCGGACAGATGTATGGAGTGAAACGTCTGAAAGCAAACACTCTGCATGTGCTATGATCTGGGGAATATTTTCGTGGCCTTCCCAGGGTTACCTCGTCAGTATTAAAGACACAACGGATCATCGCAAGTATGTATCTCTCCTTGGGGGCCATATGCACCCCTCCATGCGGTTTGGTTTTTCTCGACATAGTGGCATCTAGCAGCAGGAAAATGCAGAGTATCACACAGCTCACAGTGTACCTAAGTGGCTCGAAGAGCTGGGCTTAGAGAGCACCGGGATGAGTTTATCGTCTTCCCTTGGCCACGAAACCCCCCGGATTTCAACCCAATTTAGAATATTTGGGACCATCTCTGTCGGGTTGGTCGCGCCATGGATCCTCCATCGAGAAACCTAGTGCTGAAGGGCACGGCACGGGGTCAGGAATGGCTCCGCATCCCTGTCTGTACCTTCCAGCCTCCTTAGACGCTCTTTTTGCATATCTCGCAGCTGCCCGCCCTGCAAAAGGTGGTTATTCATGATTTTGACAGGTGGTCACATTGCTATGACTGGACAGTGTACCTTGCATATCGGCACTATTACTAAGGCATTGCGCAAATTAAGCTGGTGTAGCATGTGATATTCTGCACTGATAGTAGGAAGCAGCGGGATTCAAATCCCCTGCAAACGTCTTGACGTAAATTTTCCATTTCTTTTTCAGTTACATAACGCGTGGCCGAATTCGTTGCTGGGTGAATGGAATATCTGTTTCGTCGATAATGAGATCGAAGCTGATGCAATGTCAAAATCAAACTTTTATAACACTGAAGCGCCAAAGAAATGATACAGGCATGCGTATTCAAATACAGATACGTAAACAGGCAGAATACGGCCCTGCAGTCGGAAACGCCTATATAAGACAAGTTTCTGACGCAGCTGTTAAATCTGTTACTGTTGCTACAATGGCAGGTTATCAAGATTCAAGTGAGTTTGAAAGTTGTGTTATAGTCGGTGCACGAGCAATGGGACACAGCACCTCCTAGATAGCGGTGAAGTGGGACTTTTCCCGTACGACCATTTCACAAGTGTACCGTGAATATTAGGAATCTAGTAAAACATAAAACCTCAGACATCGCTGCGGCCGGATAAAGATCGTGCAAGAATGGGACCAACGACAACTGAAGAGAATCGTGCAACGTGACAAAAGTGCAACTATTCCCAAAATTGCTACGGATTTCAATGCTGGACCGTCAACAAGTGTCAGTGTGTGAACCATTCAACGAAACATAATCGATATGGGGTTTCGGAGACGAAGGCCCACTCGTGTACCCTTGATGACTGCACGACACAAAGTTTTACTCTTAGTCTGAGCTAGTCAACACCGGCGTTGGACTGTTGACGACTGGAAATATGTTGCCTGATCGGACGAGTCCCGTTTCAAATTGTATCGAGCGGATGGACGTGTACGGGTATGGAGACAACCTCATGAATCCATGAACCCTGTATGTTAGCAGGGGACTGTTCAAGCTGGTGGAGGCTCTGTAATGGTGTAGTGCGTGTGCAGTTGGAGTGATATGGGACACCTGATACGTCTAGGTACGACTCTGACAGGAGACACGTATGTAAGCATCCTGTCTGATCACCTGCATGTCCATTGTGCATTCCGACGGACTTGGGCAGTTTCAACAGGACAATGCAACACCCCACACATCCAGAACTGCTTCACAGTGGTTCCAGGAATACTCTTCTGAGTTTAAACACTTCTGCTGGCCACCAGACTCTCCAGACATGAACATAATTGAGCATATCTCGGATGCTTACAACATGCTGTTCATGGGAGACCTCCCCCCCCCCCCCCCTCCGTACTATTAAGGATTTATGAAGGACCCTGCAGGATTCATTTTATCAGTTCCCTCCAGCACTACGTCAGACATCAGTCGAGACTATGACACGTAGGTTTGCGGCACTTCTGCGTGCTCTCGGGGGCCCTACACGATTTAGGCAGGTGTACCAGTTCTTTGGCGCTTTAGTGTAGTTTGCACCGGCTATTGGAACGATACTTGGTGTTCCAGAATATGACACTGCTCTTACGCTGATACCTATCGATCGTTATCTTTGAACGCCTGTGAGAAGTTCTGTCGAATCCGATGAACTGGAGCCAGATTCTTCACAATGAAGATATGAAAACCAGAGCAGTGATGATAGTTTCATGGGTGTCTCACGCACTCGTGGTGACCATCTTAATCCGTCAAATATTTTTATAAGATGGTTTTCTGTATTCAATATATACTTTACAAAGTTCATGCAACACAGTTTATAAGAAAATATAGGTATCTTTATTTCACGTCCCGTTTCTGCCTCACTTCTTCTTCATGGCGTTCTGTACACACGATTAAGACAGGAAAGCATGTATGTCTACATTACTAAAATTACACTTACAGATCAAACAACGCGATGGTGCAAGAGGTTACAGCACTTACATTACTTTCAATTTAACTTTATAAATTACATTATATGTAATCGCAGTTGCGAATATGGATAACCTTCAATTTTAGGGTGTAATGACAACAATGAAAATTTGTGCTGGACTGAGATTCGAACCCGGATTTTCGCTTATCGCGAGCGGTCGCCTTATCGTACTTTTTTATGGTTGTTTGTTTGTCTGATTGAACTGTTTACTCTAGCTCAAAACATGGATACCGCAATCTGAAGTTATGTAACCCTGAAAAGACTTTGATAGATGTATATGATATTGCAATGCCTGTAGTATTCTGATTACGATGCAAACTTACTTTGGACATGCATGCATGTGCAAAGGAACAGGCACTGCAGCGACTATAGCCGTTATGAAATACATTAAAGGTATTCGCAATTGCGAGTAAGGACAACCATAAGCTGTAGAATAGAATTACGACAGTGAAAATTTGTGCCACCCCGGGACTCAAAGCCTGATATCCCGCTTATCGCGAACGGTCACCTTACCTTTCCTTTTTTTCTTTTTTGAATGCTAATCATTTTTTGTTTCTTTTTGCTCTAGCAACTTTCTTACTATTTTTTTGTGAAAGAAAAGGGAGAGGTTTAGTTTGCTTGGCTTTTTTTTTGAGGAGCACAGTCAGTGGCAGGCTGGAGGAGGTAAGGAGGTCAGGGGTCGAGTTCCGAGGCCTGACCACGATGTCTCCCTCGTCCTACCACCGAAGCTCACCACCACTTTTTTTTAAATATAATAAGCAACAAAAAACTTCTTTTCACACCCGTCACGCCCCAGCTGGGCAGTGGGTCCATGAATGACGACCCCAAATAGTTATCAAGAAGGTTCCAGTATTACGTTCTGTTTGTGAAGACCAAGAACTCGTCGATTATGTATTGCCACAAATCGAGAACTTCCTTGTCGCCGTCGCGGTACATGTAATGTATCGCTATTTCTTGTACCCAATTGACCGCATTCATCCGGGTCATCGGGAAATAGACTGCGTCGGGATGAAAGAGGTCCAGGGGCGTAACTGAAACATAGGGTCGGCGTAGCAGGAAAGCCAATATCTGGAGGATCAGTTTCCAGCACTCGCTTGCTGGGCCACAGTTTAGTCTTTGTTCGTCCGTATCTACTGTCGCGCAACGGGGGTACATGGGGTCGTCAGTTTTGTTTGGTGAATGGCATGTAGCCTTCGTCGGGTGGAAATTTCTCGTTAGTGACCACATACCACGCCGACCACACTAAAGTGGTAAGGAAGGGTACGTGGATGGCTCGCCAAACCCACGTCCAGTTGACCGTGGGTTGGCATCGTATAGTGGCGTTAGCCGGATTCCAGCATTGCATTGGAGAACACTATAATAAATCTTTGCTGTCGGATTCCGTGTCTCCGGTATAACCCCCAACAGCCGTTGGCTACAGCGTGTGCGGGACCACCTCTTCTATCAGGATGCCAGGAAGATTGTCTGTTGGTGAAAGCCATAGTCGCCGCATTGAGCGAAGGTACAGTGCCAACGCTCTGTGTTTAACGTGAGTGAGTCCAACACCCCCTTCGTGGAAAGATAAAGTAACATTAACGAAATGGATCTTAAAAACTGCACCAGGGTTCACCATGTGTCCGAACACTGCCTGTATCCTGAAAGCCATCGTGTCCGTCATCGGTAATACGTGGGCGTAATGGTTAAGCTGAGAAGCTATGTACACATTGACGTACTGAGCACGTTGCAAAATGTCCAACGATCTAAATTTGTTGATGCGAGCCTCTATGCGGAGTCGTCGTACGATACGTAAAGGCCGCCGTACGTTGTATATGTTCATGTAGCGATATCCCTGAACATTTGAGCATTGAGACTTTTGTCAGGGGTACATCCAGTGCTGCAGGCATGCTTCGTCCCATCTTCACGCAGCGTGACTTCCGGAGGTTGACCACACTGCCTACCACCAACCCATACTGTTGGAGCCAGGAAAGCACCGTTCGTATTCCGTCACCAGTCCGTGCTAAGAACATCACATCATCGGCATATCTGCCACATCGAAAGGTCACATAGCGGAGGCTAAGACCTTTCAAGCGTCTCCGCAATCCATGAAGAGCTGGTTCGAGGGCAGTGGCAAATAAGATGGCAGAAAGAGGACAACCCTGTCTGACGGACCTGTTCATACGGACGGGGGCGGACACAATAGACGTTTACCATAATCCTCGTGACCGCCTCATGGATCAAACGAAGCGCAACAGATGTCGTCATGCGTGGGATACGCAGAAAATCACGTTCGACGCGATCGAAAGCGTGCTCAAAATCCAGCGCAACATGAGCGCCGTGGAGACGGCATGTTTGCATCAGCGCCACCACGTCTCTATGCGTGCTCAAAGCTGTAAACACAATTGTGTTGTCTCCGATGCAGGGTTGATCAGTGTGAATGGCCGCCATTACCGTAGATCTGAGCCTCTCACGAAGGATGCGTGGCAACAGTTTGTAGTCGGTGTTTAGCATTGTCATTGGTCGAAAATGAAGTGGGCGACAGCCTCCTGCGGGTTTTGGCACGGGAATCAAGAGGCCCTCAGTGAATTAAGATGGTACTTGAAAATCAGGGTTCAGGAGTTCTCTGTACATCTTGTCCCATATTGACCTTTTGTAAAATTCGAGAGGGAGTCCGTCAGGGTCTGGCGTTTTGTTGGGAGCACCGCGCAACATAGCCTCTCGTAGTTCTTCCAAAGTCACCTCCGACAAGAGCGTAGCATCATCTTGCGGGTTCCGAGAGACGGGTAGACCGGATGGGACTTACATAACACCTACATCCATGTTGCACTCTCGCTCATTTGCGTTTTAGCTCGTCGTCCATCCTCCGTCTCGACATCCGTAATGAGCTGCGTCGTGTGTCCAATCCTATCTTGAATGATATGGTGGAAGGAAGGTCGTTCTCCTGTAACATCATCAGTTGTCCTTGCCCGCACGCGCTCACCCGCGAGACGTACGGTGGTGACACGTAGCAACTGTGCCTTTACGTGGTGTTCTGCCGATTGTCGTTCCGGCGACGGCGGTTGCACAGCCAGTTCGCGCAGCGCAGTGTAGTAGAAATCAGTGGTCGCGGTATACCAGCGCGCTCTCTCTCTTCCATAGCTGGCTAATGTTCGGCACAAGGCGGGCTTGACACACCGTAACCACCATTGAAGTGTGGAACCGTAGCCGGGTAATCGCCGGTGGCATCTGCTCCATGTGAACTCAACTTCTCGTCTGCAGTTTACCTCGTCGAGAAAGGCCACACTGAGGCGCCACGGACCTCGCGTTGGCGGAGGAGAGTGAACGCTGCCGGCCACATCTCAGCGTCGACAACTGCTGATCGCAGGGCGCGTTTGACGTAAACTCGATCCAAACGGCTCGCGGAATGACTAGTAAAGTAAGTGTATGCCAATCGGTCGCCGTGTTGTATGACCCATGTGTCTGACAAAGCCGAGTCCTTTTCAAGCGCCGAAGTGCTAGGCAGGTGGTATAGTGCGGCATCTGGTCGGATGGTCTGAGCACACAATTAAAATCTCCGCCTACTAACAAGTGGTCGGCATTGCTCTGGAAGAGCAGTGCAATATCTTCGGCAAGAAAGGTGCGGCGTTCTCTCCTTCTGTCGGTGTCGGAAGGAGCACACAGGTTCACCAGACGAACTGTGCCAACCGTGAGTGCGATTGCCCCGGGCCGACAGTAAATAGGATACATCAGTTGCCATAATCCCTTCCCTCAGCAGAATAGCCGTACCTCCTCTGCCCAAATCTGAAATCATAGCGTAGGCGTAATATCCGTTGGAAGCGATACAGAGTCCTGATCGGACTTCTTGAAGGAAAACAACATCCAGATCCGTAGCTCGTAACGTATCTTGCAACATACGGGTTTTGAGAGCAGAAGTAACGCCGTTGACAATGATCGTGGCGAGGCGCTATGCCTGTTCAATCAAGTCGTGGGGGCTGTCCTGGGTGTTACAGGTGGGCAATAGTCGCGATGTGGATCATCTTCAGGGCGTAGAGATAGGAAGCGTCGGGGTGGGGGGGTTATGCCAGCCTGGGCGTCTGTCGCCGTCAACGTAGACGTTGCCAACGGCATCGTGGTATCGTCAGGGACCTGAAATGCATTTTGCATCTCCATCTCCTGCGCCCAGTCTCCCAGGGAGGTCCATACCACTGGATCTCGATGGGGCAGACGTAGTCGTGGGTGCATCCCAGGCGGCGGGGCTTCGGTGTTCTCCCGCATCCCCACAGTGTGCGGACCCACCGGCAGCGGGAGAAGACAGCGAACCGTGTGATACGTTAGTATCGGCCGTGTAGGTTCAGTTAATCGGCTGACGCAACTCATCATCCATCGTTGCTTCATCGGGCCATTCTACTGCGTCGGTCGTTATGCGCCGTTTCTTATGGCGCTTCGGCGGTTTCTGTTTACGCTGTCTCGCCTCTGTATCCGTCTCAGGGCAAGGGTTGGGCACGCCATCCTGTTCTTCAGCTTCCACCGCATCGTCGGCTTGTCATTGTAGCGATGCGTTTGGGCTCGACGAGAGGGCAACAGGCAACAGAGGCATCGGCGCTGGAAGGCGCAGGGGGTTTCTCAGGAACTGCTGCAGGGAGCCTCAACGGCTTGTACCAATGTAGAAGGGTCGTCATAAACAAGTGCCGTCTCCTGTCTCGACGCCGCAACGTACGTAATGGGCATAGAGGTCGCTATCGACGGTCGGATCTGATCGGCTGAGGGCGCCTGCACGAGACGGCGTTGCAGGAATTCGGTACGCACAATGTCCTACCTGTCCACATCCGGGGCAGGTCCTGGGCTGACCGTCGAAATAATTATTGCTCGGCAACCAGCGATCGTGAGATACGAAGGTATATGGCGGTGCAATTCAATACGGACCTGCCGCACCCCGTTAAGGACAGGGTAAGTTTCGACGGTATTCCACTTTTCGGCCGTATAGCCGAGGACTGTTCCGTAGCGTCGAAGAGCAAGGGTGACCAAATCCGCTGGAACTTCAAATTGTAGCTCAAACACTCACACATTTTGTATTCCCCATCCAGCACGTTGGAGCGTTACCAGACCCACGTTGCCGTCAGATTGGCAGAACCTATAACATTCCGGCGAGCGTCTGAGAAGTTTGTCACAGGCCACATCGTCAGTAAAGGTAGACAACGCTGGAGATGGTAGGTAAGTGGATACCTAGCAGATCTTTCTGGTCAACATATATCACGTCGCGTAAAAGTCTCCCTACTTCGTGGGCCTTGAGTCTAGACTACTGTAGTGTCAAACTGCAGCTTGATCGTGGCTTTCCGATACGAAAGAGCCATCGGATGTCAGGAACGTAAGTATAACATTCAACTCTACCGCGGTGGAGCGGTAAACAGCAACCCGGAAGCACTACACGGAGCAGCCGGGAACTTCCGCACCGCTCCACAGGCAAAGACGGCTGCTTTGGCTATCCCAACGCGACTAATGGCCGGACCCAAACTTCTATATGCCGTCAATCATGTGTCTACAACCTGTACTCGTATATCCATGATGTATTTTACCGTACAGGGGAGACATTCTACTCGACAGTCGCTTGCACGGTGTCGGCGGATAAATACGATTTTACAGTGCCTGTGTTATTCCGAATTACGATGCAAAGTTCCTTTGGACATGCAGCATAAACGAGGAAAAATGGGATAAGATATAAATTTTTAAAATTGAGACCAGATAAATATCTTGTAACTTCCTCACTTTAACCTCATAAGAATGTTAATTATGTCACATACATCATATGTTCAACATTTACAATATTCTGTGTAGTCTGTTACGCTATGTCGTATTAAACTGCAAATGTCTCTATAAATGGATAACCCAAGGAGAACAAATTGTGTTTTTCACAGAGTTACAATAAGAGGCAGCTTAGCGCAACTGTGTGCTAGTCAAGGACGCTAAAGGAGCCCACACATGCTTAATATTTATTGCACAATACTAAGTATTGCGCAGTAATGTCGTCCGCCTGAGAGCGGTAGAAACGGCTTGCGCAACATATGGAAGGAGGCTGCAGAGCTTTATAAATACTGATACTCTGTCAGTATATTGCCCAATATATTGTACCATCCGAGAGTATTGCGCAATAAATCACAGTTCCACTGAGAACGAGGAAAATTCTGCAAAGAACTAAAAAAAGTAAATGTCAAAAGCTCAGGCAGTGTGCTGGAGGATGTCAAAGCACCATGCGATAGCTCGAGAATTGAAACTCCTGAACAATTAAGTAACGTCATGTACCTCGTTGACCACAATAGCAGAGGAAAATGCAGATCAGAGAGTTATGACAGTAAGTACAAATATTTTACTTGTGGCGGTTTTCAGAATTAGTAAACAAGGTCAGTTCAACTGTCCCGTGATCATTGCTGCATGTTCATTTCTTTTTCTTGCAACAGTTGTCACACCGTCCGCAGCTCGTGGTCGTGCGGTAGCGGTCTCACTTCCCGCGCCCGCGTTCCCAGGTTCGATTCCCGGCGGGGTCAGGGATTTTCTCTGCCTCGTGATGACTGGGTGTTGTGTGATGTCCTTAGGTTAGTTAGGTTTAAGTAGTTCTAAGTTCTAAGGGACTGATGACCATAGCTGTTAAGTCCCATAGTGCTCAGAGCCATTTTTAGTTGTCACACCACGGATATAATATCAGGTAAGATAACCGGTTGTTACCGTAGAGAAACACATGGTTTGGTTGAGAAGTAGTGGTAACACTGTTACAATTCATACCAGACTTTACTGACAGTCGTTCACCGTATTACGTACGCTCTATGCAATCACCCCTCATCTCCATCACCTTCCCCCCCCCCCCCCCCCCCCCCCCCCCCACCCAAATGGGATGCGTCGTACACTGTCAGCGCGTTTATTTCTGTCGCTGTCTTACATGGACCGCCCTATGCTACGGATGGTCTTCTGTTGTTTTGTGGCATATTCTATGAGGAGGCTCCTTCATTTTGGCGAACAGGTTGTGATCGCATGGACTCATATCGGATGAATACGGCGAGTGTTTCAGCACCTTCCACCTCCACGTAGTCATGAGATTCTGCACGGGGTTCACCGGGTGGAGTGGTGGTTTTCCATAAAGAATCATGGGATGCAGTGCCAGAAAGTCGCTTTCTCATCAGTGGGGGATGAAATTGATATTGCTAGAAGTTGCAGTAGTAGCCTGCAGTGAGCGTCTACCCCATCACTTTGATACCAGAAGGTTCACTGCAAAGGTTGTGTAGGCGAGGAAAACCAGGGCGTTTCCATTCATTAGGCTGATCCTGAATGACATTCCTGCCAACCTAAAACACTTTCACTTATCCTGCCGCTGTACGATATGGCAATGCTGCATCATCACACACCTCACGCAGTCCCTGAAAACACTGTTGTGTCACTTCAATCTTGATCCACGCACGCTCGAGCGCCCTAATAGTATGTTTAGAAAAATATGAAAATATTTTCCTAAACATACTGTTAGGGCGCTCGAACTAGCTTCCCGCACTTTCAGACAGTGTACACTGCAATTGAAGCAATCACAGCCGTCGCCACTCGCTGCTCTATTTCAACTGACGTTGTGCCATGAACTACATATAGGGTGGGGCAAATAACAGTGGCCTAGAGGAGAGGATACGATTGGACGTGAATGTATAGCCACGGCCAATCACGCGCACACCACCTGTACTCCCGCCACGTGATCCACACCTGGTCAGAGCGTAGTGTGGGCTGTGTCAGTGTGAGTGGAGCAGTACAAAGAGGACGATGGTACTAACAGTCGAGCAGAGGGTGTTCGTTGTAGAAAGTGACAACAAAGTCGTGGAAACGGTGTGGTCAGTTGTCTGCTGGAAGTTTAATAGTGTCAAAGTGCTAGTAAAGAGTGCCATGCAACACTTAGTCCGAAAATGGCGTCAGAAAGGATCTGTTTTGAACAACTCAAGAAACATTCCGAAACGTGCCCGCTTATTAGAAATTATGGCAGCAGTTCACCAGAAAATGCTTCAGAGTCTACGAAATCAACCCGACGGCTGTTGCAAGAGACCAGCATATCACATCGATCGTGACGACAAATACTCCACCTGGACCTGCACATGCTTCCCTACTGAGTGTCTGTTCTTCATGCGTTACCACCAGAAGATAATCCTCATCGTCTGCAGTTCTGTGAGTGTGGCTGTTCACTGAGATAACAATGAATGGCTTTGACAAGGATCTGACCGTTATGTCCGATGAAGCCTGGTTTATCCTGTGTAGTTTGAATCTCAGGTTCTTGACAGCGGAGAATCCATGTACTTCCAGGAAACACCACCGCGTGATCATCGAGCAAGGTGGCGCAGTGGTTAGCAGACTGGACTCCCATTCGGGAGGACGACAGTTCAAACCCGCGTCCGGTCATCCTGATTTAGATTTTCCGTGATTTCCCTAAATCGCTTCAGGTAAATGCCAGGATGGTTCCTTTGAAAGGGCACGGCCGATTGCATTCCCCTTCCTTCCCTAATCCGAGCTTGTGCTCCGTCTTTTATGACCTCGTTGCCGACGAGACGTTAAACACAAATCTCCCCCTCATTACATGATCAGAAAGTTGGTGTTGGTGTGGAATGTCATCTCGCCGCATTGTTGGTCTCATCTTCTTTCATCAGACACTGACTTCGGCGCGATACATTGCCAACATTTTGAAACCACTTGTGGCAACATTAACGGAGGAGGGAAAGACCTACAGTTACAGGATGGAGCAACTGCCCATACAGACGGCCGAACCATGGAGTACGTTTACACAACTTTCACGAGTAACAGATTTGTTAGCAGAGGTCAGTCTGGTCGCGGCCCTAGCTGGCCACCAGGTCACCTGATCTGTCAGTATGCGATCACTTTGTGTGGGGAACCCTCAAGTCAAGTGTATCACAACAACCCTCATAGTCTTCAGGAACCGCAGCAAAGAATTTCGGATGAGATTGCAGCAATTCCAGCAGTCCAGCTTCGATCCGCCTTCAGTAACTTACTGACGAGGACCCAAAAGTGCAAAGAAATGAGCAGTGGTTACTTTCAACATCTGCTATAGTCAGTTTAGTACTGTATTTCCTTTCCTCTGCTGTGTTTTTTTGTACCATGGAGCTCTGTTCTCTGGGCCACTTTTATTTGCCCCATCCTGTATAGCGTGCATGCCACTGAACGCGCATCCTTCAGTATACGGCAGTGTTGCCACGTTTATTTATTCAAAACTAGTACATAGAAAATAGCACATGTACACGACAAAATACACAATTCACTTGTGCAATCTGTAATCGGTTGTTGTTGTGGTTTACGAATCCATGCTGCAGTGAATGAGCCAGTAGTCCATTGAAATGATTATTTGACGCGCTTCAGACTTATTTCGCCCGTTCTGCTTCATTTCAACTCAGTCGCAATACATGCTAGTTCCACATTGTCGAGTGCCGAAGCGTTCACTACGAAGGCAGATTTCTAACTGGCGCAGCCTTGGTATGAAAGTTATACAATAATGTTGTACCGTCCTTGGCCTCACACACTTTCGTGCAATATATGGACACATTCTTATTGTGCAATAAAAATTGAGCGTTTGAGAGCCCCTTAAATGTGACACCTTGTTCAAAAATTATCTTTTCCTGATAATCTGCAGTCAAAATCTTACAACAAAGACTTAATGCAGCCAACATTAATTACTCCAAGTAACGACAATATTTCTATCTTATAGAACCAGCAATATACAGTTCATAGTGTCATTAACAAGAGATTGAAAATTGATGCCAGAGTTTCAAAATGGCTCTGAGCACTATGGGACTTAACTGCTGTGGCCATCAGTCCCCTAGAACTTAGAACTACTGAAACCTAACTAACCTAAGGACATCACATACATCCATGCCCGAGGCAGGATTCGAACCTGCGACCGTAGCGGTAACGCGGTTCCAGACTGAAGCGCCTAGAACCGCTCGGCCACACCAGCCGGCCCGTAAAGTCAGTTTTAATACCAAGGTGGAGTGGGTTTACAGACAAGAACATATTGTTTCAACATTAACTACGACATGGGACTTACAGTGGTCACACAACTTCATATACCACGTCATATTGAAACTGGAAACAATATGATCTTCCTGCATCGAACTACCGGACGCTACACTCTAAAATAAGAATTTTGTCTGCACCCCATATCATGTCAACATTTAACTCTTTTGGTTATGTTGCTGGAAATGTGTCCATTAACAGCAGTAGTCTTATTAACTGCTGACGTGTGAATAACAGCGAAAGGAAACAAGCACGTGATTAGGTGGCAGTAATACGGGTGTTGCGTGCTAGGAACTGTCATGCTTGGATTGCACGTCTGCCGTCATCACTCCGCCACATGCAAGCTTCAGTCGTCCTGCTAACTGTTCTACATCTGCGGAAATAGCCCAACACAGTCACGATACCAGAACGTACGCAGCCGGTGACCTAACCTCCTAATAAACAGATTATTTGTGAGCTAATTACACTCTCAGACAAAGCCCTGTTTTCAAGTCAGGTAAGTTAGTATGAAGGATGTGTTAGAGCCAAGATACGGACGCAAATAGCATTTGACTGACTTGAAAATCCTTTGATAGAACATCGTATGTTATCTTCGACGATCAGCAACTGTAAGAAAAGACATGAAACGTGACGTGGCGGCGTACCCAAGTGTGCGTAGTATGAGAGCGTTGCCTCACACTAGCGGCTCCGTTCACGGAAAATGTGCGATGTGACAAGCGGAAGCCGGTCGGGAATGTGCTACAAGATATTGGTTGCAGAAGTAATAAATAAAGGCAAATTGCCAATATAAATTCGCAAGGTTGTAAAAGGCGATATCTTATGCACAGAGAAAAGTATAAAGGTAATAGGGAGTTTGGGATCTATGAATATGAACCATCTTGCGATTCGCGAGATGCACACGAGAAGTTTAATTTAACAAATATTGCCAAACATATGAAAAAGATCTGTTGGTGAAAGTGTCCAAGAAAATGGATAGCGTAACGTATTAGTCACTGCAGATTATAATTAATCTATCGAATTATGCAAACGAGACGGCGCAAAGTACTTAGCAGACTGGTCAAATATGGCTGTAATGAGAAAGGAAGTAACGAACGTATATCAACATGTACTGGAATGCCAAACTGTAAGGAGTGCTGATAGAACTTATTCACTATGTTTGCATGGTGCGGATATCATAAGCCGATTTCGTAGCACCTTTTCTGGTTGGTCATGTAAACACCCCAAAATCGATTCAGGAACTCTGATTCTAGCTGCCGGTTTTCCACTTACAAAATAATTTTCGCTCCCATGTAAAAGCACAACCGTCTCTTAAAAGTGCTTGGATTCTCAGGGTACCTCTAGTTTTCAAAATATTCGACTGATATGGACGGGCTGGCTTACCGAAGGAGAAGCAGAAATACTGAATTGAGCATGAAACTGTCTACCACTGATGTTTAAGTGAAGAGAAATAGCGATTGTGCTCACTAATGAAAGACTGGAAAAGCCATTCTTCCAGACGCCATATTTAACTGCGCTAGCAAATGCACTTTAGACCTTAACATGTAAACAGGACATCGAAAAACGGTTTCCGAAAAATGGTTGTCGGCTTTCGGAAGATATGTCACAAGTAAACGTAGCAATTCTGAGTACACCCACCCCCTCCTCTATTTTCCACATAGGTAGTTGCAAGTACCGGTCAAAGTACACTCAAGTCGACAGGAGGAGGAGTGGCCTAAAGGGACGTGGAATAACACATTCATGTTGAGAAAAAACAGAACAGATTGAACGACTAGAGAGAGGACGTTCATGTTAGTTGGACATGTACACTAATATGTTCAGCAGAAATGATTAGCATTTGAACTATGTCGGCCAGCTGGTTCAAGATCAACATCGATATCTCGGCGCAACACCACCTACCGGTGAAATGTGCCTGCAGCTCTTGTTGTCCCTACAAAACGAAGGTAATAAATCAGTGTGACTTAAGACGACGTGCAGGATACCTCGCAGACGTATCTGTGAACCGTTCAGTGAAATCGGTTTGAAAGAGACCACTTTATTGGTATGAGAGAACGATCCGGGAAATTTCTGCTCGTGTGGGAAGAATTGTTTCCGCAGTGCAATGGGTGTGTACAGAATGGTTCAAGCAAGGCCGTAGAAAACGACGAGATGGGTCAGGTCGCACCACACAGACCACCTCCTGAGAAGATCGACACCTCATCCGAATGGCATTGCAGGACAGATCCGCGTCCTCCTCGACTCTGGCGCAAAATGGAACAGTGTAACGTATCGTACACTATCAGGGGCGACAGTTCCTCGCCGTTTATTACGGCATGGGTTAAGTACGCATCTTGCACGTCTCCACCTACCTTTGACGAATGTGCAGATACATGCTAGACGGCAATGGTGTATGAAACGCTGTCACTGGAGACAGGAATGGTATCAGATAGTGGTTTCGGACGAATCCAGGTTCTGTTTGTTTGCAAATGATGGCCGCATTTTGGTTCGCCGCAGACAGGAGGAGCGGCACCACAGTGAATGCATTCGCACGAGAGATACAGCGCCAACTCAAGGCCTCATGGTGTGGGGTGCTATTGGGTGCAACCAAAAATCACAGTTGGTGTGTGCTGAGGACACTGTGACCAGTCTGACCTACGTGAATGACATCCTGCGATTCAGAGCCATACCCTTTCTGCACGACACCCCAGACATCTTTTTTTTCCGCAAGACACTGCACGGTCACACGTTACTGCATGAACACGTGCCTTCTTGTTGTCACAGGATGTCAGCCTTTTGCTCTGGCCCGCCAGATCGCCAGACTTGTCGCCAATCGAAAATGTGTGGGATTCGGTGAAAAGACGGGTGCAACACTGTGACACAATGCCAACCACCACAGATGAACTTTGGAAGCAGGTGAATGCAGCATGAAGGCTATACCATAGGAGGTCCTTAGCGTCTTATGCGCGTCGATACCATCACGCATGGAACAAGTTATCAGGACCCGTGGCGGACCCTGTGCCTGCTAGGCAATAGATACATGCTGAACCAAAGTGACTGAAATGCTAATCATTTCTGCAGAACATATTAATGTCCAAGTCCTGTGAATATGTGCCTTCAGCCTCTAGTCGTTCAAGGTTTTCTGTTTTTCTGAACATGAGGGTACTCAGGAACAGTGTTAGAGGCTAGGTGTGTCACGTGCCAAATATGCGCGAGATCCTATAAATTCAGCACGTGGTAATAGAACTCTTCAGTACTATGCAATAGGATTATTAAATGCGCAATGTGCTTCGCAACTTTCGAATGCTGTATTTTAATTAACACTGAATGTAAATAATAATTTTATCTTCAGTTCTAGGACGGACATAGTAAGCTTCGGCTATAGCATTTAACTTCACATGTCGGCCAGTGGGAAACGTGTATCTTGATATACGATGTCGTTACCACTACAACGTAGACAGTTCTTGCCCGAACACACATAAAGAGGCGTTATTATTTCGATGCATAGAGGATTCCTCGAGGAACTATGGACATTATGTAGACGTGAAACGTCAATGTATCATTCAAAAATGGTTCAAATGGCTCTGAGCAATATGGTTCAAATGGCTCTGAGCAGTATGGGACTTAACTTCTGAGGTCATCAGTCCCCTAGAACTTAGAACTACTTATACCTAACCAACCTAAGGACACCACACACATCCATACCCGAGTCAGGATTCTAACCGGCGACCGTAGCGGTCGTGCAATTCCAGACTGTAGCGCCTAGAACCGCTCGGCCACTCCGGTCGGCGAGCACTATGGGACTCAACATCGGAGGTCATAAGTCCCTCTAGAACTACTTAAACCTAACTAACCTAAGGACATCACACACATCCGTGCCAGAGGCAGAATTCGAACCTACGACCGTAGCAGTCGCGTGGTTCCGGACTGAAGCGCCTAGAACCGCTCGGCCACCGCGGCCGGCAATATATTATTAAGCAAAGGAAAGTGCAGACAGGTTAACTGTACCTGAGAATACACTAAATGCATGAAATTTTGCTACGAAGCTCATCGACATCTATTCTGTTAGAGATATCGTCGGTGAGGAAGCAGTTTCGACACATAGAATTGTAGTACGTGTGCACTAACTGGTGTACTAAGTGTAAGCTTACAATTCCGTCAAGAAACATGTTTACTCTGGGAATTTTTCTGTCATTTACCAAACAATACCTGTTTTCTGGAAGGACTGGGTATTTGGGATTAGGAGGACTTTCGTTTATGTAGAAATGACGGTAATTCTTTCTTTTTGTATTTATTCCTGATGACATGTAGGTCTGCTGCTTTTGAAGCTAAAGAATACCGTAATTTTTACAGTACGTATTAAAGCATTATTTTTGTTAGTAACTGTGTTCTGAGATTTTTTTCAGCTGATGCCCTAACTACTGCCATACGACAAGATATTAACTAAATTAATCAACACAATACCATAACCACTTAGTGTCCCAATCTTTTCTTTGGTAACTACTACTGCTTAAATCCAAAAATTTACCTGTGGACGTATGTTAACAATAATCATTATCGTTCAACTTCTACATCTGCACGACTGATCTGCTATTCACACTTAACTGTCTCGCAGAGTATTCATCGAACCTCTTTCAGACTCTTTTTCCACCGGTTCCACTCTTGAATAGCGCGCAGGAAAAAGAAAATTTAAGTCTTTCCGTG
The DNA here is from genome assembly GCF_021461395.2 of Schistocerca americana. Lineage (NCBI taxonomy): Eukaryota > Metazoa > Arthropoda > Insecta > Orthoptera > Acrididae > Schistocerca > Schistocerca americana. The sequence continues at coordinate 287,625,104 of NC_060130.1, forward strand.
CAACCTCAATAATCCTTATTTTATTACGATATCATTTCTTCCTATGTAGGTTGGCGTCAACATAATAGTTTCGCATTCAGAGGTGAAAGACGGTGTTCGAATTTCGTGAAAACATCTCACCGCAACGGATAACCCCTTTGGCTTAATGATTGCCCTCCAGACTCACGTATTATATCAGTGACAATGTGTCGCCTATTTCGCGAAAATAGAAAGCGTGCTGCCCTGCTTTGAACCTCTGCTATGTCCTCCGTCAGTTGTGTGTAGTACGGATCCCATACAGCACAACACAGTTTCTAAAAAGATGAACAAGTGTAGTGTGCACAGTTCTTTTAGTAGACCTGTTGCACCTTCTGTTTTGAATATGCATATTTTGCGTTTATTTTTGGTGGACTTGGATGTTACGGTGTTCAGTATTGCTACAACGTCCTTGTGAAAACTAATTCCCTTGTACGCTGTGATACTCCCTATTTTTTCGGGATTATTTGTTGCTAAGAGTTCAAGCATATTTCCGCAAACATTTAAATTTCGAGAGGGCTCCTGAACTAGCTGTTCAAAATTATTTTTGGTATAAATGGAAACGTCGTGTGGCTAGGGTCTCCCGTCGGGTAGACCGTTCGCCTGGTGCCGGTCTTTCGATTTGACGCCACTTCGGCGACCTGCGCGTCGATGGGGATGAAATGATGATGATTAGGACAACACAACACCCAGTCCCTGAGCGGAGAAAATCTCCGACCCAGCCGGGAATCGAACCCGGGCCCTTTGGATTGACAGTCTGTCACGCTGACCACTCAGCTACCGGGGCGGACATTATTTTTGGTGAAAGCATTTATTACGATTTCGGACGATGTTTACGCCTACCACTGACTTTAAACATGTATTTTCGCCACATATCGAAGACATATTCAAGTCACTAACAACTACAACTGAATGAGTGAGGTAACTATTTGAAATGATACTCAAGTTTACTTTGAAATGTGCAGCAAACGGGTGTCGCAGTTTGATAAAAGAAACTAATTATTAATTGATTCTGGTTGTCAAGTATAATTTCTACCCAAACTACATCAAAGGAACTATCTACTTCAAATTCGCTTCGAGATACGTTACTACTAACCGCAAAAAACAAGCCACCGCCAACTATATTTAATCTATCGTATCTTATCATCGTTATCTCCATTGCAAAAATTTCGGGCGAACTTATGTCCAGTTTTAGCCAGCTTTCTGTACCTATAGCAATTTCAGCGTCAGTGCTTTCAATTAGCGCTAGGAGTTCTGCTTCTTTCTCAGCATAGCTAAGACAATTTACAACTGCACTACCGATCACTGCTGAGTCTACCGTCCTGTTTTTGACCTGCACCTACTGCGAATGAAACCTTTCTTTTTCTTTCCGAGAATCTCTAACCTAAAGAAGCTGCATAATCCACGCCACACAGCCTCCACTACCCGTGTAGGTGCCTCCTGTGTGTAAAGGACTCCTGAAATACTAAGTAGACCCAAAAATCCACCACCCTATGGCACAAGTCCAGGAATCTGCAGCCTAAAAGGTTGCAGAACAGTCTGAGCCTCTGATGGAGTTTCGTCACTAGACTTTGTATCACAGGTCCGTAGTCTGTCCTGCCGACAATGCGACAGATGGTGAACTCTGCCTTCATCTCGTCTGCAATACTGGCAGTCTTTACTACTTCAGATAGCCAACCGAAACCAGAGAGAATCTGTTTCGGTCCAAAGCGACGCGAGTCACTGGTACCGACGTGAGCCACTACCAGCTGGCTGCACGCTGTGCTATTCATGGCGTCCAGAAGCACGCGTTCCGCATTTGAGACGACTGCCCCGGTAGCCACACAGAGCAGGATCGACTATTACCGTCCCTTGGCACCCATATCCATAAAGGGCCTCTTACGCGCTTAAGTTGGTGTTATCTTTTTACATAGACTTTTTATACAGATTTACTTTTACATTTAGCGAAAACTGAGTCCTATCGAGAAATCAGAAATGACCAAAATGTTATACACTTGTTTCAGGTCTCTTGATATTTATAGCTGTACAGTTTTTTTACTTATTTGGCCAAAACTGATAGACACCTCATTCCCATCCACCAGCACTAGGATAGTGTTTCTGGAAATTCAGCAGGGTAACTGCAACACGATTTCTACAAGGAAACACCGACGGCTTCAGAGGACATTAAGTGCCTTATAAAATGGGCCTGTGCTGCGATAATTAAAGGTGAAATTCAGGGTGCAGTATTGTTTATCTAGTATCAGTGCCAAGTACTTAATGCGACAGTCCTAATAATACACACAAGAATACTAGGCCTGCTGAGTTACGTGTCTTCTGACACTTTAATAGAGGAAAATTTATTTACAAATGCTGCAAATCGATACATGTTCCCAAGATTCACCCTCGTTTAATGCAGACTCCAATACTGCGTATAATCCGTTGCCAGCAATTTGGAAGCCGTAGGGTATCTTTGGCAGATCCAGTTGTGTAACAGTTCTGAACCGAATGCCACCAAGTGCTGCCTTCATCTAGCAATCCAGTAGAAATCACAAGGGTATAAATGGGGGGAGGGGGTGTATGTTGAATGGTGCAGCATTTCCCAGCCCCATTGATCGAACAATCCAATAACACGTTGCACTGTACGTGCCCGAGTATTGTCCAGCAAAAAGATGAGTGGGTACTGCAGAAAGTGTCGTCGATTTGTTCTCAAAGCAGGTCGCAAGTTGTGTTCCACAAATGATCAGTAATACAGACAACTGACTGTCTGGCCGTGAGGAGCGATATGCGTTAGCATGACCCCGTAACAGTCGTACAAGAAAATCAACTTAAGATTCACATTCTCGGGTTCGTCGAAAAAATGAATTTGTATACCAGATTTGCTGTCACTCGCACCTTATCACTCATTTGTTTCAATCCTTTTAATTTAAAATGCCGTTGATAGAACTATTTCTCTGTCCGCTTTTTAGCCTACAAGTCCATTTGAGGACGACAGGAGTTGCAAGGTTTTGGAAAAGTTTATGGTTCCTTGTCTTGTTCATAACATCACGGAATTTTTGTGTAAAGCATATTTATCCATATCGTCAATGGAACGTTTATTGTAATCAATTATTATTCGTCTTTTAAAAATACTTGAATCCCACTGCCTCCCGCTAAATGACCCACGTGATCAGTATGTAAATAGATGTAGGGTCGTTCCTTACGTTTTTTGCCACGCAGTATTGGCAGCAGTATGTAATGTGTGGCAGGAACACAAGGGGCTGTAACAGAAGCTGGTAGCAAGAACCCTGTGAGACCGCCAATCATACCACGTCATTCGTACTACTGAGTTGAATAAATATATTCCTGGCGTAAAAGGGTATTATGGTCGAAGAAACAGTTGCCGTATTCCCAAAATTTCCTAAGATATTCGCCGTAACAAAAAAAAATATTGCGTGAAATGGCATGTAGCAGAAATCACCAGTTGAATTGTTCAGTACATTAGCTACGCAACAGGTCATACTGTCACGACGAACTTCATTCCTAAAAGTTATTTTAAAAAATTGAGGTAAATTTCATAGCGATACCAACGAACAATTGCACCTGTCCGTGCAGAGATTTTCCTCGATCTTTTTCCACCTTTTCAGCACTAGGTAACAAAATCCACTACTGATAACTACAATGTGACTGTTCCTTGACGCCGGCCGAAGTGGCCGCGCGGTTCTGGCGCTGCAGTCTGGAACCGCGAGACCGCTACGGTCGCAGGTTCGAATCCTGCCTCGGGCATGGATGTGTGTGATGTCCTTAGGTCAGTTAGGTTTAACTAGTTCTAAGTTCTAGGGGACTAATGACCTCAGCAGTTGAGTCCCATAGTGCTCAGAGCCATTTGAACCATTTTTTGTTCCTTGACACGTGACCACGTCAGTTTCAGTTTCAGTCGAAAGTACGCATTGTTTTGCAGTGTAAAATGTAGAAGGTATCTTTACATGGCAAGAAAGGTGAACTACAGGCGATGGACAACAGTACGGAAACACCAAAAACACAAACCTTGTCGTTCAAAACATTCCGAAACATAACCGTCGGGGCCAATGGAGTACCACCATAGTGCTACCCAAATCATCGCCGAATCGCCGTCGTGTTTCACTCTTGGGGCGTTAACTGGGTTATAAATTTGAAATAGAGTGCAGTAAGACTCATCCCATCAAATGGTTATCTTCCATTGGTCCATAGTCATGTTTTATGGATCCGGTGTCACGTATTCTTGTTACAGGAATTTGCATCACTGATATGTAGTTTTGGAATTTCAGCTCGCCCTGCAATTCGCAGTGTATGGGGCTACGTTTTTGTTATTTTTGTGATGACAGGGTTCCCGAGTGCACATTCAGTTCTGCACTGATTTCTGACCATGACGTCCTCTTATTTTTCCTGAAAGTCCTCTTAAAGGACTGCGTTGTGACTTAGCGTATGATGTTTTTCTGCTTTCCCTGTATGCGATATAAATCTTCGATGCGGTGCATCAGGAAACACCGAACACTTCGTCTTCTTTGGTTGCGGAAGCATCTACTATACGGGCAGCAAGAATTTGCCGACGTTCGAATCCGACGTAATGCACTAACAACTACACAGGACACGGCTGTCAATACGATGACACTTGCAACGTATTGAGGACATTACACAGGTGTTGTTTGTGCTCAAATACAACAGCGCAACGTGCACGCTTGACTAGCAATCTGCATTTATGCTCAAGAATGTCTTTCTCGCTATGTTTCCATATTTTTGCCGAACCGCTGCACGTTGTCCTTTGAGTAAAATTCGACTACTTTCGCGTATCGTGATTTGCCTTGGTTTTTGAATACAGAACACAACGTTGCACATTCTTCAACATGTCATGGAATTTATTGTGTACGTTTTCTGCAGGGACTGATCGAATATCACAGCATAGATGTTCATCGTCCCGAGCGCCACAAACAACAAATGGGGTACGTCCTGCTATGGCATAGCCGACTAACCCTATCTTCACTAGCTCTATTAAGATATTAACTGGAACATGGAAAGTGTTGGTAGACGATTAATAGCGATATTATGACAATCCTACTGTCATGGGACACCCCCTTATAACATTATCTTTTTCTATAGAATAACCTTACCACAAGTAAAAACTAAATTAATGTCTAACAAATACTAGGGAATCAAAGAATTGCACACAGTTATTGGATGTATAGAAAGGGTCAAACACTTTAAATATTTGGGAGAAACAATACTGGATACTGGCATAGAAATAGAAGCTCTCAAACTTCGAGTAGCTAAACTTAGGAGGGCACACATTTTAACACAGAAGCTGTACAACAAAAATGCTTACCTCGAAATGCAAAGCTATTACACTACAATACAGTGACGTGAACAGAAGTTCAATATGCAGCAGAAACACTCTCTTTCAAGAGCAAAGGAGTAATAGATGAGCTCGAGAAGAAGGAAATAGTAATTCTGAGGAAGATTCTTGGTGGACACAAAAAATTGGTGAAAAATGGGTAAAGATCAGCAATGAGAAGATCTGTTAAGATTTATTAAACCAGTCACAACGGCAATGAGAAAGAGAAGGCTGATGTTCTTTGGTCATCTGGTTCAAATGGCTCTGAGCACTATGGGACTCAACTGCTGAGGTCATTAGTCCCCTAGAACTTAGAACTAGTTAAACCTAACTAACCTAAGGACATCACAAACATCCATGCCCGAGGCAGGATTCGAACCTGCGACCGTAGCGGTCTTGCGGTTCCAGACTGCAGCGCCTTTAACCGCACGGCCACTTCGGCCGGCTTTGGTCATCTGGTAAGAATGTATGATGGCAGATTAACGAAGAAAATCTTCAATATAATTCAGCAGAGGGAAACACCCAACTCTTGGTTGCAAGGAATAAGGAAAGACCTGGGTGAACTTGGACTTACAGAAACGGACGCATTGAATAGGGACAAGTACAGGAAGGCAATAACTGAATTCGAGGTTTTTCAGGAATCTCCAAAACTGAAGACTAACAGGAAACTAACAGCTGAACATCTGACAGAAATGGCAGCAGGCAGAAGAGCAGCCCGAGAGAAGAGAAAGAAAACAGTGAACGTGAAACAGAATTTGTAACACGGTCCTTAGTTGGCCAATTCTGTAAATAAATAACTTACACCATGTATGCTATCGATTCTTGTATAGGTGAACATTATTTCAGCCGTTTAACTGAATGAACTTCATATTATTTTGTATACGATGTGTTGCGTTTCGGGCTAAAATATGTAAAAAGAAATTAATTTGTTAGTACTTTTTACGTACAGTTAAAATTATTCTTCTTGTAGAGATATTTGAAATTACGAAATATCTGGCATACTTAAAATTCATATTATTAATTGCACAATCTAACGCTAATTATTAAATTTCTGGATTCATTTATAAAATAATGTTATAACTTGGTGACGGTCCTTCGTTTGTCAAGAAAGTATGTAAACTCTTCTCTTTGTAAACTCTTTGTAACATTGTGAGCACTGCAGAATGCAGGAATAGTAGCCATGCCTCTGATGGTATCAGACGTGTTTTTCATTGTGTCTAAGTGTTCATAAGTGTGTGAATTCCTAAAGGACCAAACTGCTGTCATCGGTCCCTAGACTTACACACTACTTAAACTGACTTATGCTAGGAACAAAACTCACACCCATGCCCGAGGGAGGACTCGAACATCCGGCGGGAGGAGCCGCGCAATCCGTGACATGGCGCCTGAGACCGCGCGTCATTGTGTCACTAATAATGTAATGTGTGGCGTGATAGTAGTGGAAATTGTGAAGACGGTGTGATATTGAAGAATGTGACAAAGAATAATATTCAAGAATAATAAAGGCAAATTTTCATCAGTTATTTAGTCATCAGGAACCGACAACGTTATAAATCAAAATTTCAGCAGCAAGAATGTACCGCTAGACACAATAACTGCAGCCAACAACATGAAGAGAAAATGAAGATAAGTAAAAAGTTTTCCTTTTGCATATCTTATGCCCCTCGAAGCTTTTGAAAACGAGCAAGAGACTAAGAGAAATATAATGGTGGTGTGTGGGAGGGTATGATTGCAATACCCACGTTAAAAGTTTGCTGTACGTAAAGAGTAACGCCATCAAGTAGATGATGGTAATTCAGTGAACTCACAATGTATATTACCAGTATGCAATGACTGGGAGCTAACTGAATTTAGATAGGCTACCAATCCCCTAAAGAGGCACACGCAGTCGCCTAAGTAAGCAATTTATTATGCAGAACTCGATTAGTCGCATGCTTCCTTCATAAGAAGAACACAGAGTTCACCTGCGCGGAAACGGAAATAATTCAAGAGTATGTGTTGCCACAGCACACGATGTTCAGAACCTTGTCTTCATAGAAACGCACCATCAAGTTGGATGTAAAGTATCAGATGTCCTTGACGGAAGGCAATAAACTGAGGTCAAGGGGACTTTAAAAAGGGGGCTCATTGTTTTTAGAACTCCATTCTAAAACTTTCACTGTTAGTATCATGTCATCTGTCGCCAACAACTTCTGGCCGCATAATTTCAGTTCATGGCAGATTCAAAGGTAATGCTTCTGCAGTGGTGGTAGTGACCATAGCTAGACCACAGCTGATGGCTACCATTATTGCGAATCCTTATTGATAGGACTCGAGAGGAAATGGTATACAGGGTAGTCAGAAACACTCTGAAAAGCTTGTAAGGGTGTTGCAGGACAGTTTGCGCTGGAAAATAATTGTTAAGAAAAAAATATGTTCTGCTATTTCCGAGTTAATTAGGACCGAAGTCAACCAATCAGGCCCTTGGCAAGCGAAAATTCATGCGGCTCGCCGGAGACGGTCTCGCCGAACTTGTTCATCGTTTGGTTTCCTAAATATGAACAAGAGAGCGAAACAATAATTCGACGTGGAACGGTAGTAAGAATCAAACCCGAGTCAAAGAAATGGTTCAAATGGCTCTGAGCACTATGGGACTTAACTTCTAAGGTCATCAGTCCCCTAGAACTTAGAACTACTTAAACCTAACTAACCTAAGGACATCACACACATCCATGCCCGAGGCAGGATTCGAACCTGCGACCGTAGCGGCCACGCGGTTCCAGACTGTAGCGCCTTTAACCGCTTGGCCACACCGGCCGGCCGAGTCAAAGGCTGAGCAGTCTCTTACGCCATCACTTTTACTATGAAAACAACTGACGTTAATTGTATGTGGTGGGTCGCTTGAAACTGCGCCCGCAGCGGCCTCATTGGCTCTCTTCAATTCTAATTACCTCGGAAACGGCGCAAAGTACCGAAATTTTTTCTTAATAGTTATTTTGGAGCACAACCTGCCATGCAAAACTCTTACAAGCTTTTCAGACTGTTTCTGACAACCCTGTACATCATATTTTATCTTAGGACAACGAGAAGAATCCCAGACGTGACGTATTAATAAAGTTTCATTTTGTTCTTATTGGTGCATGTTGCGCAGTAACACGAACCTTTTTAAGGTATTCCTGCTATGTGTGTTTCACTGAAATTGATAAACTGAAATACAACGATATCTCGAATACAGTTGTTTTGGACAGTTTATCGCTTGTAGAAATTCATGCACACGGGGGTGAATCTATTAGGAACTTTTTTTAAATGTGACCGTAACTCTTTTGTAGATGATCCACATGAACGATCCCTCAAAACTGCAACCACAAATTAAAAACGTCGAGGTAGTGCACAATAAGTTATATGAGTGGCGCCTAAATACAGCAACAACGAGTTGAAAACTTAGGATATGCGGATATTGCGGTGCAATCCACTGCACCTGGAAGACTGGTGGTTAAAATATTATGAAACAGCAGACGCCTAATCATAACGGAAGTAAGAATGTTGGACGTTTTATGTGACGAGTTAACTGTCACATAGCTCGTGCAATATACGTGCTGCTGTTGTTGAATGCTGAACGGTAGCAGTTGGGAAACCGCGTTTCTCAGTAAACTTTGGACAGTTTTAAAGAGAATCCCAATTCTTTTCTTGCACCAATTGTTACTGTAGATGAGACATCCAGCATTTAGTTCCAGAAAGGAAACATTAATGATGACAATGAATGCAAGCCGGTGGACATGCGCCGAAGGAATATGAAGCCAATTTCATCAATGTAAACCTATGACCAACTTCAAAGAAAATGTGGATTTAGTTATACCTGTCTTACACGCTTTTTAATGGTGTGGCTGTATTAGTTTTGATTTAAACTTGATGGATTTCCTGAGAGTTTGGGGTGATTCATATTTCTTTGCTGAGAATTCTGAGATCTAATCCTACTTTTAGCTTCTACGTATTTCAGAGAGACAGCAGTTACAGATACATGGTTCTTACGTTTTACTTTTTATTCGTCGGCAACAAAGTCATTACAAATGGGTTAACGTAATCTAACGAAGGAAAAACTGGTGCTCCTTGCGAGTCGTATCAATCATCTTATAGAGTTTGTTACTGTTGTGAGACATTTATTTCTAATGAAAAAAGTAAGACACTCTTCTTTCGCAGTCTTAAAGTCCAAACGTGCTACAAAAGAATTAGGGCTACATGGTTTTGGTCGTCTGCCATACTCCGTTGAGCACTAATTGAGGACTGGATATGTTACCAAATTATACTTTTATCTTCCACAAATTAAGTACACAACAAAACATCATTACAACCATTGTTTGCACAAAACAACTGAAATGTCCGACAGGTGACGAAAAACAGTTGAAACAATCATTCATCCAGTCATACTGGGTGCTTGTCAATGGACTTCCAAAGGTTCAGTATCGTGTTGCCCTCCTTGAGCGTTTGTCACTGCCTGATACCTACGTGGCATGCACCGTTTAAGTCTACGGAGATCACCCTGTAGTATCCGTCCCCATTCCTCATTGAAGGCCTGTGAGAGTTCTTGGAGATTCTTTGGTTGAACAGGACGACCACAACGCATCTGTTCGACATCTCAAACATATGCACAATGGGTTTAGGTCGGGGCTCATTGCCGGCCACTCCATTACTTCAATGTCCGGGCTTCGAATACGTCCCTGCTGACGCCCGGCATACAAGCCCTTGCATTAGAAGGAATGCAAGATCGCCACCGTATGTAGCAGCCACCCCACGGTCCAACAGGATCTGTTCGATGCACTGACTGGTGGTAAGTCGAGCATGGACAATGAGAATATCTGTATGGCTGTCAGCACTGAAGCCTCCACAAAACATTACAGAACCTTTAAAATTTGTCTATTTCCTGGACAACATTTGTCAAGTTCCGCCCACCAGGCGTCTCCGCACAGGAACGCGGCCACCACTTTGCGTCAGAGGATATCTACAGGAGGAGGGGGAGGAGGAGGAGGAGGAGGAGGAGATTAGTGTTTGACATCCCATCGACGACGACGTCATTAGAGGTGGAGCACAAGCTCAGATTAGGGAAGCATGAGGAAGGAAATCGACCGTGCCCTTTCAAAGGAACAATTCTGGGCTTTGCCTGAAGCGATTTAGGGAAATCACGGAAAAACTAAATCAGGATGGCTGGACACGGGTTTGAACCGTTGTCCGCCCAAATTTGAGTCCAGCGTGCTAATCACTGTGCCACCTCGCTCAGTCCAGGATATTTGGACTCGTCTGTGAACAACACATTTCACCAGTAATGAAGCTGCCAATTGACTTGGGAACGGCAGAACTAAAGACGCGCTGAAAGATGTTGTGTCGAGTGGGATACTCAAACAGGACGTCTGGGTCGTAAGATCCTTTCTCGTAACTTATTCATTACAGTCTAATCGGAGACAGCGGCTCTAGTGGTCATTGTGTAATCACCTTGCAGTGCTCTGGCGGTATCCGTACGACGCCGCCGCAAGGTAGAGATGGTTAGATATCGGTCTTTACGTGGGGTTGTAATGCGTCGCCGATCTTGTCCAACTCGCCCTGTGCAGTAACCTGTCTCCGTATAGCGTGTCCACAACCTACGGATGACACATGGAGAAGTATTGTCATCTGCCGCAACACAAACGGACGTCCATCCTCTTTAGATGAAACAGACGGCCCTTGCAACTCTCACAGCATTAAGATGTCGCACTGCGTGTGCTTGGTTGATTACAACGTTCACAAATAACAACTGTCATCTGTGTACTTCACTAGAAAATACTGGGACACGGGTATTCACTTTCTTGTGATAGGTCACCTGAAACTGTAAGCAGAAAGCGAATGATTTGAATTGTTGGCTACATTGAAAGCGAAGATCAAAATCCACGCAATACGACCACAGGTACCACCTGTATCAAAACAGATTTACCAACCGGACGTTGATACACATGTTTCCCAAGATCTTTTGAGCAGTGTATAATATGCACAAATGTTCAATGCTACTCCGTGAATGAAAGTCGTCAAACTGCTGTTCTCAACTGTCAAGTATTACTGAAAGTGTTTAATATAAACTCTAAAATGACACCCACATTTGATTCCTTCTGATGTCAATGACAGCTCTGTATGGAAAAAGACGTTCGCTATTCAGAATGCCGCCTTCACAAATAATTAATTTTTCTTAACATTTATGCGAACAAGAATTGCTGTAAAACAAAATTATTGAAGATTCTGAATAAATAGTTGATGTTTCTGCACATAGACGGCCGGCCGGTGTGGCCGAGCTGTTCTAGGCGCTACAGTCTGGGACCATGGCTCGGGCATGGATGTGTGTGACGTCCTTAAGTTAGTTAGGTTTAAGTAGTTCTAAGTCTGGGGGACTGATGACCTCAGATGTGAAGTCCCATAGTGCTTAGAGCCATTTGAACCATTGCCATGACTGCAAAACTGCCGTGTGTCCTGGAACCATACGAACTGAAAGCGAGTGTTAAGCATAGTGCTCGAAATTGGACGATACTCTAGAGATAGGATTTAATAAATCTGATTAATAAATTATGAGAAATAAATAAGAGGAGCAGCCGTTTATTGCCGATGTTTAGTGGGCTTCAAAAGGCGACATCTAAAGACATTTCTGGCTCTTGGCGAAAGTTTCCTATCAGAGAACAGGCCAAAATCTTACATATATATCTGCAAAGATAAAAAATTACTGTGATAGGCCTTTTCTCCATAAACAAATTTCCTATCGTGACCATATTGTGAACAAACTCTCTGCTTCTCTGTCCTAAGTCTGCAGCAGTGAAGATTAACAAATCATGTTTACATGAAGTTGAGTTCATACGGACTAAGCGAGATGGGGCAGTGCGTTTGCGACTACACATGTAATCATTATAAACAAGGTTCAGATCCCCTGCTGGTCATTTTGAATCACTTGAAGGTAATGAAAGTAGTTTTTTTAATGAAACCACGGGGAATATTCTTTTCCGTTCTGCAATTAGGGCATGTGCTTCGTCTCAGTTGGCATGTAATTGTAACTTTGCTTTCCTCTTCTATACTGTCATAAAATTAGTCAGTTACAAAAATCGCTAAAGAGAACATGAGCTTTATGGCTCGTCTAATCGAATGAATTTCACGTAATTTCTTCTGGTATGAGGTTAGAGCTTCTCAAAATTCAGTGAAGCTCATTCTTCGCTTGAAATCCTTCAGCTAAGAATAAATACACGGATCAAATGTAACACTGCTCTGTTTATAGGGAACAACTTTCAACCTTCTTTTAAAGTTTATTCTGCTATGTGACAAGTGGAAGGACATACAACGAGGGACGGCACGGAGAACTTTCAGCGACCACCAACACCTGTAGTAACTCATGAGTTTTACGATGTTCCGCCTGACACAAGTCACGTCTGAGGATAACCGCAGCACTTCACTTACAGCTGCCAGTTTCATACTTCTCGCAGCAACCGACATTCAGAAGTACTTGCAATCATCGTGCAGCTTCCATTTCCCGTTTCTCCTAACAGCCTATGCATAACGCGTATATTTTGAAAGTAGTTTGTTGGAATATCTCGACGAAATCAAGGTCGATGTGCTCGGACTGCTTATAAGAGGGTGTCAAGCCCAGCGTCCCAACGATTTAGTGAGTTTGAACGTATTATTTGGACGCACTAGGGAGCATCTCATATAAAGAAATTCGGTTCCTTAGGTTATCTGTTTCGACAAAACCGAATTCATAATTCATGACGAAGGAGTCATTTCGGACCGGGTCGAACAGGTAACAAAGCGTCGAACAAAAATTAACTCGGGCAGTGTACTTATAAACATTAACATTTACCGAGCGAGGTGGCGCAGTGGTTAGCACACTGGACTCGCATTCGGGAGGACGACGGTTCAATCCCGTCTCCAGCCATCCTGATTGAGGTTTTCCGTGATTTCCCTAAATCGTTTCAGGCAAATGCCGGGATGGTTCCTTTGAAAGGGCACGGCCGATTTCCTTCCCAATCCTTCCCTAATCCGAGCTTGCGCTCCGTCTCTAATGACCTCGTTGTCGACGGGACGTTAAACACTAACCACCACCACCATTAACATTTTCTCATTCGATAAGCAAGGAAACAAGTGCTCCTCCGAGAGTAATGTTGCTGATCTATTTTCGATTTTGGAAGGTAATTCATCATTGACCCCAAGTACAGAATGCTCTAGTTTGAAAAATACAAGTCCGATATGCTCAACTACTGATCTTCTGCGGGGGTGGGGGCTACAATTCACTACTTAATATGGGCGGTCGAGAAATTTCCAACCGAGATCGCCGCAGAATCGAGTGAATCTCCGGTGGACAGACTTTCCTCTCGGCTGCAAACCAGAGGACCGTCACCGATGCTTGGTACAATGCTGCTAATTGTGAGCCGTGCTTGCACCCGGCGTGTGGTGCTACCTGCGTTTACCAAATCCAGCCAGTCATGTAAAGGAAACGAGGATGACCCCGTAATTGAAGGCCGAGCGTCATTAATGCCGATATGAGCTGCTATTTAGTCAGCTGCGAAGAATGCGCCAAACAACGGTCAGTAGACTTTCCTCCTCTTCATGTACGAGCCGGTCACCTTGATAAATAAATCGTGATCAAGACTGTTTTAACAGTAAATATTATATATTTGTCCAATGAATACCAGTTTATCATCTACATTTCTTCTTGGTGTAGCAATTCCAATGGCCAGTAGCGCATTCATTCCCTCCTCCGGCCTCGACTCTTTGCTTTCATCACCATTCACACCGTACACGCCATTCACCATCTGTCCAGTGAATTGGACATCCAGTTGCAGTCTGACGTGTAAATTCTAGCCTACGTCGCCGGTGAACAGCAGTCAGCACGCGTGCATGTTCACCTGCTGCGGAGGCCCATACGCAGCAACGTTCACTGAATGGTCGTCGAGCAGACACTGTTGGTATGCTCCTGGCTCATCCGGGTGGTCAGTTGTTCAACAGTTGAAAATCTATCCGCGGATACATATGTCCGCAGTCGTCATTCATTCCGTCATTTATGGTGCATGATTGCGCCACAGTTGTCTCAGGGCCAGTTTTGGATAACGCAGTTTTCCCACGCACGTTACACATTAACCACGGCGCCAGGCGGACGGTTTACGAACTTATTCGTTTCGGAAATGCTTCCATCCTACGCCTCAAAGCCAATGATCATGCTCTTTTGGACGTCAGATATATCGCTCCGTTTCCGCATTACGACAACGACTGCACAATTTCTGCCTTCCCGCGACACACTTTATAGAGGCTCCTCTGCTAGTCAGAAAACTGTCTTGTGTATAAATTAAAGTCGTGTAATGTTAAGTAAATCGAATGGGTATGTGAAGTCATTTTGTTCAGAACGGCAAGCAAACGAACACTTTCTGTAGACACAGACCATGAAGGCATGATGAGTGGTGCTAGTTTGGGCCAACTCCAGCAACAAACTTTCTGTATCTCTGATCTCAACGAGAGTAGTCGTTAAATGAAGAAAGACATCTGTCGTTATTAGAACGTCAGGTCATACGTAATCAGACATGAATTTCGTAATTATCTGAAGTGATATACGTCTGGAAACTTACAAAGGCTGTGTGTCAGGTAGAAGTAAGGATGTATTCTGTGTAAATGGTATAAAAACGCACTATTCAGACGTTGTATTTTATATTGTCTATATTAAGTGTCTGTAGGTTAGCATACACACTGCGGTAACGAAAGTCGTGGGATACCTCCTAATATGGTGTCGGACTTAGTTTTGCCAGATGTACTGCAGCATCTTGAGGTATTGTGGACTCAACAAGTCGCTAGAAGTCCTGTGCACAAACACTGACCCATACTGTATGTATGGTCGGCAATAACTGCGGAAATGTTGCTGGTGCAGGATTTTGTGTACGGACAGATCTCTCGTTCATGCCCCATAAATGTTCGACGGGACTCATGTCGGGAGATCTGGACGGCCAAATCATTCGCTAAAATTGTCCAGAATGTTCTTCAAACCAATAGCCAACAACTGTGGCCCGGTGACGTGGCACATTGTCATCCATAATTAAAGTTCATGAATGGCTGCAAATGGTGTCCAAGTAGCGTACAAAACCATTTCCAGTCAATGATCGGTTCTGTTGGACCAGAGAACCCAGTCCATTCTATGTAAACACAGCCCACACCATTATGGAGCCACCAACAACTTGCACATAGCCCTGTTGACAACTTGTATCCATGGCTTCAGGGGTCTGCGGCACACTCGAGCCGTACCATCGCTCTTACCACCTGAAATCGCAACTCATCGGACCAGTACACGGTATTCCAGTCGTGTAGGGTCGAACCAATAGTGTCAAGATCCCAGGAAAGGCGCTGCAGGCAATGTGCTGTTAATAAATGCACAGCCGATTGACGCCACATTTCGCTGCACTGTCCTAACGGATACGTTCGTCGTACGTTTCACATTGATTTCTGAGGTTATTTCACACAGTATTGTTTGTCTGTTAGCATTGACAACTCTACGAAAACTAAACTGCTTTCGGTCGTTAAGTGAAGCCCCTCGGCCCCTGCGTTGTCCGTGGTGAGAAGTAATGCCTGAAATTTGATGTTCTCGGAATACTCTTGACACTGTGAATGTCGGGATATTGAATTACCTAACGATTTCCGAAATGGAGTATCCCGTGCATCTAACTTCAACAACTATTCCGCATTCAAAGTCTCTTAATTCCCGTCGTGCGGCCACAATCACGTCGGAAACATTTTCACGGCAGTGCATTGGCAGAGCTGTCACTTGAACCTAGGGGTAAGTTCAAGTGACAGCTCTGCTAGTTTACTGCCGCTTTATATCTTGTGTACACGGTACTGGCTCTATTTTTAAATGTGCATGTCACTATCCCATGGTTTTAGTCAGCGTACTTTTCAGCCAGTCGCTATAGTTTTGGTTTATTAAGATAAAGTCTTAGAATTAATCTGCAGCCCAAAATTGCGTGTTGTTGGTGCTCTCTAATATCCATCAGATTAATATACATTGCGCAGTCTGTGTGTTGAGAAAAGATGAATTTTTAAGAGAATTACCCATAGCAGTCACTGAAGTCATAACATCCCTGGTTGCATGAAGTGCGCTACCACAATGCCATCACTACTGTTTTAACTGTGTCTGGATCTCTAGAGAATATTACGCTGCAGTACCCCTTAGCGAAACACTCCTAATTGTTTGAAAATCACGCACGCATGTCTCAGAACCGCCAGTCTAGATTTTCTTTTTAAATAAGGCATGCGATTGGACTAGTAGACACATCTCATGTTAATGCCCTTTAGTAGGCATCCGGATAGTTATGATCCGATAGTGGATGGAGAATGAACACTGAACATCGCTAGAATGGGACAAAATTCGCGCATGTGTACTTTTGAATAAGTTTTGTAATCAGACGCGGTTGTGAGCGAAGAGCGTGAGTTAGCTGGAAGCAGAGCAGGTATTACTCTACTTTCAAAAGGAAATGAATTTAGTTCAGTAATAATTATTATTACAGATAATTAAATATAATCTGTAGCCTTAACTATATCTTTTTCACAGTCGATGTCGTTCTCCTAATATTTACTGCTGGCTTGGGGGTGTCCCTTTGGCGTCTGGCGTGGAGGCTTAGAACATAGGGCTATTGCTCTCTGACGTCCTGTTTATGCACGTGTCTCGTAGTTGTTCTCTGCCGTTCTACTACCTTCACACAGTGATGCCGGTCATGCTAATAAAATTATACTATAGTCCATATCTGACGTGTTGGGTGCAGTGCTGTGCGGTGGCTGTGCTGCAGATAAGTAACATAGATTAATGATGAAGTAAACTACACTGCTGTACCTAATTTTGACTCTGGTTGAAGGATTCAGATGTGGCACAGTACATCCGAGGACATGCGTTGTAATTGTCCAACAACGAGCTTTACAGCTTTATTTCGATGCCATTTGTCTATGCTTTAGTATCTTGTGGATTTCTTTGAGTCCATTGATATTTTTGCTAGGCTGAGTTGATGGCAGTTTCTTTAAAAGGTTTCTTGATAGGCATTTCCAGCTATTCACATGGCCTCAGAAACAGATAATGTTGTGGCAAGTTAGCATATCAGCTCCTAAGGCAGAGAGTTGTTCCAAATGGGTCCAAAAAATTACAACCAATATCCTAGATATTAAGATACGAATTAGATGTAGAATCTTCTCCATGGCAGGTAACAACTGAAATGACGTACCACTGTTACAATCCAAAGAGTTTCCCGGCACATTACAGTCTCTGCCTAGCAAATGTACTACATTTCATATCAGTTCCCATGTAGAACTCATTGTTACTTTTTGATCTTTTTGATGTTGTACCACATTACAAAATATGCACTTCTTGAGTATACGTTTGTTACAAATTCGGGAACAATTTCTGTCCCGAGACACATCCATTCTGACGCTAGAAGTCCTCGTTAGCTTCAGTGTAAATGAAGAATCTCATCCATTCCATATTTACACTGACATGACGAAAGTCTTGGCATACCTCCTAATATTTTGTGAACGAAGTGACCTCTCGATTATGTCCCATAAATGTTCGATAGGATTCATATTGGGCTGTCTGGGTGGCTAAATTATTCACTTGAATTGTCCAGAATGCTCTTCAAGCCAGTCGCGAAAAACTGTGATCGGTGACATGGTCCATAGATATTCCATCGTTGTTTGGGGACAAAAGTCCTTGGATGCCACAACCACCTTGAATAGTCCTTTGTTGGCAACTAGGGTCTATGGCTACATGGGGTTTGCGCCACGCTCCTACCAACTTAAATCGGTAGTCATCGAACCAGACAATGCTTTTTCAGTCGTCTAGGGTTCAACCGATATTTTCACGAGCCCAGGAGAGGCACTGCAGGCGATGTCGTTTTGTTAGCAAAGGCAGTCGCATTAGCCAAATGACTCTGAGCACTATGCGAGTTAACGTCTGAGGTCATCAGTCCCCTAGAACTTAGAACTAATTAAACCTAACTAACCTAAGGACATCACACACATCCATGCCCGAGGCAGGATTCGAACCTGCGACCGTAGCTGTCGCTCGGCTCCAGACTGTAGCGCCTAGAACCGCACGGCCACTCCGGCCGGCTTCGCATTAGTCCTCTGCTGCCATAAACACTACATTTCGTCGCATTGTCCGAAAGGATACCTTTGTCGTTCGTCCTCCATAGATTTCTGCAGTTATTTCACGCGGTTTTGCTTGTGTATTAGACAACTGTACGCAAACGCCGCTGCTCTCGGTCGTTAAGTGAAAGCAATCAACCACTACGTGTTCGGTGGTGAGAGGTAATGCCTGACATTTTTTAGTCGCGGCACATTCTTGACACTGTGGACTTCGGAAGACTGAATTCCGTAAGGATTCCCAAAATGGAATGTTTCATGGGTCTAGCTCCAACTACCTATCCGCGTTGAAAGTGTGTTGTTGTGTGGTCACAGTAACGTCGGTAGCCTTTTCATATGAATCAGCTGAGTACAAATGACAGCTTCGTCAATGCATTGCCGTTTTATATCTTGTGTACGCGATACTACCTACCACCATATCTATATCTGCATATCGCTATCCCATTACTTTTTTCGCCTCGGCGTATGGATAGCATGTAATCTTTGTTCTGTGTGGTTACGTGTTTTAGTTGTATTTGAATGTATTTCTTAGACGCAGTTGATGGACCAGACCCGAATTAAGCCGGGAGCTATATGCAAACTGATTGATGTAGGATAACAATAGTTGTTAATCGGAAACGAATAATTAGCCCATCGCCACGAACACCTTACGCTGTAATCTTTAACATTAAAGAATATTGGAATAAGTAGTAAGTCGAAATAACCGCCCCGACACGTGTAGAAAAATACTGGAACTCACACACAGAGTAGAGTGCGAAATTATTTCATTTCGGGTAGCTGCAGGGTTTCTTCTTCTGCGCATAGCTAAAATATGAAAGGGGAGAAATGAAAATACCACGATTACTCATCAGACACGTGGAAATATTGAGCAATAACTGTAGCGAAAGGGGCCACAGAAGCGGCTTCACCAGTTGCATGTTTGAAGCAATGGAGAGGAGTTTGTACGTAATGGCTGCTATAGATCTCGTGGACGACAAGCAAGAAGTTCCCTGCCAGCATACGTATTCTCCTCACGCGAGCCACTGCTCAGCAAATCTAACTAATTTTGGCGTCTGGCAGTGCCTCCGGCTCGTCCAGCGTTTCCACATTGCCAAATGCCACCTTTATTTCGAAAATATGTTTGTTGGTTGAAGTGAAATAAATTGACTGAAATCATCATGTTCCATTATCTACATCTGTTAGCCCCGCCACATCCTCTTTCTCCTCCTGCACTGAACTTTATGATTTCCTAATAATTACTAGGAGCATAACCGATTAAGTTATCCATAGAGATTGTTTTAAATTCCACGGGTAGGAAGAGGAATTATTATAAGCACGAGAGAAATAATTGTGAGTTTAAACTTTGTCAAATAAATCGGTGCAACAAAATGAAAGAGTTTTAGATGTTAGTAGTACACGTGTCAAGCAGTTCACAAGTTTCTGGAAGGAAGGAAATTTAGGGTTTAATGTCCTGTCGAGGACGAGAATAATCACATTTTTGAATTTTAATACATAGCTATACTGCATACATGAAAAATAGTTTCGAATATTTTAATTGAGATTTCGACATCAACCTTCGTTTGCAGCGATCAGCAAGTTAGGGCTCATGAGTGCCCTTGCCACCAAATCTTGTCAGCTACACCCGTGATCTTGTGGCGTTCTTTTTTAATGTTCCCTCGTACAAAGGAAACTAGTGACATGATTGTCATAATTTCTGTTAGTGTACGATCCCCCAGATCAGAAACGTGCAAATTTGTTGCTGTTAGTTAAAATGGCTCTGAGCACTATGGGACTTAACATCTGAGGTCATCAGTCCCCTAAAACTTAGAACTACTTAAACCTAACTAACCTAAGATCATCACACACATCCATGCCCGAGGCAGGATTCGAACCTACGACCGTAGCGGTCGAGCGGTTCCTGATTGAAGCGCCTAGAACCACTCGGCCACAACGGCCGGCTTTTGCTGTTAGTTAATTTCATTTTCGTTGCATTGGTTAACTCTTTTGCAGGCAGATTAGGGAGATTAAAAGCGTAAATTAAACAAAAATAGCTGGCAGAATATGCTGGTAGTTGTGGCACTGAGCCATAGTGTGGTTGGCTGAATTAGTGTATATAGTAAAGAGACAAACAGCGTACCACATATGACACGTTGCTTCATATTCACAACAAAACGCTTACTTCCACCTTCATTTAAATTTAAAGCTGCTTACCGTCGCTACTGTAAGCCCAGTGTTTGAGACTGAATGTGGACGAACTCTGTCACTGAGGACGACAGCGACGACGACGGTGCCGGACCCTCGCAGGGGAGACGGAGGGTGAGCGGCCAGCAGCAGCGAGAGGCGGCGGGGAGGACGTTTGGCAGAGCGCAGGCTGGCGCGGTGGCGGTCAGGAACACTATTGATCCGGACGTTCATGTGCAGGCGACGTGCATACGAGGTGGCACGCTGCCAGAGCCTGCACACCACCAGCAACAAGCCGCCCCGGGCTCACCATCGATACCGCCGGCTGCGGGCCTGTGCCGCTCCGACAACCTGTAACCGACACTAACTTCGCCGTCTCCTTCTAATATCCCGGCTGAAACTAAGCGTAGGCCTTTTATCGATATTCAGAAAACTGCATTTATAACAGTACTAATTAAATTTTCTTGGCGCACGAGAGTTGATTGCCGGCTGTCACTATGAACTTCAGTCCTCTAATTACAGCGAAGAACTTCATTGCGTTGGCATATAAACTGATCCCTTGCCTCGACTGGCTACGGAGTCGAAACTACCAAATGAACCAAGTGTCACATAATCTTTGCAGCGTCGAAACACGTAAGGACTAGTACATCGTAATATTTTGAAGTACACTACTGGCCATTAAAATTGCTACACCACGAAGATGACGTGCTACAGACGCGAAATTTAACCGATAGGAAGAAGATGCTGTGATATGCAAGGTTGGCGCCGGTGGAGACACATACAACGTGCTGACATGAGGAAAGTTTCAAACCGATTTCTCATACACAAACAGCAGTTGACCGACGTTGCTGGTGAAACGTTATTGCGATGCCCGTTTAAGGAGGAGAAATGTGTACCATTATGTTTCCGACTTTGATAAAGGTCGGATTGCAGCCTATCACGATTGCGGTTTATCGTATCGCGACATTGCTGCTCGCGTTGCTCGAGATCCAATGACTGTTAGCAGAATATGGAATCGGTGGGTTCTGGAGGGTAATACGGAACGCCGTGCTAGATCCCAACAGCCTCGTATCACTAGCAGTCGAGATGACAGGCATCTTATCCGCATGGCTGTAAAGGATCATGCAGCCACATCTCGATCCCTGAGTCAACAGATGGGGACGTTTGCAAGACAACAACCATCTGCACGAACAGTTCGACGAAGTTAGCAGCAGCATGGACTATCAGCTCGGAGACCATGGCTGCGGTTACCCTTGACGCTGCATCACAGACAGGAGCGCCTGCGATGGTGTACTCGACGACGAACATGGGTGCAGTTTTTTCGGATGAATCCAGGTTGTGTTTGCAGCATCATGATGGTCGCATCCGTGTTTGGCGACATCGCGGTGAACGCACATTGGAAGCGTGTATTCGTCATCGCCATACTGGCGTAGCACCCAGCGTGATGGTATGGGGTGCCATTGGTTACACGTCTCGGTCACCTCTTGTTCGCATTGACGGCACTTTGAACAGTGGACGTTACATTTCAGATGTGTTACGACCCGTGGCTCTACCCTTCATTCGATCCCTGCGAAACCCTACATTTCAGCAGGATAATACACGACCGCACGTTGCAGGCCCTGTACTGGCCTTTCTGAATACAGAAAATGTTCGACTGCTGCCCTGGCCATCACATTCTCAAGATCTCTCACCAATTGAAAACGTCTGGTCAATGGTGGCCGAGCAACTGGCTCGTCACAATACGCCAGTCACTACTCTTGATGAACTGTGGTATCGTGTTGAAGCTGCATGGGCAGCTGTACCTGCACACGCCATCCAAGCTCTGTTTGACTCAATGCCCAGGCGTATCAAGGCCGTTATTACGGCCAGAGTTCGTTATTTTGGGTACTGATTTCTCAGGATCTATGCACCAAAATTGCGTGAAAATGTAATCACATGTCAGTTCTAGTATAATATATTTGTCCAATGAATACCCGTTTATCATCTGCATTTCTTCTTGGTGTAGCAATTTTAATGGCCAGTAGTGTAGAATAATGAATTTTGCCCACAAAGCTTTTTTTATTTTTAGCCAACATGTCGATTCTATTTTCGAAAGAAGTACTATCATATTATACGAGGCACGTTCAAATTTTTTCATTCAATTAATAAAGTACAAAAGTTAAGAGGCTATTCATTCAATTCTTCAAAATAGGCCCCTTGTGACATAAGTCATGGGGCAGCGATATGCACGTATACAGATGGCGTTATTATCGCGTACACAAGGTATAAAAGCGTAGTGCACCGGTAGAACTGTCGTTCACACTAGCCCGCATCTCGTGGTCGTGCGGTAGCGTTCTCGCTTCCCACGCCCGGGTTCCCGGGTTCGATTCCCGGCGGGGTCAGGGATTTTCTCTGCCTCGTGATGGCTGGGTGTTGTGTGCTGTCCTTAGGTTAGTTAGGTTTAAGTAGTTCTAAGTTCTAGGGGACTTATGACCACAGCAGTTGAGTCCCATAGTGCTCAGAGCCATTTATTTTTTCGTTCACACTCAGCTGATTGATGTGAAAACGTGGTCGGCGTGATTATTGTCACACGACGGGAACTAACAGATTTTGAACGCGGGTAGTAGTTGGAGCTAGACGCATGGGGCATTCTGTTTCGGAAAATCGTTAGGGATTTCAACATTCTGAAATCTAAAGTATCAAGAGAATGCCGAGAATACAAATATTCAGGCATTATCTCTCACAACAGACAACGCAGTGGTTGAAGGCCTTTACTCAACAACCGAAAGCAGCGGCATTTCAACGGAGTTGTCAGTGCTAACAGACAAGCAACACTGCGCGAAATAATCACAGAAAGCAATGTGGGATGTACGACGAACGTATCCGTTAGGACAGTGTGGCGAAATGTGGTGTTAATGGGCTATGGCAGCAGACGACCAGCGTGAGTTTCTTTCCTAACAGCGCAACGTCGCCTGCAGCGCCTCTCCTGGGCTCGTGACCATATCGGTTGGAGCCTAGACGGCTGGCAAACCGTCGCCTGGTCAGATGAGTACCGATTTTAGCTGGTAAGAGCTGAAGATAGGGTTCGAGTGCGGCGCAGGCACCCCCTCCCCCCACCCCAACCCGAGGCCATAGACACGAGATGTAAACAAAGCAATGTGCATGCTTGGTGTGGTTGCTTCATAATAGTGTGGGCTGTGTTTATATGGAATGGAATGGGTCTTCTGGTCCGACTGAACCGATCACTTACTGGAAATGGTTACGTTCGGCTACTTGGACAACAGTTGCAGCTATTCATGGAATTTAATTACGGATGATAATATGCCATGTTACTGGGCCACTTTTGTTCGCTTTTGGTTTGAGGAACATTCTGAACAATTCTAGCGAATGATTTGGGCGCCCAGATCGTAGAACATGAATCCCATCGAACGATTATGGGCTATTATCGAGGGGTCATTTCGTGCACAGAATTCTGCACCGCCAACATTTTCGCAATTATGGGCGGCTATAGAGGCAACATTACTCAATATTTCTGTTGTTTTCACGATCAATAAAAATAAGCAATTACACGTACGTCTCTGAATTTTTCAAGTGTGGCGTGTAGAAATTCGTACGTTACGAAGATCATAGTATTTTGACCACCTTCGTGTTATCCCTTTGATAGGCCGAAAACTTTCAGAACACAACTTTCACATTCCCCCATACTCATGTCGACTGTGAGATATATCTGCTGCACTTTTCAAACGTGTAGTGGCAAAGAAAAGACGTAAACGATCGTGTTTGTGCTGGATAAGAGAGCAGATTAGACGGTGAGACTATTTTCAAGAATGCAAGAATCTCGTTGCAGCCTTGTAATGGTCGATCTTCATACTCCATCATTACAGATTGTTTCAGTAAAGAAACAGCTCACTGCCACTAATTTTAACAGTTAAACCAAATTTGAAACAAAAAGATAACTAAAAATTACATCTTACACAGAAACGTAGCAATTGCTGTACTTGCAGACATCGGCAGCCATGGACCTCAACCTGCTAGCTAGACATGTTTAACGCTGCACAATGTTTCCTGGGATGTTCATCCTCTTTAAAATTTTACAAATCAACTCTTGCGTTGGAAAAACATTACACTAGGTTCCATGTTGATATCAATATACGTTAAATGTCAAATGTGACGGATATCCGATAAATGAAACATTTTCAGACATACATTCATTTGAACGTTTTCACTTGTACTGACTTAAGATACTGAAATCTGGTTTCACAGCATAGAGCGGATCAGGTTATGGTTGTGGAGGGGGCTGTAATCAGTTACTGTCAGTTGCGCACAAACTTTTATTTCCCTAAGAACTATTTAGTTACACATTGCCTTAAAATGATCAAAATAAAACAATATGGCTGAAGGCCTCGTTAAGATAACTTGAGATACCTCCTGGGCTGAAGGCCCAAAACCACACCAAAAACAAGAATGGCTGTAGACCTGAACACAAGTTATAAAAAATTGCTTTAAAGAATACACGCGGCTGAAGGCCTTACTTAAAAAATTATTCACGTAAATACTTGGCTGAAGGCCACACAAGACGTTGAACAACTCAGGGCTTAGCGCCTGGGTAACAAGAACTGCAGATAGAGCAAATTAAAAAAAATCGTTTTAAACAAATGAATCTTCAAATTTTAATTTGAGATGGCTGAAGGCCTTACCTTAAAAATATTGCTCGGCTGAAGGCCACACACTGGACATTGAACAACTCAGGATCTAAGGTCTGGATAACAAGAATTTCAGATAGAACAAACCTTCAAAACTTAGTTTTTAAACGAATCAATCTTCAAATTTTAATTTATGTCGGCTGAAGGCCTTATTTTAAAATTAAAACAAACTAAATTAACAGACAGCTGAAGGCCTTGCACAGTAAATAGACTAAAATGAAAATCACAATCTAAAACCTACAGAACAGTTGTGTTCAGAAGAGTTCCAAGGGTCGGCCTGAAGAGGTAGCTCCAACGTAAGGTGAGGTGAGACAGGCAGCCAAGAGTAAGGTTAAATAATCAGATGGCAACCTGACCCAGGGATGGCTGAAGGACCGACCAACAACCTAATCAGTTCCCTTCCGCTCGACCAACGGCACGACAATAGAAAGTATCAGCTGAGGACAAAAATACCAGCAGCACTACGTCTTCAAAATTGGCGTCTAAAAACAGCAAAGGAACAATAACCACTCTAAAACAAATATGAACAAATAACTAAAAGGCTGTCGAACTACACGCCGTGCCGGACAGCATCAACACGGCGAGGAAAAACACACTGCCGCAAAACTACACTAACGATCAGGGCAGGTAACTGGGGCGTTAACGGTCACAAGGGAGAAAATACCGCTGGTGCACTTCACTGATAAGTAACAACCAATTTAATAGTTAAAAACCATACAGGAAGACGGATGCAAAATTTCGCCGACTCCAACACACCATACGTTGCTGCCAGCTGGAACAGCTCATGAAGCAACAACCTGCAGTGAACAAAGCGATGTCACAGCAGTTGAGGTTTCATAACAGGTTAACTGATCACTCAACTTCAGTGGGCAACGAACTCTGTAGCTTTCGCAACTAGCGCCTCACAATCCGACCACTCGTGGACGCTGCCAGCAGTCCCGGCCTGACCTCGCGCCGCAGAGACTTCCTCGCTGCTCTGTCCCAACCGACTGACTGCCATGCAGCACACAGACAGCATTAAAATAGCTGCTCAGTCAAAACCACACAAGCTACACACAGTTCCACGAAAACACTTCCACAAACAACTCGGACAATACTAAAACCAGTGACCGTGGAACAACAAGGACGAATCATAAGTCGACACACACAGAAAACCCAGAAGCGGTTGGCGACCAAATGCACGTCGTCCGATTAGACGACCGACCGAACGACCAACCAAGCTCGTCCCCACTCAAGTCATGTGTGTCGGCAACGCTCAGGCGAGTCATGGCTGTCCGGACCTCACTGCTGCTCCTTCCCCGACTGAACTCCCGGCTCACGACGACCCGGAAATACTAGCGGTCGCTCCGACGATAGTACGACAGTGTTCTTATCGATAAGTGCTGCTGTTGCCACTCACGGACAGGCAATCCAGCAACCTAGTGACGCCAGTAAATCGAATAAGAAACGGGACGGCAGTACCGGAAGGTCAAGATGACAAGCAATAAAGGGCACGAACACGAGCCGTGCACGGCTCAAATATTACTCCTAAAATCATGTATGTCTGCTCTTCCACACCCAATATAATAATATGATCAATATGTATGACATCATAAGAAATTATAGATACAGATACATCACCTGAAGTTAAATGACGAGTTTCCGAGTTCCAAAACCATTGCTTCCAAATATAACCTCATTTCTTTGTCTTTGTTATAAAACTACTATGCCTGATTCATTAAATTATGGATATTCTGGTGAATTTCGTCTGTGGAGGTGTTAAAAACTGTAGCAATTTCAGCCAACAAAGATTGCTTCTTATATGATACTGGTCTTTCCTTGTCAAAACTAATTAAAGGCACAACTTCGTTCTTCATTCATTTCCCGGCAATGCCGGTAAACGTTTCTAGAATCGTTAGCTGTCGAGTCTATGTGGCGCAATGGATATCTCCTTAGTCTCATATTAACGCAAGATCGAATCTCTTCAGCCGGCCGGAGTGGCCGAGCGGTTCTAGGCGCTACAGTCTGGAACCGCGTGACCGCTACGGTCGCAGGTTCGAATCCTGCCTCGGGCAGTATTTCTAAGTTCTAGGGGACTGATGACCTCAGAAGTTAAGTCCCATAGTGCTCAGAGCCATTTGAACCATTTTTTTCAATCTCTTCAGCTATCTTTTTAACTCTATATATTATGCTTATGATTTTGTGTAAGTTCTTTCCTGCGTTGCTGTGTTAAATACAGAACTTCCGAAGAAGGCTAACTGCTCATGCTGTTCATGGAGGAGATAAAACGGGGGATTTCTAAACTCAGGACATGCCAATACCACAAATTACAGTTCTAAACACGCAATTCCGTGAGTTGGTTCAATTTAACATGTGCGTGAGTACGGCAAAATATATTACCAAGATGTGGTAGCGGAAAAACTATGAAACACGGCGCAAATCCTGGACACAAATGGCTGCTCAGCACTCGCTGAGTACTCTTAGCTCTTCCTACAAAGTATGTATAGCTTTTCATGTCTTACAAGGCGAAGGCCTCAGACAGGGCCAACCAATTCTGCTCAAATTTGGATCAATACCACCCCATTTTTGAGAAAATCGCCCCTAAGGGTTATGATGAGCAATCGACTCAAAATTGGTGGGATCAACAGATAATTGTAAACAGATCATTTTTCATCATCAGGTATGGGTCCACAAATGCATACTTTTTCAGAAATCGAGGAAAAATACTCTTAAACTGCCGCTTATGTATCCACATGGTGAACACCTTTCGCCGAGAGCGCCGATAGGGCAACGACCGAGGTAACTGGCTGGGAAGCGGATAACTAGGGATCGAACCTCGAGGAAACCTAGCGGATGCTATTCTTCTCGTTTGTATTTTTCCTTATCTCAACTGAAAGGGATAGGAGGGTTAATAAGGAACGTTAATCAATAAGGAATGATAAAACAGTAGGCAAATAAATTTCTCTAATCTCTTGGGATAGTAAACAAATAAAATTTTACTCCTGGTCACTTAACGATGGCTCTTCCAGTCATTGTTACGTGTCCTCACTTTTCTTCAAACAACTAGATTGATGGTACTTGTCATATAAACATTCGAAATAAATGTACTTGGGGCACCAATAGCATGCAATCTTTTGACAGCTGCACTGTTCCTTCTGAAGAGTCAGAGGAAAACACACTTGGTGTACATTTAAAAATATGTCTTTTTCCGGAATTAATTTTGATGCGTACCACGCATACGATATCATTGCCTGAAAAAGTGGTGCTGGAAGTTGGTTATAAATTATGCTGTGCATAGTTATTGCATACGTGCGGTTGCCCAATTCCCGCTGGGTTTCCAGAAGCACACTGCAATTCTAATGCCTCGAAATAAAGTTTTAACCTGCCGATGGAAATAAAGATCGCACGGCTGGCATACAGGTGTGCAGTTTGGGGGTGTTATTTTTACGTGCACATCGGTTGACCCTCGTTATCTATAAACATGCTGTTATACGTTAAATATGAGTTTGTCCATCCAAGGAATCCAATATTAGATAAAAGTTGTTAACAGAATCGTATGATTTTAAAATACTCTCAAGAAATGTTCTGTAACTAGCATTTGTCAATCCCCCGGGTATGGAGCAAGTAATGTAAACATTTTTCAATGAGTCGGTTAAGCGACTGACCTCTTCTACAACCTGAGGACCAAATGTAACATTCGTTTCTTGTAAACAGAGAAAAGCTTTAGGCAACACTTTTCCAGAGTCTGTGATGGCATATTGCGCCGTGTACGAATGTGTTAGGTTTTTTTTTTACCAACCTTTCATTTTTTCTCCTTTAAGCGATTACGTGCGTCGAATGTTCACCCGATTTTCGCATGCTGTTTGGTCGGTGTTGATCACGTAATCACGATTAAAACCGGTGATACGTGATGCCCAAGATAATGATGCAGCAAACGTAAAATCCTTGTTGGTCCTATATTGAAGCGCTGCACCTGCAGCCCACTCCTGGAGTATTCTCGTTGTTACATTTTCCTTACGATTACGAGATTCGACAAATCGGTCGTACTTTCACTTATTTATCGCCTGGTATCTGTCGTATCTTGTCACTCCTTTAATGATATCATTTTCCCACAATTTTATGTCCTTCTTCCTTTTCAGAGCTGTTGTTGCTGTACTCATTTGCAGTGTCTGTAGGTTCCAATTTGGGTGATTCCTGGCTAGCGCTACCGTCTTTACTTTTATTTCATGTGGTATAGCGACGTAGTTCAATCGTTTAGTAACCGGTTCGTAATACTCGTCGGGAACAGATGAAGCACAGATTGCCTGCGACGTGGACATTTCCAAAGCGTTATGACCATTTTGCGATTCACTAGTCGTGATATATTCCACTGGATCACCTTCTGCTTCGCCTCCATGGTATAGTTCTTTAATACCAACAAAAGTAATTTCGTTCGTTAACCCCAAAAATTGCTTGACGATAGCCGCTCCTATCAATCTGGAACGCCGATAAACAGAACTGCCTGCTTCCGGTAATGCACTGATAATACGTCTGTCTTGCAACACTTTGACAAACCAAAACACAGTGTCGGTAACTTCCCCCTTGCCGTCGTCTGTGATAGGAACCCAACTATACATTTCAGCGCTAGTCGAAAGGTGTGCATCCCCCATTAGTCAGATCATGCGACAGAAAGATATGACACAACAAACAATAACTTGTTAAAAAATGGCTCTGAGCACTATGGGACTCAACTGCTGAGGTCATTAGTCCCCTAGAACTTAGAACTAGTTAAACCTAACTAACCTAAGGACATCACAAACATCCATGCCCGAGGCAGGATTCGAACCTGCGACCGTAACGGTCTTGCGGTTCCAGACTGCAGCGCCTTTAACCGCACGGCCACTTCGGCCGGCAATAACTTGTTAGTACAGGATAAACAGACAAGCTAATGACTACAAACTACATACAGAACAAGTCATATGTTACTTACGGAAGATCACTGCATTTTTTCACAAAACATATTTTATTCGGCGGATTAACGATGAAACATCGTTACACGTATCCTCGAGGTTCGCAGCAGCCTAATCACGGAAAACAGCTCTTTCCGATTGACTTCTATAAGGTTTGTGCAGGACACCCTCACTCTTTGGGGTTCACAACTATTATATGACGAACAGGCAAGCGGGGCGACACACGTAACGCTCCCCGCGTGCATTCATTCCAGTGCCACGCTGTAAACAAGCGTCGCGCGGTTGGCATCTGTGATCCCTCGTGAGGAATTCGCAGCGCTGTGACTCGGACTTGTTTTCATGTGACAAGGCTTAAAAGTTTAATTCTTTACTAATTCACCTCGTTTGGGAAATTAGTTTTTCTACCTTATTACTATTATTATTCCGCGTTGAGTTGCGTACCTTATTAACCCTCCTATCCCTACGAATTCTGATTAAAAAAAAAAAAATTTAAAAAAGCGCTTCCTCGAGGCTCGTTGCTGGGTTCTCCGCTTCCCAGCCAGTTACCTTGACCTTTGCGCTATTGGCGTTCTCTGCGTCAAGCTTTTACCAAGTCGGTACACAAGCAGCAGTTGTAAAAGTTTCGTTCCTCGGTTTTAGGAAAAGTATGCGTTTGCGGCCCCCATACCTGATGATGAAAATTGCTCTCTTTACAGTTACCTATCCATCCCGTCAATTCTGAGTTGATTGCTCATCGTAATCTTTTGGAGTTGATTTTCACAAAAATGGGAGGGTGTTGAGCCAAAATATCTTAGAGTCCTTCGTTTTAGGTCGTACACAAGCGACCTGCCAAATTTGAGCCGAATGGGTTGGCCGTGTCTGAGGCCTTTCCCTTGTTAGAGATACGGGGATCTGCTCTCGAGAGATGGAAGTTGCTATTTACACTGAAGGTCTAAACTCGCAAAGTGCAACTAAATGAGATATTGCCCTGCTCTCGGACACTGTCCGAGCTGACTCTCGGCGCTGTTTACACGGCACCTATTACTCGCAAAAGCTCTGTAAGAGTGAAAAACTCTTACGTATGTAACTAGACTACGGTATGACGTACGAGCGTAAGCATTTTGACAACTGAATACTAGGCGCAAATGAATAGGAGGTGGTGGACTCAGAGCTTGTAACTCACCAAATGCAAGGGCTCTCCGGATGACCACTTCCGCTCAGCGGGAAACAAAAATATTTATTTATGATTGATTCATATTTCACTCGATCTAATAAAACAACAAACGTCTAAATACTCGAAATATCTCGAATCAACGAGAGGAAATCACTGAGAAACTTCAGCTGTTTCTGTAACAAAAACACTGAAAGGTGATTCATGTTTTCGCAGTCTTAATCAGAAAGCTTACTGTACGCAGAAGCGCACAGTTAAGTTAACAAGTGACAGCCGTAATGAAAATGAGTCTATACGCTACCTGTTATATTCTGACCCTTTGGAAACAAGGCAAATATTACTAAGAAATCTAAATCTGGGCTTCATGATTACCCAATTAGAGTTGTTCTACACTTCTATTGAATCAAAATTTTGTATCCTTAGTTGTTACGTAGAAAGAATACTGGCGAGCGTCCGTAAACTTTAAGTAGATTTCACTTTATTTAGACCCCTGCAATTGGCCAAACTTTGACTAGAAATACCAAGTTGACGGATCAATTTTCCAAGTTATATTGAATAAGAAACTGACAGGATGGAGGATGATTGGTACTACATTGGACGATGTAACCATTCTATGCGATGAGCTCCAGTGAGATTCGAAAGGTGCCTCACCCGTCAATTACAGTCTTAGAAACAGCGACCCCTCCATGGCGACGATCGCAGTGTCTCATCAGTGTACCTGTGCTCAATGTAGCGCTGGCCGGTACGCATCAGACTGCTACAAAAATTTTCATCGTAAGCCTTTTACTGAGACTCGGTAGCGTACAGTAACTATCAAACTTTGTGATGTCAGGCAGTAAAGCTAAACTCATTCTCAGTAGCGTAGGGAGCCATAGGCTGTTGATGGTGATTTTCATCTGTCGGATGAAGATAATACGGTATTTCCCCTCATATGAAGGAAAGGTGAAATCTTCTCGGCCTAGTAGAAATTTGTCACAAGTGACAAGAAACACTGTGTTTGTTATTTGTGTGCATTTTGCGCAATAATGTAAGTCACATATCAGTCAAATATGAGGGTGTCTATAAGATTTCATACAAAACTCATGTTTTGTATTGCATTCAGATATTTAAACTGATTTCGCAAACATGAAACTCATTGCTTAGGATGATTTATAACCCGTCTTCGCTTTCAGAAGTTAATATTTGGTCTTCATAATTCTAATGTGTCCTATTTCATTTGACGATGCACCAAATGAAGGACACGGAAATACTGCAACCACGGTTGATGAAAACACCGAGAAAGACCACAATACAGTATTTGAAGTTTAAAGTGTACGACATATCTGAGTCATATACGCACACGGAAAAGAACAGCCAACATTTTACACGAATAACTAAATCTGAGAAAATTTTATTCAAGATGAGTACCGCATTATAGAATGTCTCAGAAACAAATGCGAAGCCTGTGTTTTCGGCAGTTTACGAGTAATTGAAAAAAGAATTCAGCTAAACGGCATTCTGCTTTGTGATAGTGAATGGGATGTTTTTTCTCCTCTATATGCAGAAACATGCCTCGTTCCTACACTCGTATCAGACCGTTTCTGTACATTCCATACAATTTGTTACGTCATTCGACGAACTACTTTTGGACCGCATATTCTGTTATACTGATTGATTATTAAAATGGGTTTTACACCACTGTTCCGAATTACAAAGACCGTAGCTTACCATTCAACAATGAACTTGTGACCCCGAGCAACGCAGCGCATTGGTTATGGACATTCGAATCAATTTCAGAAGCAACGGGGATGAAATCCGCGTCCACCCATTCTGATTTTACAATTTTCCCTTAAATAACTTATGGTATGCTATTAGGCCATGACAAAATTGCTCCTCGATCATTGACCAAACAAGCTATTAGTCCTTTTCTAACTACGATAGCCCCGTTTCCTTCCTTTAGAACACGGATTCCTATTAGCGTCCTATTCATTTCATACATGCACCCAGCAATACACCTGTAAGAATGAAGTCTTACACAGTGAATGCAAATATAGTGTACCAATGAATAATCCTCATCTTGGAGAGGTAAACATTTTACCGCTCATAAACAGTTGAGAGAGGCAAGCAGGCATTCTCCGAACCGCCCGGCACATTACTCTAAAAGTGGTAAGCTCCGCGTACCCAAGAACTCATGAGCCCTAAGACTATGAGCAACTGAAAAGCTGTCCCATTCCTGCTAATGAACAGCTGCGCTTAGTGAACGTCCGTATGTGCCACATAATAGCGGGGCGCCAAGATTGTGCTCGGCCGCCCTTAAGCCCTGTGATTATCAGAAGTGGCAAACCAGTTTTACTGCAGTTAATGAAACGGCTAAGCTCTATGGAAATGTGTTTCTCGACATGGTTACAGGCCACATTCTGGCTGCTTGCCAAGAATATTCCCAGCCGAGTGACCCTGTTCCAAGGTTGAATTCTGTAGATGAAAAAACAACGAATAATGTAGTACGATATTCCTGGCTGGGGTGACCCTTAAGATTTTTAACCGACGAGCTGTAGAATATCCTTGACATTCGTAGTTCCCCTTTTCGAGACGTGAGTGTCAGAAGGAACATTGCATTATACTTCTTACAAACACGGGCACCTCAAAAATATTTGCTCATATCCGCAGATACCAGGCCAGCGACTTTCGATTAAATGTGTCACCTACACGGGAATTACAGTAAGCGTCCGAGTGCTGGTTAATGACATGTAGACAACGACATGTGGAAGTTTGAGCCTGGCCACGAAGTGTGCACCGATAACCCAAAAGGTTACGGCGACAACTCGCGACAAGCGGGAAATCCGGACTCGAGTCCCAGACTGGAACAAATGTTCAATGTCGTCATTTCATTCTGCTGTTGGAGACTGACCGTATTCGCAGCTGTAAATACATTTCCTGTAAATAAATAGTTGATCTTAACTTTAGACCGCTGCCGACAGATGACTGTACAAAGTTCTGCATTTACTTGAAAGTGGATGAAGATTAATAAAATACAAAATATCCTATTTACAACCGCTCCAGTCTAGTGTCTGTGTCCCACTGATTGGATTATTTGCATGCATAAGGCACTGAAATTGGTTTACTTATTTTCCACACACAGGCGCAGAGGACCGTGTGTCGTCAGAGTTACGACACCATCTCCTTCTCTTCTGCTAAGTCTCCAGTTCTCCAAGGCTGCCAGCCTGTCCATCCATTGCTTCCTAGGTCTTCCCACTGGTCTGCTACCTAATGGGATCCAGTCCTGGGCAATTTTGGAACATCTCTTCCTCACAATGCGTCATTTGCTTTTCCTAGCTCCAACAATGTTGGACTCCTTATATAATTCATCTAGTTGTGTGTTGTGGCGCCTTCTGTATTCCCCAGTATAGAGTCCCAGGCTGGTCCATGTATTTTCCTGATGACCTTTCTTTCAAATGTAAACTGTCAAAATTGTTCAAATGGCTCTGAGCACTATGCGGTTTAACTTCTGAGGTCATCAGTCGCCTAGATCATAGAACTAATTAAACCTAACTAACCTAAGGACATCACACACATCTATGCCCGAGGCAGGATTCGAACCTGCGACCGTAGCGGTCGCCCGGCTCCAGACTGTAGCGCCTAGAACCGCACGGCCACTCCTGCCGGCTGTAAACTGTCGGTTAAGGTTCAAATGGCTCTGAGCACTATGGGACTTAACAGCTGTGGTCATCAGTCCCCTAGAACTTAGAACTACTTAAACCTAACTAACCTAAGGACATCACACACATCCATGCCCGAGGCAGGATTCAAACCTGCGACCGTAGCAGTCACGCGGTTCCGGACTGCGCGCCTAGAACCGCGAGACCATCGCGGCCGGCGTCGGTTAAGGTCTTGTTTCCTTGTGCTCCAGGTCTGACAGCGATGTAGTACTACTAACATTATTAATGTTTGATACAGTATTAATTTTACTTGTTGTGGTATGTTTCTAGATTTTAATATAGGCTTTAGAGAGCAATAGCATCTGTGTCCTGCCTGTGAATTTTCTGCTACTTTTAACATTACATGTTAATATTAATATAATTCACACACACCCAATTCACTAGATTTTGCTTTTAAATCTGATTCACACTGTGTATTTAATTAAACTCTGATTTATTACAACTATCAGATAAAAAAAATGGTTCAAATGGCTCTGAGCACTATGGGACTCAAATTCTGAGGTCATTAGTCCCCTAGAACTTAGAACTAGTTAAACCTAACTAACCTAAGGACATCACACACATCCATGCCCGAGGCAGGATTCGAACCTGCGACCGTAGCGGTCTCGCGGTTCCAGACTGCAGCGCCTAGAACCGCACGGCCACTTCGGCCGGCAGCAGACAAAAAGAAGAAGCAACACTTGTTTTAAACATTTTTAAAATGTGGAATCTTTGTTCTCGGTTTCAGCCTCTAGGCTTAATTTTTTCCACGTATTTCTGATAGGGTACCGTGTTAACCGAACTGAGCTGACATATATGCTCGCTATAATTTTATCTCTTTCTTGCAGTTCCGTATTGAAACCACGCAAGTGTTTTGTCATAATGACAACGAAGGATGAATCCAGCAACCGTATAATGTCTAACACAGATTTTTCTCTTGAATTTTTGTTACTATGAACTGACAAATATCTTCTGTCAACTCCCAGAATTAGGGTTAGAATATTAGACAACGATTGACAAAGTACCAGGTGTATTGGCACAATCCGAATTATAAGCTGTCTCATTTCTTTAAGACAGCAGAAAACGGTCGCTGATTTAAATCTCGAGATATGATGAAATTAATTATTTTTTGACATATGCTAATACATTTTCCATGTTTATTAGTATGGTGCAGAACGCCGCTTGATGTGTGATGCAATGCGTATGAAGAACCTTGGATCCATCATAAATTGCGCTTCTTTGGTTTTGCAGTAATGACATAAAACTAATCTTTTCGCTATTCGTAGAACGAGTTCCATCTGTCGCTACAGCAGCTTAGGGTCGGGAAAGACAGAGAGGGAAACCAGACGTGCGCTCGTATATGCACCATCCCTGCACTCGCTTTAAGTAATCACAGTTCATCATGGGATATCTAAATTTGAGTAGGTGGATGGGGACTTGAACCGTCACCCTCCAGGTGAAAAAGGTTCCCAAGGTTTATGTACCATCTCTGATAACACATATCGGGCGTGCACTCCTGCTTCACTCTCTTTTGGCGCTAAAGTGACCTCG
Organism: Schistocerca americana; assembly: GCF_021461395.2. Taxonomy (NCBI): domain Eukaryota; kingdom Metazoa; phylum Arthropoda; class Insecta; order Orthoptera; family Acrididae; genus Schistocerca; species Schistocerca americana. Next base: position 287,661,724 of record NC_060130.1, read on the forward strand.
AGCTTTTGCGTTTTCAGCCCCGACTTCAGCTCTGTCAGCATATCCTATCTCACAACTGCCCCGTGATTATCATATTTTGATGTATGGTTTTCATAGTTGTCTAATTTTGGTACTCTAATAACGTTACTACGTATTAAGCGGATTATTTTACTACTTAGTTCAAATCGAAAATGCATATCAGTGTTATTTGTCACGTAAATTTCGATGTTCGTTTTCAGTTTTCCGTTAACCAAAACTACTTAATTTCAGGGGACACGTGATGAATCAATTGGCTACAATAAATTTGTATTCGGTTCGAATCACAAAACAATGAAACTTGGTATTTCTTCTTTAACGGTGACTTATCTTACAACAAATAACAGCAAAAATTAATAAGAGTAATGCAAATTATCTTATTTTTCTTCTTCACCGAAAGCGAAATGTTTCCTGTTAACGCACATCAAACAAAGAAATTCATACAGTACTGTCACTTTTTCGCAGCTGCTTGTGGGGGCCATTTCTACTACTGATGGATTAGTTATCCTACAATGTGTATACAGAAAATACATCGTTTGGTTATTGCTTGGTTGGGCCACAACAACATAGGAGTCTGAAACATGATGCACAGGACAAGGACTGATAATGCAGCTTACGCAAGGTATGACCGAGATAACAAAAAGGTATGTGGTTACTTATGGGACAGCGGTATGGTATGTGCTGCAAAAGGCAAAACGCCTTCTCATGAATCAATACAACTGAGCTGTCCATCGTATTATCACGAGTGCACCATTCCAAATGAAATTGGAATAACTTGTATTTCACACAGAGCCGTCAGCTTCTCTTGAACTGTCAGTGACACTTTCTATCCTATAATCAAGATAACACATCCTTCTCCCAATCACTTCACCAAAGGCCCCTCATGTGGTACAGCATATGAAGAGCACTGAATTATTAAGACCGACCGTCAAAGAAGATGGTTACAAACGAAATGAAACAAGGGTCTTTAACTGAATAAGTATATATCATAAGCATTGGACATGTATGAATCCACTGTTTTAAGTAAAGAAATGACGACGCTGAGTTACCTTTTTATTTTCCTTGGATTTTAGTGTTTATTCATTGGAATAAAACAGTTTCTTGTATGGTATAAGACCTGGAAGTGGAACTCAGCATTTATTCTTACAGGAATAATTTCCAAAAGAATGGTAAGATTAATAAGGACGTCGACATTGGGATTTTAAACACAGTTGTCTTCATTTAAATTCACCAGGTTTATTGCCACATTTGCTACTCAATTCTCACAGAGGAATATATTGTAGCGTACCAACCATATATTGGTATATTAATGCCCGTCTGAGAAATGTGTGTCAGGAACGCTGACGATAGGCGAGCGTGAGATGTTGTCACTGTAATAATTCAAGGCCGAAGCAGTGTTGCGGGGCAGATTGACTTGCTGGAACAGTGTACTCAGCAGCACTGCACAGACTAGAGCAGCAAGGGGCAGGGCAGATTTCCTTGATAGTGGCATATATACAGAAGTGCACTGTTGACGACTATAGGTACTTGATTTTTTGTGGTCGCGTGGACCCGGCCGTGGAAGTCGCCAATTTGAGGCCACGGCAGGGCAACAGCTCTGTCCATAAGTCCCCCCCCCCCCACCCCCCCGCCAGACTTAATTTCTTAATTTCACAGCAAAGCAGGCGTGGGGGAAATCCACCACTGTGATGCAGGCGAGCGTCACCCAGTTCTGTAGCAGGTACAGCAACGTTGAGTAAACTTCACTGGCGCAGAAATCATAATGGCTTACGTAACGAGACTATCGGCGCTTGGTCGAAACTCAGTGTTATAATTGCAGGGCGTGCAGGCTACCAACCCACTAGAATCCAATGGCCAGCCAGCCACTGACCCGATGTATCAAGCAGCGCAGGTGCGTCAATAAAGAAAGCGTTACATTGGCAGCTGCCTTTCTTTGGAGTTTCCTGGGCTCCCACTTCGCCTCCAACACCAGTTTGCACCATCTTGTTCATAGCTGCCCCTCTCTGCAATGGGGAACTATAGTTTGGTGTCAAAATTTGTGGAGTCATCTTCTTTCAGCATGGCGTCTGAACCACGAACTGTGGTGTCAACAAGGTTTGATGAGTTATATTTTGGAGGGTGTCAGACATGGAAGGGAAGCGTGATTGTAATCTTAATTTAAAGGTTACTTTGTTTTGGCCAGAGGTGCCAACTGATTTATCCGAGTTTTGGGGTAATTGTAGAGGGCAGTATTTGCTGTCTGCAATGGAATGCAGTGTAACTCTCTTGGACATGCTGCACCATGTGTAGAGTTAAGGCCACTAACCTGTTGTTCATCTCGCTGATATGGCCATTTTGCAAGGCAGTGCAGGAATGTAGTTGGCTCATGGTACGATGTAGACAATTTCGTGATTATGTTTTCGAGTTGTGATTTGTCGTTGTATTAGTGTGTGTAATGGAAAGTAAAAGTATCAAAGTTAGAGTATCAGAGACGAAAGGTTTGTCATAGCCAGAAGCAGTATGTATATTGTTCAAAAAGGTAGCACAGTTTACAGCTGATAATATGCAGCTAAGTGGGCAGTTGATAGCTAAGGACGAACAGTTAGCGTTGCTTTAGGTACCGCAGCATGAGGTGGATCCAGATGCTGGAGGATTAATTGTTCCTTTTTCTGGAAAATCATCTGACAATGTGTGGTTATTCTTAGATGATCTTAAGACGTCGGCAGAGGTGGGTAGTGGGACCGATAGTCATTTTTTGTCCAAAGCAAAACTGTGACTAGTAGAAGTAGCAAAAATCTGCGTGATGTGTACAGAAGCAGTAAAGAATGTAGCAACCTTTGAACAGTTGGAAACGGAGCCTTTGCAAAGATACAAAATAGAGAAGAGTGTAAGGTGTTTTTAGAATGCTGTTGAACACTATTGTGAAGGGGTATGGGGAAATCGTGGAAGAAAATGGTTCAAATGGCTCTGAGCACTATGAGATTTAACTTCTGAGGTCATCAGTCCCCTAGAACTTAGAACTACTTAAACCTAACTAACCTAAGGACATCACACACATCCATGCCCGAGGCAGGATTGGAACCTGCGACCGTAGCGGTCGCCCGGTTCCAGACTGTAGCGCCTAGAACCGCTGGGCCACCAGAACCGGCAAATCGTGGAAGCTTTTGTGGACAGGATAAGGAGGTGTAACGTACAGACGTATGAATTAGGGTAGATTGATGCAGCAAGCGCAGTGTTTTTTGGAAGATGCAGAACAGAGGGTTCTTGAAGCTATTCCGAAGAGACTACCATCAGATATGGCAAGAAGGGAGGGCACAGGAGCACCAAAGATCTGCATTCTGCTTCCAGGTTAGCTATGGAATGTGGAGAAGCTGACATGTCAACAAGGGTACAAGATGGCAAACATTAAGTCTTACAGATGAGCACAAAAGGGGCGTTTACAGAGGCAGTGTCACCAGACACAGGATAATGGAGGAAATGGAACGTATCAGCAGCAGAATTGTGGTAATGGACATAGGGGTGGACGCGGAGATGGTAGGCCAATGGGAACCCGAAGTCCACCTAAAGGCATCCCTATTAAAAATGTATGCAATGCTTACGTATGCAGAGGTAGGGTGCGCAATAAGGAGTGCTGTACGAGGTGAAGAGTACAAGATTTTATTGGAGACAGCGGCACATATGTTGGTTTGCCAGTAACACATCGTGATTTGAAGGCAACGGAACCCATCACGCTACAGGCTATGTGGGGTTGGAGATAATGACATGAGATCATTGGGGTCGGCAGATGTAGCTTTTCATACAGGGGCTGTTCGAGTTGTGTGCAGAGCTAATACCACATGTAAGTGAGACCTACAGCATGACCCTGGGAATAGACTTATTGTATCAGCATTGTGTTCAGATGCACCTGCAACTTACCGTAGAACACAGTCGAATGACACTGAAATAAGGGGAAGCTGTTACCATAGTAGAACTGTAAAAGCCGTCTAAGCTGACAAGGAATACTGACAAATCCATTTGAGCCATGGACAAGTGCACTAAGCCATTATTCACACGACTCTGTGTGAGGTGTCCCTGGGAAAGCGTTTTGGGTTAATGTGGAGCCAGATCTACCTTTGGATGTGCGTTGTAGACTATCTGGAAGAAAACAGTATGCTGGATTCAGCAAGTTGTTTTATTAAGAGAAGTGTTGTACGCATACAAGAGAAGAAGGGCGCGAGAGTAGTATCCATAAATATAGATAATTTTAGTGCAGACGAATTCAGGTTAAGAAAGGGGATGTTGATAGCGAGTCTGGACATTCCAGGTGAGGATGAGTGTTGTACGAGAGCTATGAACAACAAGCAGCCACGAGCCACCATTAAGACTGCATGACGTGGGGAACTATAGCATCCAGAGGGAACAGAAAAAGAGCAGATATAATAATTGCCTGCTCGAATCTGAGCATTTATTTTTTCCATGACATCTCTTGACAGTAACACTCAACGCTAAATACCAGCAGGGAATGAAGCACATTCATAGGTATTTGCAGCTGATTATGGGAGATTTTATTAGCCACCAGTCAACTGCTGGAATACTAGATGTGGGTGTAGTCCAGCGAGTGCAAGAATCCTAGTCGGTCGTACTGAAAAAGTCTACTTATGGTTCTAGATAATACAGACTCTGCTGTGATTACTGTCACCTGAACAGCAAGAAGGTAATGGATGCGTACCCCATCACCAATATTTCTGAGGTTATCGTTAACTTGAGACAATGTGAGTACTTTTAGGCCATGGATTTCATGAGTGGTTACCATCAGTTGGAGTTTTTTTGCCAAATATCAGCCAAAGACAGCATTTTTTGTACCATGGGGACACATTCAGGTGAACAGAATGCAGTTTGGATTGGAAAATGCACCTGAAAGGTTTCACAGGTTATTGGACGGTGTGTTGAGAGGTTTGAAACATCAAAAGTGTCTAGTTTACTTAGACAATGTAATCGTATCCTGTAAGATATGGAACAGCAGAGACAAAATATGAAGTAACTGTTTAAGACATTGAGGGCTTTGAATCTGATGCTGAGCACAAAGAAGTGCTGTATTGCATCACGACAAATAGGGTATTTAGGCCATATAATTATTAAAGGGAGAGTAAGGACAGACTGAAAGCTAGCGCAACCTGTACAAGAATTCTCATTGCCTAAGTCGATTACGGGGCTGAATATTTTCTGAGGATCTCAAATTACTACAGAAAATTCGTGGAAGGGTTTGCTGACATAGCACGTTCACTCACGCAGTTGCTAAGAAAAGGTGTGAAATTCATATCGACAGAAGAGTATCAGGGTGTTCGAAGAACTAGAATTTTGACAGCCATATTCTAATATTTTCAGACTTTCGGGAGGGGGGGGGGGGGATATCATTACGTGAAATGCATTTTATCATGCTTTGCGATGCGTTAGAAGCTAGGATATTAACAATGAAGAGCACCCTGTAGCCTGCGCATCGAGTCAGCTGAATGCAGTAAAGAGAAAGAGATGTTGAGTTCTATTTATTTTGTCATGTATTTTACACTGAAGCTCCAAAGAAACTAGTCGGCGCACGAGCGACGGAACACAGCATCTCCGAGGTAGCGATGAGCGATGACGTGGGGATTTTCTCGTACAACCATTTCACGAGTGCTCCGTGAATATCAGGAATCCGGTAAAACATCAAATCTGACATCGCTGTGGCCGGAAAAAGATCCTGCAAGAAAGGGACAAACGACGACTGAAGAGAATCGTTCACCTGACAGAAGTGTAACTTTTCATCAAATTGCTGCAGATTTCAATGCTGGGCCATCAACAAGTGTCAGCGTGCGAAACATTCAACGAAACATCATCGGTATGGGCTTTCGGAGCCGAAGACCCACTCGTGTACCTTGATCAGTGAACGACACAAAGCTTTACTCCTCGCCTGGGCCCTTCAACACCGACAGTGGACTGTTTATGACTGGAAACATGCTTACCTGGTCGGATGAGTCTCGTTTCAAATTGTATCGAGCGGATAGACGTGTACAGGTATGGAGACAACCTCATGAATCCATGGACCCTGCATGTCAGCAGGAGACTGTTCAAGCAGCTGGAGACTTTGTAATGGTGTGGGGCGTGTGCAGTTGGAGTGATATGGGACCCCTGATACGTCTAGATACGACTCTGACAGGTGACACGTACGTAAGCATCCTATCTGATCACCTGCATCCATTCTTGTCCATTGTGCATTCCGACGGATTTGGGCAATTCGAGCAGTACAATGCGACACTCCACACTCCAGAATTGCTACACAGTGGTTCCAAGAACACTCTTCTGAATTTAAACACTTCCGCTGACCACCAAACTCCCCAGATATGAACATAATTGAGCATATCTGGGATACCTTGCAACGTGGTGTTCGGAAGAGACCTCCTTCCCCTCGAACTTTTACGGATTTATGGATAGCCCTGCAGGATTCATTGTGTCAATTTCCTCCAGCACTATTTCAGACATTAGTCGAGTCCATGCCAGGTCATGCGGCGGCACTTCTGCATGTTCATGGGCGTCCTCACACGATATTAGGCAGGTGTACTAGTTTCTTTGAATCTTCAGTGCAGATGTCATATTTAAGGACAAAAACGTCTATTAGTGACCAACCACACTGCTTTGAAATGGTTGCGACTGAAACACGCATCTAGCAGGCTAACAAGATGGGCCCTGAGACTTAGCGAATCCGAGTAAGAAGTAGTACAAAAGCTAGGAAAGAAGCTCGGGAATCGAGACACGTTAAGCAGGAAGGTAGCAGTGTTGAAAGTTCTGGGTCATGGTCTTGCAGAGCGTCATCTAACGCAGGGTGCTGGCAGTAACTGTAAACAGTTCAGGATGCAATATCAGTTTAGTACATTTGACAGACTGTTGTGCAAGGAAACAAGTCAAGGCCTGTGGGTAGTAGTACCAACAAAGTTAAGGGAGCAAATTCTAAAGGAAGCACAGGATCACATGGAGGGTTCAGAACAACAAACTGGAGGGTGGACGAGAGTTAGTGGTGGAGAGAAAGGAAAGCGGATGTGGATCAATAAATGAGGAATTGCGTATGTTGTGCACATGAAGCAGACCGAAATTATTAGTGAGTTCTGTTGCAGATGCTACCGGATGCATTAAAACCATTAGGAATGGTAGAACAGTGGGAAAAATGTTAAGTTACTATGTCAATTTACATCATAGTGACTGGGGTACGTATCTAAAAGGTATGTTATGTCAGCTTATAAGTCAAAAGTACACACGAATACTGGGTTGTCCCAGTAGGAGACTGTATATGCTCGGAAAATGCCATTGCTGTTCGATATGATAAAGGTAAAGAAGGGTAAAGTTGGAAGGTCAGTACTTGAGTTTGTAAAGCCCGTACACGAAGTATGCAAACGAGAACAGAAGGTGAATATGAAGGCATTAGAAAAGCAAGAGGAATCAGCACAACATACGGCAAATTTACTGCAGTATAATGTAGGACAATGGACGATGTTAGCCAGTCCTTATACGCTGACAGGTAAGACTAAGTAGTTCGTCACAAGATATCAAAGATCGTATGAGGCAGAAGAGAATACTTTGCCAGTCAACGTGAAGTACCTTTTCCAAGTAGTATGTATTCGATTTTTAAGGGTGGAGCCAGAAAAGAACACGAGAAGAAGTCAACGGCAAAGACAAGAAGATATGTTTGAGCCCGTGCAAAAAATATCATACTCGGTAAGATGAAGAGGATGAAGTATGTTTGCCAAGGATTTCTTTTTCTTTATATGTTATCGTATGTATTGGACTTTAGTGAATAAGTTATGTTAATGTAAAGATTTTTGTTGTTTGTTTGTGAATGGGCTCTCTAGTGGCAGCAGTCTTTTCCGGGGGGGGGGGGGGGGGTTATTTGTCCATGTCCTCAAGCTGCGATACATCGAGAATGGAAGGAATGCAAGTCACAACAATATTACATATTGTCGCATGAACAGTACTTGTTAAGGCTACAGAAGAGGGGTAGCACGTATGCAATAATGATAAAGGAGAAGTTGTAACATTGCCGAAGGGTGAAGGTGTCCAAGCAGGCTAATACAAACCAGCCATAGCAAAATACGATATCTCGTAAAAGACTCGCACTAGAACCCTGCAATAAACACCAGTGACATTCTAACTTATCCTACTCTTAGTCTGTTACAGTCAATAATCATTTCTCTGTTTAAAAAGTGATATTTCAAGGTATTATTACAATCAGTTCATTGGCTGACAATACGAGCCCTTGACTACCAATCCATTCTGTATAAACTGCGCATTAGTAGCACATTTCATTTCCACAATATCTGCGGTGCAAGTTTTAGGTGATTCACCTTGTTTACAGTTCTCTTTGCACATGTTGTCTATGATTACACGAAATGCGTTGGGGATTAATGTTGAAAACAGTAATCAAACATACATTTCGTACTCGTTGAGGAAATGCTAAATACTTAGTAATGAAAAACGTATCAGTGCAGTGTTGTATTTGACAATGTCTGTAACGTTAGATGCAATGTTCTTTCAGACGTGAATATGCAGGATGGTCCATTGATAGTGACCGGGCCAAATATCTCACGAAATAAGCATCAAACGAAAAAACTACAAGGAACGAAACTAGCTTGAAGGGGGAAACCAGAGGTTAAACTGGAAGCAACACATTGATGATCTGCTGAAACGTCTGAGTTCAGCTACGTATGCTATTAGGGTTATAGCAAATTGTGGTGATAAGAATCTCAGTAAATTAGCTTACTATGCCTACTTTCATTCACTGCTTTCGTATGGCATCATATTCTGGGGGTAATTCATCGTTGAGTAGAAAAGTATTCATTGCTCAAAAACGTGTAATCAGGATAATTGCTGGAGCCCACCCATGGTCATCCTGCAGACATCTATTTAAGGATCTAGGGATCCTCACAGTAACCTCACAGTATATATATTCACTTATGAAATTTGTTGTTAATAATCCAACCCAGTTCAAAAGTAATAGCAGTGTGCATAGCTGTAACACCAGGAGAAAGGATGATCTTCACTATGCAGGGTTAAATCTGACTTTGGCACGGAAATGGGTAAATTATGCTGCCACAAAAGTCTTTGGTCACCTACCAAACAGCATCAAAAGCTTGACAGATAGCCAACCAACATTTAAAAATAGATGAAAAGAATTTCTGGATGACAACCCTTTCTACTCATTGGCTGAATTTTTAGATATAAATTAAGGGAAAAAAAAACTTAAACATTAGTGTCATGCAATATTTTGTGTAATGTAATATCTTGTACAGACATATTTTATTAACCTGACACGTTCCACATCATTACGAAGTGTCGTATTCATGATCTATGCAACAAGTATTAATCTAATCTAGTCTAATCTAATCTAATCTAATCTAATCGAATGGCGCTATGGTTGGCCCGCTAGATGGCGCTGCCATAGGTCACACGGATATCAACTGCATTTTTTAAGTAGGAACCCCCATTTTTATTATATATTCGTGTAGTACGTACAGATATATGAATGTTTTAGTTGGACCACTTTTTTCGCTTTGTGACAGATGGCGCTGTAATAGTCACAATCGTGTAAGTACGTGGTATCACGTAACATTCCGCCAGTGCGGATGGTATTTGCTTCGTGATACATTACCCGTGTTAAAATGGACCGTTTACCAATTGCTGAAAAGGTCGATATCGTGTTGATGTATGGCTATTGTGATCAAAATGCCCAACGGGCGTGTGCTATGTATGCTGCTCGCTATCCTGGACGACATCATCCAAGTGTCCGGACCGTTCACTGGATAATTACGTTATTTAAGGAAACAGGAAGTGTTCAGCCACATGTCAAACGTCAACCACGACCTGCAACATATGATGATGCCAAAGTAGGCATTTTAGCTGCTGTAGAGGCTAATCCGCACATCAGTAGCAGACAAATTGCGCGAGAATCGGGAATCTCAAAAACGTCGGTGTTGAGAATGCTACATCAACATCGATTGCACCCGTACCATATTTCTAAGCACCAGGAATTGCATGGCGACGACTTTGAACGTCGTGTACTGTTCTGCCACTGGGCGCAAGAGAAAGTACGGGACGATGACAGATTTTTTGCACGCGTTCTAGTTAGTGACGAAGCGTCATTCGCCAACAGCGGTAACGTAAACCGACATAATATGTACCATTGGGCAACGGTAAATCCACGATGGCTGCGACAAGTGGAATATCAGTGACCTTGGCGGATTAATGTATGTTGTGACATTATGGGAGGAAGGATAATTGGCCCCCATTTTAACGATGGCAATCCAAATGGTGCAATGTATGCTGATTTCCTACGTAATGTTCCACCGATGTTACTACAAGATGTTTCACTGCATGAGAGAATGGCGATGTACTTCCAACATGATGGCTGTCCGGCACATAGCTCGCGTGCGGTTGAAGCGGTATTGAATAGCATATTTCATGACAGGTGGATTGGTCGTCGAAGCACCTTCGCCGGATCTGACGTCCTCGGATTTATTTCTGTGGGGAAAGTTGAAAGATATTTGCTATCGTGATCCACCGACAACGCCTGACAACATGCTTCAGCGCATTGTCAATGCATGTGCGAACATTACGGAAGGCGAACAACTCGCTGTTGAGAGGAATGTCGTTTACACGTATTGCCAAATGCATTGAGGTTGACGGACATCATTTTGAGCATTTATTGCATTAATGTGGTATTGGCAGGTAATCACGCCGTAACATCATGCGTTCTCAAAGCGATAAGTTCACGAAGGTACTTGTATCACATTGGAACAACCGAAATAAAATGTTAAAACGTCCATACGTTCTGTATTTTAATTTAAAAAACCTACCTGTTACCAGCTGTTCGTCTAAAATTGTGAGCCATATGTTTGTGACTATTCCAGCGCCATCTATCACAAAGCGAAAAAAGTGGTCCAACTAAAAAATTGATATTTCTTTACGTACTACACGAATATGTAATAAAAATGGGGTTCCTTTTTAAAAAAACGCAGTTGATATCCGTTTGATCAATGGCAGCGCCATCTAGCGGGCCTACCATAGCGCCATCTGGTTTCCCCCTTCAAGCCAGACAAGTTTCGTTATTTGTAGTTTTTTCGTTTGACGCTTATTTCGTGAGATATTTGGGCCGGTCACGATCAGTGGACCACCCTGTATATCCAAAGGAACAGACAATGCTTACTGTTTATAACCGTATTAAACCATGAAATGTAATCGCAACACGGTACCACGAGAGCTGTACAATTTACGATAACTAGTTGTCCCAGTCTGGGCCATTTCCCGCTTTACACGAGCCGTCGCTTTAAGCTCTTCGGCTATCCGCGCACACTTCACGGACAGACCCAAACTTCCATACGTCCCAGTGTCTGCTTCCCAGTTTGCTCTCTCAGTTATGTAATTCCCGCACAGGGGGAGACTAATTTAGTTTTCTCGTCAGATTACCTTGCCTTTGGCGTAAAATACATTAGTGCAGTGTCAGAATTGTCAGTATTTGGTAGTTTCTACAAAGTTCGATGCAGTGTTCCTTCGAACATGCGTGCGTTGCACCGAACATTACAGAAACTGTCAAATACTGATAATACACTAATGTATTTCATGCCAAAGCCAAGGCGCTCTCACGATAAAACTAAATACGTCTCTCGTTGTGCGGGAATCCTATAATTGTGCGAGCAAACACTGGCACATATGGAAGTTCGGACCTGTCCGTGAAACAGGCTCGAATAGCCGAAGTTCTTAGAGCAATCGCTCACGTAAATCGGGGTTCGATTCCCTTTCCGATAAAAAGTTTCATTTGTTTCCAATAAATTGTGTAGCTGTTGTGGTACCATAGTCGCAGTTTGCAAATACATTTCATGATGTATTGGTGAAAAGGCTCTTCGGAGGGGTTGCTCAGTAGGGCGACAGTTATGGTTCCTAGTTCAGCATCATTACTCTCTGGAATCAATGCTGTTGAAACTGAAATTTATCTCTCTTATATGGTAAATTATATGGCTCAATAAAACGAGATTCATTAAAGAAAAACAGGGAATGTCAGACTTTCGCTAGCGGCAACGCTCACGCCCCTAGGAACAATGTGTAATCTCGTGTTGACTGAGGAGATTAGGTGCATCTTCTTCAAGGAAACCATATTGCCATTTGCACTAATCGATTCTGCATCTACCCATATACTCCACAAATCGCTGTGAAGTGCACAGCAGAGGATACTTCTCACTGTATCAGCCCGCATCTCGTGGTCGTGCGGTAGCGTTCTCGCTTCCCACGCCCGGGTTCCCGGGTTCGATTCCCGGCGGGGTCAGGGATTTTCTCTGCCTCGTGATGGCTGGGTGTTGTGTGCTGTCCTTAGGTTAGTTAGGTTTCAGTAGTTCTAAGTTCTAGGGGACTGATGACCATAGATGTTAAGTCCCATAGTGCTCAGAGCCATTTGAGCCATCACTGTATCACATACTCCAGGCTGTTTCGTTTTCATTGCTGTGGAGAAAAATGATTGTTTAAATGCCTCTTTGTGTTTCGTAATCGGTCTAAGCTTGTCTTCTCGATTCCTAGGGACTGTACTACATTACTGTGTTCCTTACTTAATACTGGTTCTTGAAGCTTTGTAATTAGGATTTCGAAGGACTGTTGACTTCTGTCTGCAAGCATCTCCTAATTCAGGTTTTTCAGCTTCTCCGTGACGCTCTTCCATGGGTCAGATATCCCAGTGATCACTCGTGCGACCCTTTTTCGTTTACGTTCCATAGCGACTGTTACTCCTATTTCGTGTGGATTCCAAACACTTGAACATTGTTTTAGGATGGCTCGCACCAGGGTTTCATGAGTAAACTTCTTTGTGGAGTGACAACATTAATCTAGTTTTCTACAAACGAGCCGCATTCTGTTACCTGCTTTATATAGGAGATGATACTGTGATCGCAAGATATTACGGTCATGTGCATCGTGGGGTTTATAATCTTACATTTCTAAACGTTTACAATAAACTGTCAGTCTTGATATCCTTTCAAAGATCAGCTTTTTTAGGTAATAATTCTATACATATAACTGCTTCACCTGCAAAAAATTGAGGTTACCGTTAATACTGTCTTGTCAGGACAGTCCCCTGGAAAAGCCTGAAGTTACTTCCTTCCTCTGTCTGTGACACACTATCCAAGATAACACGCTGCGTCTTCCCTACCAAGATATTCTCAATCCAGTTACAAATTTCGGTTGATATCCGATATGGTCGTACTTCCATTAATAGACGTCTGTGCTGTACTGAGTCAAATGCTTTTCGTAAAACTCACCATACTGCCCCGACCCATGGCTTCCAGGATGAGATGTGACAAAAGCGCGAGAGTTTGGCATTAACGACGGTCACGGAATCCACGCACCTTGACCTAAAAGGGGTCATTCCTTTCAAGATGTTCTAAACAGAAGGACGTCAAAGATAGTGAATGGTAGTTTTGAGGTTTAAATATGCTATCCTTCTTGAAGACATGTGTTACTTGGGCATTTTCCAGCTCATGGGCACAGGTTTTGTTCGAGTGGTGTACAGCAAATAATGGTTAAACAGGGGCTAACTGAGCCTCAAATACTGTATAGAATCTGATAGAGATTTCATAGCAGCCTGGAGCATTGTTTGAGTGTAGTTACTTCAGTTTTCTTTAGACACCGATTAAACTATCTCAATTGTCTTCGCAATGGTACAAAAATGAAACTGGATGAATATACCTAGATCTTCCTTTGAAAAAGAACATTCGAAAGGGGAATACGATATTTATGAATTTCCTTTGCTATCCTCAATTTCATTGTCTGTGCCTTCTATGAGAATTTGGTTACTAATTTTGGTGCCACTGACAGCTTTTACATATGATCGCAGTGTCTTTGGGTTTTGCGAAAGGACTTCCTATAAGATTCTGCTACAGCAGGCACTGAAATCTTCACTCATTATCCTTCAGGTATCCAAACTTGATTTACCTAGTATCCCTCTATTTATACTGCTATACTTTGTTATACATCTACCGTTTCTTTTGAAGATTCGTTGCAGGGACTACGTGCCTTGGAGGCCCATTTAGTTACAAACTTTGCTACTAGGTAAAAATGTTTATGTCACAGTTCCTCTACATGTTTCTGACCAGAGCTGAACGTTTCAAATTCCTCGTTGACATATGGCATTACTGCCTATTTATCTAGTTGACTGAGCATGTAAATCTTACTACTTATTTTGTTGCCTCTAGTTTCTTGGTAATCGTTACTGCTACAATCGCTTCATGGTCACTAAAACTAGTTTCAACATGAAAACTCTAAAAAATGTCAGGTCTGTTTGTTTCCATGATCTGTCTGAAGCTTTTGGTTACCATTCTGGTGTTTCTTGTGATCAAAATATGTATACTTATGTGTATAGTATGTCAAAATTTGGATTTGGAACAAAAAAGAAGGGAGGTTACTGTGAGGAAACACTAAATGGCTACGCTACGAATGATCATCCTCGTTGTCATGATGCGAACACATCTTGACACTTTTTTAATATTCTCGGAAATTTTCGCATTTAACGAACATGAATCAACTGGGCAGCATCAAAGATTTTTCTATAGTTTCTCGTAATCTGCACGAAACGCTCAGTACATCTTCAGAATTTAATTGTGTAGAAAGCTACCCATCTTGACGCAGTATATGAGACACATATGACTCATATACTGCTAATTTACAGTCCGCTGGGGTCCTGTTGCCCCTGTGCTGCATGTATTAATTACATCATTTGCCCGGTTGTCTTTCTTTGGCTCGGTTCATTAATCTTTGATAAGCATTACTAGTCTATCAAAACTATCTGTGTCAGTAGCCGGCCGGATTGGCCGTTCGGTTCTAGGCGCTACAGTCCGGAACCGGGCGACCGCTACGGTCGCAGGTTCGAATCCTGCCTCGGGCATGGATGTGTGTGATGTCCTTAGGATAGTTAGGTTTAATTAGTTCTAAGTTCTAGGGGACTGATGACCTCAGAAGTTAAGTCGCATAGTGCTCAGAGCCATTTGAACCATTTTGTGTCAGTGCCTTGTGACCAGAATTACTTACTTTTCTGTCGAGACACCTTGA
The DNA here is from genome assembly GCF_021461395.2 of Schistocerca americana. Taxonomy (NCBI): domain Eukaryota; kingdom Metazoa; phylum Arthropoda; class Insecta; order Orthoptera; family Acrididae; genus Schistocerca; species Schistocerca americana. The sequence continues at coordinate 287,676,805 of NC_060130.1, forward strand.
AATGTTTCTGAATAAACGTAAAAGGTGAAAAGTTTCGCCCTTAATATCAATGCTAATTTTTAATTATTTACTACGTTTAACTGTCATACTGTGGCGAACGTTAATTTTTTCCATCAGTGTTCAATTTGCTGACAGTAAAAATATCACGGTCTGTCCTACGGTTCGGCATAACATTCCGTTGCACAGTATACTGAACACGATTTTTATTGCACGTTATTTTCAAATAATATAAATAAGTCCTGCCTCATTTCTTGCAACTGATAAATAGAGAAATAGTAGAGAAATTGGCTTTCCTGATTATTTTGGAAGTAACTTTGAGCCTCTCAGTTTTATACAGCTCAGGAGCTGCATAATCTGAATTTATGTATGAGGAATATGAGCAACAAATTTTTGGACGTAGAAGGAAAAAGTCATTTATCTGATGACAGACTGTACAAGGAGAAACTAGAATTCACTAAGTAATTCAGTATAAGAATTATCGAATTTTCTCTAAGGGGCAACATAAGTAAAACTAAGAACCTGAAAAAGCACTGACAGGCAGTGCACAACCTATGAAAATTAGTAATATTATCGAAAGAATTGTGTATAACACTGTTATGTTATCAGAACTACATTATAGCGCCCCCAGCGCAAAGAGGGGCGAGAACGACCCAGGATGCAGGGGAGGTGGGAACTCAGGAGGTTCCATAGAAAGACAGTTTCCAATGTAACAAGTTCTTTAATGACACATCTCCGCTGCTTGATCCACCGCGTCAGTGGCCGGATGGCCGCTGAACTCTGTTGGAATGGCTGCCTGCACGCCCCATAATGCTGTGTCGGAGTCTCCATGGAGAGCTGGCAGCCTTGTTCAGAAGTTGACCATGCTGTTTCCGTGCCAGCGGCGTGTCCTCAATGCTGTTATATCTGCTACGGCCCCAGGCGTCGCCCCGCTGTCATGACGGTGGATGTCCACCGTGATGAGACGCCCCTTCCGCAATGGAAATAGATGGCTGGCGTGCAAAAAAGTGAGCTGCTGCGCCCTGGGGCAGGATTCGGGCGTGATGCTGGTGTTCACTTGAGATGGCCAGCTGCATCGTTGCGCTAAGTCTGATGAAGGATTTTGTGCACGAAAATGCTGCCCTGCCGTGGCCTCAAACCGGAGACTTCGACTGGCAGGTCCGTGTGACGACCGCTCCCGGCACAACCCCGTGATCCTGGTTATGGCAATTTAACTTTCATTGCTAGTCCCACTGCGACCTTTTCTCTTAACCCTAAATTTACATTTTTTTCTGCATTCGCAGTATAATGTTACTCTCTCATTGTTGCTTATGCCCAATGGATCCACTCTACTGGAATCTGGATTATTTGTGGTTTATGCTGTCGGTCGGCACTTTGCCTCAAAGGAATGAAACAGAGTTAGAGCCATTGTGGCTGTTGGTACTGCGCCACTGAAATTCACAGTCATACGTCATTGTCCTTCTCTGAACTGGTCGACGTGCCGCATTAACTGCACGGCGCTAAATCAGTCCAGACCATGGATTAGGCCACGTTCTAGAGTATGATTCAGGAATGTTATATTCAGTGCTGGCAATATTTCAAAGGTAAATCTGCCCAAAACAACTATGGTTGTGAGATGTTCACTTGCGTCATTCCCGTGATCGTGGGTGGTAGATGGAAGTTTGGCCGTGCTATGTCGCACGCAATCCCACTGAGTAATAACCCACTTCTCTTAAGTTCTGTTTTTCTGGTTGCTATGAGTGCTCCTAACAATTGACCACTTATCATGTCATCATAAGCCAAGTAAACCTGCTTGCTGGAAAAGCAGTCTTGGTTCTACTATATCCCTTGGACAATCTAGTCCTTTCTGTACGAGTTAGAACAATTGTGATTCTAGTGCGAGTCGTTTACGAGATATCGTATTTTGAAAAGTTTCAACACCAACACTTGTTTGTACCATTAAATCTGCGTGGTTCCTAGTAACGACCTTGTTATGTTTGCTTATACTGTGTCTGTGTGCTCTTTGAGTGCATTGCGACTTGCTTGTCAGTTAGTCTGTGACAGTCCAGGCAGGACGTTGTGAGTGGCCGATAGGATTTACCAATGCAGAAAAAGCCGACATGCTCATCATGTATGGAGAGTGTAGAAAGAATGCAGTTTGTTCGTGTATGATGATGGTGCAAGATATCCAAATAGAAGTCAACCATATCGGAAATTGTTTATTAACCTCTTCAATCAGTTAAGCGAAAGTGGTAGTGTAACACCTAGACAGCGTAACAGAAGGAAAAAAGTGACTACAGAAGAGGGGGAAATTAATGTTCTTGCCGCTGTTTCTGTTGATCCACACGTTACTTCCCTCGCAATCACACGAGTAAGTGGCATGAGTCAGCGAAGTTTTCTACGCATTCTCCATCGATGTATGTTCCCTCACTACTACATCTTTCTTCATCAAGAGCTACATGGAACCCATTATGAGAATCTTGTTAACTTTTGTTCATGGGCATTAAGACAGAATACTCCAGATGTGTCAAGTTCAGTGAAGAAGCCACATTTACCAATCACGGTCGGCCGCTGTGGCCGAGCGGTTCTGGGCGCTTCAGTCCAGTTCTAAGTCTAGGGGACTGATGACCGCAGATGTAAAGTCTCGTAGTGCTTAGAGCCATTTGAACCAATCATGGCCAGGTAAATCGCCGAAATATGCATTATTGGTCTGTTAACAACCCCCGTTGGCTTCATCAGTTGGAACGTGGTGTGTAAACGTGTTGTGTGGGGTAGTGAACCTTCAGCTCATAGGCCGGTTTTTCAAAGACGGAATACTGAATGCGCATAAGCATCGCAGCCTCCTAACATACTGTGCATGGGGGCTTAATTATAAAGAATGCAAATATTTTTAATTTTTTGATTTAGTAGCTGTCTGTTCGGTTACGCTGTCTCGTAAACTGTTGGCCCTGACTAGTATTTGTACGCAATCTGACTGCATAGAATAACAACAAAGAATGAAAGAAAATTTTCGTTAACACAATTAATTAATTAAGTCCCCAGCAACTATAAAACCTACGAAACCAAAACACAAGTGTAATTGTTCTGTGTATGGGAGTGTGATTTAACGTACACATCTGGCACGGTTCTTCTTCAACAAGACAAGAAATTTTAAATACCATTTATACTGAAGTAATTAAAAAAAATAGAAATACTATAATTGCGTAAGGAAACCAGAATTACACTCTAATACAATAACACAAGCCAGATGCTTTGTTGACTGAACCTGTAATGACGCATTATATAAGACATTGAAATAATAAGAAGAAAAGGGAATTTTTTTTTTTACCTTCATATATATTGACGAAAAGCACTCTGATCATTACAATACCTCCATTAGAACAACATCTGCTGTCTATCCCATCAAACAACTGCATAAAACATGGAACAAGCACTCCCTACTACAACATCTCAACACCGACTCTCTACCACCTCTCAACAAGCTCTCTCCACTACGACTTCTCGACAAGCACCCTTCACTACGACATCTCAGCAAGCACACTACTACGAGTTCTCGACAAGCACTTTTCACTACGACATCTCAGCAAGCACTCACTACTACCACATCTCGACCAGAACTGCCAGTGGAGGCGGCTGAATAATACTCTTTGGCGCAATCTCTGGCGCTGTGGCTCAGTGTAGCCACGTTTCATATGCCCTTCCTCCACGGGCCAGAATTTGATGGTATTTTTGCCAGCATTGGTGGTGAAAATACCACCAAATTCGTCCACAAAAATACAGGCAAAAATAAAAGATAATATTAATACGTAAATATCACATAATTAGATAAAATTTTGGCTTTGCACTGACCTTTCAATAACCTAATATATAAAATACAGTAAGCAATACAAATTCTTTCATACATGTGACTTTACATAATAGTTTACACAATACACTAAAAATCAGTTTATACAAATGTTCACATAAAATGCTTTCAATGATTAAAAAAAAACAAGTAATTGATAGTTCCAGCAGTAGCACCCAGCAATGGTCAACAGGTGCAGACACCAACAAGTGACATCATTCAGTAGAAGCAGTTCCATCAGTGGCACCCAGTAATGTTGACAGGTGCAGACACCAACAAGTGACATTATTTCAGTAGAAGCAGTTCCATTAGTGACACCCAGCAATGTTGAACAGGTGCAGGTACCAACAAGTCACATTATCTCAGTAGAAGCAGTCCATCAGTGGCACCCAGTATTGTTGAACAGGTGTAGACACCAACAAATGACATTATCTCAGTAGAAGCAGTCCATCAGTGGCACCCAGCAATGTTGAGCAGGTGCAGACAGCAACAAGTGATATCATTTCAGTAGAAGCAGTTCCATCAGTGGCACCCAGTAATGTTGAGCAGGCGCAGACAGCAGTCCATAATATTCACTGTCACTAATCACACTGTTCATCAGAGTTTATATGCAGAAATATGTCCTAGTGGCACCAATCATGAAGAAAAAGTGCAAGTAACAGTCCATAATATTCACTATCACTAATCACACAGTTCACGCATGAACAATAGTTTGAATGCACACACAATCGCTTTTACAAAATTATTCTCAATGCTCTTACACTAAACATACAAATTATAACAAACACACAAATGATATCAGATAATTGTCATCTTAACTATTACAAATGCACAAATATCAGTAAACCTATAATATTTATGAGTGTCAGTGCAAACCACTACAAACAAGTAAGATAATATTTAGGAGATAGGTCGGTACCAATTTGGGATTGGGAAAGGAAAACACACAAAACACACTCACTCATCTTTCGTCCACATTAGTGCTACTGTGTAATTGAATAGTGTTAACTGTGTAAATACAATTCTGTCAAAGATTTGATGCTCAACTTGTGTATCAAGTAGTAGTGGCACAGTGTATAACAGTCAATAATAGTTAGTCAACGTCATAGTCATCATGTCAAGACCAATGTTTGCCAAGCCAGATCAAAATGTACGGTTGCTGAACAACTGTCAGTGTGCCAAGATATGCAAATACTTCCTCTCTCCAAAAAAAAGTATATACTGCTTAGTGATTTAACAAAGTGTGTGTGTAGACTATCTTCCTTCTACTTGAGTGTTCTAGTCTGCCAACTTCATCTTCCTTGTTCCATATAAACCAACAAAAAAAAATATGCTCCTCACTTACTTTGCCTCTTATCCATCAAAACTCCAATAATCATCAGCATCACATAATCTCAATACTTCAATAATGCCTCTTACGTCGATACATATAAATCTTATCATCAATATCATTTACCTTACCTCTTGTCCACCAAAACTCCAATAATCATCAACTTCACATAATTTCAATACCTCAATAATACCTCTTCAATACATCGATACATATAAACCTTATCGCTAATATCATTTCACTTCCATAACAACTCTTTCCTCTAATCAGTCTCCTCGAACAAGTACAGATAAAATTCTAGTGCAAACTTCAATTCATCATCACATACAATCCGAAGACACAATGTCCACACACAACCTCTGTGTAGTCCACCTGACCCATATCTTCTACTCATTATGAATCATAAAATACATTTTGGTTACCTTGTTCATCATTAAATAAAAGAAATGCATACATGACCTCTAACAGACTTTAGTTCGAATAACTCTCAGTAATTAAGTACGATTACGGAGTGTGAATGATCATAATATTTCACAGTGTGTACACCACTTCAAGAATCATGGCAGAAGCAAACATGTGGAGTATTTTTTTGTGTCAAGTGTCACTTACTATTTCAATTGCTCACGAAGAATGCAGTGTAATAACTGTCAATGGTCTAAACCTAATGTTGGTATGTCATGTCGTTAGCTTCCTTCCTAGTAACATAAATTTATACAGCTTCCATAAAACCTCCAGCTCATGTGACTTCTATCAAGTTTCTTGTATTAATGTCGTTCGTCGAATTACAGCAGTTCATTTTCTTATCTTAAAATATAAGGCACTGAGCGTAAGCAAAACATGCAATAGCGAGTAAATATACCAGTAGAGAACAGAATGTCAACAAGTGGATGCAGCACAATTCCTACAACGAGGCTCTGCCAAGCGAACAATCTATAATTGATACCATAGTGTGACCTAAACTCCATGTTCATACACAGTATGTGAGCATTTCTATATACCTAATTAAAGAGTAATTATGACAACAAACAGAAACGTGTAAATATGCAATCCATACGCAAAGCAGCAAATATATATCTTACATAACAAACAGGTCATTAGCATCATATCAGCATAAGCAAATAAATGTTCATATGTAATCTTAATAAGTAAACATGAAGGCGCAAGCAGATAAATCACAAAGTATAACTTACATACCTAACCACATCAGCACAATTAATCAGGTGACAATTATAATTTAAATAAATAAGCACAGCAGGCACATAATAGAAAAATATGACATCAGAGAAAAAGCAGTGCAGCCAAGCGATGCATAATATACACAAGTAACAACCCTGTCCATTAATAAAACATTGTCAAATTCAGCAAATGTACACAAGCACGTCGCTTCACAAGTAAATTCATAGAACATAAAATTTAGCACAAAGTATAAATCACGTAATCGCGAGCAGCAAATTACGTCTAAAGTACGTACCTAAGTGGAAATATGTTTCCTGAAAAATAAACTCAATTAATAGTTACCATTTTAGTTTATTAGTTTCTTCTTCGAAATTACATTCTTCCTGAAATTTTCTCGATACCAAGTCCTCTTAACGTTGGACACACACAGAATTTACCTGAAGTTCTTAAATATTTTATACAACCGTATCCTGAAAAATACTGAACGTTAATAACATAATTTATCAAGTCACTATAGCTTTATATTGAATTTAATCAGAGAAATTAAACTGTGTTTTTGTTTACGGCTGTCAGTGCATTCGCACTGAGCGCTCGATCAGCTGTAGGCGCGTGACGCAGGAAGTAATTGTTTGCGGTCAACGACTGCCTTGTGCGGCGCGCAGACTTTACTGTTGCTTTGAGTATGTGCCGCCGCCAAAACACATCGCGGTATCCTTGTATTCTCCGTGTGTTTACATGTAGCTGTTAGTTTCTCACAAGTATGTCATTCCACAAAAATTTTAACTTTTGATATGTGATGTATTCCCTTAGAGCGCCGAGATTTAAAAGTTTCTACTTCGACAGTGTTATCATGAATGATTTTGCGAACCCTATATGGACCGTTATAAAGCAGAAAAAATTTGCGACACAATCCCTTTCCTTTGTGAGACAAAAGGTGGGACTTAATTAACACCTTTTGACCAACTGACAAGATTTTTAAACGACCAGGACGCTTAGCTGATTTCTCTCTTCTAGCAGCCGCAGATGCAATATTTCGCAGAGCCAGGTTGACAACTTCAGAATGCCGCAGTTTCCGTGTAGGCGGAAAAGGAACGATTTCAGAAATGCGATTTGTCAGTGCTTTGTTTTTTAATATCAGTATAGGCGGTAAAGAAGTTGAGTCATTAGGAAGTTCATTCAGATTGTTTTGAAAAATATGAAGATACTGATCCCAAGTTCTGTGATTCTGATGACAATAAAGACGACACAATTTATTGATTTCCTTCATCCATCTCTCTGAAGCGTTAGATTGAGGGTGAAAGAGTGAATTGAAAATTAATTTAATTTTACGACGCCGTGAAGTACGAAGCCAAATTTTAGAACGAAACTGTGATCCATTATCTGATATAACCTTATCAACATGACCCACTTCTGTAAGAAAATGTTTGATGAAAGCATTAGATACTGAACGAGCTGTTGCTTTGCGTAAAGGTGTAAAACACACATATTTTGATGTCAATTCCACTGCTACAAAAATGTACGCAAAACCATTAGTAGAACGAACCACTGGGCCGAACAAATCGACTGCAGCCACGTCTTTTAATTTCGCTGGAATGATAGGAAACAACGGTGCTCTGTGAGAAATAGTTGGCGGCTTAGCCTTTTGACATAATTTGCATTTGGCAAGAACAGATCGGCAATAGTTTTCTGCACTACAACGCCGTTATCTTCTATCTCTCGAAATAAATGTGCACCTAGGCCTTTGTATGATGAGTCCGTCGCCAAACAAAAATCTTTAGTTAAATCCGGATGTGAAATAAGTGGAGCAGCAACTAAAGCATCACGAAGTTGTTCAAATTCTGACTGAGCTTCCTCATCCCAGCACCAATTAGAATTCTTTCCAGATAGTTCGCATAAACGAGGTGTGGCCAATTCGTCCAATCTAACAAAGCGTCTAAGAAAATTACAGACACCAAGGAAACTACGAACATCACGTTTTGTGGTAGGAACAGCATACTTACGAATAGCGTCTAATTTCTCTGGATCAGGAAGAATACCTTCTGTAGAAATAATGTGACGGAGAAATTTCACCTGAGAACGACCAAATTCAGATTTTTCCAAGTTCACAGTAATGCCAACTCTTACAAAGATACGTAATAATGAATCCAAAATTTTGTTATGCTCACTCCAAGAACGTTTAGCAATAAGAATATCGTCAACATATGGAGTAATATTGTCACGAAGATAAACAGGTAAAATTTCGATTAAACTACGAATGAATGCTGCAGAAGATACAGTAAGTCCAAACGGTAATTTCTGAAACTGGCAACAGTTACCAAAGGCTAAAAAGGCAGTGTATTTTCTACAATCAGGGTGGAGTTCTATTTGCCACAAACTTGCGCGCATATCAATCGTGGATAAAACTTTAACTCCATGGAAATGTTGAAGAAGTTCATCTAAATTTTGTGGACGGTCAGTTTCGGGAATGATGATATTATTTATCTGTCTGGATTCCAGAACCAAACGAATTCACCCATCTTTTTTAAGAACGACGTGTAATGGGCTGGTATAAGGACTGACTGCTGGCTCAATAATGCCCTGATCTAACATGTATTGAAGTTCATTCTTAACCTTGTCTCTGTAAGCCAAAGGAATAGCGTACGTTTTTCCTCGAAATGGTGTGTGTTCTTTTACTTTAAATAGATATTGTAGGCCTTGTATAGTTCCTGTGTGATGACTAAATACTGTAGCATGTGAAGTCAAAATGTGGTACAGCTCTTCTCGTGCAACGTCATCTGGCACTTCAGCTTTCTTAACCTTTTCATTAATTAATTCTTCACTATTAATTATATCATCCATCGCGTCTCTGTATCTATTGTGATTGTCATGAATAAACACACTGTCGTCATAATGCTCAAAGAAAACATCAGAAGTAAGAAACCTTAAACATTTTGTATCTGATTCAGATCTTGCTAAACACTCGAAAAATTTCAAACATATCGGCATTCCGGCAACAGTCAAATTCACACTTCCTTCTTTAAAATTCAAAATTAACTTATGTGCGTTAAGAAACTCTATACCTAATATAATTTGTGTGTTGAGTAATGGAACAATAATAAAATTACCAGAAAATTCGTATCCTTGACAAATGAAATTTAAGTTGGTCTGTTGTTTGACTTCCACACTTTTTCCAGAAATCGCTCCTCGAATTGTAGTTTTAGATACAGGTAACACAGGACAAGCAATAGTTCTTACACATATACGAAAAACTGATTCACTAATGACATTCAGTGGGCTGCCAGAATCTAAAACAGCAGTGAACTTATTCTTACCCACACATACTTCAATAACAGGATGTAAAAATGCGTCTAAATTATTTTCCTTTTCGTCTAGCAAAATGTCTCTCATGTCTTCCAGGCGTACGTAGTGTAAAGTCGTAGTGTCATTACTTTCTGAACCGTCTATATTGCTGCCAGAAGCCGAAGCTGCAAGTCATTGTCGATTGTTTGCGTCACGTCTTTGATTATTCGCGTCATTTCGCGGATCAATTTCTACGATTTGCACTTGTCTCTCTGAAGTTCTGTCACGTGGAGGATGCCAGTTAGGTCCTTCCTGCCTGTTAGATGCAAATTCTTGGTTGTGTCTATTATTAAAATTTCTGTTTTCCTGTCTGTCTGCGTAACTACTTCTTGTGTAATTTCGACTGTCACTTCTGAAATTATTGTTGTATCTACTACCCTGGTTATTTCTGAAGTAAGAATTTCTATTACTGTATGAATAATTTCTGTCTTGATGATACCGATTACTGTTTCCGTATGATTGATCATTCCGGTAGGAATTACCGTTATTATAATTGTCTGTGTAATTTCTGTTAGAACGTCTGTTATTGTCATAAGGCTGGTATCTATTGTCCTGTCTGTTTCGTCTGTCATTCTCAAAATTACCGCTATAACGTCCGTTCCGATCACTATCCCTTTTCTCTGAAAATCTATTGTAATTACTGTTACTGAAAAAATTACAAGAAGTCCCGTCGACGTTGTCATACTCAAGTTCTTGTAGCAAAGTCTTAAAAGTCTCAATGTCGTCTTTACATCTTCCGGCTAAAGCAATTTGTCTTATTGATTGTGGCAGCTTAGTTAAACAAATGCGAATTAGTTCAGTCGGGCTATAAGGGTTGGACAGGAATTGATTCTTTCGAATCATGTCTTCAAAGTATTCTGCCGGCGTGCGGAACTCAGACTGTTTAAAATTACGCTGCATAATAAGACTGTGTTTGACTCTGTCTTGCGTGTTTTCGGACCAATATGCCGATAGAAATGCATGATAAAAATCATTTAGATTATTACAATCTCTAATGAGTGCGCGCATCCGCGTCGCCGGTTCGTTTTCTAAATATCCACACATAAATTTCAGTTTGTGACTTAGTGGCCAATTTTGTGGGAGTGCGTACACAAATTGATCTAACCATGAACATGGATGTATGTCATTCTTAGAATTGCGGAAGATCTTAAATTTCCGAACACTCAAAAAGTGTTTATAGTCATAGTTTTCGCCTCGTGGCGACAAAGACCTACCGCGTCTGTCCCAGTCCCAATGTTGATTATTGTCAAGTTCGCGCGCCTGGCGCTCTCTTGTTGCATCCCGTAAATGAAACAAATTATTTTCTTCAAACCCCTCTGGTATCTGTGATTCTAAATTTCTTTTGCTGTCTTTTCCTACGATTTCGCCTTCAATTTGTTTGACTTGCTTTTTTAATGCCTCAAATTCCCTTTTCACGCGTTCATTAAACTTTCCCTGATTTTCAACATGCTTATTTATGTTCTGGTACTCTTCGGTTTCTGCAAATGGTAATGGAGCTGTATCATCCGAATCTCTGTCCCCATGTAAACTAAGACTTGTCAATTTATCTGAAATCTCCTCATCTCTTTCCGATAAGTCACCTATTTTTTTCTTTCTGTTTATTTACGTCTTCCGTAAGTGTCGCGACTCGGGTTTCAGTATTGACACATTTGGTAGTTAACTGTTCATATTGTTGTGTTAGATTATTTATTCTGTCATTTGGTACGGATTCCTCAATTCTCTCAAATATTTCTTCCTTATCGTGTACACGTTGTAAATTTAACTCTGAAAATTTCTATACTATCACGCGATCTCTTTCCTCCTGTTCTCTATCCTGTTCCCTTTGTCTAATCTCTACTGCAATTAATCTATTATTGTGAGCATTCAAAATCGGTTGTACTTCTTCTCTAATTTCTTTCTTTAATTCATCTTTCATGTTTTTGAAACATGTCCCTATTCGTGAATCTAACCGTGTTTCCATTGTTTCCATCTCTGTTTTAATTGTTCCTATTTGTGATCCCACTGTTTTTAAATCAGATCCCAACTGTGATCCCAGTGAGTCTAACCGCATTTCCATTGTTCCCATCTCAGTTCTAATTGTTCCTATTTGTGATCCCACTGAGTCTAACCATGTTGCCAAAGTTCCCATCTCTGTTTTAAATTCAGATCCTAACCGTGTTTCCATTGTTCCCATTTGTGAGTCTAACCGAGATCCCAAATTTAATATTGCATCCATCAACTGCCCCATATTAAATGGTTCAAAATTCTTTTCGCCCCTAACATTTCCCGCAGAACTAACTTCCTTCTGCATAGCCATAAAGCTATCTGTGTTCGATACTATTCCAGAATCTTCTGTCGTTAATCTCGGATTCTGTGAATTTTCTGATTGAGAAAAATTTTGAAATGGTTCCGGACTATTTTCCCGACTTATTAAATTGTTTTCCACTTCATTATTCAACATACTGTTCTCCTGTGTTGGCGAGTTCGCCATGTCAACAATTTCGTCATTCTGACTATCCATCATTTTTGCCTTTTTCATAGATCACGTAATCATTTTCAAAACATACAAAACTGGTCACTGTACGAAAGTTACACACAATGACTCTTTATCTCCAACAATACCATTTACACGAAATGTTTCCTTCAAACACGATTAACGAACAATTGAAATAATTGCACTAAATTGTCAAACCCGTAGACAAGACAACAAAAATTAAATTTTGAAAAATACCATTAGAAGAATGCCAATTACCAAATCTACACATGCAATATAGACTACAATTACTAAACTACAAATTACTACAACAATACTACTGTCTACTATTTTTACAATCAGAAGAATTCCAAGGGACGATCCTGGCAGGGTCGCCACGTGCATGGGGGCTTAATTATATAATGAAAATAATTTTTAAATTTTTAGTAGCTGTATGTCCGATTACGAAGTCTCGTAAACGGTTGGCCCTGACTAGTATTTGTACGCAATCTGACTGCATAGAATAACAACAAAGAATGAAAGAAAATTTTCGTTAACACAATTAATTAATTAAGTCCCCAGCAACTATAAAACCTACGAAACCAAAACACAAGTGTAATTGTTCTGTGTGTGGGAGCGTGATTCAACGTACACATCTGGCACGGTTCTTCTTCAACAAGACAAGAAATTTTAAATACCATTTATACTGAAGAAATTAAAAAAATAGAAATACTATAATTGCATAAGGAAACCAGAATTACACTCTAATACAAGAACACAAGCCAGATGCTTTGTTGACTGAACCTGTAATGACGCATTATTTAAGACATTGAAATAATAAGAAGAAAAGGGAATTTTTTTTTTACCTTCATATATATTGACGGAAAGCACTCTGATCATTACAATACCTCCATTAGAACAACATCTGCTGTCTATCCCATCAAACAACTGCATAAAACATGGAACAAGCACTCCCTACTACAACATCTCAACACCGACTCTCTACAACCTCTCAACAAGCTCTCTCCACTACGACTTCTCGACAAGCACCCTTCACTACGACATCTCAGCAAGCACACTACTACGAGTTCTCGACAAGCACTTTTCACTACGACATCTCAGCAAGCACTCACTACTACCACATCTCGACCAGAACTGCCAGTGGAGGCGGCTGAATAATACTCTTTGGCGCAATCTCTGGCGCAGTGGCTCAGTGTAGCCACCTTTCAACCGTTTCCCACGGATGATAGAAGATGTTCCTCTGCATACTAGGAGTAATCCCTGGCACCAACATGATGGCTGACCTACCCATAGTGCAAGAAGTACTATAGTGTGTCTTCACGAATTGTTTCAGAATCATTTGATTGGACGCAGATGACGTGTACCATGGCCGGCATGTTTCGCGTATTTGCGCCTGTAGACTTTTTCGTATGGGAAAGTTGAAAGACAAGGACATACCATCTACACCCAATGATATACAACGACGTATTACTGCAGCGTGCTCGGACATCTCCGCCAAAACACTAAATTCGTTCCATACTGCTGCTGGCGGTGGTCATTTTGAACACAACGTGTGATGGGCAGTTGTTTCGTTACTGATCTGAAGCCACATAACTAGTGTATGCATTGTGTTGTTGTTTACTGTATGCTACCTCAGGTACTGTACAAGTGTCGGTGTGGGAACTTTCCAAAATACGGTATCTCGTAAACGAATCGCACTAGAAACATAAATCATATACTAATATACCCAACTCTTCGTTTGTTAATATGAACAGATACTGTTCCGTTTAAAATGGTGTGTGTTTGCCAGAAAAACACACTTTATAAGTGTTATTCAGTCTGTTTATTGGGTAATAATATGAGCCCCTGACTACCTATCTCTTCTATGAAAACCACCCATCAACAGCACTTTCCATTTCCGCAGTATTTGCAGTTTAAATTTTAGATGATTCGCCCTGTATATAGCAACTGAGATTAACGGTCGCTGATATTAACATCATTTATCATTTATTAGTAGACATAGTTTGTCGACAAGTTCTGACTTTGACTTGGTGAACCATACGTGCAGCAGAAAAATTAACTTTTCAATAGTGACACTTAAAATCCGAAGCCAACATAGATCATGAAGTACTAGCGCGTTACCTCTCTTCCCTGTCGTTAATGAAGTACACGTTATTAATTTAATGAACTAGAATACTGCAGTTTTATAGCTTCTGATTATCGCCAAAACGAGACGAGAACGCAGTTTTAGGAAAGAGCTTTTCTCTCTTTTATCGGATCCGTTAGACGGCTGTGGTCACAGGACGGTAACGAGATACTTTCCTGTGGAATTCGGTAGCTTTTCATTAAAACGCAAATCGCGATTGTTGGGTGCTCCACAAAGAGCGTAGCATGAGTAATATCTAAATGGCGTAATGAGGCGGCTCCTGTTATTTCAGCGAGACATTTACAGCGCGCCCATTAAAGCGGGCCCGGGGAGCGCCGCCTCAAATGTCACGGCTCCGGCCTTCCTCTCCAAACCAACAGTTGCGCGTCGCGCAGTTTACTTACACAAAGTTATTCGCTGCTTTTGTAAATGCAAATATTTTTCCAAACATAGATCCACAAATTACAGGAGAATAGTGCGCAGAGTTAGAAAGTCATCGTTAGCAATGGAAATCGTACGACTCGTGTAGTATATCATCAGCAGCCCTGCATAAATTTCATTCCTCGGGTTCGTAATTTTCAGCAATAAAACTTCCCGTCGCTAAGCCCGACTATTCCCGTTCCTCGCCATAGATTGTAACTTTCTCACGGTAGTCGCTACTGCATATGACCTTCATTTGTGGTAATTAATAGAACAACGACGAACTCACAGGAAGTATCTACCCGTCGTTGTGCATAATGTCCTTGGTCCAGAGTCTCATTTCTCTAAGCGCTATAGCAATACACACACACAAAACACATTACAAGGAACGTTAAAATTTCTTTCTTTCTTAATTAAAGATCTGAAACACTGTGCCATTTTCGAATGGAGTCAGAAACACACTATGCGTAACTAGTACACATATACAGTGAGTAGAGTTGTCTTATGCCATATTTTTTACGTTCGTCGATACCGCTAATATATCTAAAACGGTTCATTAGAGAAAAGTTTTCCTAAACTGACAACTGTTGTAAAAACCAAATTTGTAGTTTGCGCTAAGAGTATTGACTCACTGGAGACAATTACTTAGTACATTAGCAGGCAACCAGATTCATATTGGATTGTAAACCGTAGGGAAAGAAAAAGTTAGGAAAATTTTGTGCCTAGAAAGAGTGGTAAGATAAGAGTTGCAGAATGTCTAAGATGTTAATACCAAATATTTTGCTCTGCGTCGAAGATGTAGAGCACAAATGGATAAAATTCAACCCCATTGTACAGTATGCTTTAAACCAATACGTGCCAAGTAAGGTTGTAAGAAATGGGTGAGGCTCGCCTTAGTTCAGTAGCTATGTTAGAGAGTTTCATCATACATTTCATAGAAGTAAAATGTTAGCCGTGAAACTGACCCTGAACAAGGCAGAATGCTTAATGAGGGCAAATGCGAGAAACGGTGATTGAATTCAAAAGCAATATTTTGCTAACTTATCTGATAAACAATCCTAACAATTTATGGTTTTATGTCTTGCACAACCATAATTTCTTAGAATCGAAATCATGTATTCAGTCACTCAGACATCATACTGCAACCGAAACAGAAGATGATGGAAAGAAGACCGAAAAACTGAAATCACTCATTCGAAATCGTCTCACTGCTCCATACTTTAATACGATTTCTCCTTTCAGTAATTGCACGAGGTCCGAAAGGGCAGATATTAAGATAAGATATTGTGGTGTGCAATATCAAATAAAATTTATAGTCAGTGGGAAAGCATTTGGACCTGATGTGAGGCCTGAAAGATTCTAACACACATTACTGCAAAAAAAAAAAAAAAAAAAAAAAAAACCAGCTCTCCTCCTAGTAGCATTTTATTGTAGATCACTGGAGCAAAGATGGAAAGAATCATTTCGATTTCAGCATCGCTCCAGGCACTAACTATGTACCTGGCGAAACAAATGTTCGAGTTTTGCTATGCTGGAGCATAGAAATATTTCAATGGTGGTAGATGAAAATTTGTACCGGACCAAGATTCGAAACAAGGATTCCCGCTTTACGCGAGCGGTCGCCTTAACATGTTCGACTATCCGAGCACGTCTCCTTTCCGACCCAAATTTCCATATGCTGCACACTACAGAATAGTGTGTCTGTCCATTATTCCTCTTCGCTCGCAGTCCTACCGTAAGCCGCGCGGGGTAGCCGCGCGGTCCAGGGCATCTTTTCACTGTAGGTACGGCTGCCCTCGCCGGAAGTTCGAGTCCTCCCTCAGGCATGGGTGTGTGTGTCGTCCTTACTGTTAAGTTAGTTTAAGTTAGATTAAGTAGTGTGTAAGCTTAGGGACCGATGACCTCACCAGTTCGGTCCCATAAGACCTTACTACAAATTTCCAAATTTTCCTATTGTATTTCCGCCAGACGTCGGACGTTATTGTGCATCTGCTATGAAAGATCCATTTGGCGTCAGTCGAGTATGCTATATAAATATGGTGTCTGTTCTTCTGGACAGGGATAGTTACATGTACATACGCAGATGGCGGTAGTATTCCGTACACAAGGTATAAAAGGACAGTACATTGTTGAAGCTGTCATTTGTATTCAGGTGACTCATGTGAAATGGTGTGCGACGTAGTTACAGACACAGGACGAGAATAAACAGTCTTTCAAAGTGGAATGGTAGTTGGAGCTAGACGCATGGCACAATCGATTTCGGAAATCGTTAGGGTTCAAAAATGGCTCTGAGCACTATGGGACTTAACTTCTGAGGTCATCAGTCCCCTAGCACTTTGAACTACTTAAACCTAACTAACCTAATAACATCACACACATCCATGCCCGAGGCAGGATTCGAACCTGCGACCGAAGCAGTCGCGCGGTTCCAGAATGTAGCGCCTAGAACCGCTCGGCCACCCCGGCCGGCGAAATGTTAGGGAATTCAACATTCAGACACCCACAGTGTCTAGAGTGCGCCGAGAACACCAAATTTCAGTCGTTACCTCTCATCACGGGCAACGCAGCGGCCGAGGGCCTTCACTTAATGACCGAAAGCAATGGTGTTTGCGTAGAGTTGTCAGTGCTAACAAACACACAACACTGTGTGAAATAATGGCAGAAATCAGTGTTGGACGTACGACAATCGTATCCGTTAGGACAGCGCGGCAAAATTTGGCTTCACGCCAAATGGTAGCAGACGACCGACACGAGTGTCTTTGCTAACAGCGCGGCACGGCCTGTAGCGCCTCTCCTGGGCTCCTAACCACATCGGTTGGACCCTAGATGACTGGAAAACCGTGTCCTGGTCAGATGAGTCGGGATTTTAGTTGGTAAGATGGTTCAAATGGCTCTGAGCACTATGGGACTTATCTTCTGAGGTCATCAATCCCCTAGAACTTTGAACTACTTAAACCTAACTAACCTAAGAACATCACACACATCCATGCCCGAGGCAGGATTCGAACCTGCGAACGTAGCGGTCGCGCGGTTCCAGACTGTGGCGCCTAGAACCGCTCGGCCACCCAGGCCGGCAGTTGGTAAGAGCTGATGGTAGGGTTCGAGTGTGGCGCATACCCCACTGTGAAAGCCAGTGGTGGCTCCATAAAGGCTGTGTTTACAGAGGATGAACTGGGTCATCTGTTCTACCTGAACCGATCATTGACCAGAATGGGTGATAATCGGCTACTTGGATTCCATTTGCAGCTCTTCATCGACTTCATGTTCCCAAACAACGATGTCATGTGTCTGCCCTCGACACACGCCGTCTCCAAGACCAGCCAAACCGTCAATCGACACAGCGAGCATCGCCGACAACAGCGTCGTAGAATTCTGCCATCAGCGCGCCTACCGAGCCGCCTTGCCGTTGGTACGCGCTTTCGCCGCTTGCTACTGACCATAGTCGCGTTGGATTCAACTTGTTCGTACACTCCACGTCACTATGCCGTAGCCATTGTCGCCACCTTTACCACCGACTACGGCTGTCTTTCGTACGTTCTGGAACCGCCCAGCCGTTTCTAGTTTCAGCCTCGGCACGTCACTGACCACTTCCTCGTTGGCACTCGGCATTCATACACACTCTGAGAAATTTCCCACTCGTGTGATCGAACGTACACACTGTGAGATCTTCCTGCTGCTGAGATTCAGTGTTCACCTTCCAGCTGGACCTGTCAAGCAGTGACCTTTTTTCATTTTCAGTGTTAAGTGACATTAATAAAAGCCTTAGTCATCGCTACCCGTGGAATGTTAATTAAAGTGTGTTGGTCCCTTTCGATCACGGACAAAAGACACAGTGGACTTAAGCGATTAGAATATGAGCCTAATAAGTATCATACTACATAAATGTTAGAGAAACTGGGGCTCATACTAATGTTTACCGGGAGTCGTTCTTAGAATGAACAAGTAAGGGAGGAAATGGTAGGAGTACCACATGAACCCTCCGCCACACACCCAGCATTTGTGGATAGTATGCTCATCTTTCTTGTCTTCCTAGTTGTTGAATCAGGTGGAATAAGATTTGCGACAGATTAGGTGCGTGACGCTGTGCAAATGATAAGCATTAGAGAATTGTACTTGATCTCTGATTTTGAGAAATAAGATTAATGTGAAGACTACACTTCCTAAATCTAGAACCCTTAAACCTCGAGGCACGTAAGCAAAGAGCGCGTAAATAGGTTCCTAGAAAATCGTTCCTCTCACATTATGTATGCCAGTCTACATAGCAACATTAGCGGTTGCTGGTTGACCGTGACGAACAAATTACTGGCTTACCATGTCCGACAAATTGGTTGGGTTACACAGGAAGCTAAAACGCAATAACCGATTCCTCCGAAGAAGGCCTGCACAGTCCTCGCCACATGTTGGCAAAAACTTTCATCCTGAAATATGCCATTCGGTATTGCCTAAAGGAGTCGCAGTGCCACAGACTTAAAAAACATCTCTCGTGTAGCTGTTACTGCGCGACTTGTGCCGATATGAAGGAGACAAGATCCGTTGGTTTATCTTAGTAGCTCCCCCCACCAACTCACTTCTTGTTGATCCTCCATTTCGCACACTGCAGGATGTCAGGTGTGTACATTAATTTCTAACACGTGTGCGACCATCAGTGTAGGAAAGTTTGTAGTGGTACTCGTCGGAAAGCTCTACTTATTGCCACTCAGCGTGAGCCGTGGTGACTGCCGCCAGTTATGCTCCACTTGCGTCAGACGGTTCCGCCTTTGGTTTTTCGGCTTGGCGTGTGGCCGGGGTCTCTCTCCGGTCGGCGTTCAACGAGGCAACATGTTTTGAAGGCAGGCCCTCGTCTCGATCCCTGTGCCTGGGCCTCACCGTTCTTGCCGTTTTGCCGCGCGCCGGGTGTACGGTGATGATTAGTCGACGCGTTTCCGTGCGAAACGGTGGCGGGTCCGTCATCTCCTGCTGGACATCTTCTCATCGCGTAACGGAAAGCATGAAATTACGTATGATTCATATTCTGCTGTTAACCTGTGAAGATTTGTTGAACTTTTGTTGGCATGTTGTATCTACCGGAGATCAGTTAAGGATTGTTCTGAATAAGAGAGGCGCCGGCCGGTGTGGCCGAGAGGTCTTTAGCGCTTCAGTCTGGAACCGCGCGACTGCTACGGTCGCGGGTTCGAATCCTGCCTCGGGCATGGATGTGTGTGATGTCCTTAGAACTACTAAAACCTAACTAACCTAGCTTCCAGAGCTTTGTTCAACGTACTTAGTCTTTCTTGTCAACAGCTGAGAAGCTTTGTGGTCGCAGTGTAAGAAATAACGAAAACTGAAACTGCATCAAGTGTTGCTACTGCCATCTACTGATTTCACAAAAGGATCTTCTGGTGACGTACTCTCAAACGTTTACTTCTTATGCTAGTTATCGGACAACAACCAGGAAAATACGCTTCATACATGGTTGGCTCTGAGCACTATGGGACTTAACATCTGTGGTCATCAGTCCCCTAGAACTTAGAACTACTTAAACCGAACTAACCTAAGGACATCACACAACACCCAGTCATCACGAGGCAGAGAAAATCCCTGACCCCGCCGGGAATCGAACCCGGGAACCCAGGCGCGGGAAGCGAGAACGCTACCGCACGACCACGAGCTGCGGACTTCATACATGGTTTGACGACATCTTTAACTCCAAACTAATCAGTTTCTACAGGTG
The DNA here is from genome assembly GCF_021461395.2 of Schistocerca americana. Taxonomy (NCBI): domain Eukaryota; kingdom Metazoa; phylum Arthropoda; class Insecta; order Orthoptera; family Acrididae; genus Schistocerca; species Schistocerca americana. The sequence goes on from NC_060130.1 coordinate 287,697,198, forward strand.
AAATCGAAAACTATCAGGGCATTGTCAAAGTGGTTTAGATCTATGGGAGAAGATATTGTTCATGATTACTTTCTCTCTTATTTCTTCCTGTTGTGTTCAATAATCTAATTACAAACCACTGCAGGATATTAATACAAATGTATTGAACCTTATTATGAAACCTCACAACTAAAGTCTACTTCAATAGCATATAGTACCCATAACATGAGGAAGCCTAAATCGTCACTTCTGCCACCGAAATAATATTTGTCTGTGTTACTCCACACGTGTACTAATGAAACATTACAGGATAACTATGTAAATTATTCACAACCACAGTTTAGTAAAGAAAGTTGTGTATTCAGAAAAAAAATGTATATCAGTAGACCGGGGAAAATGCAAGAATTAACAGTTGTACAACTCTGCAAGATTTTCACTTTTGGATGTAGAACTCCGCCAGAGAAGGGAACAACATGAGCTTTAAGTGCACTATTATTGCCCCACTGATGGCTAAGATGGATAACTTATACACTCCTGGAAATGGAAAAAAGAACACATTGACACCGGCGTGTCAGACCCACCATACTTGCTCCGGACACTGCGAGAGGGCTGTACAAGCAATGATCACACGCACGGCACAGCGGACACACCAGGAACCGCGGTGTTGGCCGTCGTATGGCGCTAGCTGAGCAGCATTTGTGCACCGCCGCCGTCAGTGTCAGCCAGTTTGCCGTGGCATACGGAGCTCCATCGCAGTCTTTAACACTGGTAGCATGCCGCGACAGCGTGGACGTGAACCGTATGTGCAGTTGACGGACTTTGAGCGAGGGCGTATAGTGGGCATGCGGGAGGCCGGGTGGACGTACCGCCGAATTGCTCAACACGTGGGGCGTGAGGTCTCCACAGTACATCGATGTTGTCGCCAGTGGTCGGCGGAAGGTGCACGTGCCCGTTGACCTGGGACCGGACCGCAGCGACGCACGGATGCACGCCAAGACCGTAGGATCCTACGCAGTGCCGTAGGGGACCGCACCGCCACTTCCCAGCAAATTAGGGACACTGTTGCTCCTGGGGTATCGGCGAGGGCCATTCGCAACCGTCTCCATGAAGCTGGGCTACGGTCCCGCACACCGTTAGGCCGTGTTCCGCTCACGCCCCAACATCGTGCAGCCCGCCTCCAGTGGTGTCGCGACAGGCGTGAATGGAGGGACGAATGGAGACGTGTCGTCTTCAGCGATGAGAGTCGCTTCTGCCTTGGTGCCAATGATGGTCGTATGCGTGTTTGGCGCCGTGCAGGTGAGCGCCACAATCAGGACTGCATACGACCGAGGCACACAGGGCCAACACCCGGCATCATGGTGTGGGGAGCGATCTCCTACACTGGCCGTACACCACTGGTGATCGTCGAGGGGACACTGAATAGTGCACGGTACATCCAAACCGTCATCGAACCCATCGTTCTACCATTCCTAGACCGGCAAGGAAACTTGCTGTTCCAACAGGACAATGCACGTCCGCATGTATCCCGTGCCACCCAACGTGCTCTAGAAGGTGTAAGTCAACTACCCTGGCCAGCAAGATCTCCGGATCTGTCCCCCATTGAGCATGTTTGGGACTGGATGAAGCGTCGTCTCACGCGGTCTGCGCGTCCAGCACGAACGCTGGTCCAACTGAGGCGCCAGGTGGAAATGGCATGGCAAGCCGTTCCACAGGACTACATCCAGCATCTCTACGATCGTCTCCATGGGAGAATAGCAGCCTGCATTGCTGCGAAAGGTGGGTATACACTGTACTAGTGCCGACATTGTGGATGCTCTGTTGCCTGTGTCTATGTGCCTGTGGTTCTGTCAGTGTGATCATGTGATGTATCTGACCCCAGGAATGTATCAATAAAGTTTCCCCTTCCTGGGACAATGAATTTACGGTGTTCTTATTTCAATTTCCAGGAGTGTAACATAAAAGACGAGATTAGTTAAAGTTTTGTCAGGTTTGTTTCCATGGGGAAACAGTTGCGCCCAACGACTGCATTCAAGTAGTAAAGGGTACACAAGAAGTTGCAAATGGTGTTTCTTAATATTAACATCATTTTCAACCGATTACTGCATCCTTTACTACCTCAATTGTAATTTCATCTTCGAACGAGCTTCCTGGACTCAGAAAGATAAATTTACTAACTCGATATCAACGACAAACTGCCTACTGGCTGCTGTCCTCGGTTCTTCAGCCAACGTTTGTTGTTGTCAAAGCTTCATCTTTCATTGCTGAAAGATGAGGCTTTGACGATGCCAGCCACTCGTGGTGGCAAAACGTGAGAAAAATCATCAAAGAAACGTCGGACGAAGAAACAGAGACAAAAGCCAGCAGGCAGTTTGTCAACAAGTGGACACGAATGCCTACACAAGCAAAATGGCAAGAAAATATTAAATGTTTTAGGAGGATAATTTTCAGTCAGTCGATGTTGTACGTTGACTACCACGCAGTGGATAAACGTATTCTGGGATTCAGAATGATATTTCCCCTCTGCAGCAGTGTGTGCGCTGATATGAAGCATCCTGGCAGATTAATATTGTGTGCCAGACAGAGACTCGAACTGGGGACCTTTGCCTCTCGCAGGCAAGCGCTCTATGGAATAATTATCTGAGCACGACTCACGACTCGTTCTCACAGATTTACTTCCGCCAGTACCTTATTTCCTATCTTACAAACTTCACAGAAGCTCTGCTGTGGAGACATGGCTTAGCGTCACTTTGGGGACTGTTTCCAGAATGAGAACTGGAACAACACCCAGGCCCGAGCATGCTATCGTGTGCTTATAGTTAATTATTTGAATAAATCTAGATTTTGAATCAGTTAGTTGCAGCACTGAAGGTTCACAATTGATTGTTAAGATTTTTGGTTGTGAGTATTAATATATGACAATAACAAACAAGGAGCAAGTTTATGTTTGCCACTTTCATTTCGGGAATTGATTTTGTTTCTGTATTATCTGCACTTTGTGGGCGAGCTACTAGTGAAAATATTAAACACGGTGACCTGCAGGTTAAAGGTTCTTTTCTTTGGGTATCTATCGAACTATTGTTTCCACATCGATTAGATGCCCGATGGGTTATTGTAGTCATAATGCATGTGTTAAAAAAAGTTACTGCTAAGGACATCACAGCTAGCTTACCTTTATCTTAGATTTACATTAATATTTTAGTTGATACGTCTACCATAGGTGTTGCAACTAGTGGAGATGATATTTAAAATTAAATCTTCACTTTAGAGAAAACAACTAATAAACCGTCACGCCAAACAGCTGTCGTCTTTCTAACGCCAGACAGAGCCCACCGGTGCCGCGTGGTTAGAGGCGCAATGTCACGGGTTGCGCGGACCCTCCCGCCGGAGGTTCGCGTCCTTCCTCGAGCATGGGTGTGTGTGTTGTTCTTAGCATAAGTTAATTTAAGTTAGTTTAAGTTGTGTGTAAGTCTAGGGACCGAAGACCTCAGCTGTTTGGTCCCTTAGGAATTCACACACATTTGGAATTTACAGAGCCGGTGGATAAAGCTCTCTATAATGGAAAGTATGGCCATCATTTTCCTCTGCGTTTGCCGCCGTCCGCAGTTCAAGATTAGCTGAAACCACGTCACGTGATATTCGCAGCCCCTGTAGGCCCAAGTGTTACGTGTGAAACATAGGAAGTGTTGTGTATCTTCTAAGTTTTAAGTAGAATAATGCCTCAGTGCTGTGCTTTGGCTGATCGTTTCGAGGCAAAAAGGGCGGAAAACTGTGGGGAGATGCAGCAAGAAGGAGAATATTGGTCGCAATGGGAAAGGTTGCAGGAACTCGACTTAACCATTCAGTTAATTTTATTCATTCCTGGCCTTTTGTCTGTGTCTCCTTTTTACATTTCATCCATTCGAGCAGCAAAAAAACGTCGGAAGAGCCAGTAGGATGGTTTAATGGTAATTTAATTACAAAATACAAATAGCCTACTTTTAATGGTAGGCCTAGTTTTATTCGAACACATTTTTAAAATATTGTATTCTCTTGTACTTTCGTAATCATTCTCTTAATGTCATAGAACAATTTGCAGATAAAATTTTATGGAATAGATCTGGGAAAAATTTGAAGGATGCGTAATAATATAGGCACGTTTATCAGTTCTGTTTACTAAGGTACCGCGCATATATATTTGAATGTAATGCTTTATTTCGCATAAAAAAAGTGACATTGGGCGAATTTTCGTTGTACCGAGTAGCAGGAACAAGAAGTAAGTCGATATAGACCTTTAAATGAACGACGGAGTTTTCCTTGCACTTGCGAACTAATATTGGTTCCCTTTTGTCCTGCTGAATACTGCACAGGACCAACTTAACTTTAATTACGAAAACAGGTGTTCAAACTCGATACCACAACAAGAACTGCGAAATCTGATTGCGCTATTAATAAAGGATAGCAGGGAAAAAACTGTTTCCTGCTCGCCACAACAAACGCTTTTCGACTCATGTAGCTCAAAATTGCTGAGATTTTTTGTTGCTAAATAATCGACATGTTCCGCTGGAAGCCATTGAGCAGTTGTAGCAGTGCATTAGAGGGCTGAGTGCACTTTTTTAATATACACGGCTAATAATATACTGCAGAAGTCAGTGTATCACCAGCGTTGCAGTGGGCCCAAAATGGCAGCCACTGGCAAGTTGGCCGTACTTTCCCTAAACAGAGCTTTACCGATGGATGCAAAATGCCATGAGACTGGTCCAGATGTGATTAGGCCCAATGGCCTCTGGTACTTCGTAATAGCGGGTGTTGTTATTACTGGCTGTGATGCTCATAGATGTCTATTTTCCTTTCGTATTTTATAGCAGAATAAAACAGACTCATTTTTAAATGGTTTTTCTTTGAAATTTGTCTTTGTTACCTCCTAACTTCGTTCCAGTTGGTATCTCACTTCTCCTGTCCTGAGAAGTTCAGCAGGGGTGTTTTAGGGTTGACAGTACGTTGCGAATACTGTGTCTCCCTGCCTGTTGTGCTATTTATCAGGCAGTACAGCTTCGTAGTTATGCATAAAGAAAAAGGCGAGGGACTCGAGAATTCTGTCACGTTCTGTAATTGTATGAAACATTGTCGTTCAACGTCGAGTCATTCAATGATATTTTACCAGTATTTGGGCACATTCGATACAAATATGAATAATAATTCCTACTGTCCGTTTTACGTAACAAGAGTACTTACAATAGCTCACTACCAGATAAAAGCCACTGTGAGATAACGTTTAAAACTGTGAAAAACATTTGATATGGTTTTTTGATAGAAACTAAAACGTAGCCTGGCACGTTTTGGTTTTGTTGTCTCATTTGATTATTTTTGAATGCTGCACATCGTTTGTTTTGTATTCTGTTAAATCTTTACTTTAAATGATTTACCTGGAACAAAAGTGTAATAATACCATTTTTCTCTTGTTGCAGGTAAGTCTACACATCTCGTTTCACCTCTGGGGTGCTAGGTAAGTATGTCGTATGTTTCAGCCTTTCGTAATTACTGAAAGTTACGGTAACAATGTGTTTCAGTTGCATTTCAGAATGCTCGTTTTTTGTGGATAATCTTGTAAAAAATCTGGCAATATACCAGATTCAGTTTAGTACTGAAAAACGTAAATGTCTTGTTGCATTATTGCTTACACGGATAGAAGTGAGAAAAACTCTCACAAACTTATGCACTTTCTTTCTGGATTTTGGATTACATGGATTTCGTTAGAAGATACTCTTTCCGTTTTTCCTATATATTGACAGCTACGCATATCATCTGTTGGTAGGTACAGAGTAATTTAAATTGGTAAGTAATTACAGTATTTGAAGCTGACTCCTGTGTTTTGAGGGCAGAGAAAAGAAGAAATTGTGTTGAACCTATACTTCGCTTCTTTGTTTTCTGACGCCCTACGCACATGTTGTTAATACTCAAGATGCAGAAAGTATCCCATGCCCATAACGGAATCTGAATTTTACTTGAATGTGACGTTACTCAAAATCTCAGGAAGAACAACCAGGAGGCGTGACACTGATAAAGAACGAAGGTAAATGTATTTCATTTACATTTGGAGACATTTATTTTAATCATTGTTGCAGTTATTCTTCTGGAAGTCCGTCCTTTAATTTATCTAAATTCTAAATCTATCTTAATGTATAGTCAGTAAGCAGTTGTATTGTACGCTGAGCCATGGCCCTACTTGGCAGTCTTGCCACACTGAGGAATCGAAAAGTTACTTAGTCGCTTCTACGAGACAATTTTCTAACTGATTTTTTTATGTAACAGAAATGTTAGAGTAATCTCACCAAAATCTTCTCCGTATAGATTTCTGATAAGGGAAGTATCTTTCTACCAAAGAAATAAATAGAGCCACCGAAGTATGTAAGTTATCCTACGGTTGAAACCAGAATTCGTCTCTGTACCAGCCCACCGCCGTCTCACGATATGAGTAAGGGATTAATAAAAGCTATGATGAGTGGATGCATATAGTCAGTGGCATGAAGAATATTGAGACATGCATTATCAAAAAAGTATCTTTGATCTTGAATTATCTCAACAATAACTGCAAGGAAAGTACAGTGAACACTGTGGGAGAGCAATTAGGTTTGCTGTAAACTATTCTACGATTTTTATAGGGTTTTTATTGTTTCCCTAATACCGTCCTCGCCTAGGGCAACTGCATGACCCCACGATTCTTGTGCAGTCATTAGACACTAATAATAATAGCAGTTTTTAAAGTAACTTTCCTATCATTAAGTTGTGGTGGATGAAGAGAAGTAACGATTGACTATATGCCAAGAAGCCGAAGTAAGAATTTCAGATGTTGTTACATATTTCTCGATGTTCCTGTGACTTGAAGAAAACTGAAATAAAAAGGTCAAATTTACGTAAAGACGACTAATTTGAAGTAAAAACTACTTCTAGTAGCTTTCCTTTCCTCTGTCTACAGTTCTAAGTGAGTTAATTCAGTAACAATTATTGGTACAACGAATTGGTAAAATCTGTGTCAGTTAACAACATTTTAATTTGAACTGAGAATTTAGAAATTTTAGTATACTGTAGAGTCAAGAGCTTAATCAAGTGGTGTGACTTTTGACAACTTTCATTTAAATATTGTACCCACAATCTACGTCTCACGGGATTTCTTTGAGTACACAGTTATTAGCGTCATGCCTTTAAAAAGTGCATTAGTTGTATCTGATTACATATGGTCGCAATTTTTACTGGGCTTTACGCAGGAAAAATCCGCTTTCAGTAGTATATATATATATATATATATATATATATATACTGCCTTTCCTTAAAATACTGACAGGAGAACGAAACAGCGAATCATTGCATTGTATTCTATCAGTCATTAAAATGAAACAGCCATTCGGCATGTAGCTGCCACGTTCAAAGGTAGCCAAATGATCTTAACTTTGCTCCATATTGAAAAATGTCCTAACGATCTGTATTATTTTGCCAAAAATACTCAATGTTGTGTAGCTTAAAGAAATGTACATCAAAAAATGACACAAACAACACACACAGTATTTGTCATGTTTCACAATGTTAATTTCACATTTACAGTGCTTCTAAAAGCATATAAAGCGTGTAAGTCATAGTATTTTCGTGTTTGAAATATACTTCAAGAAATATGTGAGCAACACATACTATGTTTATGTAAAGTGTCACAAAGCTCTTTTCACATCTAAGATGTAAGTCAAATTATGTGAAGGCTGAGAAACATTTTGCAGCTCTAAAATAAGATATTTGCACCACATTATAATATTTATCAAAATATATAACAGTTTTGAGTACAAAACACGCAAAGTTTGCTTATCATAATACATGGATATAGTTACAGATCGCTAATCATGCACAAAAATTCGGTTTCCACAAAAATAAAATTTCCTGTATCATTTATGAAAATACCTAGAAATTGCAAGTAAAACACTTGTGGCAGTATTGATGTAAATCAATTGTTCTGTAAGATTTTAGAGAATGCATATTGCTTGCATATTGGCAGTACTGATATAGCTTTCGTGTTAAGCAGCACTTCGCTTGGTTTAAAGAAACAAAATAAGTCTGTATTTTTTATCAAAACATACATGACACTACAGATATAACTTACAGGCAGATATGCAATTCCGGAGGACAGTTACAGTGTCACACAGTGGAAACTACAAGACAAAATTTGATGAAATAGCGTACTGCACAGTAGTAATACACATTTATATAGGTAAGAAACGAAGCTTGCTACATTTTCAACTAACCATGTTCAACTACTTTTCAATGTCGCCCAAACTTTATAGAGACCAAGCTAGGAGGAAACTTTATGTCGTCGTACAAAAGAGCTGTCATATTTTCCTGATAAAGTTAGTTTATTCCATCTCATACTTCCATGAAATGAAATACTGAAAATCAGTTTCAACATCTGAATATAATACACATTCGGTGACTTAGGGCAGGTTGTTACACTATGACAAATGTAGCCCCCATGAATTTTTAACAATTTGCCTCTTTTTATACAAAACTGCAACAATTTGCACCACACACAATCATGCTGTCCCATACAGAATCATGTTTCAGCAGACTGTAACAAGTTACCCTACACTTCACCATGTTCCAGATAAGGACCAACTACTATCACTTTGATCATTGTGACTCCCATTACCCCAAACATATGGTTGACACATTTGTGGACAGTTATGGTCTGTGGACGCACAGTGGCTGGCATTGCACTGATGATATTGACTATCATAGCTGTGGATAATATCGTGGAGCATTGAGGATCAGCAGATGTATGATGACTGCCATTACCCCTCAGTCATGTTGACTACCAGTACCCCAAATACTGTTATGGAGCAGTGATGGCCAGCTGATGTATGGTGACTACTATCATCCCTTAGTCTTGGTGACTACCAGTGCCCCAGATACTACTGTGGGGTAATGATGGTCAGTTGGTATATGGTAACAGCAATTATCCCAGAAAGTTTTGGGGCAATGATGTTCAGTTGTCATGATGACTGCCATTAATGCAGATACTGATGTGTGCCAGTGATGGTCAGTTGACAGGGTGACTACACAGTACTCTTGGATAGCATTGGGTAGACCAATAAATGTTAGTTGACATGGTGACTGGCATTCCTCGTTATTTGTGATGACTGTCATTTCCCCAAACGAGTCGTTTTATTCAGAAAATAAGAAAAATAGTGTGCGTACAATGGGTGTCATCTACTGAATCCCAAATACCATTCTATCATTAGAAGCTAACATCATGTGTATGCTATAACTTGACAGTGGGCACAAGATCTAAAATTTTACAGCAATACCATAGGCTGATGGTGCATGTGTCAATAACTGAGAGTGGATGTAAGTTACTAGATCTCAAATAGTGTCCCATACTAGATCTCAAATAGTGTCCCAAATATAAAGCATATTTTGATGAACTGCCATATATATGACCATCGCTACATTAAATTATAATAAATGGGCCTATGCATCACCACTGTTACACATAACGGATTGCCCCATTGTTACACAGTATTTAATGAACTGTCTCATACATCCTCAAATAGCCACAGAGAGATTTTTTCCAGCAAGTTACGACTTGTTCCAACATGCAAAAGCGGTTAGTTAAGAAGCTGAGACTGCTGACTACGCATATGTACTCATTTCAGCACAGCCTCCCTAATGTCACACACATGTGACCCACTACCATTCTTCATTGCCTTCCTTGCTGCAGACGTACGTTTTTTAAAATCTTATACAACAGTTATGTTACGAAAGTAATACCACGTATGTTTTGCACTCGAAATCTTCACATAGTTGAATAATAATAAAGCCAATTTAATTTGGAGTAAAGGTCGAATTTTTATTGATGACGAGAAATTTGTATTATACTAGCATATTACGATAAGTAACCTAAATGTGTTTTATCCTCAAAACATAAACGAAAGTTGGTAGGCGTGTTTCTATGTCTGAAAAATGATGTCTGTTCAAATTTCGTGACTGCCGCATTAGAGTGGCTCTACTAGCGCCACTTTGAGGATACAAATCAGGTTTGCTTTAAATACACGCTGTTACGGTCATGATTGTTTATTATCTTTGAGACTGGACGTAAGGTGTTGATGTTAGTCAAGAATTCCTTTAAGGCGACAAATAGGTCATTATCAACACCTCTCTGAACTTAAACGAGGTCGTTTAATAGGGCTACGAGACGCTGGATGTTCCTTCTGCGATACTGCAGATAGACTTAGCAGAAATGTGGCCACTGTATATGATCGCTGGTTGCGGTAGTCACGAGAACGTACGGTGGCGAGAAGACCGAGTTCCGAACGGCCAAGTGGCACTACCAAAAGGGAAAACCATCGTGTTTGGCGTATGGGCTGGCGCATCATACTGCGTCTGCAGCAAAACATTGAGCAGCAGTTGGCACCACAGTAACGCAACGAACTGTTACAAATCGGTTACTTCAGTGATAGCTGGGAATGAAACGCCGTATAGCGAGCATCCCACCAGCACCAAACCACTGCCATTTGCGACTTCTGTGGTGTCAATCGAAATCTCATTCGAGGGCGGGATGGAGGTCTGTTGTGTTTTCTGATGAAAGCTGGTACTGACCAGGTGCCAGAGATGGACGTGTGTTGGTCAGACAGAGGCCACTTGAGGGCCTGCAGCCAACCTGTCTGTGTGGTAAACACACTGGACCTATATCTGGAATTATGGTCGTGGGTGCAATTTCGTATGACACCAGGAGCACTCTCGTGGTTATCCCAAGCACACTGACTGCAAATCTGTACGTCAGTCTGGTGATTCGACCTATTGTGTTGCCATTCATGGACAGCATTCCAGGGGATGTTTTCCAACAGGATAACGCTCGCCCACATCCCGCTGTTGTAACCCAAAATGCTGTACAGAGTGTTGACATGTTGCTTTGGCCCGCTTGATCACCAGATCTATCTCCAGTCGAGCACAAAGGGGACATCATTCGACGACAACTCCAGCGCCATCCACAAATAATATTAACCGTTCCTGTATTGACTAACAAAGTGTAAAAGGCGTGTAATGACATACCACTAACTGACATCCGGCACCTGTAAAACGCAATGCCTGCAAATCTGCATGCTTGCATTCAACATGCTGGCGATTATATTGATCATTAATGTATGAACATTTCACGTTTGCATTACTTTATCTCGCGCTTACATTAACCTGTGACCCTGCAGTGTTAATTGCTTAAATATGTGACCTAGACAAACGTATTCCCGAATTTTCATTACTGGAAATTATTTATTTTTTGGTGTTGCAATTTTTTATCCATCAATGCATTTTGATGCAAAAATCGTATTTTTGAGACCTAATACTCTCTTCTCTGTGTGGAACCTAGCCCAATATTGTCTTTGCTCTTACTATGTTGCGTTTATATTTCGTATACACTGCATAACATACTTATGTATTACGATAATATGTAGTGTAAGTGATACAATGCATAAACAAACTCATCAGAACACAGTATTTTAGTACGGTTTCTAGTGTTATAGTTTCAGAAGATTTAACAGTTGTGATGGTTCCAGGCGTATGGCCAAGATCAAAACTAATAAAAATGTTATATTAGCAAATAAATAACATTTATCATATTTTTCTATTGTAGAACATGATGCTTTTTCGCCCTCCTCGCCTAATGTGGTACTTGTGGAGGTGAAGCATTATTTATTTGTTTATTGCTTTTTTAGCCTGACCAGATTAGGGTCTTAACGACATTTGTTACATCTGACTAGAAACAAGCCATACAAAATATACTAGTAAAACCTTCAGAAGTATAACAATTGTATTAACAACAAAAACAACAACAACAAGAATAACAATAGTAATAATAACAATATGTTTACCTGACACAGTGCATGGAAGTCGAAGGTTCTTGATCTTTCCAGACGTCGATAAAACACAGTGGCAGTGTGAGAATTGTATAAAAGTGTGAGAAAGTAAAGTATACGTAAACAAACAAATGATACTAATAGGAAAATACTGCAAAATATAATTTTCCTTTATAAAACGAAGATACAAAAATAGAACACACGAAATAGAGGCAGCAAGAGTTGACACGTTCGCCGCGCGGGATTAGCCGAGCGGTCTCAGGCGCTGCAGTCACGGACTGTGCGGCTGGTCCCGGCAGAGGTTCGAGTCCTCCCTCGGGCATGGACGTGTGTGCTTGTCCTTAGGATAATTTAGGTTAAGTAGTGTGTAAGCTTAGGGACTGATGACCTTAGCAGTTAAGTCCCATAAGATTTCACACACATTTGAACATTTGAGTTGACATGTTCGTAGCTCCTAACCACATGCTTTCGTGTTCATTTGCATTCCAGACTACTCTTTTCCCGTTTTCGATCTTCACCATTATCCAGCCGTTGATCGCTCATATGTTTTGTAGCCAAAATCTCGAGATGACGCTGTTCAATATTATAAGTCTTTCAGAGGTGAGATCCTCGAATATTTCCAGACCGAACTTCACGAGTTATTCCTTTGCTTCAAAGATCTCAGATATTTTCCTATACGACACAAACTTAACTATTATAGGTCTAGGTTTAGCAGGTCATGTCGTCTTTACTCCCACTCTATGACTTCTGTCAATGTCATTCACTTCCACCTGCAGGGCTAGGTTCTCTCAGGCAAGACTGATTATTAATTCATCTGTATTCTCTCTGTTGTTTTCTGGAATCCCAAACAGCCTGAGATTATTGAGTCTCTGATAGTGTTCAAACTTTTGGGATTCCCCGATCAGCTTCTGTTCGACCAGTCGTGCAATATTACAGATAAACTTTCTAAATGTCAGGTGATGACGTAGATATTGTATTTGTGTGTGTGTGTGGTATTTTTGATGTAATAACGTAAGTCACACACTTCACATAATTTTCGATAAATAATGCGGATGGTTCAGATACTTCTGAACATGGCACAAAATTCGGATCATTAGGATACTTTTTAACATGACGCCAATTTATACTATTTAATCGAAGTTTAGTATTCTGATGAACAATACACGTCGTTAAAATTTCAAATATTGAACATAACGTCAAATTCAGATCGTTTGGCTAATTCAGATCTTGTTAGGTGCATAATGATTGGCTGTTTCACTCTAACGGCGGTAATATGCTGTCCTGTGATTGGCCGTTTCATTTTCTTGGCAGGAATTTTGAATTTCCCGCCACCTTGGCGTCACGTCAAGGGGCATGGCCTGTGACACCAGTGACATCATGTGTATGGCACAGACCTTCACAAGTAATATCATGTGTTCAGGGTCAGTGACTTTGTTGACATTCCCAGGTTCCAAGGTGGGTCAAACCGGCACAAAGAGTAGATAATTGAGGCGGCTCCAGGTACACGCTTAAAAGCTGGGTATATTTCGTCCTCGTCATGCTCCAAATGGTAATGTGCGAAGAATGCTGCCACGATGTCTAACATCTTAAAAATGGTTATTGACATTAGCCATGAAATCTGGGAACCTGCACATGCAGCAAACGAGATGAATGAAATCAGTTTCTCCATGCATCTCTGATTAGAGACTTCGTACATCTTCTAAACTTCATGTACTGTACTTTTGAAACTGTGTGAAGGTAAGACAAAGAAGAATCGTCTGCATCATGACAAACCTTATTTTAGAGTTATATCCTAACACTGTTCTGGCCACCTATATAAGCGATTTTACGACGAAGATATATGAGGAAATCGATCCATGTAGGAAAAACCCTGGTTGCCATATACCCAGAGCCGAAAGTGTCACTTTCTACGTAGAAACTATGACATAGTAAACCAATATCTGGCTACAGAAATGCGTTATTGATACAGTAGATCTCTTAGGTAGAAAGACACACTCAGTCTCTCTGTTTTTAAATGCTAAAGTTTTAGAAAATTGCAATATCCAAAGAGATTCCCCTGAATAAATACATGCTCAAGGAATATGCAGAAAAATTATCAGTAACAAGAAATAAATTTTACGGAAATTTAGCATAAATACTGCTCCAGTAAGGCCCCCACTTGCGTGATCGCCACTGCCATAGTTACAAGTAAAGCGATAACTGAAACACGAGGAAACGAAATAAAAACGTTGATGCAAGTGCCAGTATGCTTTTGCGAGTGACTTCGAACGCAGCCAAACGATCAGGATCCAGTTTGTCACACTACGATACTTGGGCTCGTGCAGGACATGGGTTTTTGGGACCAGAGAATACAAAAAGCTCGTGTGCAGCGACTTTCGGGTATCGCATCACGTAATGGATGGGTGTTACTTGTCCACATGACCTTAATGAATTGTACAACTTTGATCACATTGTTGACTCATCGCTAAACCACAGCCACGTGAGTAGATACGTGTGCGCAACGATTGGAAGTTGACAATAGCGATGTGTACTGTAGTAGGCGGGGCACTGCCACGCCTTCCGTTTTCTAGGAAAAACAAACGCCTCAGGCGGCAAAGCATACTTGGATCATGGTATGTAGAGAGGGAAAATAAGTTTTGGATGGATGCCACTTCAGATATTTCTACTGTGACGTACGCACTCGTGTTAAATGCTACTGTAGTGCATTATTACGTGCAGCTTATGACTTCGATTCCACAGTACTGGTGGAAGTCTTAACAGTTATCGCTACAGTAGGAAGATTTTACAGCACATTGCAGAGCCCCACTTTCATGCAGCTCCACATGGGATAATTAACATATATCTTACAAATTTACCAGACTTTACAGAAAGAATGTTTTCGAGATATGATTGATGTGGCACGTGTGTTTCACGGTGCTCTAGCAATCATTGTCGATACAAATAGTCTGGAGGCCGATTCCCGAGGAACGGTATTCTTTGCTTTAATGTCACAAAATTTGAAGCGTGTGGGCACTTTTAATCACAGTTATTTCTCATAGCCAGAGATCGAGGAGACTTCTGCATTTAGGATCGCGCATTTGCTATTAATGTTTTTAATCTGCGGTATAAAGTTCATTTCCGTCGGAAGTACCGTTTTCTTTGTTGCACATTTTGAGAAATATTAAGCTACTTACTGTGTGTGCTACGCATATTATAACAATATAAGGGATATGGTTGACTTTTACCTTAAGCCTCGTCGTATGGGAACTCCTTTTCGACACGGAATCTGTGTGCATAATTTCCTCTTTCTCACTGCCATGCTGTAGTAATGTTTGTGTATGTTATTTTTTCATTAGGTCAGTTGCATATTTTAATTTAAGCACTACAACACAATAACAGCGAATCAACATCTATTGACTTTCCTGTTCTTGCTACTCTCATACAAATGCTTCATTTGTGTCAGAAATATTACGATTATTACGCTAATTGTATGTACGTGTGAAATACGATTTCCAAATGTGTTATTATTTCCGATATGTTCTCTACGATGAGTGAAATTTGTTTCATGCTTCAAAGGAGTATTAGTATTTTACTTCAAAATACTCGTACATCATTTTAACATGAATAGAAATAAAATACACATTAACGTTACTCGTGTTACCGTACAGTAATATGAAAAAACAAATCCAACGTGGAGTAAATCACATTTCCAGTGGGAATTTTGCATTGATAAAATGCGAAACATATGCTGTACATATTGCTTTTGATGCAAACCACTTACGTTGCTTTAAAGGTGACAAAGCGATGAGCTGTGACCGCTTCGTAAACCGCACTGTTCGTGGCTAAATTATTAACTGAACCTCTCCATTAAGGTAATTATGAACAGCTTTTGTGTGCATGACAGCCACACAAGGCAAATACGCCTCGGAAACTAATTAGCCTCGCCGCACAGGAGCATTCCGTGACAACTAAGCGACCCCTCCCACCTCTGAAAGCTCAGTCTCCTTCACTTGTTTACATTATCGGTACAAGCGTTCCAGATATCCGGAAATAACGTCACATCATTTACTGCCTTACAATTACGATACACCTAAAATATTAAAATATAGGTGATGGGCAAAAACATGGAAACAACAAAACACAACATATTATTATGCCAAATACGGTGTGGGAAACCCGTTGGCTTACAGAATAAATTCCGTTCGTCTCGGAATGGACAAATACATATCCTGTATAATTTTCAAGGTTCAAAAATGGCTCTGAGCACTATGGGACTTACCATCTGAGGTCATCAGTCCCCTAGAACTTAGAACTACTTAAACCAAACTAACCTAAGGACATCACACACATCGATGCCCGAGGCAGCATAAGAACCTGCGACCGTAGCGGTAGCGCGGTTCCAGACTGAAGCGCTTAGAACCGCTCGGTCACTCCGGCCGGCTAATTTTCAAGGGTAAGTTATATTATTCTTCCTGCGAAACAGTGGCAAGTTCAGTTAACAATAATAGAAGTAGATACCGATCACACTCCCTTCTCCCCAAGGCTCAATGATAGTAAGATGTAGCGACTATGATGACCAGGGAGGATGCGAAAATTCACCCTCGCACTCACGAAACCAGTCCTGGACGGTGAGAGCTGTGTGAACAGGGCGCTGCACTCTTGGAATACAGCATCGCTATTGGGGAACAAAAACTGTGCCTCATTAGCCAAAATGCTCACATAATCCTTGGCAGTAATGCGACATTGCAGAATATATGAGAGACCCACGGACTACAACATACTGCTGCCCAAATCGTCACCGAACCACTGCCATGCTCCTATCTTGTGGCGTAAACTGGAACACATATTTGAAACAGTGTGCAATAAGACTCATCTGATCAAATCTCTTTTTTCCAGGGCTCCATAGTCCAGGTTTTATGACTTCGGTATCACGTTTTCCTGTTACAGGAAGTTTCATCACTGAATTGTGGTTTTCGAATTCCAGCTCGCCCTGCAATTTTCAGGGTATGAAGCTATCTTTGTGTTGTTTTGGTGCCGATAGGATTCGCGAGAGCGACATTCAGTTCTGCAGTGACTTCTGCAGATGTCGTCATCTTATTTTTCGTCATAGTCCTGTTGGATGACAGTGGGTCACGGTCATCCCACACACACTTTCGTCCGCGTTGTGACTTAGCGCCGGCCGTGGTGGTCGTGCGGTTCTAGGCGCTGCAGTCCGGAACCACGGGACTGCTACGGTCGCAGGTTCGAATCCTGCCTCGGGCATGGATGTGTGTGATGTCCTTAGGTTAGTTAGGTTTAAGTAGTTCTAAGTTCTAGGGGACTGATGACCTAAGATGTTAAGTCCCATAGTGCTCAGAGCCATTTTCTGACTTAGCGGATGAAATTTTTCCGCTTTCACTGTATACGGTATAAATCTTCGATACGATGCCTCTTTGCCTTTTGAAACACCGAACAACTCGGCTTCCTTGGTTACGGAAAGACCCACCACACGAGCACCTACAATTTTTTCACTTAGCTCAGACATCGTGTACTCACAACTACACACAACGCTGCTATAACCACGACCGACCCCTACAACGTATTCAGGACATCGCACAGGTACCATTCGTGTTCAAATATAGCAGAGCAAACCGCAGGGCTTGGTTAGCGTCTTCATTTATGCTCAAGTATGCATTTATCCATCCCCTGCATATTATTACAGATACTGCTGATTAGTGCGCAGTTTATATTTATAATGAATGGATGCATGTTGCACTTTTCTCGTTATAGGTACGCAACTTCAAGATGTTACACCATTCTATGGGTAGCCGCCACCTCTTGATCTTTGTACATTACTGTGTAGAGTATTACGTGCTGAGAAATGGGCATATATAGAGTAAGTTCCGTGTGGTATTGTTTGATTATACGCAAGGGGGCAAATTGCCTAATCGGCAGTGAAATAAAGCATTTGCTTCGAATAAGAAATACAGAAAATTTATTTCTGTAAATAGAATGGATGTTACAGCGCTTCCTACTGAACAGCCTTAAGGTTTTCTACTGCCGTTTGCATTGTCTTAATTCTTTTCTTTTGCAATCTTTACCTTCTCGTGCGCAGTTTTATGCACTTGTCTTGCACAGCATTCACCAATAGTACCCACTGCTTTGTTGTTTGGCGTGACAAACTTTAAGCAATTTTCGGTGAATTTAATGTGGGGATAATTTGTGTGAAACATAGATCTTATATTCGCGGTTTCCTAGTTCATACATTTAGACGAATCACACGCAATGATACTATCTTAAGAAACGGTATAATTAGAACTATTATACAAATTCACTTCACTATAATCTACATTGTTGTACGTTACACAGAAACTGAATAAAATATGAGATACATTGATATGAATCGCAAAATGGAACATCATCGAAGTGCCATTGTTGACTATATAAATTATTCTACAAACCTATTTTTTTTACAGTACTCTTTAAAATAGACAATGATCGTAGGAAGGTCACTACAAAGGAAATGCACACTATTTTTTTTAAATCCATCTTTTATTCTACATGTTTGAAAGTTTTACAGTGTGTAGATACATCCTTTAGGAACAATATTTTCATTTCTCCACATAATTTCCATCCCTCTCAACTGCCTTACGCCATCTTGGAACCAGCGCCTGTATACCCGCACGGTAAAATTCTGGACCAATCTGTTGGAGTCACTGTTTGGCAGCGTGCACAAGTGAGTCATCATCTTCAAACCTCGTTCCACGAAAAGAGTCTTTCAGTTTCCCAAAGAGATGATAGTCACATGGAGCCAGGTCAGGACTGTAAGGCGGGTGTTTCAGTGTTGTCCATCCGAGTTTTGTGATCGCTTCCACGGTTTTTTGACTGACATGTGGCCGCGCATTGTCGTGCAACAGCAAAACATCCTGCTTTTGCCGATGTGGTCGAACACGACTCAGTCGAGCTGAAGTTTCTTCAGTGTCGTCACATATGCATCAGAATTTATGGTGATTCCACTTGGCATGATGTGCTCAAGCAAGAGTCCTTCGGAATCGAAAAACACCGTAGCCATAACTTTTCCAGCAGAAGGTGTGGTTTTGAATTTTTTTTTCTTGGGTAAATTTGCATGATGCCACTCCATTGATTGCCTCTTCGTCTCTGGTGAAAAATGATGGAGCCATGTTTCGTCACCTGTCACAATTCTTCCAAGAAATACATCTCCACCAGTCTCGTACTATTCCAAAAGTTCGCTGCATATCGTTTTTCTTGTTTCTTTGTGAGCCATTGTCAACATCCTGGGAACCCATCTGTCACAAACCTTTTTAACGCCAACACTTGCAGTATTCTGCAAACACTTCCTTCCCCTATCCCAACGTAGCGTGACAATTCGTTCACTGCGATGCGTCTGTCAGCAGTCACCAATCCGTTAACACTCTGCACATTGTCTGGAGTGTGTGCAGTACGAGTCCTGCCGCTGCGAGGACAATCCTCAATATTGCCGTGCCCGCTTTCATCACGTAACCTGCTTGCCCACCGTGTAACTGTACTGCGATCGACAGCAGCATCTCCATACACCTTTTTCAACCTCTTGTGGATATTTCCCACTGTATCGTTTTCACAGCACAGGAATTCTATGATAGCACGTTGCTTCTGACGAATGTCAAGTGTAGCAGCCATCTTGAAGACATGCTGTGACGGCGCCACTCACGGGAACAGGTTGAACTTAGTTTGAAAACAAGCGGGAAGGAGGTATCTACACACTGTAAAACTTTCACACATGCAGAATGAAAACTGTATTTTTGCAAAAATAGTGTGCATTTCTTTTGGAGTGACCCTCGTACAAGATCCTATGGTCCGGGAGCCCACTTGCGATGGATAATGTTATATCTAATCGCAATGAATAAGCTTGTACCCGTTGAAGAAGTCCTCATTGAAACGTGTATCTATGACCAAGTGACAGTTATAGCAAAAATAATCACCAAGGTACAAAAGTTAATTTAAAAAAAAAAACGATATACATGGCCAGTAAAGTAGATAAAGAGACACCCATGTAATATCTCAGTGAGGAAGTATGTAGTGGAACTGTGGATCAAGTTTAGAAGTACGGTTGCCCAAGTACGTATGTGTCTAGTAGAGCAGATCATGACGAGAGGAACCCCCCAGGGTAAACAGTTTCTGTAGAGAGACGTCTAAAGAAACGGCGACTGCTGCAAAATAGCTGTAGAAAATTCATAGCAGTACAGATAGAGAGATGCTAAGTGGAACATGCTTGGTTGTCACCGTGACAATGTGTGAAATCTTCAACAGCTATCGGAGGAGTACGTTGTCGAAATATCTCTTTAAAACCCCAAAGAAAATTTGGTCATCTATGAAGGCTGTTAGTGATACCAGAGTTAATGTCCAGGCAATCGTGAATGACATAGGAACAGAAATTAGGGTTATAAAACCAAAAGCAGAAATGAACCCCGTTTCCAATATTCATTTAGAAAGGAATTTTCAAGAGTGCTTCCCTAGATTAATTCACTCACTCCTTAAAAAAAATTATCAGATTCTATACAGAAATTGCAGCCGGCTGGTGTGGCCGTGCGGTTTTAGGCGCTTCAGTCTGGAACCGCGTGACCGCTACGGTCGCAGGTTCGAATCCTGCGTCGGGCATGGATGTGTGTGCTGTCCTTAGGTTAGTTAGGTTTAAGTAGTTCTACGATGACCACAGATGTTAAGTCCCATAGTGCTCAGAGCCATTTGAACCATTTGAGCAGAAATTGCAGCTGAGTTAGATACTCTCTTGCACATAGTACGAGTATATAAGGGGCGATCAAAAAGTTCCCGTTTGAATGCCGTACAGTCCAGAACAAGGCAAAATCGCCGTGAGCATTGAGGCAATTATCGCATCTTCGCACCAGGTTGAAATACCCCTTAGGTAAAACACTGTCTTGCTGAGTGAAGAAGTCAGTAACTGCTTGCTGCACATCCTCGTCCGACAGGAATCGTCGACCTTTCAAGGCATTTTTAAGGGACCGAAGGTGTGACAATCTAACGAGGAGAATCAGGACTATAGGACGGTAGCTCGAGTGTCTCCCACATGAGTTGGCGTAACTTCGGCGTTACGACATTTGCGATATGGGACGTGCGTTATCATGAAGCTGCAGTACCCCCTGTCGCGCACCGCTCCACAAAGGCTATTTTTGACAGACATGCTGCCACATTCTCCGATGAATGTCTATTGATGCTTGTCCTTCGGCAGCCAAGAAAATAATAACAGCACGTTGGTCCTGTTTGGACGCTTTTGGTAATAATGCCACCATAGTTCACGTTTCCGCATTTATAGCAGTTACGATTGTCAAACTAATCAGTTGCCTACATATCGGTTCTTATGTACCCGCATCGACGTCGCACAACATTGCATATAAGCTGCAGCAACGCCCTCAAACGAAATTTTTTTGTTCGTCCCCTTATATTATTGATAAATGAGGGTAGGATACAGTTAGGCGTACAAATTTCTGTGTTATCTAGAAGCTATGAGTAAGTAAACTTTTTGACCATTCAGCAGCTAATCGCTATGGCCCTTCTGATTTATCTTGATTTCTAATTGCCATGACAGATTTCTTATACGTCCCACTTGCGTGTCGTATTTGCAGTTAACTTACGCTATAGACCACAACTAAATTGATTACCATCTCTCTACATAGCTTATACTCTTATTCTCAAACATTAAACATTCTTTCCAAGACAAATGAATACCAAACTATTGTAATAACTGTTATGTCAATTTCGCTATCCAGCCTGTTAGTTACTACTTCAAGATTCACGTTCACGTAAGGACGGCAGGAGGGAAGGCGAATAGTCAACTTCAGTTTATGAGGAGAATTTTAGGGAAGTTTAGTTCATCTGCAGCAAAGGCCGCAAACAGACCCCTTTTCATCGCCCATTGTACAGGAGTAATCCAGAGAAAACCTGTACTCAGTATTTGGAATAAAGCGTTGCTAACACCTGTCTACAAGCAGCGTAGATTAAGTGAGCCACAAAACTGCCGTACAATTTCATTGTCATCCATGTTTCGCCGGATCAAACGCAATGAGGTATATCGAACGAAATAATATCTTTCAGGTCAACCTGCATAAATTCTGTAAACGTCATTCACGCAAAATTCAAATTGCTCTCTTCTCGCATCTCATTCTAAAAGTCATCGATCAAAGCGATCTGATGGAGTCCGTAGTTCTTGACCACAGCAACGGTTATCAATGGATACCCCGGGTTCGATTCCCGGCGGGGTCAGAGATTTTCTCTGCCTCGTGATGACTGGGTGTTGTGTGATGTCCTTAGGTTAGTTAGGTTTAAGTAGTTCTCAGTTCTAGGGGACTGATTACCATAGATGTTAAGTCCCATAGTGCTCAGAGCCATTTGAACCATTCAATGGAAACGCAGATATATGGGGTCTCAAACGAAATTTATTACGGGTTTGAGGATTGCTTAATGGGAAGGACGCAGCATGTTATCCTTATGTGAGAGTCATCAACAAACATTGAATTCTGAAGAGGTGTGCCTCAGGTGTGTGTGTATGTGTGTGTGTGTGTGTGTGTGTGTGTTTGTGTGTGTGTGACCATTGCGATTGATGTTGTATGTTAATGAATTCGTAGGCAGTATTAATAGCAGTCAGTCTTTTGGCAGATGGTGCAGTTATCTGTAAAGTAGTACTGTCCGAGAAAATGTGCATACGTATTGAGTCAGATCTTGACAAGGTTTCAGAGTGGGTACAATGATCGGCAACTTACATTAAATCCTCTGACATCTAAAATGGTGCACCTCAAAATAAGCATAAACGCAGTATTCTCTGATTATAATATCAACAAATTACAACTGGTATCAGTCAACTTTTGCAATTACCTAGCTCTAACAATTAATGGGGATGTTTTTATGTCAGTACTATATTGCACCCAGGTTAAATACAGTAAATAACAGGATGCAGTGATGGAATACTGAATTCACTTGCCAGTGTAACGCTAGTCTACACACTTCCGAAATCATTTCGTAGCCCAGAGACGTGAACAGGCAACCACCGATAAATGGAGAGCAGATGGGCAGCAGAATTCTACATCTACATGGATAGTCTGCAAATCACATGTAAGTGCCTGGCAGAGGGTTCATTGAACCACCTTCACAATAATTCCCTGTTATTCCACTCTCGAACAGCACTCAGAAAAAACACCTCTCTCTTTCCGTGCGAGCTCTGATTTCCCTTATTGGTTCAAATGGCTCTGAGCACTATGGAACTTAACATCTGAGGTCATTAGTCCCCTAGAACTTAGAACTACTTAAACCTAACTAACCTAAGGACATCACACACATCCATGCCCGAGGCAGGATTCGAACCTGCGACCGTAGCGGTCGCGCGGTTCCAGACTGAAGCGCCTAGAACCGCTCGGCCACACTGGCCTGCAATTTCCCTTATTATTATGATCGTTTCCCCCTATGTAGGTCGGCGTCAACAAAATATTTTCGCATTCGAAGAAGAAAGTTTGTGACTGAAATTTCGTGAGAAGACTCCGCCACAACGAAACACGCCTGTCTTTTAATTGTGTCCATCCCAAATCCTGTATCACATCCGTGACACTCTCCCCTATTTCGTGGTAATACAAAACGTGCTGCCCTTCGTTGGACTTTCTCGACGTACTCCGTTAATCCTACCTGTTAAGGATCCCACACCGCGCAGCAGTACTCCAAAAGACGACGGACAAGCGTAGTGTAGGTAGTCTCTTTAACAGATGTGTTTCATTATCTAAGTGCTCTGCCAATAGTCTTTGGTTTGCCTTCCCTACAACATTTTCTACATGTTCTTTCCAATTTAAATTATTCGTAATTGTAATTCCTAGGTATTCAGATAAATTTACTGCCTTTAGATCAAACTGATGTGTCGTGAAACCGAAGCTTAACGGATTCCTTTTAGCACTCATGTGGGTGACATCACACTTTTTATAATTTAGGGTCAATTGCCAATCTTCGCATCGTTCAGATATCTTTTTCTAAATCGTTTTGAAGTTTGTTTTGATCTTCTGAGTTTACTATACGATAAACCATAGCATCATCTGCAAACAGCCTGATTATCTACTAAATCGTTTATATAGATGAGGAACAGCAGAGGGCCTGCAACACTACCTTGAGGAACGCCAGAGATCACTTCGGTTTTACTCGATGAATTTCCGTCAGTTTCCACGAACTGTGATCTCTCAGACAGGAAATCACGAATCCAGTTACATACTGAGACCATATTTCGAAAGCACGTGATTTCACTACAAGCCGCTTGTATGGTACAGTGTCAAAAGCCTTTTGGAAATCTAGAACTACGGAATCAATTTGAAATCCCTTGTCAGTATCACTCTATACTTCGTGTGTGTTAGCAACTAGTTGTGTTTCACAAGAATGATGTTTTCTAAATCTGTGTTGACTGTGTCTCAATGGAGAGCAGATGGGCAGCAGAATTCTACATCTACATGGATAGTCTGCAAATCACGTGTAAGTGCCTGGCAGAGGGTTCATTGAACCACCTTCACAATAATTCCCTGTTATTCCACTCTCGAACAGCACTCACAATGTTCGAATACAATATATGTTCCAAAATCCTCCTGCTTATCGACGCCAATATTATGGGCCTGTATTTAGTGGATTACTCATACTCTTGTTCTTGAATACTGGAGTGACCTGTGCAACTTTCCAGTCTTTGAGTACGGATCTTTCGTCGAGCTAGCGGTTGTACGTGATTGTTAAATATGGAGCTATTGCATCAGCATACTCCGAAAGGAACCTAATTGGTATACAGTCTGGACCAGAAAACTTAATTTTATCAAGGATTTAATTTGCTCCACTACTCCGAGGATATCTACTTTTGAGCTACCCATGTTGGCAGCTGTTCTTGATTCGAATTCTGGAATATTTACTTTTCCTTCTTTGACGAAGGAATTTCGAAATTCTGTGTTTAGTAAATCTGCTTTCGCAGCACTATCGTCGATAGTATTTGCATTGCTATCATGCAGAGAAGACATTTACTTTGTCTTGCGCTAGCATACTTTACATGCGACCAGAACCTCTTTGGATTTACTGCCAGGTGTGGAGATAAAGTTTCGTCATGGAAACTATTATAAGCATCTCGCACTGATGTCCTCGCTAAATTTCGATCTTCTGTAAAAGATCGCCAAGGTTAGAGATTTTGCGTTCGTTTAAATTTGGCATACTTTTTTCGTTGTTCTGACCCGTTTTGTGTACCAAAGGGGATCAGCTCCGTCGTTTGTTAATTTATTTGATATAACTCTTTCAATCGCTTTCAATACTATTTCTTTGAATTCAACCCAAATCTGGTCTACACTTACATTGTTAATTTTGAAGGAGTGGACACTGTCTCTCAGGAAACTGTCAAGCGAATTTTTATCTGTTTTTTTTTCAGTATGTATATTTTTCGTTTACTTTTGGAGAATTCGGGGGCACAATATTCACTCTCACTACAACTCTGTGTTCACTAATCACTGTATCCGTTTTGATGCTCCTTACTAGCTGAGGATTATTTGTTGCTAAGGCGTCAGGTTTGTTTTCACAACAGGGCTCATGAACCAAAAAAAAATGGCTCTGAGCACAATGGGACTTAACTTCTGTGGTCATCAGTCCCCAAGAATTTAGAACTACTTAAACCTAACTAACCTAAGGACATCACACACATCCATGCCCGAGGCAGGATTCGAACCTGCGACCGTAGCAGTCGCGCGGTTCCGGACTGAGCGCCTTAACCGCGAGACCACCGCGGCCGGCCTCATGAACCAACTGATCGAAATAATTTTCAGAGAATGCGTTTAGCACAATTTCGGATGAGGTTTTATGCATACCTCATGATTTAAACATATATTTTCGCCAACATATCGAGGGTTTAGAGACTCGGTATTAAGCCAGGAATCCAGAAATATACTACAGCATTCTCAGTGTCACTCCCTTTCGGATAGCACACTCAGAGGCATTTAAGACTCTTTCTTCCCGCAATCCACACGCGAATGGCACGCAGAGAGATCCTGCTACATGGTAAAACGGAAAGTATACACTCATACACATCACAGTGGTTTTCAAAAAACAAGAGTAGGTTTGGAAGTAGATCGTAACTTCAGGACGTTGTCACAGAGCAGACAGTATCTGTGTGTGGGAAACCCAAG
Source organism: Schistocerca americana (assembly GCF_021461395.2). NCBI lineage: Eukaryota > Metazoa > Arthropoda > Insecta > Orthoptera > Acrididae > Schistocerca > Schistocerca americana. The sequence goes on from NC_060130.1 coordinate 287,723,185, forward strand.
AAAACTAAACACACTTGTACAGAAGAAAGCTAGACCATATTATGGTTTTAAATATATCTCACATCTAACAGCGTTGCGTAGGTAACGTGTTTTTTCAGGTCTTTAGCACAAGGATTGCTAATTACACGCTGAATTCTCGAATATACACTGCGGCGAAGCAATGGTTCTATTACTCTTTCTGCAGTAACACAGTTGGTATTTGCTTGATTTTTATTTTCAACCGTTCAATGCTAAGGCTTCCCGCCAACTGGAGCTGTAGAGAAGAGGCTACGGAACAAGCCAATACGTGCCGCATACCAATGCTGCCAACTGTTGAAGAGTTACGAAGGTGGAGGCATTACTTTTCAGTCAACCTTCGTACTCCACAACAAACACTGCTTTACTAATGCTTGCAGTGACATTTTTGTCGTCTCCAGTGCCTCCCCATGAAGTAAACGCCTTTCTAAGTTCACAAAAGCACAGGGTGTCTCAAGAGGAATGCCCAAAATGCAAGGATATGACAAGAACTATCAATCGAAGCAAAATTGTTCAGTAAACATGGGCTCTAAAATGCTTGAGCACTTCTTCGTCTTCGGTATCCTGAAACAAATTTCTTCTCCTGCAAGCTCTTTACTTTTCATATTTTGAGAGGGGGTATTATGGGTCAGAACAAGAAAAGATGTCTAGTAAACATTGGCTCTAAGCTGAATACCTTAATAGCTATGAACATTTGTTCAGTAGAAGAAATGTGTTTCACAGTAACAAAGATGAACAAGAGCTCATTGCTTTTAAGGCATGCATTATACCGTCCATGTTTTCTTGACATTTTTGCTTCGAATGATCGTTCCTGTCATACCCTGAATACTGACTATTTCTAATGGAACATGCTGTGTAAGAATGAAGGGAAAAGTTTCGTTATTTTTGTTGCGTATCAAAGTATGCTCTCCACGTTTAACTACAAGTTTAATTTTACTCGTATATCCTTTTCGGCTCAGTGACACACGATCAATTAAACGAATTTTACCATGACCTTTCCATATGAGTGTAACTGAAAATCAGAAATCGCAATTCAATTCTAAAATATATGCTGAGAAAAATTTGGTAGATACACGATATTTCATAAATTGTCAAAAAGAAAAATAATTCAGATCGCAAAACCTTTGTGTTCAGCTCAAGTAGCAGTTTTGAGAAATAATGCAGCCAGGAAAGTATTTTCTTAATAGAGTTATTTCGTTGTCTGGTAGTTTACGTCATCAAGTATAATCCAACCAGTTTGACCACACACATTTTCAAAATTAAACGAAAGGCTGTGTTAATATACGGCGATAACATTCCACGTCCACAACGACTTGGTTCTGCTCTTACCGTCAGATAAATATACTGCCTTGTCTTTGCGTCAATTAAAAAATCCACACTGACCCGTGTGGGACGTCGGTGAATTCATTTTTCTGAAGCTATAGGTGCAATTTCAAACATTCCAGTGATATTTACAATAGAATGACAAACAGTAATACACCTGGAACGCTGAATAGCTAGGGTCTAACTTGTAGTGTCATGATTATTGAATAGTCAGTGTAGTATTGATTTATTTGGTTCACGATGTAGATCAAATTTGGTAACTCTTTTTCCAGACTGTTCCCCGTAATGGTAATTATTTTTGATGATTACAATGGGCTTCCGCGTCTTCCTGGGCTCCATGACTCATGACAAAAGCTAAAAAAGAAAAAGAGTTATATACACACTGAAAAACGTATAGTGCAAAAGATTACAAAGCAAGCATTTATTAAGCACAATCTTTTTTGTTTTAAACTACAGAACCCTGCATGCAGATTAACAAAGGCTTCAAAAGTTGAAGGAGGTTTGAACATATGAGAAGTAAAAAATATCGAGTGTTCGTAGCGTAACCGAAAAAGTGTGAGTTATCATAGCATCCGATCTGGTTTTTTTTATCTACAGGAGTATTTGGGTTGGGCAGCGTTTCTAATTTGCATTTCTCATTGACTTGCATCCCATACCTACGCTTTTCTCATAACTGTTTTTACAACGAGTTTATTTTACGGTCACTGAATAAAATCACTTCCGCAGCCTTCAGCAAACTGGATATTGTTATGTCGATAACCACTTGCGTGCGCTCATCACTGAATATAAGATGCAGAATTGTAGTAGGGAAGAGGTTGCACCATGGAACACTTTTCATACTTTCGCCTCTAGCCAGCCCTGTAATGAAAGTTTAATATATTTTCTAATTCCATTTTCAGACGAAAGCGTTAACTTTGTGCGTGCTGTAGCCTTTTTCTGAAGTTAAAAAATTACTGCCGAAGAGTAAGGTTTTTCAGCTATTCCAGGGCACAGCATAGTCATATACCTAGGAATAAATGTTGTGCTCAAATTTAGAGGTGTTGGAATCCACAAAATCTTGTCAATGCTGTATTTAACAGACTATGTATTACATTATTGCCCTACTACACTACAGTAACCAGTACCGATAAGTGAAATCAAAGTATTAACAAAAATCAGTTACAAGTTAAAAACGTTCTGAAATTGAAGCTGTTGACAACTAACACAGGTTTTCATTTATAATAGAGGGAAAACTGTTCAGACATTAAAGAAACTCCGTTCATTTGCAAATATCACGTGTTCCATAGTAGAACACCTTCCGTTTCACGGTACAAGATGGTACACGATTAACGAAGTATGACTTAACCGCCCACACGTTATGCAACTGGCTTTTAAAAATGCAGAGTTTTACTCACCATACAATTCTGTAAGTGAACAATTAACAATATCCCGCAAATATAAAGGGTGAAGTAGCTCAGACAGACCACCCCAAATATATCCATAATGAAAAAAATGTATTGAATTGCGGTTTTTGCATAGTTATAACGGACATTACGGCAAATTTCCCGAGACTGCCAAGTATTTTTCATCGTTCATATTCTCTCAATTGCGAAACCGACCTCATTTTTTTAAATGGTATATATACATTTTATTGCGGCATTTAGAAGAAGCTTGTAAGTGAACTTCAACGACATACCATGTATGAGACTTGCTCAAATAGAATCAAGAAAACAGCATCGCCGCGAACCAGTGTTCCACTGTCTTGAGCAGAGGTTCCACAAACATCTGCTCTGTTACATAAAATCTAAGCAAATACGTAACTTAGGCACGGTTCGCGTGCTTATTCTCACGGCAGTCACACCAAGTGTTCAAAATTTTGACCCTGAGCGTTGCTGCACGCTGTAATGAGGTTCTAGAGAAACAACACTGCACGTTTAATTTCATCGTGAGTCAACAGCAAGAAAGGCGCGTCTTATAAGGCATTTTTCTTCAAGATTGTAAAATCCTACTATCTGTGTCTTACTGGTATCTGTCCAACACATGTAACAAGAACTAGTGTCACTCTGCTTTATGAGGTATGGGTTAATGTGGAAAGTGTACATCATAAAACTTTGATACAGGCTATAGTCACCACTTTTCACAATTACTAGCCATACCCGTAAATCACATTTCGACCATTGTGTAAAATACTACCCATAAAAGGAGTTTGTAAAATATTTCCAGTATTTATTCAGCGAAGAATCTTGGAGAGATTGGTTGGTTGGTTTGGGGGAGGGGACCAAACAGCGAGGTCATCGGTCCCATCTGACTAGGGAGGGATGGGGTAGGACTTCGGTCGTGCCCTTTCAAAGGAACCATCCCGGCATTTGCCTGAAGCGATTTAGGGAAATCTCGGAAAATCTAAATCAGGATGGCCGGACGCAGGTTTGTACCTTCCAAATGCGAGTGAAGTGTGTCAACCATTGCGACACTTCGCTCGGTCTTGGGGAGAAGTATAGTGATACCTCTGTTAGCAATGAAAAATGAAAAAATTTTCTAAACATTTTGAAGCATAACTTTGACATAGGTTTTACAAAACGTAAAGTGATTTCCAGAAGCACAGGTAGAGTCAGAAACTATATTACATCAGGCATTAGAGTATCTGGTAGCCGGCCGCGGTACCCGAGCGGTTCTAGGCGCTTCAGTCCGGAACCGCGAGACTGCTACAGTCGCAGGTTCTAATCCTGCCTCGGGCATGGATGTGTGTGATGTCCTTAGTTAGATTTAGGTACTTCTAAGTTCTAGTGGTCTGATGACCTCAGATGTTAAGTCCCATGGTGCTCAGAGCCATTTGAACTATTTGAGTATCTTGTAAAGTAGCTGGAACTTTTTCTGGTCTCAGAAATTGGCAGTAGTCCAGAATTTCTTAGTTATTTCAAAAAATACAAGTTATTTTGGGCTTGAATTCAAATTATGTAACTTTATTTCCATGATAATCCGCAAGGCACACTTTTGAAAGTCGGTATCATGGATAACTAGTCGATATTCCAAAGCCTCTAGTACTATTTGTAAAGTCCATGAGTGTATTATCTTCATCTTATCAAGTTTCGAGCCATCATGAAGAACACACTTTTCCCAGCGATACAGCTGGTTTTACAGATGTAACGTCACGATATTTATGCTGCACGGGTGAAAGCGACCTTCCTCCCTTCTTTCCGTTTTTCCAAAATTCAGCCGCAGATTTCTTCTGTTCGAAATTTAATTTAAATTCCTTCCTCCAACTATGCCTAAAGGGTACAGATTTTCCTTTCCTGCTCCTCAGTCAACATGTTCTTACTGCATACCATGCAGTTAAACTGTTTTCCCAACGTTCTGCCCACGGCGTCTCTCCACCTAGTGAAAATATTCCCTTCAAAAGTGGCAACAAATCTCCATTCCCAGTACCCTATAGCAGATCCCGTATTTCCCACTCATGATCAGTTTCGAAAGAAGAATTAAGTGTAACTTTAAAGAATGTACCAAAGTTGTCAGCGACGCGAGATGGCTGTATGTAAACAAAAACGACAGTAAAAATGTTTTTGCTGTTGTCTCTGATTCTGTACTAATTTGCAGATATAGTGACAGAAGTGTGAATTAGTAGTTTCTTCATTGTTTTAGAGAATTCACATTATCATTGTGATCGTTTTTAACTCGAAAAACCTAGGGCTATATCGTGTCCATCTAACTAATAAACAGTGCAAAATTTGTTGTGAAATAGGGTTTAGAAACGTTTAATTTCTCTCTTGCGAGGAGCATAGACACTACTAAAACTGGTAGCTGCCTCATTTTAACGAAATTTGTATTATTAAGAAAACTTAAATAGAATTTTCCGTAGTTATGTCGCTCAAAACAGCGGCCTACTTCGCGACTGAATCGCGGGTCTCTGAATGCTTTCGGGCTCATCAATAGCAGTCCGTCAACGTACTAACCCTGAGTGGTTGCCTATGGGGTAGTCTATTAGCACACGTTGATATGGATAACTTGGTGCTCTGTAGTGTTGCCGGCTGATGTTACCGGAAGAAAGTACCTATCCTCAATTTTCTCCTCAAGATACTAGCTACAGTACGTCTGAGTTTGTCGATAGCATTCTGATATACCCAATATATCAGTAAAGATTATGTTCGAATGAACATTATTAACTTCTACGTCTTTATTCTTCGGGTCTACATATTTATTTCGCAACATACTTACCCTGGCGACCATCACACTTATCGCAACGAGAGACCAGTTTGTCGAAACCGTCCTGTAAAATGTTTGACATCATTGACGGAGTCACAACCTCACGTCTACTTGGACGGTTTCATCACTCTCAAAGGAAGTCCTCGAAGATTTTAAGTTTTGGAAATAGTTGGAAATCGCATGGGACCAAGTCGGGAGTGAATGGAGGATGATCGATGACAGTCAACCCAAGGCGTCGGATTGTTGCACATGTCACAGATCTTGTGTGTGGTCTGTCATTGTTGTGCTGAAGGAGAGGATACTCCACGTGTGGACGTACTCTTCGAATTGGAAAGTCGATTACAGCACTTTGTTTCTTACGCACCGACATAGTTACTGTGGTATCAACGTTCGATACCACAGTTATTAGTGGTTGCAGCTATCTACCGCGGTCCGTATTAGTATCGTTGGACCCGCGAGCTGCGACCAGCGCTGCTATCGCCGCTCCGCGGCTTGTATCAAGTTTCTAGCGAGCTCTCGTCCACCCTTGCTCGGGACGTCAAGTAGTAAAGTAGCATAGCCATCAGCTGATAGGAAGCAACCTCTAACAAGGCGCTTGGTAAGGTATGGTCTAAGTGAGACCTCAATAGCTTTCTGTTTATAATTATATGTATGCAGACAAGAAGAATCCTGTACAATCAGTTAAGTACAATATATACAGGATGGTCCATTGATAGGGACCGGGCCAAATATCTCACGAAATAAGCATCAAACGAAAAAAATACAAAGAACGAAACGTGTGAAGTTTGAAGGGGGAAACCAGATGGCGCTATGGTTGGCCCGCTAGATGGCGCTGCCATAGATCAAACGGATATCAACTTTTTTTTTAAATAGGAACCCCCATTATTTATTACATATTCGTGAAGTACGTGAAGAAATATGAATGTTTTAGTTGGACCACTTTTTTCACTTTGTGATAGATGGCGCTGTAATAGTCACAAACGTATAAGTACGTGGTATCACGTAACATTCCGCCAGTGCGGACGGTATTTGCTTCGTGATACATCACCCGTGTTAAAATGGACCGTTTACCAATTGCGGAAAAGGTCGATATCGTGTTGATGTATGGCTATTGTAATCAAAATGCCCAACGAGCGTGTGCTATGTATGCTGCTCGGTATCCTGGACGACATCATCCAAGTGTCCGGACCGTTCGGCGGATAGTTAAGTTATTTAAGGAAACAGGAAGTGTTCAGCCACATGTGAAACGTCAACCACGATCTGCAGCAAATGATGATGCCCATGTAGGTGTTTTAACTGCTGCCGCGGCTAATCCGCACATCAGTAGCAGACAAATTGCGTGTGAATCAGGAATCTCAAAAACGTCGGTGTTGAGAATGCTACATCAACATCGATTGCACCCGTACCATATTTCTATGCACCAGGAATTGCATGGCGACGACTTTGAACGTCGTGTACAGTTCTGCCACTGGGCACAAGTGAAATTACGGGACGATGACAGATTTTTTGCACGCGTTCTATTTAGCGACGAAGCATCATTCACCAGCAGCGGTAACGTAAACCGGCATAATATGCACTATTCGGCAACAGAAAATACACGATGGCTGCGACAACTGGAACATCAGCGACCTTCGCGGGTTAATGTATGGTGCGGCATTATGGGAGGAAGGATAATTGGCCCCCATTTTATCGAATGCAGTCTTAATAGTCCAATGTATGCTAATTTCCTACTTAATGTTCCACCGATGTTACTACAAGATGTTTCACTGCTTGACAGAATGGCGATGTACTTTCAACATGATGGACGTCCAGCACATAGCTCGCGTGCGGTTGAAGCGGTATTGAATAGCATATTTCATGACAGGTGGATTGGTCGTCGAAGCACCATACCATGGCCCACGCGTTCACCGGATCTGACGTCCACGGATTTCTTTCTATGGGGAAAGTTGAAGGATATTTGCTATCGTGATCCACCGACAACGCCTGACAACATGCGTCAGCTCATTGTCAATGCATGGGCGAACATTACGGAAGGCAAACTATTCGCTGTTGAGAGGAGTTACACGTATTGCCAAATGCACTGAGGTTGACGGATATCATTTTGAGCATTTATTGCAGTAATGTGGTATTTACAGGTAATCACGCTGTAACAGCATGCGTTCTCAGAAATGATAAGTTCACAAATATACATGTATCACATTGGAACAACCGAAATAAAATGTTAAAATATCCATACGTTCTGTATTTTAATTTAAAAAACCTACCTGTTACCAATTGTTCGTCTAAAGTTGTGAGTCATATGTTTGTGACTATTACAGCGCCATCTACCACAAAGCGAAAAAAGTGGTCCAAATAAAAGATTCATATTTCTTTACGTACTACACGAATATGTAATAGAAAATAGGGGTTCCTATTTAAGAAAACGCAGTTGATATCTGTTTGACCTATGGCAGAGCCATCTAGCGGGCCAACCATAGCGCCATCTGGTTTCCCCCTTCAAGTTAGACAAGTTTTGTGCTTTGTAGTTTTTTCGTTTGACGCTGATTTCGTGAGATATTTGACCCGGTCACGATCAATGGACCACCCTCTATATATATATATATATATATATATATATATATTTATCAACGACTTCTAATTATTTTAGTCGTTCGAGATCCATACCATGCAGCCAGCACCTTATCGACGTTACTGACAAACCTGCTGTGATTTATATGTTTCTATTTAGCATTGGCCACCAGTCAATATTGGCGACGCCTCGTTCGTCGTCATCATAACAGTCACGTTACACACCGTCATATTAAACGCTACAATTAGGAGCTGTTTAGCGGCAGAGGGCTGCAAATATGTAGACATGAAGAATAAAGATGTAGTATGTTAATAACGTTAGTTTTATTTAAAAAGTTTTAGGATTTTAGCAAAAGAAATTGGGAGGTGTTACTTTTCAGCACACGCTCGTAGGTTAAATTCATTTACGCTATAAGAAGTCTAAACGTAAAAAACGAAATGTGCATTAAGTTGTTTTAGAGATTTGAACTCTGTAATGCACGGAACTTACTTCTCTGCAGATTTAAGTATACATGCTTCTCCAAATTCAGAAAAATGCATGTAAAAGAAACTTTAAATTCCTATCTAGCCACCAATCTTCATGTTATTCAAATGCTTAAAATTCTCATTTTTGGTGAGTACTCTAAACTTCAAAAGAAGTGTTTTTCACTATGTGTGCCTTACCGACGAAAAAAATTAGCTTTTCTGCTATCAATGGTGGAAAGAAAAACAAATGTTTTTCCGGGCTGAACGCCAGGCGATGACGTGTGCACGTTCCTCCAATCTTAGAAGCAAATACGTTATCTGTATACTATACTGTGTGGATTACTGATAAGCCAAGGTCATATCTTCTAATTATCAGACGGTAAGCTTAATCTCAGAAGGTGAGGCAAAGAGCTAAGCCGCGCGGCTCTTTCATCAATGTTGAGTCTATTCCGATACTCCGTAGTTCAAAGTGTCTTTACCTTCCTGTCTTGTGGTGAGTACAGTGTCACAACGTGTAGATCTAAGTGTTCTTAACACTATTTTTTCGGTTAATTAGGCTTTCTGGGTATGACTAATTTTTGCAAATTAATAGGAGTAAGCATGATAGATTCCTTTGTGGCGCAAGTATTAATACTCAGATCACGTTAGATGAAATGTATTAGGTATCCCTACAGAATTACATGTGAGCACATTCAGTGTGGCGGTTTATAGTAGAAGTAGACACAAAAAAGACTATAGCATCTTTCATTTGTTGGTATTGCAGCTGCAACACAATTTGTATCCATTTTTTAATGGTATCATCAGCGTGGCCACACGCCGTATTCATATTATAAAAATTTTCACTTCTATCATATTTGTCACACACACACACACACACACACACACACACACACACACACACACACACACACACACACACACAACGAACGATTGTAAAAAATACAGGGTAGTTATATTTAAACTTCTGATACTTGGGCCAGTGTGGATGGAGAACTATTTACCGTATCGGACCCAACTTTATATGAACGATGTTCAGACTATGCGTTGCTGGATTTGCGTTTGTAGTAGTGTTATGTCGTGACTTGCCGTTAGGCGCCTGTAACGGTACGGCGACGTAGGGATGATACACAAACATGAGTGTGCATTACAGTTGCAGACTGTCAACATATGTCTGGACGAGGTGAGCAGGGCTTCACGTGGAAAGGTGTTTTACCAAAACAGCAGCGCTAGTACCGCTATTCTTCATGAGTATCGACGCATTAAAATAAATTCGGAGAAATCCTCTTTCCACACCTGATATGATCATAATCCGGAAGTTAGATTTAACTGGCCATGTGGGAATTGTTCCTGAGAGAGGCTGACGGCCAAATGCGCTACGAATTGTTGAAGAAGTTACTGTCGCCATGGCTGAGAATACTGGACGCAATGTGAGATCTTCAAGCAGTACAAGGCTGTGTCACGACGGCTGAACATCCCATGATCAGCCATCATTTCGGGCAGCAACAGAGCAATTTCTATTGCGGTTCCAGGCTGTAGTGGATGCAGATGGCTAACACATTGTGCAACTTTGGTAATCTGGAGCGTAATCATGGCATGCAGTTAACTAATGTTACTTTCTCATATGGAATTTGCAGGAGGTTTATTCGTTTTTTTTTTTCTTCCGCATGTCCTTACAAACGTTTCACAATGTTTCATACTCCTACAATCGCTTGTTTTGTTAGGGGCCATCTCAAGTACCGAGAGTTTAATTATAATCAACGTGTACTTCATATTAAGGCCAGAACGAGTAGGGGAAAACAGTAAAAAACGTCCAGGATAACCAGAGGTAGAAACTCCTCCGCTGTGGAACTGCGTCCACATTATGGAGGCCAGTGAGCAACGAGCGTGAGCAAATTTGACTCAAAAGCTCGAGTTTTGATTCCGTAGGTATCATTTCCAACAAGGCAGTAATATTGGAAAGGGTGCGTCAGTCACTTTTTCGACGGTCTAAACCTTGTACCAGTGTTGGAGGCATATATTCATAGCATTTTCCGTCAAAAAGTTTATTTAAAAAGGAGTGTTTTCACGCAGTTTTCCCTTCCTTTTACATGTAAGTCCCAATAAGTTACTGGTCTACCTGCAACTGAAAACGTTTATTCTTCGTAACCGCTCATAAGCAAAATTTAAAACAAGTCATTTCATTATTAACAACTTTTACCCCTACAATTCCTGATGTAGCGTACGCGTAATGGATTATTTTGCATGTTGGCAAATAGGCGCGGTTATGGTTACCGTTTACGAGACAGCTTTGAAGAGAGGGAAGGGAACTTTCGACCTTGCAGGTCACAAATGAAAATGTAAATCAAAATACAGTTTTAGTTAACTGCAGCAACGTCCATACCAATTGCCCATGCTAATTAACAACAACAATGCTCATTCAGTATAAGTAACAGAAAGGCAGCTGAAATCAGTGCATAAAAGAATAAATTTTAGACTGCCGTTCTAATGTACACTGAGGTGACAGGTCATGGGACACATTCTAATAACGTGTCGTACCAGCTTTTTCCCAGAGTAGTCCTGCACCGTGACGTGGCTTGGACTTAACAAGTCGTTGGAAGTCATCTGCAGAAATATTGAGCCGTGCTGTCTCTATAGCCGTCCACAGTTGCGAAAATGTTGCCGGTGCACTACTTTGTGCACGAACTGACTCTCGATTATATCTGATAATGTTCGATGGGATTCATGTCGGGTGATCTGGGGGGGAAATCATTTGCCCGAATTGTCCAGAATGTTCTGACATCGCGCACTGTCATCCATAAAAATTCCATCGTTGTTTGGGAACATGGAGACCACGACCATGAATGGCTGCAAATGGTCTCCAAGTAACAAAACATAGAAATTTACAGTCAATGATCGGTACAGACTATTCCATGTAAACACATACCACGCCAGTATGGAACCACCACCAACTAGCGCTGTGCCTTGTTGACAACCTAGATTCATGTCTTCGTGGCGTCTGCGCCACACTCGAACCCTACCGTCAGCTCTTACGAACTGATGGTAGGGTTAGCAAAGGCACTAGTGTCGGTCGTCTGCTGCCACAGCCCATTAACGCCAGATTTCACAGGACCGTCCTAAAGGATACGTTCGTCGTACGTCCCACATTGATTCCTACAATTATTTCACGCACTGTTGCTTGTCTGTTACCACTGACAATTCAACGCAAGTGACGCCGCTTGCGGTCGTGAAGTGAAGGCTGTCAGCAACTGCGTTGTTCGTGGTGAGAGGTAACGCCTGAATTTTGTTATTCTCAGCACACTCTTAACGCTGCGGATCTCGGAATCTAGAATATCCTAACGATTTCCGAAATCTGAATGTCCCGTTCGTCTAGCTCCAACTACCATTCCGCGTTCAATGTCTGTTAATTCTCGTCGTGCTGCCATAATCGCATCGGAAACCTATTCACATGAATCACCTGAGTACAAATGACAGCTCCGCTACGGCACTGCCCTTTTATACATTGTGTACGCGATACTACCGCCATTTGTATAAGTGCATATAATTTTGTCACCTCAACGTACAGGATACTTAAAAAAAGTCCTGTATTCATACAAAGCTAAAAACATAGTCTTATAAACATATTTTGAAGTCCATGGCCACGATCAGAAAGCTTTCATAGAACTAAACAGTACTTATATAAACAAATTCGGTTCCAGGCGTGAGGTTATAAACCTTTCTTTTCTAGTTTTGTAAAACAATAGCTCCTGTATATTGTAAGGTTAGTGACGACGCCATTTTCTGTGCCGTTTTTGTTGTTGTAAACAATTCTATTACAGGGAGTGATGTTATCACAGATTTAGAGTGTGAAATATGGCTTGGTTCAAATGGCTCTGAGCACTATTCGACTTAACATCTGAGGTCATCAGTCACCTAGAACTTAGAACTAATTAAACCTAACTAACCTAAGGACATCACACACATCAATGCCCGAGGCAGGATTCGAACCTGCGACCGTAGCGGTCGCTCGGATCTAGACTGTAGCGCCTAGAACCACCAGGCCACTCCAGCCGGCGGAGTGTGAAATAATTTTGATGAAGGTGTGAATGACAGGAGGCTCAAGCTTGTCAGTCGGATGATGCGACAGAGGTACTGTTTCTGTAGGTTTTAGACAAAAACTTGCAGAACCTTTTGTGTAAATTTATTGGGACATTGTAGCCTGTCATACTGCACGAAACGTCTTATCCGAAAATTACCTTGAATACATAGATAGTGAATTTATTCGTGAGTGTAACTTGCTACAGTTGCTGAAACTTCCTGACAGATTAAAACTGTGTGCCGGACCGAGACTCGAACTCGGGACCTTTGCCTTTCGCGGGCAAGTGATCTACCAACTGAGCTATCCAAGCACGACTCACGACCCGTCCTCACAGCTTCAATTTTTCCAATACCTCGTCTCCTCCCTTCCAAACTTCACAGAAGCTCTTCTGCGAACCTTGCAGAATTAGTACTCCTAGAAGAAAGGATATTGCGGAGACATGGCTTAGCCACAGCCTGTTTCCAGAAAAAAATATGTTGCATTACTTATTGAACGCCCCACGTAAATAAATCCAAACACTCTGCAGCGGAGTGTGCGCTGATATGAAAGTTCCCGACAGATCAAACCTGTGTGCCGGACCGAGACTCGAACTCTGCAAGAAGAGCGTCTGTGAAGTTTGGAAGGTAGGAGACGAGGCACTGGCAGAATTGAAGCAGTGAGGACGGGTCGTGAGTCGTGCTTGGATAGCTCAGTTGGTAGAGCACTTGCCTGCGAAAGGCAACGGTCCCGAGTTCGAGTCTCCAGACCCAGATTTTGGATTTATTTACGTGGGGCGTTCAATATGTAATGCAACATATTTTTTTCTGGAAACAGCTTGGTTTCATTCAGGATTCCAATACACCATATTATTTTCTCATCTATTGGCTACAAATGCCCATTTTTCAACATAATCTTTGGCTAATGCGATGGCACCTTACTGCCCACATGCTACCACTCAACTGGTCGACGTCGGAGCCAACGTTTTTCTGCATCGACAATCTCAACATCACCCACGTACAGCTCCCCGCGGAGTACATCCTTCACTCGTTCAAACTTGTGGAAGACGGAGGGTGCGTGTTCCGGGCTCTAGAGTGGGTGAGGAAGAACAGTCAATGAAGTTTAGTCACCTCCTCTCGCGTGCGCAGAATTGTGCGAGTCCTTTCGTTGTCATGGAGAAGGAGGGGTTCGTTTGCATTTTTGTGGCGATGGACAAGTTGAATTCGTTCATTGTAGCACAATACACTTCAGAGTTGATCTTTGCTCCATGAGGGTGGACAACAAACGTAGTAAGCCCTTCAGAGTCCCAGAAGACCGTTGCAATGACTTTACCGTCTGAGGGTTCAGCTTTAATCTCTTTCCTCGGAGAAGAATGGCTGTGGCACCACTCCATGAATTGCCATTTTGTTTCCGGTTTTAGGCTGTGACGTAGTGAGCAAAAAATGGTTCAAATGGCTCTGAGCACTATGGGACTTAACTACTGTGGTCATCAGTCCCCTAGAACTTAGAACTACTTAAACCTAACAAACCTAAGGACATCACACACATCCATGCCCGAGGCAGGATTCGAACTTGCGACCGTAGCAGTCGCGCGGTTCCGGACTGAGCGCCTAGAACCGCTAGACCACCGCGGCCGGCACGTAGTGAGCAGGTAGATTTCAGGTAAACTGGGTGCATTTCACAGATTGCTTGATCGGTGCAAATTTCAGTGTGTGCAATTTCCATGTATCCAATGCAAATACACCACCAATATTTCAGGTGTATATAAACGCTCACAATGCAGATAGGTGCTTCATGTATACATTTTTTCTTACTCTTTCTGGTCATCAAGTGTAGAAATTGTTTACTCTCAGTAAAAATATGCTACGAAAATATCATTGTCAGTACTCTGGAAAAGCATGAGAAATCAGAATACTTCCTGCTCAGACTAAATATAATATTATTAAATGATCGTGGTCACCTACCTGTTTTCGTTTATGACATGGGTTACAAATGATTACGATCAGTTTATGCGATACACACTGACAATGACAGTGTCACTATTCGTACTCCCAATGTACGAGAGCCATGTGCAACACAAGGTTCCAGGCAATCTCAAATACCATTTGTGATGTCCTCACGACACTTTAAGGTATGCCAGTCCGAACCTAAAATATCACGGACACTGGTCCACGAGGCTGGCATTTACACATCCTGCTTAGAAAATGTAGGAGAGGATACTTGTGTTTCGGAGTTTTAACTGTGACACAGATTTCACACCGAAGACGACACAAAATGACACAAAATGAAGTTGCCTCTCAACTTGACGTGTCCGTCATTTCTTGTCCTTGCCGTTTGTAAAAACAGCCGAACACCTGTCAAACAACACTTAATGAAGTAATTAGAGGTGGTCATTGACGGGGTGGCAGCTCACAATACAACCACTTAGAATTATAGAATTAACGCAAGGAGCGGAAAATAATCATTCAGCCCATCCCCCCCCACCCCCCACCCGCCCATCCCTTCCTCAGGAGACCAGGATAACTCATGCCGGGTAAGTGGAGTGTTGCTCAAGAAATAGAATTTCAGGACCATGTGGCTATTTCCGGCGATTCGATTAAAGATGGTGCACTGTTTTAGTAGAATTATTGAGCTGGATTGCTGGCATGGCTCGTCATTTGTAGGACTTTCGCTACGAAGTCACAACGTGATGTGGCAAACGACATTGGTTTGTCTCACTGTGTATTTTTGTGACTGCGGACCAGATTTCGAAGAATGTGAGGTAAAGCAAGAAAATCAGAGACCGTGTCTTAGAGTAACTACACGCTCAGACTGTCGCTACTTTTACGGTAGCGATAAAATGCAACTGAACAGTAGCGAGCTTTTTTGAAATGAGAGGGGCGTAAAGTATCAGCTGAAACTATCAGAAACGAAATTTGTGAGAGTGGCCTCTTTGCACATATAGCTATGGTGTGCATATCATTAGTAAACTTGGCTTACTCACACAGGGGTTGAGCCTGCTATTCTTTTATGAAAAATAACAGTTTAGTCTATAACCTGGCATTCGACGCATTAATATCAGCAGAGAACGTGGAACGAGAAGCATGTCACGCTGTGCTCGAAACATTCAAGTATTGCGCTGATGGACTAACATTATACACAGAACTGTGCAGGGACAGGTGTATTAACTCTCCACGTCATCCTAAATGGTTCTCAGACGACTATAATGTTTCAGAGTGAGGTCGTCCGACCGGTTGCTCCACAGTTAGCTGCCGCTAACGCCAATTCCCTCCTTGTATAGGATAAAAAAGATAGTCCGGCTGCAGCTCAGTAGATGAATAACATAGCAATTTATCATGATATCAGTGATTTTTGAGCTTAAAAGTAAAAAATGAAAGTTAGTGTTTTACATCATATCGACGATGATGTCATTAGGAACAAATCACAGGTTATAATTGAGAAAGATAAAGAAGGAAGTTGGGTACTCTTCCATAATGAGAGTCAAGTGTCTTCTCACTGCGTCATCTCTCCCGGTCCCTGAACGTATATACTTATAAATACACCTGCGTTTCGTTTCAGAGACGTATTGCAGCTGCTACAGCTTTACATGTCTGGACCAGATCTAAAAATATGGAAAATTTTCTTTCAGAAACGTATAAATAACAGTACTGGATCTATCTGTTGAAGATGTAACAAACAGCCAAGATGAAGAACATGGAAACGGCTTTGAAGACTAACATGCCTATAAACACTAAAATTGTAGAACAAGTTAGCAAATTCGATTGCTTATGGTATAATATATTTTATTACCAGAAAACGGAGGCTAAAAGAATGATGTAAGAATGAAATCTCTTACGGCTGTGATATTGAATAAGAAGTTCTTGGGTTTCCAGCCTCGTCAAATGGTTAAAATTCTAAGAGCTGCCGACCAAACTCTCCTGGGCCATTGTCAAGTGGTGCGACTGTCAGTGGGCTGCTAGAACGCCTGATATACACTAGTTGCCGGCTATGACGTCACTGATGCTCACGGCATCGCCATATATGGGCATTACGTTGACTCGGTGTTGGATGTGCTCGCTTCAACCTGGCCATCGCTGGATCCCACGCTGCGCATAGCTGCAGGCCGCTGTCCCTAATAATGGTATTATCGTGATTTATACTTCCATAGCTTCTTTAATTAAACATTCCTTGAAGCGTTAGCGCGCACCACGACAAAAAAAATGCTTCAAATGGCTCTGAGCACTATGGGACTTAACAGCTATGGTCAAAAAATGGTTCAAATGGCTCTGAGCACTATGCGACTTAACTTCTGAGGTCATCAGTCGCCTAGAACTAATTAAACCTAACTAACCTAAAGACATCACACACATCCATGCCCGAGGCAGGATTCGAACCTGCGACCGTAGCGGCCACGCGGTTCCAGACTGAAGCGCCTTTAACCGCACGGCCACACCGGCCGGCCAGCTATGGTCATCAGTCCCCAGAACTTAGAACTATTTAAACCTAACTAACCTAAGGACAGCACACAACACCCAGTCATCACGAGGTAGAGAAAATCCCTGACCCCGCTGGGAATCGAACCCGGGCGTGGGAAGCGAGAACGCTACCACACGACCACGAGCTGCGGACACCACGACAAAGATTTCATCAAATTTGATTAGGTGACCGTTTTCTAAAGCTTGTTCAGCTATAGCGGATGTCTCGTGGTAACGTAGGCGATAAAACCACCCATGCTCCTTCCTGCGTTGTTCTACAATTTTGCAGGAGCTTGCCAGATGCGGCCTCCTACGTGGGTATGGGATAGTCCAACGGAGGTGCAGTGGTGTGATTATGTGGTGCGCCAGGGAGTTAATGGGACATAATTCAATTAGCAGACATTTTACTTGTAAATTATAGATTGCAGCAATCAGTCGTCCTTTTTAAATTTAAAAAAAAATTTAAAAAGGACGACTGATTGCTGCAATCTATAATTTACAAGTCAATATAATAGTCGCTGAGTGCAACCGCTTTCCGAATGGAAGGTAACCTGATAGCAGACCGTGGCGTTGCATGACTGTGGACGTCCGTCACAGCCTTAGGCTCGGCCCCAGATATCTGCAGACACCTGCTGTTGCCGAGGTGGTGAGTAGGTGGAAGACCCAACAGCAACACGAATGACAGGCCAGAAAGTGGTCCCAGTAAGGCGGACTTGTACTGCCCCGGAGTGGTGGCACAGGCGTCCTGCTCCCAAGTTGAACAGCTCGTAGACGGACCACAGAAGATCAGCATGACCATCATCTTCAGTCAGTCACTTTTGTTACCGGCAGGAACGCAGCTTGCTGAGTTGAAGTTCCCTACACAGGTAGATGGCTGCAGACTCGTAGCAGTGGACTCCAAAGTGACGACGGCTGTAGTCACTTTTTCTTTTCACCAGGGCACCCTGTAAGTAGTAGAACTGACTTTCCAACGGCATCAGTGATGCAAATGGTGTGGCCTAGCTCTGAGAATGAGTGGAAGGAAGGCGGGGTTCTTACAACAGTCGATGAAGTTATTCCACTCATACTGGTGACCGAATGTGCTCCCTTTTTCTGAGCCTTTGAGTGCATTCGGCTGGCATAATGTTTAACTTCAGAAACTGCAAAGTTTGCAGTCTGCAAGGCGTTCTTGTGTGAGCCCTAGGTAAAGATACTATATGTAGCTCTGTTGAATATGAGCGTTTTGTCTACCGTGCACTGTTGTCTAAATGCTGTATCAGGTGTTCCTGACGTTGTCTGTAGCGCACAACGAGGCAATGAGCTCCCATTTGTCAGTATTTCTGTTCTTCTGAGTACTGACATTGGTCACCAAACTGTTGCATACTCGATGGGCGTGCTCCACTTAGCGTCGTCCCACCCGGTTTCAACAAAACTTTATTCCTGCACTTAATTACGGTTCAGCTGTGCAACTGTGCGTACTGTCTTTCCAAGGGAACACTGGCCACATTCTTAAGGTAGTATCTTGTGCATCCAAGGTGATCTGAGACCTGCTGCATCTTTAACTGGTCTCAGTAATTGACAGATTTTTCCGGAGGCCTGAAGGTCAGTTTCATCTTCTGTGGTGTAACAAGTGCTTGGACCATATCAACAGCTTTAACTGTAACATCCAGTTCACCGTGGAGGTAGGATAAGACAATTCAGTACCTTTCTTCGACGTTCTCGTCTGGCGCAAACGAAATGAGTGCCTTCGTTACAGGGTTTATAGTATACCCACTCACGCCGATCTGTACCCTCACACCATCAGCCATCATCATCCGGAACACCTAGGATCTCCAATAAACCTAGCGAGTGTGGCCAGTCTTAGTCGCACAAACAGTACGCAATGTAGAGGACCGCAGAAACCAGGATGTGAGGTTATATCACCTACGGTACCCCATGAAATCTGCTTTAGCTGAGCATGCTTTAGGAAACGGTCACCGGTTCAAATGTGACAAATCGTCTGTAGTGGCTCACACTGGCGGCTTCAGGGACTGTGTAATTGAAGAATCCGTCGAAATATTGGTTCAAATTGCTCTGAGCACTATGAGACTTAACATCTATGGTCATCAGTCCCCTAGAACTTAATCCTAACTAACCTAAGGACATCACACAACACCCAGTCATCACGAGGCAGAGAAAATCCCTGACCCCGCCGGGAATCGAACCCGGGAACCCGGGCGTGGGAAGCGAGCACGCTACCACACGACCACGAGCTGCGGACCCGTTGAAATAGAAGTCATCAGTAGCACCAGTGACGTATCCTGAAAATGCTGGTGATGCGTGCAACTAATCTTATCAGTTTTATGTGTGTGTTATTGCCCGCTCATCACCACGGTTTCATCTGTAATGAAACTCTGCTCTACGGTTCTTCTTGCAAAACCCCTCAGTAATCTCATCGAAGAATGAATTTTGAACTCTCATCTGCACCAACAGATCCTTTTCTATGAACATGGTGGAGAGAGCCGACAGATGACTTTGTACTTGTGCATTGCCAATTAAGGTCTCTATTCTCTTCAGTGGGGACAATGATCGTTCGACTGATGAAGATGTAGCCGGCATGATGAAAATCTGTTCACAGAGTTATTGAGTTCTCGAAGTCCACTGTGAAGTAAAATTTGATACAGGAAACCTTGTATTTCCTTCACAGGCTTAGCTGCAAGATGCTGTGATATAAACATACCCCATACTTCAGACTTTAATCTAACAATATGTAAAAATTTCCCATACATTGTCCTTAATTTTTCTCAGGCCTCCACGGGAAACACACCAACAAAGCTTAAAAAATTCTTTGAGTCAAATGTTTCAATGAACTGTAGGCAAGACAATTAATTAAATCTGACATTTAACTGCCTGATTATAGTATCTAATATCTCAAGGTACATCCTTCTGTAGTCATGTTTCTGTGGAATTTTCTTTCTTCTGTTCGTTGGAGTATCACATGTGATTTCAACCTTGCACCAAATTTTGTCAAAGCCACTTTAACTCTTCGTTGCTACAAAGCATAATTTTAAGGATTTTGAATGCATAATGTTAAATTTAATACGCTGTCAGTGAAAACAGTTCTTCAAATAGACAGTACAGGAAGTTAAATTCAAAATATCGTAACATAATGTGAAATCAACGTGCTTAATTGAAGCCGTTGTGTCCCAATTTTGAGGATTTTCCGAGGTAATTGCCTCGATTGTTGGAGTTGCAGCTTTCGGTGTTTCCTCGAAATGATAATTCTGGATGTCCTAAAAAGCAGGTAGCTGCTTTCATTCTCTCAATTTGCCCGTTTTGTTTCACTGGTTCACTGTGCTTTCAAATTGCTTGCATGTTTCTGTTCATCTAATTGGAGGTCAATCTGACTTTTACCAAATTTGTGAGCCAACGACTCACATATTTAACTGAGAGTGCAATGCGTGCATTGTATTCACGGAGAATATGTCCCTGATTAACACCCTTAATACAGGCGGCGGCCTGCACCTCAAAGCGGCGTGGGATCCACTGATACCGAGGCTGAAAAGAGTACATCGAACCACGAGTCAACTTATGCCCATATACGGCAATGCCGTGAGCATCGTTGCATCATAGCCGACAGGTAGTGTATACAAGGGTGTACCAGCAGCCCACTGGCAGTGATACAACTTGACAATGATCAAGGACTGCTTAGGCGAAAGCTAGTGGAGTATCAAACATTTGACGCGGCTGGAAACACGAGAACATTTTATTGAAAAATAAAATAAGCAAATTTCAAAAATTAACATCATATTACGATGGATAAGACACAAGTTAACAGAAATAAAATTCTAGAAATTCATTATAGTTCCTGAATTAACATATAAAAGCGAGAACAATTTTAATATAAGTGATAAACACAGGCTAATAAACTAGAATGGAGGTAAAATGTTGAGACAACGAACAGTAACAGAATTCCAGAAATATTGCTTTACTCTAAGTTACGAGGATGATGAAATACAGGAAGATATCGCAGCTGAGTCGAGCAAAAAATTTCAGACCTGGAAGGAACAGATCTGTAAGCCTAAACGTTAAAGATAATGATGATGGTGTTGGATCTATTCCAAGAAGCTGTCAAGTAATGTTAACAGTTCGTGATTACCACTCACGTAATGAGAGTTTTTAATTGTGGTTTCTTCGATTGCTTGAGGTATCGTATTCTGTACTCATATAACTTTCCTCTCTTGTCTTGAATCATATAGAGATAATTACACCTGTGCTTTATGTTGTAATGTATCCGTGTATCTGAAATTCTGTGTTCCTCTGTGTGTTAGAAAAATTAAAGCTTGCTAATCACATAGCAACTAATTTCACTTCTCACCATTACCAGCTGTTTTTATTGCATGTTTACTTACTCAAATCATCGCATCTATTTTCAATTCTGGAATTCCACTATGCAGAGAGAAATTGGCCGGTGTCACTTGTTCTAAGAAATTGGAAGTTCCTATGGGACCAAACTGCTGAGGTCATCGATCCCTAGGCTTACGCACTGCCGAAGACTTCCGGCATAAGAAGTCAGCCTCATTCTGCCAACGGCCTTGTCAAAGAGGACGGAAGAGCGGATAGAGGTTCAGGGCACTCTCTTGGAAAAGGCCGGGAGATACGGGAAGATTTCAATTAGATTACAGCACGGTCAGACAGAGATTCCGAAATCAGATACTGGATTTAAGGCGTACCCAGGAGCAGATATAGACTCAGATCACAATATAGTAGTGATGAAGAGTAGGCTGAAGTTCAAGACATTAGTCAGGAAGAATCAATACGCAAAGAAGTGGGATACGGAAGTACTAAGGAATGACGAGATACGTTTGAAGTTCTCTAACGCTATAGATACAGCAATAAGGAATAGCGCAGTAAGCAGTACAGTTGAAGAGGAATGGACATCTCTAAATATGGCCATCACAGAAGTTGGGAAGGAAAACATAGTACAAAGAAGGTAGCTGCGAAGAAACCATGGGTAACAGAAGAAATACTTCAGTTGATTGATGAAAGGAGGAAGTACAAACACGTTCCGGGAAAATCAGGAATACAGAAATACAAGTCGCTGAGGAATGAAATAAATAGGAAGTGCAGGGAAGCTAAGAAATGGTTCAAATGGCTCTGAGCACTATGGGACTTAACATCTGTGGTCATTAGTCCCCTGGAACTTAGAACTACTTAAACCTAACTAACCTAAGGACAGCACGAACATCCATGCCCGAGGCAGGATTCGAACCTGCGACCGTTGCAGTCGCGCGGTTCCGGGAAGCTAAGACGAAATGGCTGCAGGAAAAATGTGAAGACATCGAAAAAGATATGATTGTCGGAAGGACAGACTCAGCATACAGGAAAGTCGAAACAGCCTTTGGTGACATTAAAAAAAGCAACTGTGGTAACATTAAGAGTGCAACGGGAATTCCACTGTTAAATGCAGAGGAGAGAGCAGATAGGTGGAAAGAATACATTGAAAGCCTCTATGAGGGTGAAGATTTGTCTGATGTGGTAGAAGAAGAAACAGGAGTCGATTTAGAAGAGATAGGGGATCCAGTATTAGAATCGGAATTTAAAAGAGCTTTGGAGGACTTACGGTCAAATAAGGCAGAAGGGATAGATAAGATTCCATCAGAATTTCTAAAATCATTGGGGGAAGTGGCAACAAAACGACTATTCACGTTGGTGTGTAGAATATATGAGTCTGACGATATACCATCCGACTTTCGGAAAAGCATCATCCACACAATTCCGAAGACGGCAAGAGCTGACAAGTGCGAGAATTATCGCACAATCAGCTTAACAGCTCATGCATCGAAGCTGCTTACAAGAATAATATACAGAAGACTGGAAAAGAAAATTGAGAATGCGCTAGGTGACGATCAGTTTGGCTTTAGGAAAAGTAAAGGGACGAGAGAGGCAATTCTGACGTTACGGCTAATAATGGAAGCAAGGCTAAAGAAAAATCAAGACATTTTCATAGGATTTGTCGACCTGGAAAAAGCGTTCGACAATATAAAATGGTGCAAGCTGTTCGAGATTCTGAAAAAAGTAGGGGTAAGCTATAGGGAAGACGGGTCATATACAATATGTACAACAACCAAGAGGGAATAATAAGAGTGGACGATCAAGAACGAAGTGCTCGTATTAAGAAGGGTGTAAGACAAGGCTGTAGCCTTTCGCCCCTACTCTTCAATCTGTACATCGAGGAAGCAATGATGGAAATAAAAGAAAGGTTCAGGAGTGGAATTAAAATACAAGGTGAAAGGATATCAATGATACGATTCGCTGATGACATTGCTATCCTGAGTGAAAGTGAAGAAGAATTAAATGATCTGCTGAACGGAATGAACAGTCTAATGAGTACACAGTATGGCTTGAGAGTAAATAGGAGAAAGACGAAGGTAATGAGAAGTAGTAGAAATGAGAACAGCGAGAAACTTAACATCAGGATTGATGGTCACGAAGTCAATGAAGTTAAGGAATTCTGCTACCTAGGCAGTAAAATAACCAATGACGGACGGAGCAAGGAGGACATCAAAAGCAGACTCGCTATGGCAAAAAAGGCATTTCTGGCCAAGAGAAGTCTACTAATATCAGATACCGGTCTTAATTTGAGAAAGAAATTTCTGAGGATGTACGTCTGGAGTACAGCATTGTATGGTAGTGAAACATGGACTGTGGGAAAACCGGAACAGAAGAGAATCGAAGCATTTGAGATGTGGTGCTATAGACGAATGTTGAAAATTAGGTGAACTGGTAAGGTAAGGAATGAGGAGGTTCTACGCAGAATCGGAGAGGAAAGGAATATGTGGAAAACACTGATAAGGAGAAGGGACAGGATGATAGGACATCTGCTAAGACATGAGGGAATGACTTCCATGGTACTAGAGGGAGCTGTAGAGGGCAAAAACTGTAGAGGAAGACAGAGATTGGAATACATCAAGCAAATAATTGAGGACGTAGGTTGCAAGTGCTACTCTGAGATGAAGAGGTTAGCACAGGAAAGGAATTCGTGGCGGGCCTCATCAAACCAGTCAGTAGACTGATGACCAAAAAAAAAAGAAAATCTAACTTAAACTACCTTACGCTAAGGGCAACACACACACACACACACACACACACACACACAGACACACACACACACACACACACACACACACACGTCCAAGGGAGGACTCGAAGCTCCAACGGGGGAAGCCGCGCCAACTGTGGCAAAAAGTCTGAGACCGCGTGGATACACCGCGCGGCTCCTGTTCTAAGAAATCATTCCCGCATCCCCTAGTTCAAATTTGGGGAACCACGACAAATCCAGATCTGGATGGCAGAATGAAGGTTTGAAATTTGCTTTTTCCGAATTCATGGCACCAACCGACTTAGCGCAGAGTTTAAGGCCCAGGTATCGCATTCAGGAAGATCGGGTCTGAAATGCCTTTGAAGCAGTCTTCATTTAGATATTATTTGGTTTCCCAAAATTCCTCCACGAAAATGTCGGCATGGTTTCTTTGACAAGGACGCTTCCGATTCCTTTCACCATCTTATTCCAACTAGAATTTTTACTCCATCTATAATGACCCTGAAGTCGACCGGACGCTAAATCCTAACATAACATCTTTTTGTCCCGATTGCGAGTGGAAGGACTTAACAACTATGCCGCTTCGTTTATCATTAGAAAGTGTCCAGTGGCGCGGTGACGGCTCTTCTTCACTCATCGAAAACTTTAGGTTTCATTTATCATGTATTAATGTTGTAAAAGTAATTCATTTATAACTCTGTTTTGGAAAGCTACGACAAACCTCGACAGACATTCATCAACAAACCAAGTCGTGTCGAAGGCATAAAATGAAATGTTTATCTCATGTACATTTAGCTTAAATTTATCGTGTTCTTACTTTCATTATAAATGTCCATCTTCAAAGTTTGTAATTATTACGATATTTAACCTGTTGCTACACGTAAGTTTCAAATCATGCTTTGGTTTAGAACGTACTGATACAGAGGAACTAGAGACAATCTCTGAATTCGTTGTTGGGATATAGAGTTAGGAAGTAACGATAAAGTCGGACGAAATGACAAATCCTGAGTGTGTTGAAAATTTTGTAGATGACATTTTGGACTGCACACCACTAAATGGGAAAACTGGGAACGGTTATTTTCAGTTCCTAGGTCGGAGTGAAATGACAACCGGTTGGGCCTTATTTTACAGCAGGACTGGGGAGAGGGCGTGATTGTGATGTTGGAATGGCATTCTGGAGGAGTGACAGTCAGATTCCCTTTTTGGTCTCCAGCTTTTCATTTGTTTTCTCTAAATCACTTAAGGAAAATACTGCGAGGTATTTTGTAAGAAGCTAGTGTTCGATTTCCTTCTCTGTCTAAATCCGCTCAGCGCTTGTGCTCCGTCTTTAGCAACGTCGTAATCTCAGACACCTAAAATCGTAGCACTGAACGTTTGAACTTTCAGAGCCTTTCCCCTTGAAAAGTGTGTCAAATGGTGATATCTTGGACCTGTGAGCTGCTATAAAGAGCGTTTGTATGTTGACAGAGTACTGGCAGGTTAAACCTTTGTGCCGTAAGTTACTCTACAAACATGACATGCAGAGGTCGCAAGCAGCTGCGAGATGTGTCAAAATAATGTATTCGTTGCTATGTGCAGGCATAATGCGTGCTCTCACGGCGATAGTTTAGCAAACTCCAGCTACGCTAAAGAGAAAAATCGGCCGTTTCCAACTTGTCACTCTATGTTCTTATTTCAGTTTTCATTTGAGACTGAGTTGGAGTCTTGGAGACGCTACAAAAATATTTCGTGGTTCATCCACTATTTTCACCTTTTTCTGTTTCACCATTTTTCAATTCCTTCACTGTGTGTGCTTATCTCTCGTCGCATCAGTTTGCCCAACTTTCTTTTGCTCCGTACGTTGAAACATTACGTTTTAAATATTTTCCTCTTCAGAGTTTTCTCTTTGGAACTACTTCTCTTATGGTATTACTTCCTAAATTGTTTGTTCGTATTCCCAACAGCGAATACATTTCATCTGTTTCATATCGTCTGTAGCCACCGAGGAACACTGAACGTTCTTCTCAACAACACAGGCACTGCACTATCGTAGTTATCCGCAGATATCAGGCAGCTACTTTCAATTAAAATATCCTCCACTGCACAATAATTACACAATGTGTGTAAGGGTACAGTCTGTGATGCAGGAACGAGTACATATGGAAGTTTGGGTCTGGCCGTGAGTCGTGCACGGATAGCAATTACGGCGACCGCTTGCGCAAAGCGAGAAATCCGGATTCGAGTCCTGGGCCGGTGCAAATTTAGTTGTCATCGTTCCCTTACACAACTCATGGTTATTCGTATTCTAAATAGCTAATACATACCATGTATTTCCTGAATTGCTGATTGCCTGTTGCTGTTGTCTTTTTTTGTTCGATGAAGTAAATAATTTAAAGGGAAAGTGAGACGGTGATCATAGGTATATATTTTATGACACGCGTGCCCTAAGAGCTACAAAGAATACCGCAGGAGGAACAGCGATTCAGTATCCAATTTGTGGCCCTAGATGTATCTGAAAAAAAATCGCATTTGTTTAAATCGAAATTAGTGACTGAATTGCAGACAGTGCCATGTGGACGCGTTTTTATTTCCGGCGAGTAATGAGCGGCGCATGTGGTCGCCACGCAGACGTGTTCCAGCTATCGTACGAAAATCCGTGAATGGATTTGTGGCCTCACTGCAGGTAGAGTGCAACCTTTCGTTCGTCGCATCACTAGGAGGTCAAGGGTGATGAGCCTTTTGTACCTGGGAAAGCTGCTAAAGGAACTGAACTCAGGACGTAGACGCTGGGGTATAGAGCCATGCGCCTTAGACCACCACAGCCACAGCGATCGTTTTACGACGCATATTTCCCTTTCTGTGCTTTCTAATTTTTAGCAGTATTTGAATTTTTGTGTTGCAGTAGTGCAGTTTGCTACTAACTCTACGTTTACCTCTACATGTAATTACATCTCTCAGCGTGAGGAGTGATGTCACAAAGTTTACGGATAAAGATAATCGTCATAGGGAAAAATCTTCGACGCAATATATGACGACATGGTTGTTGATATACATTCTTTTTGGAGACTGACAGTAACATTAAAAGTAGATAGCGTGCATTAATGAGGAATGACAGTCAATGACATGTGTACGGTACACTAATTCATCCTAGAGAGTTACCAAAACAACGAAAATATCTGATAGAAAAATTTTAATATGCCCTTAAATCCCCGTGCAACTTGTTTCAGAGTAAGAAGAAACAACTCAGAATGGTTTTATGTTTATTTCGTTATTTTATTCTTTCTCGTCAGTATATTTAGCAACAGTAAAGACATAACTCCACGAACTGTCTGCTCAAAATACAAGACCAGATGCTCAAAGATTCAAAAGTGGAGGATTATGTGCTGAATTTAATCCTATCTTCGACGAAGTACGCCTTAATGGAACTACTATTCAAAAGTGACTTAGACATCACTAAAAACAGTGACCTAAAATCTGTACTGTTGGATGCATTTGGTCTCTTAAAATATACGTGTATTCCTTGCACATAATTCATCCTTGTAGAGAACGGGTATAATAAACTCCATGCAATGAAACTACAGCTACCCTGCCAGAGAGCTGCAACAATGTTGAAAGGAAGAAAGTATACATTCTGTCGTATAAGCAGTTTTCGGAGAGATTTCCTTCGTCAGAAAAAGGACGTTGTTACACACAAGAGAGCAAGGGGAAAACTTATTGACCTGGAAGTATAAAATGGACCAGATGTGCACCTTCTTTGCTGTTCTCCTCTTTTATGACTATGTACTTTGTCTAACGTTTGCCTAGTTGGCAGATTTCATCCCTAAAATATGTTTCTGGAAGGTCTGCAACTATCAATCTACGGATGTCATAAACTCTTTATTCAACTAAACAAGACTTCCCAACAGCTGATTTCTCTCTATGGATGAACTATTTAAATTCGTGGGTATTTCTTTGCAAGGTGAGTAAGATAATACTACTTTTGCATGACACAAAACGTTGTCGTAGCCTTTGTTATGCTTGATATCGGACATCGCCTGTTTAGTGGATTCGACCCATGCATGTTAGAACTATTTTGTTTCTGGCATGATGTGGGGAACCGACCTGTAATCCACAGTTACAATGTAGTACAGAAATCAGTTCCTTTGTTTTTGAACAGATTCTCACAATTATGAGCAATTAATTTTCGCATTTGCTTTAGATCAGCATTCAACAAATGTTGCACCCATGTTCTACGAAGAGTTCTCAGAGCCAATTCTTGTAGCTATGGTACTCTTCCTTCTGATACGGCTGCTGCATTAACTGTTGCATAAAACTACAGTCACTATTGCTCCAGTACCATATTTTGCACCTTCTAGATATTTGCATCTCTCAATGCACTTGGGTGACACATATCACGTAGACTGTATTCAGGACAAGTACGGCGATATGCGAATTCAGTCACACATTTGAGAACTGTTGGTAAAATGATTCATTACAGACCCTCAACAACTCTGTAGTAATTTTTATTAGTTATAAACCCCCCAAAACATATTTTATTATGGTAAGGTATTCCAGTTATCCATATTAAATACAGAGAAAACACAAATGGTTTAAAAAGTAGAATTAATTAAACAGTTCCTTAGATCAAATTTTCAATTGATGTAATAGAGAAGGCTATTGATCACGATGAACGAACATAAAAATAACGCCATATCTACGCCAGGTGGATAAGTTTTCTACTAGTCTTCAAACATTCCAGAAGACCTAAGTGTACCCGTCCTTCCGGTGTAGGGAACTTGATTTCTTTGTAAAAACTTAAATAAGGTTCAAATGGCTCTGAGCATTATGGGACTCAACATCTAAGGTCATCAGTCCCCTAGAACTTAGAACTACTTAAACCTAACTAACCTAAGGACATCACACACATCCATGCCCGAGGCAGCCTTTGGACCTGCGACCGTAGCGGTCGTGCGCCTCCAGACTGAAGTGCCTAGAACCGCTCGGTCACACCAGCCCGCCTTAAATGGTTTAAATGGCTCTGAGCACTATGCGACTTAACTTCAGAGGTCATCAGTCAACTATAACATAGAACTAATTAAACCTCACTAACCTAAGGAATCACACACATCCATGCCCGAGGCAGGATTCGAACCTGCGACCGTAGCGGTCGCTCGGTTCCAGACTGTAGCGCCTAGAAACGCACGGCCACTCCGGCCGGCGGCCTTAAATAAGGGACTAAAAATAATTTTAATTATAATATCCTCGATTTATTCTTTTTTTGAGTTGGATGTTTAACTCGTGCATTGAGATAATTATTAGTCCACAAAAAAAAAATTCTGCTACCTTTACCTACACATATCCACGCAGTAAGCCATTGTATGGCACACAGCATAGAGCCATACGGTAGCCAGTGTACGAGAATAGTGTTAAACCCTTGTCCTTCCAGTCACGGACGGTAGATTGTTGCTGCCGCTATGTCCACGCCACGAATTATCTGTAATGAGATCCTAGTGGTTGTTTCCCGAGATATAAATTCGGTTTCTTGATTCTTATTGGTATACGGACACTCGGTAATTTGAGAGTAAGAATCCCCACAATGTACAACGTCTTTCTTGCACTGTTTCCATTGAAGTGTGATGCGCATTTCTATGGCGTCTTCTTTCGCTCATTAAACAGTACCTGACCATTGAAACATTTCTTTTTTGTATCAACTGTAGAAACATTACCAGCTTAAGATAAGGCGATCATTTTTCATAGTACTTCATTATTATGTACAATCGCGATGGCAATTACATAGTATTACTTTCCAAGATAACTAATTTTGGTAATATCCGTATTCGGAACCTGTTAAAAAATAAACAGAACGTATAATGAGAAATAGTTAACAACAACCCAAAATATATCGGTTGAATAGAAACATAGGATGTTAGCTCTGATAGAATACAAGTAACACATGTTCAATACAGGTACAAGTGATAAACCGAACAGCTCACGGCCCGTTCAAGTCGTACTGTATTACTGGTTTGTTGCTGCAGTGATGGCGCTAGTGAAAAATCAGATTAACACCTCTGGAGAACGTGTAAGAGCAGACAACAAGGCTTACGACCTAAATTACGGTTGAATACAAAGTAGTTACAGTACAAATAAAAACATTTATGGCGCCAACCTTGGAGAACCAAAAAGCAAGGAGGTACAGTGATTCAGTCGCTGGACTCGTGATCGGAAGCCAACGTTAAGATCTCCGACCAGATAATCATATTTAAAGCTTTCTCGGCACCTCGGAGTCTTTCAAGCCGAATCCTGGTATGTCCCAGCAGACTAAAGAGGATTAGGGTTTAATGTTCCGTCAACGTCGAGGTCTTTGGAGATCGAGTAAATGCTCCTATTACACAGGCTTGGAGGAGAAAATGGACCATCTTCTTTTCAAAAGAGTCACCCGGTATTCAACCTTAGGAGATATGACTGATATCCTTCTGCTATCCTTGTCATTTTTCGAGCACGAGTTTCGTCACTGATGAACTTGAAATCGAAGGTATGTTAATCTGTGATCTTCCCGTCTGTCTTTGTGAAAAGTAAAGACGTATTTGGTGCAATTTTGCAGAACGTATATTTGAAATACATGCAGAAATTTGTATTTTTTTCCATATTTCCCATTTATATTTCTGGAGAAGTATCTAAAATACGGTCCCAGCAGACTAAAGAGGATTAGGGTTTAATGTCCCGTCAACGTCGAGGTCTTTGCAGATCGAGTAAATGCTCCTATTAGACAGGCTTGGAGGAGAAAATGGACCATCATCTTTTCAAAAGAGTCACCCGGTATTCAACCTTAGGATTTCAGGAAACCTACGTAAGATACAAATTTGGATGAGGTAACCACAGTCCTCGGTAATATGTGGTGCGAGGAAGGAGTGATTTTAGCACATACTATTACACTGAGGCGACGAAAGTCGTGGGATACCTCTCAATACCGTATCATACTTACTATTGACCGGCATAGCGCAGTAAGACAGCATTGCATGGACTCAACAAGTCGTTAGAAGTCCCCTGCAGAAATACTGATCATGTTGCCTCTATAACTGTCCATAATTGCGAATGTCTTGCCGGCACAGGATTTTGTGCACAAACTGACCTCTCGATTATGTCCCATAAATTTTCGATGGGAGTTACGTCGGGAGATCTGGTTGCCAAAGTCATTCGATCGAATTGTCCAGAGTCTGCTTCAAACCAGTAGCAAACAATTGTGACCCAGCCTCATGGCTCACAATCCTCCATAAAAATTCAGTCGTTCTTTGGGAACATGAAGTCCATGAATGGCTGCAAATGGTCTCCTAGTAGCCGAACATAAACATTTCCAATCAATGGTCGATTCAGATGCACAAAAGAACCTGCTCCATTGCACGTAAACTCAGGCCACACCATTATGGAGAAATCACCAGCTTGTACAGAGCTTATTGACACCATGAGTCAATGGCTTCGTGAGGTCAGCTCAAACCCTACCATTAGTTCTTACCAACTGAAATCGGGGTTCATCTGACCAAGCCCGGTTTTGCAGTCGTCTAGGGTCCAACAGATGTGGTCACGAGCCCAAGAGAGGCGTTGCAGGCTATGTCACCCTCTTAGCAAAAGCGCTCGTGTCAGTCGTCTGCTGCCGCACCCCGTTAACAACAAATTTAACCGCATTATCCTAACGAATATGTTCGCCGTACATCCCACATGAACCATGAAACATGGACCTTGCCGTTGGTGGGGAGGCTTGCGTGCCTCAACGATACCGATAGCCGTACCGTAGGTGCAACCACAACGGAGGGGTATCTGTTGAGAGGCAAGACAAACGTGTGGTTCCTGAAGAGGGGCAGCAGCCTATTCAGTAGTTGCAGGAGCAACAGTCTGGATGATTGACTGATCTGGCCTTGTAACACTAACCAAAATGGCCTCGCTGTTCTGGCACTGCGAACGGCTGACAGCAAGGGGAAACTACAGCCGTAATTTTTCCCGAGGGCATGCAGCTTTACTGTATTATTAGAA
The DNA here is from genome assembly GCF_021461395.2 of Schistocerca americana. Taxonomy (NCBI): domain Eukaryota; kingdom Metazoa; phylum Arthropoda; class Insecta; order Orthoptera; family Acrididae; genus Schistocerca; species Schistocerca americana. The sequence continues at coordinate 287,755,280 of NC_060130.1, forward strand.
TATAATAATTCCAATCCCAAAGAAAGCAGGTGTCGACAGATGTGAAAATTACCGAACTATCAGTTTAATAAGTAAAAGCTGCAAAATACTAACACTAATTCTTTACAGACAAATGGAAAAACTGATAGAATCCGACCTCGGGGAAGATCAGTTTGGATTCCGTAGAAATGTTGGAAAACGTGAGGCAATACTTAGAAGAAAGATTAAGGAAAGGCAAACCTACGTTTCTAACGTTTGTAGACTTAGAGAAAGCTTTTGACAATGTTGATTGGAATACTCTATTTCAAATTCTAAAGGTGGCAGGGGTAAAATACAGGGAGCGAAAGGCTATTTACAATTTGTACAGAAATCAGATGGCAGTTATTAGAGTCGAGGGACATGAAAGGGAAGCAGTGGTTGGGAAGGGAGTGAGACAGGGTTGTAGCCTCTCTCCAATGTTATTCAATCTGTATATTGAGCAAGCAATAAAGGAAACAAAATAAAAGTTCGGAGTAGGTATTAAAATCCACGGAGAAGGAATAAAAACTTTGAGATTCGCCGATGACATTGTAATTCTGTCAGAGACAGCAAAGTACTTGGAAGAGCAGTTGAATGGAATGGACAGTGTCTTGAAAGGAGGGTATAAGATGAACGTCAACAAAAGCAAAACGAGGATAATGGAACGTAGTCGAATTAAGTCGGGCGATGCTTAGGACATTAGATTAGGAAATGAGACACTTAAAGTAGTAAATGAGTTTTGCTATTGGAGGAGCAAAATAACTGATGTTGGTAGAAGTAGAGAGGATATAAAATGTAGACTGGCAATGGCAAGGAAAGCGTTTCTGAAGAAGAGAAATTTGTTAACATCGAGTATAGATTTAAATGTCAGGAAGTCGTTTCTGAAAGAATTTGTATGGAGTGTAGCCATGTATGAAAGTGAAACGTGGACAATAAATAGTTTAGACAAGAAGAGAATAGAAGCTTTCGAAATGTGGTGCTACAGAAGAATACTGAAGGTTAGATGGGTAGATCACATAACTAAAGAGGAGGTATTGAATAGAATTGGGGAGAAGAGGAGCTTGTGGCACAACTTGACTAGAAGAAGGGATCGGTTAGTAGGACATGTTCTGAGTATTGGAGGGCAGCGTGGAGGGTAAGAATCGTAGATGGAGACCAAAGGATGAATACTCTAAGCAGATTCAGAAGAATGTAGGCCTCAGTAGGTGCTGGGAGATGAAGAAGCTTGCACAGGATAGAGTAGCATAGAGAGCTGCATGAAACCAGTCTCAGGACTGAAGACCACAACAACAACAACACTCCCACATTGATTTCTGCAATTATTTCACGCTGTATTGCTTGTCTGTTAGCACTGACAACTCCACGCAAACGGCGCTGCTGTAGGTCCTTAAGTGAAGGCCATTGGCCACTGCGTTGTCTGTGTGAGAAGTAATACCTGAAATGTGGTATTCTCGGCACATCCTTGACACTGTGGATCCCGGAATATTGCATTCCCTCACGAATTTCGAAATGGAATGCCCCATGCCTCCAGCTCCAACTACCACTCCGTGTTCAAAGTCTGTTTATTCCAGTCGTGTGGCCACGATCACGTGGAAAACCTTTTCACATGAATCACCTGACTACAAATGACAGCTCTGCCAATTCACTGCCTTTCTATGCCTTGTTTACACGATACTACCGCAATCTGTATAAGTGAATATCGCCATCACATGACTCTTGTCACCTCAGTGTAATCGCTACATTGCTTTAAGCCCTACAGTTCGCACTCATGATCTTTGTGTGCTATTTAATGATTAGCTCTTTATTTATTTGTTATGTACAAATTCTCCATGAAAATTTTCAAGATGTAATGATGTGAAGTTACCTACTCTGTAACAGTGAAAATAATTCTCAATGATAATATGAGGAAGTCGATCATTGTCCTGCCATAAACACTAAATTGTTTTTTTAATTTTTTTAAAAAATTATGTTTCGTGTTTACTCCAAAGCTCTCTGTTCCAGTTCATTTTATGTCAGATAAGGAAGTCTTCTGCTGCATACTGAACTTTCGTTTAGTTGAATGTGAAACATAGCGTGAGACCTCATGTTATTATTAATTTCTAAACAATGTGCTTCAAGTGGAAACCGTTAATTAGGCCTCAGTGAGGTACGCTCCACGTACATAGGATCTGATCAGACGCACTAGGGCATGCTGAAAAGTAATGCCTCCGAAACTTGTATGTGAAAAATTTTTCAGCTTTTTGAATAAAACAGACGTTATTTACATTCTACATCTTTATTTTTCATGTCTAGATATTTGTAGACGTCTGCCACTAGATATCACCAAACTGAAGCGTGTAACATGGCGGTGTGTAACGTAACTAAATCCGTGCTTGAGAAACAGCGAGCTGTAATAGACTTTCGAATTCGAAGGGTTCGTCCACACATGTAGTGCCCTCGACTTCAGCAAGGCAGTGCCAAATCACAGTCGAGCTCTGCGACATCTCCTACAATCCGAAGATCATCCTACATACAGTCCCGACTTGACCCTGTCACATTTTCCTCTGTTTCCAAAACTTAAAGAACACTTTCGAGGACTTCACTTCGATAGTGACGAAGCGGTGCAGGCAACGGTGAGGTTGAGGTTCCGTCGACTAAGTCAGACATTCTATAGCGACGGTATCAAAAAACTCGTTGGGAGAAATGTGTTCGTCACCCAGATGACTATGTTGAGAAATAAATACGTAGACATGCAGAGTAAAAATAAAGACCGTCAATAACGTCTGTTTTATTTAAGAAGCCTTAAGAGTTTGCGCATAATAAAATTCGGAGGCATTGCTTTCCAGCTTTCCCTCATCTATGAACAGCGGATTTGAAATGTAACTTCATCTACGTCTCCTACCGACCGGGACGTCTCGAAGAATTATCTCTATTGCTTATTCTGTGTGATAGAGTTCGCAACAAAGGAGGTTGCATTTTTCAAGTGTAAGGCTAAGCCGTGTTGGACTGTTCATATTGTGGGACATTGCTAGTTACTTGTGCTCTTTGTGTTCTCATTGATGAGAACCTGTAACAAAATGGATCTGAGCACTATGGGACTTAACATCTGAGGTCATCAGTCCCCTAGAACTTAGAACTACTTAAACCTAACTGACCTAAGGACATCACACACATCCATGCCCGACGCAGGATTCGAACCGGCGACCGTAGTGGTCGCGCGGTTCCAGATTGTAGCGCCTACAACCGCTCGGCCACCCCAGCCGACAGAACCTGTAACATTTTAGGAAAAATCTGGTAACCATGTATATCAGTCGACAGGTTTTTACCATTAATTTGAAACTATATTGTTTCTGTTTCATTGGATACGGTGAAGTAGCCTTCGTATTTCCGCTACCGCATAATTTAATTTAGTGTCCGTGACATCAGAATTGAAATAATTGTTCCAAATGCAGTAAAACGCCTGGTTTCACATACGTATTAGTGTCTGCATTCGTAGACTTTTTCGAAATGTTGCATTCATTGAGATACACATATGCAGTCATACGCGAGTAAGGGTTACGCAAATTCGATTTCTTTGAAACAGTGTGAATATTTCAAATGAACGAAACTGCCTTTAAACCTATGGAACGAGAGTTTCGAGAGTCCATTTCGCAGGTGAAATGTTTGTTGACCATTGTGAAGGGAGAGAGGGCTATTGTTCTGACAGGTCTCTTTGTGCGCAACTGATGAACTTGCTTACGTGTTACTAGGGCATTAGCACCAGGCTGCGGCTCGCAAATCGATTCCTTTCCATTCTGAGGCAATCAAAGGCAACAGCCCTCTGAGGATTCAGGTGTTTGCTGCGAAAAACGCTCCTCTGTTAGATCGCGTTACTGCATTTTGTCCGTTCAAACGGCTACAAGTATTACACTCAGTTTTTGTGAGACTAACTGGACCCTAATGAACGTAAATGTTACAAATGTTCACTTTACTTCGTCCTCTTCCGTCAATATGGTCTACGTTACGCTTCTGGGTCCTGAAAGTACCATCAGATTTTCTGTAAAAAGATAACAGTTAGGTTTTCATTTGTGTAACTGAGATGTTGAGTGCTGAAGACCTATCAGAACTAGTAATGACACAGCACTAGTGGGAAGCAGGTCTTTTCAAGCTTAGTCAGACAAAGAACAGGAAATATAGTAGTCTTTTAATAGAGAGATTCTCTACTAACTTTCTTTCCTCATTGTCATACGGGGTAATTTTTTAGGTGATCCGGTTCAGGTAGAAATCATATACTCACCACTAAAGCGAAATAAATGGCTCATAGTAACTCAAGAATTTCGTGTAGACCTCTACTTAACACTCTCGGAATTCTTACCCTGATTCGGGGTGCATATTCTCGCTGTTGATATTTGTGGTTGCCCAAATGGAATTAGTTAAAAGTAACGGCAGCATCCATACAATGAACACCGATGTATGACACTTATGTTGTATATTCTTAACGATTATCTAGATACGTGTGCAGCGCTTTGGGATATACACGCTCAATAGTCTTTCACGAGATTTGAACGCCTTTAGTAATAAACCACGGATTTTAAATTTCAGTTTTTGGGATTTTTAGTTGCTAAATTCGTTAAGTTCCCTGTAGTAATACTTAAGGGCCGTAACTACGTTGTGAATGGGCAATTTTCTAAAATTATTGTAACTGTAAAAACTACTGCTCACACAGGGATACTACAAGATTTCTAGTTTGTGTTTTTGCAAATGTAAAGCAGTAAAATCCATTGTGAAGTAACAAAGCTGTTAATCTAAAGAAGGGAACGGCTGCTGTACTTGATACAGACATCAAACTCTGATTTTTATGTGCTCCCTAAAATCATTCCAGCCGAATTATTTGATATCTCGTAATAACTAACAATCTATTTCCGACTCCTTTCTCATTCCTCTCGCGTGATAAGCATTGTAAAACAAAGAAAAGTCAAAATTTTACATATCACTGTTTTATTTGATTCATATTTAAAATGAAAGTAAGAGCCGAGTTTTAAAATCAAAATATGTGGTCATTTGTCAAAGATGCAAAACGCATATGGAAAATAAATACATAAGCAAAACGATTAACTAAATTGCAACTTACATAACAAATGAAAATTTGTTGAGTACAACTCTCGAATCAGGATCTCTGTCTTTCCTGGCCCGAACGCCATTATCTGTGCGGTCTCCAAGGACACAAAGAGAGCTTCCGCCTTATCTCAGCAACTTTTTCAGAGACCATAGAAGTTTCCCTACAGTGCCTGCAGAACCATTCGCATAATGAAAACGCGAAAGAGACGCACATCCAGAGCATAAGGTTGGCTACGAAATAAAATCTCATTTCGTTCCATCCATTTTGTGTACTTTTCCCATAGTTAATAATATATGTTACATGATAAATTCATATTTAAATCCATATTTGCGATATATGGACGGCAAAAAAACAAAATTTTTTGCAGCAACGTTATTGGAATGAACTAAATGCAGCAAAATTGACAGAAGTATGTATGATATTTTTGTCGTTACATACATTTATGATTTACTTCATTTCGGCTATATTATTAGATATCATGATTCAGTAAAACCGAATGAGTGGCTTGCTAAATGAGGAAGAGATTTTGAAATGTGCAGGAAAAAGAATTCCTCCGGTAAGCGACGAACATATAAAAGTTTGTTGTGCGCTGTGCTGCGAATGGAAATGGTGTTATTTCTGTAAATTAATGCAGCCTACAAGTACATATATAATTTCGCTATCAGATATATCCAGTTTATTTACAGTATTGGTAATATCGGATATCTGTATAACAGCCCCCTGCCATTGTACAGAAATATAATATCGTCAAAAACACCCATTCATTGTTTACATCTATTTTACTGAAACTTACAGTGACATATGTACCCACATAAATTTCAGTTCCTATAAACTGAAACTCTGATAAAAATGTCTTTAATGAATCCAGACTCAGAGGGAGTGTAAGAAAGAAATGAAGCAGTAATTTCCTAAGACTGTAGAGAGGTTGTGTGCACATATGTCCAGAAACATTCTCACTTGTGTGAACGCTAAAGTAAGGGTTGTGTCGAACTAATTTGGTCATCAGGCTTCAAACGAAGTGGAAACGTAAAACCATGTGTCTGAATGTAACGTCGACTACAAAGTGAGCAATACCTGACTGCGAGGTCGCATCCAGCAGCATGATTTTCTTCCGATATTTGCGTTTGTCGTATCGTGACATTAGCTTCGTGCAGGGTATGCTGTTAGGGAAGTGATGCATATGTGGCACCAGCTCATAGAGGAACGGTAAGTGGGTGCGGAATCACTGAATGTGATCACAGCACAGGTTGACTACCGTTTTGTCGGCGTGGCGGTCGCGGAATGTATTGTACTTTATGGTCATGACGGAGATTTAATACCTGGTATTCGTAGTGAAAACATAAATCAAGTGACTCGTTACTAATACTTCAGTCCTTAAGTCCTTCAGTTCTAAAAAGCACAGTTACTGTCATGTCTGGTGACTACGTAAACAGGGTGTACCTCTGCGTTTCCTCCAACTGCTATTGTTTAATGGCATGCTTTCGACGGAAATTGTAAATGTGTGATACGCAGCCCTATGAAGTAAGAAAGTCCCCTGTAAAACTAGAAAAATACACCTTCCCTCCAAGCGTCAATCAAATACCTCTTCAGAGACTTCAGTCGCAGGCATAAACATTTAAATTGCGGTCGACATTTTCGAGGAGGTATCCACATAACAGTCAGTAGCAAAGCTTCTGTTACTACCATATACTTCTAGTTCTATGCTTCTCGATATTGCACTCAATTACGGGCATTATAATTTTCTATAGTTTCAGTAAGAAACTGGATGAACTTGCTTGTGCAGTACAGAGATACTGATCAAGGGAAATCATCTAAACAGTAAACATCAAGTATTTCCAAAACAGTTGAATATAGTGGCACAAAGTTTTCTACAGATGATAATACGGAACAGGCCGAACGCGAGGGACGCTAAACAGTTGTTAGCCTAACACAGACATAGGATGAAAGTGGCTAAAATTCAGTGCTCTTTGGAAAATATATGATGGCTCACTAAGAAGCTTAAGAGGCAAGTAATCAGTTATTTTTTGGTAACGATAGCGAAAGAATCAATTGTTATGATTTTGAAAGGAAGAGTTTAGTTACGAACTGTAATTCGAAAGCTTAGCACAGCCTAATGCCAAAGAGAAAATGGAACTGACATCCAGGAATTATTATCTTTCACTTCGACGGTTTATAATTGGGTTGAATGGAGGCATTCTCGTGCATGCTTTGAGGATGATCATTCGGGGTGGTCAAAAGGCTGTACAACCGACGAAATTGTGGTGAAAACTTAAAAATGGTTCTCTGAATGCTCGTCAGTTGAAGATATGAGAATTCGCAGACATTGCAAATATTTATTTAGACCGTTTCTACCATATGCAATATAAAATTTTTTGTGTCGAAGCTTTCTGGTAAATTGATGCTGCGTTTGTTACTCAATGACGAAAGCGTGTTTGAATGGACATTACTTACGAGCGTTTAAGACCTGAATGCATTCCCGTCGGTTTACTCTAACGTCTCACAACAATGGATGAAAGTTGGATCTCCAATTACAGGCAACAGATGAAGGCGACGTCGAAATAGCGAGTGTCAAAATCTGAAAGTGCGCTAAAGAAAGCTAAAACCATTTCCCTTTTATGAAAAGTAATGACTGCAGTTTTATGGGAATTACGTGGGTGGTACTCCAAGACAATCTCTGTAAGGACTGAAGATCACTGAGGAGTATTAATCTTTACTGTTGAAGAAACTTAAGAATGCTATTCACACTGAACATACATCTTGAAAGCAAGAAAGTTCTTTCACTTCAGAAATAAAGCACGCTATCGCACGTTTTATAGCATTACAGCAATACTGCACGACATACACTTTGCAATGGTTGCACACTCACTATTTGTCAGATTTTGCTCCCAACAATTTCTTCTTCTTACCAAACCTGAAAAAGTACGTGTGTCAACGTACAATAGCGTGATACGATTAGGCTAATTCTGAGATAGTCGCTTATTTTGCGCAACTTGGAAATATCAAAATTTACTGACGAAATACAAATGTTGGAATTTAGATTTTAAAAATAACTGTTCTTATCAGTAAGAAAACATCATGCTATAAAATACCTATTGCTTTGTCAAATCGAGACTATTTTCAACGTATCTGGGAGATACCTATTATATAAATGACAGTCAAATGAAAATTAGACATATGGGAAAAGTAAGTAACCTGTTTATTGTTTCAAAAATAATGACCATGACTGTTAGTAAATTTATCCGAGGACGAGATTGTCCATACCTCCACGAAAAAATTTTTGCGGCTGCCTACGGAACTATGATTGTTCCGGAGCGTGCATCTCTTCATCCAAAACAAATCAACGGCCACGAATGACTTTCTTTAAAGTTCCACAAATATGGAACAACATGGGGAGAGTCGGCACTGTGTGGAGAAAGTATAAGGGCTTCCCAGCGAGACTTCTGCAGCATAATCGAAACATACGGCCAGACCACATGTTGCCAAAGTTGTTTCGACTACACTGATGACGTTTCGCTGGGAAGTCCTTACACATCCTCCACACGCTCCCGATCTCTCCTAATGCGACTTCCATGTTTGTGGAGCACTGAACAGAGATATTCGTGGCCGACAATTTGCTTCAGCAGAAGAAGTGTACACTTTGCGAGCTAACATCCCAAAGATGTTCGGGCTGACATGCGGTTCCTCTTCGTCGAAATGTCTTGGCTCAAACTAGTCTATGGGTTGATCCGCATGTGTCACATTACACGCCCTTTGGTTGAATTGTCTGGCTAATGGCGAGCTTGCGACATTGTATGAAACATACAACGTTAATACAACATATACCAACAGTAATAATAATATCTGAAGCTAAATTTACGACCCATAAATGATGTAGGCCACACAGTTCCGATTTGCTTAGAATAATGTTTATTCAGATAGCAAACTAATAGCGAAAGTGGTCGCATTTAGATTCACTATTACACTCGAGCGCATATCCATTTCACACAGTTCGATCACTCACAATCTCATTGTGAAACACAAGTCCAATACTCCACTACGATATTATACGAAAAGTTAGACTTCACACCAGGCGTGCGTCTGCTCACCGCTCAGAGACTAAGTCCCGCGATACCAAACATTGTGAAATTTTCTAAGTCGTTTCACTTCCTAGCTATCTAAAAACCGACCATCCGCTTTTGCGTCTCCACCAGCACTCCCTCTGCCCGTCCCCAGCCGCGTTTCCCGCGTGCCGAACATCCTCGCTCAACTGACTAGGGCAGTTTCCTTTTCTGAAGCTGTCCATCTGATTGGCTACAGCTTATTCTACGTTATTCTACATTTTAACATATTTAAATAATCTAAGTTTGACCACTTTCACATTCTAAATAAAGTACCAATAATATCCATTCCATAATAAACGTTAAATTCTTTTACGTAAGACCAATACAATTTCCTTCTTAGCTTTGAATGTCACGGCCAGTAGCCCTGCACCAGTGTGCTTTCTGATAAGTGAATGAAGATCAAAAGTATCTGTTATGCACTAAACTTTACAACAAATATTCTATTACCAAATGTTTCAATAAGGTGTCATGCTGTCATCGTTCAATGTGTTTTGATGATTTGATGCTTAATTGAAAATATTGATAATTTAAATTTACTGCAGCTTTTAAACAAATAAAGTTACAGAGTTGATATTTTCAACATTTGTAATTTCAAATGATGCGCTTGTATATGAAATGTCGATCGTTAAGATCGATCAGAGCGTTCATATTTTAGCATTCAGCTCTTTGATACAAAACTCGATAATTTCACTTAAGCAACAAATCTTAAACTATTATAGATATGATCAATATTCAAGTTTTATTGGAATGACCATGAAAATTTATGAGGGATGGTGGATTAAAATTACTGTGGCTCCATTCCCTGAATTACTGCAGAATTAAATAGTTTTCATAAATGTTTCCCTTTATTTCCGATCTTAGGTCCGCCATATTTAACACTGCTACGTCTCCCTGGCCACAAACAGCTTCTACAGAGTTTCCCTATGACGTAGGTTATCGTCTGTCTCACTCGTACACTACAGCGCTTAGGCCTCATTTAGCACAATAGGCGCCTGCGAATTTTCCCATCTCGTGGTGAATCTGCGCTCTTTGTGGCACACGTTCCTGGACGACAGGATTCCTTTCACAATTCCTGAGGGCTGACTCTTTCGGCCTTATACTTAAACGAGCGTGAAATGCTCGTTAGCTCACAACTTGAGCGCAATCACTGTTCTGTAAGCACCCATTAACATGTTTCCATGAAGGTATTGACCATTTTGAATCACTTGGGTTGACAGACTCTAAGATAAAAAGAAGAAAGCGACGAACCACGAAAGAATTATCCAAATGACATGGAAATCAGTAGATGTGATGTACACGTACGTAGAAATAAACGATTACAATTTCAATATAACTGTATGACTTATTCAAGACAAAAAGCTTCACAAACTGAATAAGTTAGTAATGCATGGGTCCACCTCTGGCCCTTATCCAAGCAGTTATTTGGCTTGAAATTCATTGATTGAGCTGTTGGAATTCCTCCTGAATGATATCTTGCCAGCTTCTGTCAAAATGAAGCGTTGGATCGTCAAAACGCTGAGCTGGTTGGAGGGCCCTGACTATAATGCTCCAAACGTTGTGAACTGGGGAGAGATCTAACAACCTTGATAGCCAAGGTAACATCTGGCAAGCATGAAGACCAGCAGTAAGACCTCTCATTGTGTGCATTACCTTTCTGAAATGTAAGCCCAGGATAGCTTTCCATGAAAGGCAACACAACGGAATGTAGAATATCGTTGACATACCACTGTGCTGTAAGGGTGCAGTGGATGACAACCACAGAGATCCTGCTGTAAAAAGAATTGGCGGCCCAGACTATCACTCCTAGTTGTCGGACTTTATGCAGGCAACAGTCAGGCCCGCTCTCCATGGTGTCACGAGACATGTCTTCAGCCGGTAATCTCATTGACTGGAGTAACATTGTCTTCCATGGTGAGACCCACTTCTAAGTGAGCCCTAGTTTCTAGCTGACATGGTTAAAATATATTTATTCACATCCTTAGTCTTAGGTAATGGTCCAGCAATATCCAATCCTACTCTTTTGAATGGTTCACTGGTTTCTAGCGGTTCTGGTTATGAGCCTTAGCTATTCCCAAATTATTCCATCTGTTACAGTAATCACATTGTGATTCAAACTGAAAAAAAGTCAGCTCTACTACCTGGCCACCATAACATCTCAGATATTTTCATAATTGATGCTATTTACTGTAGTGTCCAGATAATAAATAATTGTGTTGATTCATCATAATCTGTTTTCTCATCCTATTCAAAATAAACAGGTGGTTTCTTTCACTAGCAATTTTAAACAGAAGTCCATCTATATCGACAATACATTGACCATTTTTCGTATTTTGCATTGCATATCCTATTCTTGGCCTGCTGTTAACTCTTTCTCATGACTTACTTTCAAAGTAGAACTCACTTACCCCTAATGCCAAAGTTGATAATCTGGAGCTTGAGTCTTTTGAGTTCAGCAACTACTTCCATGTGGTATGGTCTGAAATTACTGTAAATTCTACTCCTCTCAAGACCCATATGTTGTTTATGTTATGCCAAAAACTGGAGTACATAGCTCCTTTCCTGTGGTAGTATGATTGCATTCTGCTTTGTTTAATATTATGGGAGCAAATTATATTGGGTGTTAATGGCTGTCAATTTTCTGAGACATAACAGCACCAACAACGAAAGTTGAAGCATGTCTCGAAAGAATGGATGGGCTAAAACTGGAGCTTTGGCTAGAGCAGTTTTAAGTTACTCCAACATCTTTTTGCATTCTGTCAACCAATTGACTGTGGCTCCTTTTCCAGTAACTGTGTCACTGGATGTGCTATATTTGCATAACTGGCTATGAAACATCTGTAGATATTTGCTAATCCCAGGAATGATTGTAGTTCCTTTAAATTCTGTGGTTCAGGAAAATTGTTTACAGTTTCGTTTAATTTTGTATGCAGGCAGATGCCTTAATAGTTAGAAAATGTCCTAGGTAATTAATGTGACTTAGTGCAAAATAACATTTATCTGCTTGTCAGAACGGATTTACATTTCCTGCATGTTCAAAAACTGCTTATAGTCTCTCAGTATGATGCTTCATGTGTGCACTATGAAATAGTATGTCGTCGAGGTATGCAAGAACTTGCATTGGTGTTAGCCCTTGTAAAATTGAATCCATCTCCCCCTGAAAGGTATGTAGAAGATTGCAAAGTCAAAATGGCATACAGAGGTATTTATACACTTCTGTTGCAATAACGAATGAAGTTTTTCCTTGATCATCTGGATGAACTTTCAGTTGATACCTATCCAGTTATTTGGTTATATACCGAAAAAAATCGACATCTGCCCAAGTAGTCCTGGGTTTCCACCAAGTTCAGAAAGCGGTAAATATCTGGTGTGGTTACTGCTTTCAGAGTTCGGTAATCGGTCCAAAAAGTGTTGTTCTGTAGAGACCGATTGTTTGTTAACGATTAATTATTGGCGAAAACTATAACGGATGTGCAGGATCACTTGGTTTTATAATTTTGGCTTCCAGTTGTTCTTTAACCATTTCTTCTACCAAGACTCCTTGTCTGTGCAATTCTTCATAAGGGTCTGAATGATAGGTGCTGCAGTGGAAAAGAATTGCATCCTCTAACAAAACAGGAGTTAAAATATTCCTGTCAAGTATTCTATCTTCTCCCAAATCTTGTTCTTTTGTTCACTGTTAGCTTCGATTCCTTTTTGCAGTTTTTGGTTCAAATGGTTCAAATAGTTCTGAGCACTATGCGACTTAACTTCAGAGGTCATCAGTCGCCTAGAACTTAGAACTACTTAAACCTAACTAACCTAAGGACATCACACACATCCATGCCCGAGGCAGGATTCGAACCTGCGACCGTAGCGGTCACGCGGTTCCAGACAGAAGCGCCTAGAACCGCATGGCCACACTGGCCGGCTCAGTTTTTGGTACCATTACAAAATTTCATGACTGCGATGTTTGATACTTCGTTCGGTATAGGTATTACATCATTTTCACTTATCCTCGACACTTCAGTGATCTTAATTCTCCATGGAAATACAGTCTCTTCACTGCTCGTGTTCGTGATTTTAATCGGGACTCTAGTTACATTCCGCCTCACCACTGTAGTTATACCTACAGTTCTGGCGACATAACAACGCATCTACTCAAGTGACGCAGATTTCTCCGATCGCCCAGTCGATAACAGAGCTCCTTCTTGGCATCAGGCTGACTTAACTTCGACATATAGTGCTTTTCTGTTTCCCCGGGGAACTTGGAGAGGCTGATCGATTAGGAGGGTCTGAACTAATTTGTCGGCCGGATGGTCCAGTCCCACAACGTCAGTTTTCTACATCTACATCTACATACATACTTCACAAGCTACCCTACAGGGCGTGGTGGAGGGTACCTTTCACCACTACTAGTCATTTCCTTTCCTGTACCATTCGCAAATAGAGCGACGTCTGTCTGTATCCCTCCGTATGAGCTCTAGTCTTTCCAGCCTTCGTGGTCCTTACGCAAAATGTACATTGGCGGCAGTAGAATCATTCTGCAGTCAGCATCAAACATCGATTCTCCAAATTTTCTCAGTATTACTACTCGAAAAGAACGTCGCCTTCCGTCCAGTGGTTCCCATTCGAGTTTCTAAAGCATATCCGTAATACTTGCGTGTATTCCGAATATACAAGTAACAAATGTAGCACTCCGCCTCTGTATTGCTTCGATGTTTTCCTTTAATGTGACCTGGTTCGCGTCCCAAATACTCAAACACCACTCAGTGATGAGTCACACTAGTCTCCTACAGTTGAACAACACCTTCCTAAAATTCTCCCAGTAAACCCAAGCCAATCATTCGCCTTCCGTACTACAACCCTTAGATGTCCATCTGATTCATGTGGCTTTACAATGTTACGCCTAAATATTTAATCGACGTAACTGTGTCAAGCAACACATTACTAATACTGTACTCGAAAATTATGGGTTCGTTTTTTCTTCTCATCAGCATTAACGTATATTTTGCTACATTTAGAACTAGTTCCCATTCATCACAACTACTATAAATTCTACTTACGAGGTACAATCCAAAATTTTCGGGACTGGTGCTGCCATCTGGAAAGTAGTAGTAGTAGATCTTTGCACCGCTAGGTGGCGAGAGCTGCATATCTGATGAGTCATTGTGCGGAGTGACATTCAGCTGGGAGGACGTGTTGCGTGTCCACAGTGATTTCCGTAATACTTTGTGTTTGGTGTGTGGCGATTTTAAGATGGATCCGCGAAAAGAACAGCGCGTGTGTATCAAATTCTGTGCGAATCTCGGGAAAAGTGCTACGGAGACCCTTGCAATGATTCAACAAGTGTTTGGGGGACAGAGCATGAGCGTCCCAGTGGAAGAGCTCGGTCTCTCCAAGACCCAAAAAAGCGAGACAGGCGAAGAGTAAAGTGAAGAGCAAGATCATAGTTTTCTTTGATACCAAGGGAATTGTGCACAAAGAATTCGTCCCACCCAACCAAACAGTGAATTCCACGTACCACTGTGATGTTTTGTGACGGCTCCGTGAAAATGTGTGGCGACGACGGCCCCAACTTTGGCGTCAAGGGAACGGGCTGCTGCATTACGACAACGCGCCCTATCACACGTCCTTGCTCACCAGGACCGTTTTGGCAAAAAACAATATGACGGTTGTACCCCACCCACCGTACTCGCCAGATGTGGCACTTTGATACTTCGCGCTATTCCCAAAACTGAAACTCAAGTTGAAAGGCCGTTTGTTCGACACTCTAGAGAGGATTCAAGAAGCATCGCTGGCAGTGATAAACACCCTCAAAGAACAGGACTTCTAGAAAACATTTGGACGGTGCAAATGGTTCAAATGGCTCTGAGCACTATGGGACTTAACTTCTAAGATCATCAGTCCCCTAGAACTTAGAACTACTTAAACCTAACGAACCTAAGGACATCACACACATCCATGCCCGAGGCAGGATTCGAACCTGCGACCGTAGCAGTCTCGCGGTTCCAGACTGTAGCGCCTTTAACCACTCCGGCCGGCTTTGGACAGTGGCAGAAACGCTGGGACCGATGTGTATGTGCCGGTGGGAACTACTTAGAGGGTGATGGTGACCATTAGTCCAAAGGTAAGGTTTTCAACACATGGCAGCACTAGTCCCGAAAATTTTGGATAGCACCTCCTATATCCTCCTATAGTCACTCAACGACGATATCTTCCCATACACCACAGCACCATCAGCCGATAGCTGTCTTTCGTACTGTAGCCAAATTTGGGCAGATCATCCTGAGTTCCAGTGCTGGATGTCCACGCGTTGTCGGATTATGTCAATGTTTCGGCTGCTTCGCGATGGAGTGCTGGCAGCAAAGCTGAAGTTCACACTTCGATGTACCCCCTGAGGGCTGTAGTATTTACATTAGTTATCCCCATGCTGATATGAGTTCTACAGGGAGGATCCTATATTCGGCTGAGTATCCCATGTGCTAGGTGTCAGGAGACCTAGTCACTGAGTCTATGAAGAACAGAATACGTGAACACCGAGTAAATAACCTTCACCAGCTTATTCACGCAAAACAGTTTATAGTAACCCACACGCTACGCCAACCCATCATCTCTGTATCTGGCCTCTAGCACCGCACCGTTATTAACTGCCAAGACTCCATTGCGAGCAAAGAATAACTTATTTGACGTCCGAGCAATGCTAGTTAAAACAGTTTTGTCGCATGCAGACGGCCAGTGACACACTGCGCAGGCGCTCTGCGCTCTGCGTCAGGTTGTACTGATAAAAGTAGTTTGTCAGCATTTCAAGATAATAGCAGTTCACGCACATGCATGCACGACTTCTCTATGTGTAAGACTCTAACACTTACAGTACTCTGCAAGCCTTCATTCAGTGCATAATAGAAGTTACCTTTCCTATTCCACGCGCCAGCCCAGTCAAGTGGGAACGACAATGTGCTTCCATACGCTGATTTCTCCAGTATTAATGTACGTTCTTTGCAGTAAACTGTTCTGCAGTCTCTCACAAATATCAGTTTTCTGAACTCACGTCTGTAGATTCCTCGACTGTCTCTGTTCAGAAATCACGAGGAAACCTTTGGTGTCATTAGACATTGCAATAAAGTATATCAGATCATCAAGTAATGATATCATAACGTGGGTAAAGTGTGTGTGTCTTTATACGATCGCGAGAAGAAAGCCTGCATGTCTCTTAATTGCTTCAGTGTCGTACTAAATTGACATGATATGGAGAGCAGCACGGCGAACATTCGGTCTGATGCTGTCAGTCTGAGCCTCGGTTGTGGAGCTTAATTAGACAAACTGCCATACGGTGCACAGTGCCCAGAAGCTGGCTGAGTGGCTGAATGGTACCTCTCGCCTTCTGTGAGTCATGTCTCAGGTGTGTGTTTATTGCTGTTGTCTGCCAGTGGACCTCTTTCTTCAGCATCCAGTAGGCTGCATCCAGTAGGGCTGCACTCTGTCGCTGGCAACAGCAGAGATTTTCTGCCACAAAATGTTTTGCGCAACTAGGATACTGAGTCTGCTCTCATAAAAATTGCGTTATTTGAGATATTTGTATATTTACCATTTCTGACGCTCATGTGTGGACTTGTAAATAAGCGCAAGCCGGTCTATTCTCAAACGTGTCTGATACATGATTGGTAGATGTAACATCGAAGAGTTTATGGTATACCTGCTCCTTTTCAAACGCCAGATACACTCACTTCCAATTAACTATGCCCGTCTTATTGCACACTTCCTATCTAATCGCCTATCTTTTCTCACTATTAACAATACCAATTCCCGTACCTTCCATCCCACTGCAGGGCTGCCCCAAGGCTGTGTCCTCTCTCCTCTCCTTTATCTCCTCTACGCTGCTGATATCCCCAAAACCCCACCACCAGGTCACCTCCCTTCAGTATTCTGATGACACCTCTTTCCTCGCCCTCTACCCTACACTCCAGAAAGCCCAACGAACCCTCCAAATCCATCTCAATCAGTTTCCTTCCTGGTGTAAACAACGGCTGCCCAACATCAATCCCTCCAAAACCCAGGCAATAATTATCGGACGAACTACCTGCACCTTCCACCTCCACGGCTTCCATTTTACCATTTACAAGCGCCCTATCCTGTTAACTAACACACTAAAATATCTTGGACTAACCCTTGGCCAGCAACTAACGTGGAAACCTCACCTAATAACCACCCAACAGAAAGCCCAAAATACAGTACATGTACTAAAACAACACTTCCAGTTGGCTTTACGAATGGCAGCTAGCTCTAAATGTAGAAAAATGTAAGTTAATGCGGATGTGTAGGAAAAACAGACCTGTAATGTTCCGATACTGCATTAGTGTTGTCCAGTCTGACACAGTCACAGTGTTTAAATATCTGGGCGTAACGTTGCTGAGCGACATGAAATGGAACGAGCATGGGAGGAGTGTGGTAGGGAAGTTGAATAGTCGACTTTGGTTTACTGGTGAGAATTCTAGGAAAGTGTGGTTCATGTAGGTTCGAACAGCACGCAAGTGTTACGGAGATGCTCTGGGAACTCAAGGCGACGTTCTTTTCGAGGAACACTGTTGAGAAAATTTAGAGAACCGGCATTTGAAACTGACTCCAGAACGATTTTGCTACCTACAATATACATTACCCATAAGGACCACGAAGGTAAGATAACAGAAATTATGGATTATGCAGAGGAATACGGACAGTAATTGTTCCCTTGCTCCATTTTCTTGTGGAACATGAAAGGAAATAACTAGTAGTGGTACGGGGTGCCCTCCTTCACGCGCTGTACGGTGGATTGCGGAACGTCTACGTAGATGTAGATGTACTAACAGGCCGAACTTGGAGATTACACCCCTACACTATCCTCCACACCTACAGATTCCTGATCCGACCTGCCTTCTGCTATGCAAATATTCCGTGGATATCTGCCCCGCCAAAGTTCTGTAAGTCCCTGAAAATCTTTGAAAACCATGCGCTTCGTCTCACGTTCCACATCTGCGTACCTTCCCTCACTTGGATCCTCTACCACGTCATCAAATTCTACTCCTCCTCACCCACATTGAACACCTCGGCATCTTCTATACTATCGGCAAACTAGATTCCAATCACCCGGTTGTCTGCATTCTGATCATCAACTCTGGTATGCTGCTGCACCTTCACAGACACATCCCTCCGTCTTTACACCTACACACACTCCATATGCTATCCAAAAACAACTTCAACCAACTCCCTTTCCCAAATAATGAGATTCGCCCCGACATTTTTCCCTCCTACCAACTTTAACTCCTCCCCACCCCTCCCAATCCGCATCAGGACTCCTCCCTCCTTTTTCCTCTCCAGCTACCCCTATCCCTTTCCTCTTGCAACCACTGCCCTATCCACACAACACACTACTCCTCACCAACTGTCTTTCCCACCAAGTATATTTCCCATTATACACCTCAGCTCCTATCTCTCATCTGCATAGTTTGCCTATCTAACAGACCCCAATCTTTCTACCCATACTCATCAACCCTATGGGACATACTCTCTCGTCTGGCAATAGTTCTCACCATAGGGCAGGTCCTTCAATTGTGCAGTGTTTCAGTGGTTTTGTCGGAAGAATTTCACCTTCCTGCGATATATTTTTTAAATGTATATATTTTCATTTTTTGAAGTGTCTGTCTATGATTTTTAATTTAAAATAAAACATAGCCCCAAATTTTGTTTCCCTTTACCACTTTTTCTTAAGTTTCTTGGATGAAGGGGCGAGAACTGGACCTCTGACAGCCATATGGGGCGAGGCGGATGCAATATCAATAAAGAAGAAAAAAAGGGCAGACCTGTGGTTTGGCTGTGGCTAATGGATATTACTACCTGTTTTAATGCACACCCTCAATCCCATACATAAAATTAGTATAGTGAATTTCTTAAAGATAGAACCTGAAGCGTTTTTTCAGGCCCTGAGCCACTGCATAAGTCCTATCAACAGGATCTGGTAGCTTAATTTCCCTGAGAAATTTATGTATAGTTTGTTGGTTATTTTAATTTAGGACAACTTTGAATTTCGTGCAATTTTTCAATATAGGTTGAAGAATAAAGTGTGCTTCTTGAAATTTAAAATTTCCCTTCCGTTTTAACTTAGGTCACATGGCCTGTGAATGCAGTGCTATTACAAACAGAACACTAGCGGCGGGAATCGGAACTACTAATCCCGCACCTGGCGTTAGGCACCTGAATCTGCAGTATGCGCGCTCGTACCTGTGCGCTTAGCTCTCTTGCTGCTGAATGCCACTCAGCGCTCAGGGTCTCGGACAATCCAGTAATGCGGGTGAGTTGACTGTGCAAGCAGGCCGCTGACTGTGTGAATTTCTCGACCAGTTCGGTGATTGTGAACTTTGCGGTCTCAGAAAGGACGACTCCTGTTCTTTTTTTTAAATTTATTTAAATGAAGATTTAATCATTCGTGTCCTACTCGCATCACACAGTGAAACTGGATTCAAGCTTAGTGTGGTGCTTTTTAACCTATGACATCAGAGGGGTGGGGGAAGTTATTAAGTTGTAATGCCAGAGGGATGGGGGAATTACTTAAACTTAAGAGGAGTGACCTGCCAACGGTGCCGGCTGTGCTTGTATGCTCAGGTCCAGTATCTATATGTTGCACCAGTAATCTGATAACCTTGCAGGCTGGACCCCTGTACCAACACATTTCAAAAGCTTTTATTCTCTTGCTCCGCGAACTGTTTATCGTCGACTTTTGACTTCCGTACTAAGCTGCACTCCAGAAAAATGTCTTCAGAACACACATCTTATCATTTAAACTTATGTTCAGTGTCAACAAATTTCTCTTTGTCAGAAATGTTTTCTTACTATAGCCAGTCTGCAGTTTATATGGTCTCTACCTTGGCCACTATCAGTTACTTTGCTACCCAACTAGCAAAACTCATCTAGTATATTTCGTTTTCCATTTCCTACTCTAATTCCCGTAACAACCCCGGATTTAACTCGACTTCATTCCGTCACACTTGTTTTACTTTTGTTGATGTTAATCTTGCAACCTCTATCCACGACAATATCCATTCCGACCAACTCTTGTTCCAAGTCCTTTTCAGTCACACTTTTACAGTGTCACCAGAAAACCGCGAAGTTTTTATTCGACTCACTGGAATTTAATTCTCCTCAAAATGTCTCTTTGGTTTCCTTCACAGTTTCTTGAATGTACGGATTGAATAAGATGGGGAATAGGGTACAACCCTGCCTCACATCGTTCTCCACTTCTGTTTCTGTTTCATGTCGTACGACTTACATAGCTTCAGTCTAGTTGCTGAGTAGTTTGCGGATAAACTTTCGCCTCCTGTATTTTATTCCTGTGATCTTCAAAATATCAAACTGTGTCAATAATTCATATTAGCAATTTGCAAGCACGAGTTGTTGGGTTGTTTGGGGAAGGGGAGCAGACAGCGAGGTCATCGGTCTCATCGGATTAGGGAAGAATGGGGAAGGAAGGCGGCCGTGCCCTTTCAGAGGAACCATCCCGGCATTTGCCTGGAGTGATTTAGGGAAATCACGGAAAACCTAAATCAGAATAGCCGGAGGAGGAATTGAACCGTCGTCCTCCCGAATGCGAGTCCAGTGTCTAACCACTGTGCCACCTCGCTCGGTTGCAAGCACGATACATTAAACTGATGGTACAGCAATATTCGCGTCTGCCTGCACCAGCCTTCTTGTAGTCTGAGGGTGTTTGCCCTGTCTCATGTAACTTGCAAATCTGGTTGAATAGCTTTGTTATAGCTGGCTTTCCCAAGGATCTCAGTAATTCTCATCGAATGTCGTTCACCTCAGAGACCTTTTTTATACTTGGATCTTTCAGTGTTCTCTCAAATGATTTTCGCAGTATCATATCTCCCTTATCATCTTCGTTTACTTCCTCTTTCTTTCCTGTAATACGGTATCAAATTTAATTCCCTTTGTTAGCCTTTCTCTATATTCCCTCCATCTTTCGGCTTTCTCTTCTTAGTTTAGTACTGGCTTGTGATCTGAACTCTTGATATTCATACAAATCGTTCTCTTTTCCCCAAAGGTCTCTTTCATTTTCCTATGGGTAGTAGCTATCTTTTCCCCTGTCAAGCAAGTTTCTACAAATCTGCAATTGTTCTCTGGATACCTGGTTGACCATTTTGCACTATCTGTCAATCTCGTTTTTAGACGTATGTATTCCCTTTTATCTGCTTCATTTGCGATATAGTATTATATCCAGGACTTCCAGCACAGCTGGCTGACCTGTGGTAACACTTTAAAATCTGGTAATGTGGCACGCATTGTGTTGTGTCGACACTCTTCTCGTTCATAGGTTTCAAATTACTCTTCTCTTTTTAAGCGACGTTTCACTGCAAACCATTACATGAGTGACGTCGCTAAACTTCACTTTTCATTACAATTATGTTTGTCTCGAGTGCCTTTAACAGAACCATTTATTTTCATTTGAAAACAACAGTATTTCAGTATCTCGGAATATAAAAACGTTCAAAGTACTGATCGTACATCATAATAGTCTCACTGGACAAAATTGTAATCACTCAAGTTCAGGGAGCAGGCAGATGGTGTGGAATTAGATGGAACTACTGCCGACTGTACGGAGACAGTGGATTGTGCCCATAGTATGTGCGGATGCAATACTGTGCAGTATGTGTATCGTTCGCAACGTATGGGTGCGCAAAGCCAGTGTCGCAGAATGACAATTTGGGTGCACCGCGGTTGTTCTCTGAATGAAATGGCGGATTTGCAACGGTGTGTGCTTCCGCACTGTACTAACTGCTTACCGGTTACGGCAAAAATTCGGTTTTCACATCATAATGGCAGCTCAAAGATGATATATCGAAAAAATATGTGCCCTACTTTACTAATAAAAATTAAGTCACTACGACGCAAATTGTTATTTTGGGACTCCTTTACGGGGATCAGCATCAAGACAAGTACGGTCATGTGTGAAATCAGTCATCTCTTTCTGAATTGTTGTAAATTAAGTAACAAATCTCTTATAAACCTTCATCATCTTGGAAAGAATTTATATTGATGATAAACGGTGCAAAATAAAGAATTTTGTGGCACCAAGTATTGCAGTTAAACCACCTGAAAGAAACATACCCAACACGACTGGAAAAAAAAACTATTCCGCAAGTTGATGATTGTGATAAGTATTACACAATAAGTATTAACAGTTACAAAAATAATTGTTATCAGTGTTATTTCTCTGACGACGAGAATTTTTCATCTGGCTCACGTATTAAGCAGCTCTTTGCACAGGATACCTTGGTCACTCATACCAATTGCTAACCCGCCCGTGCGTGTGAATAAAGTTAACTGAATCAGGACTAATTGTGATGCAGATACATATTTAAGACACAGTGCTGGAGTAAATGTACGCAACGGGATAATTAACACTACCATCAACGGAATGATTTACGCTATGATCGTGGCCCTAGAAGTGACTCTTAAGGCGGGCAATATTTAATTTATCACTGAAAAATATTAAATATTATCTTGGAGTCAGCGTATACTAGAATCAAGGCTTAGTTTTTGTGAGCTATCGATTGGCAAATTTACGCAGTGTGTATCGGAATCAGTTTATAATCATGTACCCGACTTATGAAATTTACCTCGGCCTGCCCACGCATCAAACTACTGTGAATGTTTGCCTGACTGCAGAAACTAAGAAGCTCATGCAACTGAGAATCCGCTGATGAATACGACAAAGTTAATACAAACATAAATCTGAAGCTATAGCTCGCGACGGTGCTAGCATGTCGAAGCTGCAAGCTATAGTCACCATTATCGGCAGTGCAATATGAGCAGGTCGGTGACGCCATGTCTGGCTGCCATCACCAACTTCGCTAGGACCGTTCTGTCGAGGGCTCGAAAACTAGCGACCACTCTGGTAATGGAGTCTGCTGTGCCAGTTGGGAGCGAAGCCTGCTGAGTACTGATGCATAAGAAGTCCTTCTTTCTCACCTGTAAAGAACTGACAGCACCCTTATTCCCTCCAAGAATAACGGCAGGCAGTCCTCTTAAAGTTATATCGATCCACCAGTGGCATAACTGTTTCACTGCAACAAAATCTCCCGTCAAGAGAAACGGAACATCAACCGTTTCACGGCTGTTAGGGCGGAGTGTCCACCTTGTCCGATCGACTTGCGGGGGCGAGGATATTGTGCGCTTGGCCGGCCGGAGGCCGACGCAGCCGGACGCCCGCTGTAGCATACAGCCATTGTAGGCTAATCGCACGTTCCAGCGTGTATAGAACCACTCTTCAATAACATTCTTTGGAAAAGCAGTGTCACAGTGTATGGTCACAGTGGTTGCAGTTTCTGATAATCACGAAAGAGGGCTTCAGAACTATATTCCGTTCAACATAAGAGTAAAATTCATGTAAACGTTACACTATGTATTTTTCCGCGTTTTCTGGGACATCATTGGATTTCGATTCACATGGAGCGGAAGCCAAGCTGTCTCGAGTATAGTCAAGTACGATGACGGGGATACGTTACAAATGGTTCAAATGGCTCTGAGCCCTATGGGATTTAACATCTGAGGTCACCAGTCCCCTAGAACGTAGAACTACTTAAACCTAACTAACCTAAGGACATCACACACATCCATGCTCTAGGCAGGATTCGAACCTGCGACCGTAGCAGCAGCGCGGTTCCGGACTGAAGTGCCTAGAACCGCTCGGCCACAGCGAACGGCTGTTCAAACGTACATTAATGCTCTTCCCAACAGGCCTTCACACCTGCAGGGTGTAAATCTATCCCTGTACCTGTCACGACGTTCTACCTGCTGGGCATACACGTACACCTGTAGCCATGTGGGTATCTTAACCGCTGCACATACGCGTATGCCCATAACTGCAAACGGGTTAAAAACCAGTAATCTCGATTTCCTCCCCAACTTTCTAAAAACTTCCTGCTTCGTGTTATACTCTCCTGGTCTCACAAACATTTCACCAGTCGGTGCCCTCTCAAGCAGCAGCTAGCCTCGCATCACATGTCATAGGAAAAGCTGAAAAACTGTGCTCGAAGCTTTCCATCATGTCTCAAATCTAATGTATCTTCTGAACCCATTGTATGTCAGAACTCTCCTCCCTTGTTTTTTGGACAGTCGGTAAATGTTTTTATCACTTGAATGCACTTTTCTTAGCAGTGCCCGGTCGCCTGCCCCCTGCTGGCAGAGTTCTGCCACCCAGAACGAATGTCCGTCCAAACTGAATATGTGCAGTAAATTGTGCAACAGGTCGGGCGCCATTATCACTCTAGCTGAGTTGGCTTTCCCAAGACAATATGAGGGCTGCTTCTACCTGTCATAGCCGAGCGGTCTAAGGTGCTTCAGTCATGGACTGTGCGGCTGGTCCCGGCAGAGGTTCGAGTCCTCCCTCGGGCGTGGGTGAGTGTGTTTGTCCTTAGGATAATTTTGGTTAAGTAGTGTGTAAGCTTAGGGACTGATAACCTTAGCAGTTAAGTCCCATGAGATTTCACACACCTTTTCTACCTGTCTATTCCGCCACTAGCGGTTCTGCGAAGGCCATATTCCCTAGGGCCACAGGATGTACTTTCGGCATACCGCACTTGTGGCTCTCCTGTCCCATATGCTCAGTGCTTCTCGGTTCTCAAGCTCATCCAGAAAAGCAGCTGATAGAGCCGGCGCCAAGTTAATTTAAAAACTGTTAAAAAGAACAAATTAAAACAGTGCATACTACAACTGTAATCTCATTAATCCATCTAAACGATTATATTGTCAGAGCCTTTCTAACTCAGTTCGCATACAGCTCATCGGCAGTGATAGTTGGAGATTTTACACTTTTCCTTTAGTCTTTTTCTTTGTTTCGTTAGTGACATGTGTCTATATTTTACTTCTTTCAAAGTGATATAATCGACAAAAGTCACCAGAAACGGATAAATTTATATTTATAATGGGGCGGTGAACAGTTTACGAAACTTCAGTGTATACAGAACAACAAACAAAAAGTGCGTCTCATACCTCTGTTTGATCCGCACCATGGCGCAGTAGCAAGAACACTTTAAAAACATCTACATACTTAAAAACGTGGAGGTGACGGAGGTCCTAAGCTTGAGTGTATAATTGGAAAGAAACTTTCCAGTGCAAGTATGATACCGAATAAATTACTGCACCATATTTCAACAAAAGACAAGCATTTCCAAGGAAACCATTTTTGACTATTTAAAAGAAATTCTAAGACAGAAGAATTAGCGGAGTTATTTGTTTACTAAGAAATGTATGACTGCTGATAAAGCTCAAGAAGCTCAGATTATTGAAAAAATACTTTACCTCATGTAGTTGCAGAAGTATGAACGTGGTGTGAAAAAAATTCCGTTGGTTGATAACACAGTTAGGTTACTTATTCAGAATATGCCTGAAAACAATGAATATTCTGCTGGAACACAAATTTTTGAAACAAATATAATGTTTGCAATTCAGCAGGATGGATCCACCGATGTAAGTGGTGTAGCTCGGCTTTTCTTTTCTTCGTTTCATTAACGAAGGAAACATAGTTTAACAATATATCTGTTGCAATGAAATTTCTTTAACTACTAATGACAATGACATTTTTAAAGTAGTAAATGGATGCATGGAGACAATGAACTTTTTCGTGAATAAATTGAGTGAGCACATACACAGATGGCCCCCCCTTCGATACAGGTACCTTAAAATGATTCCTCACATTGGCGAAACAACGACACGAAAACTTATGTTTGCATTACGCTGAGGTGAAAAAAGTCATGGGATACCTCTTGATATCGTTTTGGACCTACTTTTGGGCAGCATAGTACAGCAACCCAACGTCGACTTTACTCAACAAGTCGTTGGAAGCCGCCTGCAGAAACATTGAGCTATGCTGCCCCTATAGCCGTCCGTAATTCGGAAAGTGTTGCCGGTGCAGGGTTTTGTGCACGACCTCTCGATTGTGACCCGCCAATTTTTGGTTGATTCATGGCATGCTGTTGCGTCACTCGCGTCAGTCGTCTGCTACCATAGCCCATTAACGCCAAATTTCGCCGCACTGTCCTAATGATTACTTTCGTCGTACGTCCCAAATTGATTTCTGCAGTTGTGGCTCTGAGCACTATGGGACTTAAATTCTATGGTCATCAGTCCCGTAGACCTTAGAACTACCTAAACCTAACTAACCTAAGGACGTCACACACATCCATGCCCGAGGCAGGATTCGAACCTGCGACTGTAGCGGTCGCGCGGTTCCAGACTGTAGCGCCTAGAACCGCTCGGCCACCCCGGCCGGCTCTGCAGTTATTTCACTCAGTGTTGCTTGTCCGTTTGCACTGACAACTCTATGCAAACGCCATTGCTCTTGGTCTTCATGTGCAGGCCGTCGGCTACCGCGTTGCCCGTGTGCGAAGTAATGCCAAAAATTCGGTATTTTCGGCACACTCTTGACACTGTGGATCTCGAAATATTGAATTCCCTAACGATTTCCGAAATGGAATGTCCCAAGCGTCTAGCTCCAACTACCACTCCGTGACCAGAGTCTGTTAATTCCCGTTGTGCGGCCATAATCACGTCGTAAACATTTTCATATGAGTCATCTCAGTGCAAATAGCATCTCCGCCAGTGCTCTGCCCTTTTATAGCTTTTGAGCACGAGGCTACAGCCACCTGTATACGTGGATATCGCTATCCCATGACTTCTGTTACCTCAGTGTAGACTCTGTTTTAATAACATTGATGAAAGAGTGCCTCTTGAAATTGTATGTATTTGAATAGCGGCAACGAGGAAAGGTTTACAAAACTTTGCTGTAGGTGATGTTACACTCATTTAGGCGAGTTTCTTGTCCGGTGACCTTACTCGCCCTTCTGTGGTTAATATCTTTAGTGGTTTTATGAATATCCAAGTTTAACGTATTGCGTCGATGTGCCCGAAATGCATCGTTGTCAAGGTAGATGGCGCTGACGAACGGCAGTTCCTCTGACCACGTGTATTGTGTTTCTTGTGTGTTGCTGACTGTGTAATTGACACAGCGTACTGGAAGCAGCAGAATGGTCCAGTATTTGTATCCGGAATAATCGGAGATGGTGTTTGTGTACGGCGAAGCAGATGGAAACGGTCGAGATCCAGCACGGCTATACCAAAACAATTACTATTACAGACACCAACCGCATCACACAACATTTCAATCCCTTTTCGGGCGTTTTTGTGATCATGAGTTCTTTCTGCCAGACGAACGTGCATGGAGGCCAGGGAGGCGGTGGACTTCAATACACCAGATTTGGAGGACCGGGTCCCATAGGATATTGGTCTCCAAACCTGATGTATGTACAGTCCGCCGCTTCTCTGGTCTCCTTACACGTTCGTCTGTCTTAAAGGACCCATGATCACCCGAACTCCCAGAAAGGGCTTCAAATGTTGTGTGATGTGGTAGCTGTCTGTGAGGGTACTTGTTTTGGTACAGCCGGGCTGCCTCTCGACCGTTTACGTGTGCTTGGCCGTACGCGAACACCATCTCGGCTTGTTACCGACATGAATACCGGACTATTCTGCTGCTTACAGTACGCGGCTTCAATCACTCAGCTTGCAACGCACAAGAAGCAGACGGCACGATTAGAGGAACTGTCATTCGTCACCGCCATCTACTGTGGCAACGAAGCGTTTTTGACACATGTTCATGGGACCTTTTCTCCTCCATTTCCAGTCAGGGATCCGCCCCTGCAGTTCGTCGGTTTTATTCATGTTCACCCTGGGTGTCTCTCATAAGAGTCAACATGCGCATTTGCTCTGGCGTTTCTGCAATCTCTTTTTGCAGTGTGTATCTGGAGTCAGCCCAAACAAATACTGCTCATCACGTCTTTCAGTACGATATTCGTCTTATCGAAATATAACAACATGGACAGTAAAACACTAAGAATAGCCAGTACGCCAACAGGGACAGCAACACCCTGATGCGCGCTGACTGCTACCAACATTCAGCTTCGCACTATTCAGTCGCTGCTAGAGTACTGATTATTCTTTATCTTTTACTGTCCCTGTTAATTCATGGCGATAAAAGAAATATCGCACTAGACTAAGTTTGAGCCACTCTGTCGAATGGGCATGTGAAATTTCGCTTTAAACATAATTTTGTTCGTAATACGGAACAATACGATGCTGTTCGTCGACACTGATCATCGCCTGAAAGACGTGATAAGCAGTATTTGTTTGGCTGACTACAACTACACACTGAAAAAAAATTGCAAATATCTGCCGAAACAACACAGAAAATGCGCCCAATAACTCTTAAGAGAGACCCCTATATATGTGACGGTTCGCGCGGCTCGCCCAGTCGGAGGTTCGAGTCCTCCCTCGGTCATGGGTGTGTGTATGTTGTCCTTAGCGTAAGTTAGTTTAAGTTAGATTAGGTAGTTCGTAAGCCTAGGGACCTATGACCTAAGCAGTTCGCTCCCATAGTCATTACCACAAATTTCCATTTTTCCCTGTGTATGTAGGGCTAAGGAAAATGCCGCACTTGGCGATCGGCACTCGATTCCTCATCCGAATTCAAGGCAAAAGTGTACCTAGCAAAACCTAGTCCTACCAACAGGTTTAACAGAAATGCGATTTAAAATGTGGCTCTGGCAATGTTATAACTTCGCGCAGCGCGGCCAATAACAGATTGCTTGAGTTCTGTGCTATGCTCGAGCTGTCCAGAGGTATATACGTTCTACTTTTAACGTGTCCATACTTGCCTGTTAGCCAGGCAAACTTCCACACGTTATCAGCAGAACGGGCAGGCAACCTTACTCGCATCCAAGCCAGGCTGTGCCCAATTCAATAAGGCTGCAGGAGTTTTGTGCTTGCCTGCCCGTCTTCCCGCGGTGATACGCTACATAGCAGTTTATTCTGTACGCTTTCACTGATATGCGCCGGCCGGAGTGGCCGTGCGGTTCTAGGCGCTACAGTCTGGAACCGAACGACCGCTACGGTCGCAGGTTCGAATCCTGCCTCGGGCATGGATGTGTGTTATGTCCTTAGGTTAGTTAGGTTTAATTAGTTCTAAGTTCTAGGCGACTGATGACCTCAGAAGTTAAGTCGCATAGTGCTCAGAGCCATTTGAACTTCACTGTTATGAGTAAGGTTCAGAAGCTGATGAAAAACCTGTTTACCGAGAATCACAAGACAAGGCTCAATGAAATGTATATTCATTTGGGGTCATTTTGGGCTTCTTTTTTTATTCTCTGCGACTTCAACCTATTTCCACTAGTACTGGCTGTTCTCAGTTCGAACCATCATCAGGTCACCTCGAACATATGTTTTCTGTAGTAAGTAGAATCATCTCTGAAAGTCGAAATCCATTGCATCTAAGGACCTGAGGGTGTCTATTATACCGCAGCGTCAACGAAAGTAAGGTTTTGGAAGCCTTGTTTCTGTAACCTTTGTGTGTTCCTGCCAAATATGAGCCCAGTTGTAGCAATTTAATTACTTTTTTCAGGATGTGTTTTGCCGGTTCGATGAATTCATTCTCTGTTGCCAAAGTAGCTCATACTGAATTCTCAAAATGCATTTTAGGAAACACGAACTTCGTTTTCATATTTCACTAATCTAAAAAATACATGTTTCTTTCATACTAAGCTTTCTTCGCACTACTGCATTATACCAGAATGTAGTTTATAATATTCGGAGACCATTGTTGTTGTTGTGGTCTTCAGTCCAGAGACTGGTTTGATGCAGCTCTCCATGCTACTCTGTCCTGTGCAAGCTTCTTCATCTCCCAGTACCTACTGCAAACTACATCCTTCTGAATCTGTTTAGTCTATTCATCTCTTGGTCTCCCTCTAAGATTTTTATCCTCCACTCTGCCCTCCAATACTAAATTGGTGATACATTGATGCCTCAGAATAAGTCCTACCATCCGATCTCTTCTTCTAGTCAAGTTGTGCCACAAATTTCTCTTCTCCCCAATTCTTTTCAATACCTCCTCTTTAGTTATGTGATCTACCCATCTAATCTTCAGCATTCTTCTGTAGCACCACATTTCGGAAGCTTCTATTCTCTTCTTGTCTAAACTATTTATCGTCCACGTTTCACTTCCATACATGGCTACACTCCATACAAATACTTTCAGAAACGACTTCCTGACACTTAAATCTATACTCGATGTTAACAAATTTCTCTTCTTCAGAAACGCTTTCCTTGACATTGCCAGTCTACATTTTATATCCTGTCTACTTCGACCATCACCAGTTATTTTGCTCCCCAAATAGCAAAACTCATTTACTACTTTAAGCGTCTCATTTCCTAATCTAATTCCCTCGGCATCACCCGATTCAATTCAATTCCATTATCCTCGTATTGCTTTTGTTGATATTCAACTTGTTTTCTCCTGTCAAGACACTGTGCATTCCGTTCAGCTGCTCTTCCAGGTCCTCTTCCAGGTCTTCTCCATGGATTTTTATTCCTACTCCGAATTTTTCTTTTGTTTCCTTTACTGCTTGCTCAATATACAGATTGAATAACATCGGCGATAGGCTACAACCCTATCTCAGAGACCATATTTTCTGCATATTTCAGTCAGTGTTTGCCCCTAAATTTAGAAAGCGTATATACTGCTAAATGACCACAAGTCCTTGGCACACATTTCAGACACTTGTCAGCCACTACGTTTTTGTCCTCTTTCAAAATATTTAAGGAGTGAGGAAACTGTTGGACAAATTTACAAACATATCGTAACATTCTCGATGTTCCTGATGAGTGTTTAGTAACTTTTTACACAATCTGCATTGCGAAACACATACCGAGATCTTTGAAACTGCCCCATAAACATACAAATTTTTTCCTGCTAGATTTGGGGTCTGTTCCGTGACTGATATATATTCCCCAATCCTCAGTTTCTACTCAGTCTTCTTTATGTCTGTTTTATTCATTTTGCTGCTCCCACCGTTATGATAAATGAGCTGCAGGGAAACTACCTTCGCAAACATACACCTGGCTAGTCAGGTTGGATTGTCAGTGCAACCTGTTGTCAGGTGCAGCAGGCTGAGCAGGCTGACCGGCTCCCGTGAAGCTTGCCTGGCTTGCGGAAGCCCAAGTTCGCCTGCTGTAAGCACTGTGCTTCAGTACACGTGTACGTTTCTGTCTCCGTTGCTGCAGGGTGAGCTGCGTTAATGGTTGCGGCGGAGATAGGGGCAGGCAGGCTAAAGGGAGAATTTGTACGCCTCTGGAGCTATTCCATTAGCTCAGTGAGACCAGGCAATACCGTGGGGAATGGACATGCACACTCGCCGATGTTCAATTCGTGTTCGCGTCAACATTTGTTTTTTAATTCAGTTAAAGCATGCAACTGTACCTAGTTTACACCTTCACAGAGCGGTATCTTGTGTGTTTTTTTCTGCTACTGTTACCATTAATTAAACATTAAGACATAACATGAACTTCTTACAGACATACACGACTTTGTTTAATCCATGACGTAAATAAAGCCAATAAAAAATAATAATGGATACGGTGAAATCGTCTGTATCCACTGAGGTACAAACACACAACAGGTAAGCTACCCTAGGTTGCACGTATGCTGCGTATATTTGACGTCCAGGGTTATCTTCACAGAGTCGGTACGTACACGTACGAGCAACGTTGACTTCAGAGTAGATGTTCAAAGCGACCACCTTGCATTTGCAAACACTTCGCCACTCGCTGGATCATACTTTGCTGGATCCTACGCAACAGACCTGCATCCACCCCTACCGAAGCGGCATGCACGCGAGCTATTAGGTCGTGGACATCCACGGGTGGAGTAACATAAACTTGTTCCTTTAAGTGTCCCTACAAATTAAAGTTAGTGGATTAGGGTGTAGGGAAAACCGAGGCCAGAACATTGGATTTCCACGACCAGTCCATTTCCCAGGGAACGTTTCATTTAAATAGTTACGCACATTCATTCCAGCCCGCAGCTCGTGGTATAGTGTCTAGCGTTGCTGCCTCTTGATCACGGGGTCCCGGCTTCGATTCCCGGCCGGGTTGGGGATTTTCTCTGCCTGGGGGCTGGGTGTTTGTGTTGACCTCGTCATTTCATCATCACCATCATCATTCGTGACAGTGGATAGATTGGACTGTGTAAAAAATTAGACTGTGTCAGAAATCGAGACTTTGTACGGGCGCAGTTGAGCGCCTCACAAACCAATCATCATCATCATCACATTCATTCCAAAGTGTGGCAGTGCACCATTATCCGAAACTATAGCTGTCGCCGAACACCAGGTGGAACGTCGTCTAACGCATTAGGCAAAGTATTGCATAGAAACATGCGATACAGGGGCGCATTCATCTTGTCCGGCAATAGACAAGGGCCCAAAACACACCCCCCACGATTCCAGCCTCGAAGTTTATGTCAAAGCGTGCCTGAAAGCCACGTTCACGGATGACGTGTGGGTTATGATCCGACCAAAAACGGCTGTCGTTGAGGTTGAAAATACCCTCGCGAATGAAGTTAGATTCGTCAGTTCATATCAGGTTATTTATAAAATGTTCGTTATCTCCACTTGCTGCAAACACCATTCACAAGACTGCGCTTACCGAATGCGGTTTTTTGGGCGCTGTTGCTGAGTTAACGTATAATGATACGGGTGTAGTTCCTAATCGTGCAACACTTCATGATATCTGGAACTGCCTTCGCTATATCATTGGTTCTTCGCCGAGGTCATTGGTGAACCTTTTCAAGAATTGAATCTTTCTTTTTTGTGGAGTACGTCTAGTCCTCGGACAACCTCTGTTCATTACTTGTGGACAAAGACTATCGGTTTTCTCAAGGTGTTGCTCCAAGCGACGAAAAGCGTTCTTATTGGGATGGTGCGTTTGAGGGTATTGTGTAGTACACGCACAAGCAGAAGCAGCAGCAGCTAGGTTATTGGATGCACTCAACAGCAAACGCTCCACCGGAAAGCAGCCCTACATGTACTTAACAGGACTAGTTATAGCTGTGCATTTCACGGTTAATAGACACATGTATGAAGTTTGATGCATCCCACTGCCATGTGATAGGCTATTGTCATGTGACAAAATTGTGGGCTCTTGCCCTCTCATATCGTTTAGGGTGCCTAGGGGATACTGCGTATCCGGAATGCTGTACAACAATTCAAGCAAATGACATTTGTAGTTTCATTTCAATAAAGCAGATTGACAGTTATATTGTATTGTATGTTAACCGGGGGCCTAGAAACGACGGAGAGGCTCCGTCCCCGCCGCAGACGCAGTGGTCCACAACCCCACGACGGCTACCGCAGTCCGCTTCACTCTTCCGCCGCCCCACACCGAAACCAGGGTTATTGTGCGGTTCGTGCCCCCCCCCCCTCCCCCCCCCCCCCCCCGGGGAAAGTCTCACACCAGACGAGTGTAACCCCTATGTTTGCGTGGTAGAGTAATGGTGGTGTACGCGTACGTGGAGAACTTGTTTGCGCAGCAATCGCCGATATAGTGTGGCTGAGGCGGAATAAGGGGAACCAGCCCGCATTCGCCGTGGCAGATGGAAAACCGCCTAAAAACCATCCACAGACTGGCCGGTTCACCGGACCTCGACACAAATTCGTGCCAGGGACCAGGCGCTCCTTCCCGCCTGGAAAGCGGTGCGTTAGACGGCGCGGCCAACCGGACGGGCAGATTGACGATACTTAACTTCTAAATAACAGTGATGTCGCAAGCGGTGGGCGACATGCAACATAAATCCGAATCCTTTGCTATATATAATGTTCATGCAAGTTTGACATACAGTTTGTGGATCACTTATAACTGCTATCCTGGTGCTCTCTGCTAGGCCGCGTCTAGTCCTTTGCGAATACTGTCCACTAATGTCCGGCCGAGGCTGGCAGGAGCGGCGCTTATATTCACTTCTTGTAGAGTCCACTCCTGTCGTGGTGCGGTCCTAATCAGCGCACCACTGGCTGAAGTCGTTTCACCGCCGTCTCTTCTCTTGCGTTCTTCATCTTCGTTCCGGCGCTTGTGGTTACGCCAGACGAAGATGATATCCTGGTTATGAACGACGAGTTCTACGGAACAGATGTCTAAAATATGAAAGAGGAACCTGACGAGGATCCGAACCGTAGCTCCATGGTGAATGTGGGTTGGATGTCCCAGCAGTCTACTGCTGCGACGGTTGGTGCGGTAGTGCGGGGTGATACACATTACACGTTCCTCTGTACATTCGGATGCGCTGCACGATGTGAGAATCTTGCCAACTCCCCACTTTCATACATGTGTTTTCAAAATGCATCCGATCTGATTTTGCATTGTCTTGAATCGAGATGAGGAATCGCTTTCTGATCTCCAAGTGCGGCATTTTTTCTTCTATACTGAAAACGAATATGCACACTTTTCTCTTCGGTATCGCATAATGAAAGGAAAACGTCACGAGTTCCTGTTTGCCCCGACTGTCAAATAGCTGTAAAAAAAACAGCGCCTGTAATTACATTGCGATCCTCCTCGACATGGCATAGAACAGGAAGGATGATGACGTCGGTACTGAGAACGAGTGCTGGATTAATAACCGATCATGTGGTACAGTTTCTAGTGTGGCCATATTTTTATGCCGTTTTTTTAAATTAATTTCGGCCATTTTCAGCTGTTTCCAGACTTCTTGTTTTGTTTTATGTATCCATTACACTAAATAGTCAAGATGAGAAAACACGCAGAACAAAGCATTTTGTTTGTAACTGTCAGTGTAGGTTTTACCATATCACAAATAATTGGTTAGTTTGCGCATGATGCAAGCACTGTGTCTGGCATTGAGAAGAAACTAATATGGGGAAAGCAGCCTCCGATCGCCGTACACACCCCGGACGGTTCCTCCGACTGTGGCGGGCGGCTTATTGGTTAGCCAAACTCGATCAGTTAGATGTAAAAAAGTTCAAGAAAATCGTTGCAAAGTTTAAGTGGATGTGTCAGTAGTTACTGAGAGATTCAGAAATTTTAAAGCTGTTTTAGTGGATGTTAACTAAAACCCACCACATAAGTTTCAAAATATACGTAGATTTTTATTGCCGTATAGAAAATAATTCCACTGCAAAGCCTCTCGAAACGAATATTTTGAGATTACGGAAAACCGTTTCACGGTTCTTTATGCCTCACACCCTTGTGTATTTCCCGCAACGTCTTTGCTCTTGTGAAGTCACATCGGCGGATCTGTTCATTTACGAAGCATGTCAGCTACGCGCGAAATAATTGACAGCGGGCTCCGTGTGCACCGGACAGCACTAGAATTTGTTTCACGCGGCGGCCGCGCCTGCTGATTCGTCGACGCTTCGTAATCCGGGTCGAGGGGAGCGCTGCGGCTTCGGGTAACTTCGGCAAAGACCGGATCGTGTGTCGCCTCGCGCTTCCCCCACTCCTTCATTCCGCTCAGTGACGTAGGCTGTGCTTTTGGCTGGGGCAAGTAGAAGGGGGGTTTTAGTTTCCCACCAACCACCTACCGTATAGTACACGCCGCGGCAAAATTCGACGCGTCATGTGACAGCGGAATCCCGCTTCTGTCGAGACAGCGCGCCAACTAGCGGTTTAAACGCCGCTGCGGCATCCGGAGCGGGCAGGAGGCTATAACGTTTCCACATAAAGTGACCGCTTCGGAACTTTATATTCGTAAATAGAAGGCAGGCGATTAGTACTACAAGTCGGACGAGAAACTAGGAACGACGTTCTTGTTTCCATACAAATCACGATTAAGATTCGAGTGCTTTTCTGAGGTTATTCTCGTAATAAAAAATGTGTAAATGGTAAGTGAAGTTTCTACGAAACATTCCTATCCGAAAACTGTTGCAATAGTTAACGTTAGGAAAACTTAGTTTGCAGTTATAGAAAAGTTACTGCTTTAAAAAGGAATTGTAACCCATGTGATGCGTTAGCAAATTTTTTCTGGTACTGGCGTAAATTTTCGAAACGGAATGTTGCATGTGAGTAGGCAGTGAAATAAGTATACTTTTAAGTAAATCTAAATTTATTTCTGCTCTTATTTCTTTGTAAGCAATTTTGTTTTGCTCCTTTCCATTTACGCTCTTTTTGTATTTCCTCAAAGCATGTCTTTTAGCGGCTTCTGTACTGTAGGAGAGGCGAATGGACGGTTGAATAACAGCCTCTCATCCCCGCTTTAATCGATACCTTATCTTGGCTTAATAGCGTCGCCGAGGCGGGCTATTCTTCCTTACCACGGGCACGCCCCCAGGCGCGCGAGCGGTCCGGGGCATCACAATGCCAACTCCCGGCTTCCAGCTCCCACTGTTTACGTCTGCCCCCTGACCTCTGCTGAATAAAGTTCGCCAGGGGGCAAATTTCCTGCTTCTTTCTGATGAGCAAACCGTCGCTACTGCCGTTCTCTCCAGACTCGAGCAACGAGAGTAGCTACAGCATCAAATACGCGAGACTTGAGAAAGTATGAACTCGACGATAGATAGTATTCAACGGTGAGATGTTAATAAACAATGATTTTGTACATTCTCCTAAAGTTTCTACTTAGGATTCCTTCCCGTAGGTTTCTCAGTGAGCTAGAAAATTTCATATTTCCCTCTGCAGACAATAAGATGATATGCAGGAAGAGAAATTTTGATATCTGCAGTTTTAATTATGGAGGAAAGAAACGCTCACGTTTCCGGTACAATTTTGTAGACGCATCTAGAACTTCTCCGCATCTGTACCAAGTTTAAGACGCAGAATCTGTCGGCGAGACAACAGACTTCCTATATCCCTTTGCAGTCAGGGAAGTATCGGGCAAGAAGACAAGTGGTACGAGTACAACTATGACTTGAATGCGGCCTAAATAAATGCTCATTCTGTAGTCATCATCCCATTAGTTCTTCTGAAGTGTTTCAAGGAGCGCCGTCTTTCATTAAAAGAGCAAATTTGTTTTCTTCGTGCAATAGGTAATCAATCGTTTTTCTGTTTGCCTCAATCACATAATGAGAATATTTGTGTTTGTAAAATTGCAGAAAGCTTTCATTATTGACTCTATGGGTATCCCGAAAAAGAAGAAAAAAAAGTAATTTGTCTTCTTTTAGTTATTTAAGAAATAAGTATCCATTCTTCTGTCTCAGTTGTGTTTGTGATTTATTTTAGAACGTGTTCCTCTTTATAGAAAATTACACAATAGTCTAAAGGACTCAGTGGAAGACAGTAAAGCACAAATGTGTCGTATTAGCGGGGTTAAATAAATAAAAAAAAAAATAAAAAAAACTGATGAAATGAAACGGCCGTTCGCAAACATTACCAGCCGTTTTTCGTAAAATCCCAAACAGGATATTTAATTGTAATCGAAGAGCTCGAGCATTGCTTGGCACAAGTCGAAAAAGCATTTCTCCCAGCAAAATTTAAAGAAAAAATTATTACTATACACTGTTCGCAGAAAGGAATGATAATTAAATATGAACCTATTTTTTGAGCAACGCGTTCTCTATCTGAGCAAAACCGCTTGAAAATCTTAAAGTTTCAAACCAAAAAACGTTATTGTGAAATCCAAAAAACCAAATTTCAAAAGTTCAATGCATTTTCTGAAAGTTAACCTGAGACTTCATTATGTGAGTAAAAGGTGACGAGCGTTGACGAGACAGACATGGTTGCATGCAAAAGACTGTCTCTCTTAACATACGTAGGTAGGACTCCACTATACATTCAGCTATGCTTCGATGTGTTTTGAAATTATGAATAACAGGGAGAATTTAAACGGGTGTTACTGACTTTAAACGCAGAAGTTATTTGATATAAGTGTTATATAACTGCGTGAATTGACGTTATCGTGTTTGACGTTGATATATGCCTAATAATCTAATCAGACCAATAAAACTAATAGATACAAGAAAAGAGCTAAGCAGAATAAATGTGTATCATTGATACATAAAGTCATTTTTACGTAGCTGCTGACTCGTTTCTCTTTGTATTGTCGATGAAAATAAATACGGATGATAGCTATGCTTTTACAATATATAACGTGGCCACTCGGAGATTAGG
Source organism: Schistocerca americana (assembly GCF_021461395.2). Taxonomy (NCBI): domain Eukaryota; kingdom Metazoa; phylum Arthropoda; class Insecta; order Orthoptera; family Acrididae; genus Schistocerca; species Schistocerca americana. The sequence continues at coordinate 287,793,398 of NC_060130.1, forward strand.
GCACATAGATTAATTTGGGCTTGTATGGAGGCTACTGTAGAGAAATAATTTCACATTTTAAATATTATACAAAACGAAATTAACGAGGATGTCACGTGGTCCTCAAATGACTTAAAATAAAACTTACTCTAGCTATGACACTGCCAAAATATCGGTCATTTTTATTCGATGTTTTAGTCATTTGTTTGATTAACTTCATAATACTGTGTATATTTCTCAAGGTTCCTTAATGTCAAATTATGTCGTTAGTAATAATATGCTCGGGTGTACGGTCAGGCCGTGGGAGCAAGAGATTCGAATCACCTCCAACAGTGACCGTTCGCACTTTACACGAAAGGTCACAGTGGGTGGCTCATCGGCGAGACGTCCGCTTGTTCGTTTGCTCGCAACGCCGTGCGTTGCCACGGAAACCGCTTCCAGCCTACGCACTAAAATATATCCCCACGTCCTCGCCAGCGATATGCTTTAGCTTGCTCGAGAATCAGCAAAACAGAACTACTCGCCACAACTTGTCTGCTGTGCTGGCCAAAAAAGAGAATTACATGCTTGTGCAACAGTCTTACGTAATAAGTGGAATAAATTATGTATTCATAGAAAGGAATCTCAATAACTGTAGCGGAACCACAAAGCTTATACAAAAATAGAGCTGTCGCTTTGTGTGTGCGTGTGTCGAATTCCCATTGCGAGCCCATACCCCGACAAACACATTGCACTAGTGTCTGCGGACGTAATGAGATTCGTTCACTCGAAAAGTGAAGAGTAAACAACACTGATTCATAATACAGAAAAATGAAAAATATCTTAAATATGAATGGCAGAACCCGAAGTAATCAATGCTACAAATTTATTAACTGTCATACTTTTGAATCGTTAAATGCCACTATGAGGCTAGCGACCGATCTCGTATCTGATTCGATATGAAGGAACTGGTAATCTGCAATATTTAGTAGTGTTGCAAATTAAGTAGCTACTAAAGTTCAGCTCAAGAATCTGTCGTAGCCCGCGGAGATACGATTAGAGTGTCTTACGGGATAGCCAGAGTCATCACTAACTTAGCACAGATTTCTTCTCGCTATCATATTACTTCCTTCTGTAAAGAAAAAAAATGATTTGCTGTTGTAGCAGGTCTTATTTCCACGTCACTTCTAGTAGTTGACCATGTGAGGTATGGGATCTGTCTGCGACCGAACTACGTAAGAGAAATCCTCATCAGAGTGGCGTAATACAGCATAAAGGGATAAAATATAATTTGAAGTTAAATAATCAAGACATATTAACAATGAATTAGAAGCATTTTGAGCAGAAGACAATTTAAATATGTATAAAAAGACGTAAAATGTGTTAATATATACCAAAAATGTTACTGTAAAATCTTTCAACAATTTCAACTTTGCTTGCTTTCAGATATTATATTTTATTTGCTTATTTACAGTGATACAGGGCTCGGTTTGGTGCAGGTGCCGTATCTCACCTAATTCAGAATTCTTTCTTCGAATGCTACGCTATTATGAACCTCAGAGCTTCCTTTATTCGTTCCTGTATTTTTCGTTGTAGTTACAGAGTGCGAGAGTGTGAAAAGTATACTCCAGATTATAACAGTTAACGCAGAGAGAACGCGTTTAAAAATAACAGACAAGACGTGTAACACGTCAGACACCATCAGGACTCGGGACGGCCTTACGGTTACTGACGACATTACTTCAAATATTTAAGATCTGGTACAAGCCTCTTTGTTGACTTGCGAAGTTATGGCGTCAGAGCCGCGGCGTGTCGCGAGCGGCGAGCAAGCGAGCCTTCGACATTGGTCTGGGACGCAGGCTCGCTGAAAGGCCACTTCAGGGCCATCGCTCGCTATTCAGCGCCTGGGCTGCCGGCAGAAACACGTTCTTCCTCGTGAGGCCCAGAAAATTGCTTCCGCGCCAGACAAAAGAACGCAGGGATGAAATTTAGTTTCGTTAAGCGACTTCTAACGCTCCAATGGGCGTTGCTTAAGAGGAAGGTATGGTCTGAGACAGGAATGGGACAAACAGAGTCCTAAGAAGAAATAATGTCCTGAGGGAGCAACTAGTATTGTAAGAAATCTTGGAGAAAATCAGGCACGTCCGACGTAACCTTCTAAGTATCTCGTTTTTTAGAAAATAATCCATCACACACGACGTACAGAAAAACTGCAGTGTAATTTTTCGTCAGCAGAGAAAGAACAGTTTTTTATGAAGCTGGATTACATTTGATTTCTTCTTCGTTCCATTGCCGCATAATAAACAGATACTCGTGGATATCGAACGTTTCAAAAACCAGAATATTTTTATGCTATAATTAATGTTCTCAGGTTTAAAATTTCATTGTAAAAATCAAAGTAAAGCAATCTTCAAAATTTTGGAAGAAACAAAAAGTTACAACACAAATTTTCATTTAATGGTCAATACGTACACAAATAAATAAAGTACTGTGCAAGCTGTTATAGCTTAGCAACGTCAGAAGTTTCCGAGCAAATATCTGACTACTCAAAGCAGTTCAACTAAACAGTCTACCCCTGAGAGAACTCGAACAGCAATTCCATTCCTGAGAGTGATGGGTGGGAAGAGAAGTGCTGCTACGTGTTCGCTCACCCGACTGCAGCAGGGCGACTGTAAGACTTGGCGCCGCGAAACTTCTCCTCAGTTCCGTGTAAACAACCACATTCGGTCGTCTCACCGTTGTGGCGAAGAGGAGCAATCGGCCCAGGGCCCTTTTACGTCTTATTTGCACTAAAGTTGAGGTGGACGGGTCGTTTTCTCCCAACGAAAAGAGAAGAGTGGGGAAAATATAGGACACGTAATGATTTTAGGTTAGTGTATTTAGATAGTGTTATGCTCCGCCGTAAAGAAACGAACGTATTTCTATTTTTTGCAACATATTTTATGTTATTATTTACAACTAAATCCTGCCGCTTTTTGTCATTTTACAGTACCGTAGTGAAATCTTAAAATTTGCATCTTCACAGAAACGTACAGGTTCCTTTATTTACAGTTGCAGAGTTTCGGCACTTCAGTTCGTATTGATCTGTGGTCATAAAGAAATTTCGCCCACAATATTCCCCTAAATAGTCATTATTAATGAAAAAACAAATTATTGCAAGGTGCTTATAAAACGTTCTTACCTTGTTTAAAATAATTTTTCAATCTTTTTTCTGCCTGCTTCTACTTTTTTGGATTTAGTGCCCATTTACCCTGAAATGATCGAGTTTCACAGTATTCAGAGGTAGTTTGATACTATAGGATAAATTCCCTTGTCAGAATTATGATTACAGATGAATGTTAGTTGTACGTCTTTTTATTCCTAGGAATTGTTTTATTTATTAGTAATGATAATACGAATTTTTATCCAGTTGAGTCAGGTGACATGCAATTCCCATTACACAGAAACATGTATTAATGATTGAATCTCAACAGGCACCACTTGATTTCTATTAATTAGGGTATAAAGAAAAACTTCGAAACATTGAACATTCTCCGTCTCTTTTTGAGTACGATGGTAGCCTGAGATGCTCTACCAAAGGCTGCAGGATTTTAGCAGTTTTGTTTCATATTTAATAATTCACTTGCAACCTGTGTTGTTACAAATAACACTGTTAATATATTTTGAAATTTCTTGATAGTAAGGTACTAGCAAGAAAAAGACATTACTTACGAAACTGTCGTAACCCAGCAACTCATTAACCACGGTAGCACAACACCGTGATGCAAATGTGATCTTGCAGGAGAATTTATGCCTCAAGACAGACACAGACGTTTATGACTTACCCCGACTCGCAACGGTTATCACCAGTTTCAGCAGCGGTCGTAAACCAAAGCGAGTTTCGGTAACGAGTGCTGCCATATACGAAAGCCTGTGCGACGGTTATTGTAATATTCATTAAATAGCAGTTCAGTCTCGTGATAGTAGTTAATAAAATACTCGCAGTAGCTGTATCATTATTTTCCATTACCTTCCATTACCACTCAGAGCCTCACGAGAGGTTTTACTGCTGAAGAGATAAGACTAATATATATATATATATTCGGTGTAAAGTTGCTGTTGAGTCCTTAACTTCCTTAACTACAAAGCATTTTATAACAAGCACAATGTTTTCTTGTATTCCATAGAGGAAACAACAGTGTATGCATTCTATTTTCTGACAGGTGAATACAATACCAGTTAAGTTATGTGAATTATTATCACCACCATCACCATCACCACCACTTCTACCATCAGCATTACCATCATCATAGCTACAACTTCATTCATCCATAGGTGACAAATTCCATGTATTTGCCAACAAGAGCTTCTCCATAATGCAGTAACATCTGAGTCCAGTTTCATGTAATTTCCTTAGTATCTTCCAGCACTCATTTCCAGTTCATATGCATGACACGTCTTATCAGCTAGTGTAATATTTGATCGTCACAACCAGAAAAAACGTCAAAAATGCTTTGTTACCAGAGTAAGTCTTGAACAGAAATCTTCATTTAAGTTGTCTAGACGTGCAAATGTCGCTTCTAAGAAACCTCCATTCAAATATCAACGTTTGTCCCTTTCATTTCACAATAAGTAGTTAATTTAAAGTGAGGCGACAGAAGATATAGGATGGAGATATATACACACACAGATGACGGTGGTATCGGGTACACAAGGTGCATAAGGGGTGTGCATTGGTGGAGCTGTCACTTGTCCTCAGGTAATTCATGTGTAAAAGTTTCCGTCGTGATTATGGCCTCACGACGGGAATTAACAGAGTTTCAAACCAGAATTGGTGATGGAGCTAATCGAATGGGATATTCCATTTCGGAATTCGTCAGGGAATTCAGTATTCCAAGATCCACAGTGTAAAGAGAGTGCTGAGAATACGAAAATTCAGACAGTACCTCTCAGCACGGACTACACAGTGGCCAACGGCCTTCACGTAACGACCGAGAGAAGCAGCGTTTGCGTAGATTTGTTAGTGCTAACAGACAAGCAACACTGCGTGAAATAACCGCAGAAATCAATTATGACAGTGCGGAGAAATTTGGCGTTAATGGACTACGGCAGCAGACGTCCACGCGAGTGCCTTTGCTCTCAGCACGCCATCGCTTGCAGCACCTCTCCTGGGCTCATGACATTATCGGTTGGACTCTAGACGACAGGAAAACCGTGACCTGGTCACATGTGTGCCACATTCAGCTGGTAGAAGCTGATAATGTGGTTCGGTGGGGCACACGCACCAAGAAGTCATGACTCCAAATTGTCAACAAGGCACTGTGCAAGCTGGAGGTGGTTCCATAATGTTGTGCGATGTTTAGAAAGGAATGGACTGGGTCTTCTGGTCTCACTGCACTGATCATTGGCTATAAATGGTTATGTTCGGCTACCTGGAGACCATTTGCAGCCAACAACGATAGAATTTTTATGGCTTACAATTATCTATGTCACCGGCCCACAATTGTTCGTCATTGGTTTGAAGAATATTCTAGACACTTCGAGCGATGCATTTGGCCAACCAGATCACCTGACATGAACCCCATTGAACATTTATCGGACATAACCGAGAAGTCATTTCGTGCACAAAATCCTGCACCGACAACACTTTCGCACTCACGGATTGGTATAGAGGCAGCATGGCTCAGTATTTCTGCAGAGTCTTCCAACGACTTGTTGAGTCCATGCCACTTCGAGTTGCCGAACCACGTCAGGCAGGAGGCGGTCTGACACGATAGTAGGAAGTATCTCATGGCTTTCGTCAGCCCCATGTGTAATGTAGACTTGCACATTTTTTCCCTCACAATTTACATTTATTAAAACAAAAAAAACGTGAAACTCTATTATTTTTACTCCTGCCCTGTTCCCTCCACGGATTACGGGAACCACCTAGTGTAAACAGTAGAAGGTACAGCAGAAAAAATGTCATTGGTGAAAAATTGAACAATAATGACAAGTTACAGACAAGTGGATTTAAACCGAGGGCACTGGCCGTAATGGAAGTGAGAGATGCGATGCGGTAGGCATCTAAAGAGGAACGTGGTAAAACACGAGTCGCGAAGAGCGGGCGAGGGAAAGTCACGTGATTGACAAAAGAATGCAGCTAGGAGGAGATTGGAGAATTTAGTTTACAGTCTGACAAAGAAAAATCGGCCCTGTACGTTAATTTTTAAGGGAGAAGTTGTGAGATTGACAAAAGGAAGTGCTCCAATTTTATTTTTAAATACAATGAGCCATAGAATTGTGCGCAGAGTGCAGACTGCTTGTTCGGAGATGGACACGAGTACTATAGGAGTAGTTTGGGAATGTTTTCCCTTAATGGATGGGCACAGCTAATATAATAGATAGTTAGGAGACAATGAGAGAACAGATACTTGACCCGTGATGTGTGCTATTTGTCTTCATACACAGAGAAGAGCAGATAAAGTACACAGCGTATGATATTCATATATCTTGTCTGACTGCAACCAACCAAAGTGGGCGTATGAAACACTGACATAGTCAGATTTAACGTATACAAGAATTCATAATTAATTCTAATCGTCTATAGTTTTCATTACTCGTGCAGCGCAGTATAGGAGGTTCGGTAGAAAGAGTGGTAGCACATGTTTTCGTTTTACATCCTGCGGAAATATTGTCACTACATTTCCGATGGTATGCTATAATTACTTGATACTTGTTCACATTTAGTTTACGTCCTGTGTTTTGCGTCAATTTGTACACTGAAGACTACAGTCATTGATCTGGTGGATGGCGGTACGGACATCTTCAGTAAAGATGGACGCCGGTGGACTAGAAACAATATTTACTGGAGGACAGAGCTGATGAGATGTGATTGACATGCAACAAATCCCTGCGGGACTCCTGGGACAATATGGTCTTAGGACGAATTTTTGTTTATACATACGAAACGCTAGCGTAGAGTTCTTAAGCAGGCTTCAAACAACTCCTGGGAACTATATGAAAAATGAAGCTGATCCTTTTTTTATGAGCAGTCTGCAAAACTGAGCCGGTCTGAGTGGCCGAGCGGTTCTGGGCGCTACAGTCTGGAATCGCGCGACCGCTACGGTCGCAGGTTCGAATCCTGCCTCGGGAATGGATGTGTGTGACGTCCTTAGGTTAGTTAGGTTTAAGTAGTTCTAAGTTCTAGGGGACTGATGCCCTCAGAAGTTAAGTCCCATAGTGCTCAGAGCCATTTGCACCATTTTCTGCAAAACTGAAAAGTCAGACGTTTTTCGGAAGCCTAATAAAGTCAATATTGTGACCTCCTGGCTGTTTATGGCATGTTTCAGATCAATTTAAATCGATTTAATTAGTGCAGCATTTATACTGCAGTGTTTGTGAAAATCTGATTGACATTGGTCATGTAAGTTGAATTTATGTATCTATTCAGTCAGTTGCCTGTTAACAATATGTTCCAGGGCTTTAATCGAATGAGTAAGATGCTGATTGGCAGTTAATTATAAGGTGATGATGCGAATAGGTCAGACTGTGCTACTTTCCCTTTGCGTTGGATATTTCTCATTGACAAGAAAAAAATTAAATTCGCCTGTCAAGACTGGTACTCAGATATGTGCAACGTTCTTGATCGTGATGATTTTATTAGTGTCGTCGCCTAATTGCTTCCGTTGCCGTAGTAAAAATGGTTCAAATGGCTCTAAGCACTAGGGTACTTAACGTGAGGTCATCAATCCCCTAAACATAGAACTACTTAAACCTGAAACTTCCTGGCAGATTAAAACTGTGTGCCCGAGCGAGATTCGAACTCGGGACTTTTGCCTTTCGCGGGCAAGTGCTCTACCATCTGAGCTACCGAAGCACGACTCACGCCCGGTCTCACAGCTCTACTTCTGCCAGTATCTCGTCTCCTACTTAAACCTAACTAACCTAAGGACATCACACACATCCATGCCCGAGGCAGGATTCGAACCTGCGACCGTAGCTGCCGTGTGGGTCCGGACTGAAGCGCCTAGAACCGCTCGCCCTCAACGGCCGGCCGTTGCCGTAGTAATTAACCATACTTCAAAATATCTGCTTGATTGAAAAGTAATTTAATTCAAGCAGTATATATTAACTGATGTGATCATATAATGACTAAGACAAATGTGATACGACTCATTTTTTCGTTCATAGCAGCACTCACACTGCAGTCGTATGATACCAAGTTTCACACCAACTTATGACCATTCAATATTCGTGACATTATCCCGAGCAATTAAAAGATGACGCCTGAGATTCGAGGAAATATTAATCCTGTAGTAGCTATTCAGTTTCTGTCCCAATTTTTACCCTTCACTGTAGTTTTGGAGGACGGGCTACACTGCACATTTAACAAAAATTTGTGGAGAAGTCACGTGGCATTTATGTACTCGTATTACTCGGTACATTAGCAATTCCCTTAAGAAACGTCTACATGAACTCCCTCGTGTTGTTGCCTGCGAACTAGATTTCTCATCTCTAAGGAAATCTCCTTACTTTTAGTAACTGCAGCCTCATTCACACAATCCTAAAAGAAGATACCTTAAGAATCCGCAGTCTTTCTCTCTCCGTCTGTCACCGATCACAGTTATTTTGTAGTCACTTATTCATCAAAAATTTTCGTTGGTGCTGGTGATTCAGATTTTATGCAGTTAGTAACTTTGTATCTTTATTAACGACTATATATTTATATATATATGTAATGATATCTGTAAAAAAAAAACTTTCTTTTGTTGGATCAAAGTATTATATGCCTATCATAGTTGCAGAAGTTTCATTCGAACAGTATTTTGCGTGCTTCTGTTACCTTTCAGTTTCTTTCGTAGGTAAGCTTGAAAGCTCCTCCAGGTCAACTCATGTTATTCCACACAAAATGAAGCCTAATGTCATTGTCGGTAACGACACTCATAAATTTTGGAACCTCTAGAAGTTCATTTCACTTCATCCGGTATTCATACGCCGTAGGCACGCAATTTTCTTTCCCTGTTGATTGCGTTGTACAACATTAAAAGGCGCTGAATATAAACAACGCCATTTTCTTATTTATTCCCTCATAATGGCTTCTGGTTATTTTATTCAGTTTCAGAGTTCCTGTTTCGTTGAACGTGGGAGCCGGATAACTGGTCTTCTCTGATGTGTAATGCTCTCATACATTTCGTGAGCTTTCATTCTAGAAAGTGATACAGAGCAATGGTGTGGTCATCTAAAGTTTCATTCCATCTTACCAACTTATCCGTAGAGTACGGATCTGTCAGAAGAACCTCTACTTCCTGCATGTCATGGAATGTTTGCTGAGATCAGATATCATTAAAGTTACGTTTCTGTTTACGCCCAGCGCAGTCTAGCCCAAGTGTAGAGACATGGAGACAAAAATGGCTCAAATGGTTCTGAGCACTATGCGACTTAACTTCTGAGGTCATCAGTCGCCTAGAACTTAGAACTAATTAAACCTAACTAACCTAAGGACATCACACACATCCATGCCCGAGGCAGGATTCGAACCTGCGACCGTAGCGGTCGCACGGTTCCAGACTGTAGCGCCTAGAACCGCACGGCCACAACGGCTGGCAGACATGGAGACACACTTGACCTAAATGTTAACAGTAACTTCTTCTCAACAAAAGTGCTTAACATAATCTGTGTCACAATCAGCCTTCTTGAAGAACACGTACATCAGTCGCTAAGAACAAACATTTAAAATAGGCTACATTTTAATAACTGTCGTAGCATGTTCTAGAACAAGTATGTACGTGATAGAGCTTTTTTAATTAATGAGTTGAGAGGTACACGATTCAGTCACAATAGTATGACCACCGCCTATATTAGACGTCAGCGTGCAATAACCACTTACAGACGGCAGGTGGCAGCACTAGCAGTGGAGGGTATATAAAGCGTGTCGGGGCGGACGCGGAAAACTGTGCAGTATTGTCGTACGTGGAAACGGAGTGATTTATCTGACGTCCAAAAGGACATGATCATTAGCTTTCAGGCCAAGCGTGGAAGCATTTCCGAAACGGTTAAGTTTGTAAACTGTTTGCGTGCCGCCGGGGTTAAAGTATCCCGTGCGTGGCAAAATGGCGCTGTTCAAAACTAGCGCCAAGGCAAGTGTGTTGCCCAACGGGCCATAGATGACGGGGTGAATGACGGTTACGGAGATGAATACGGGCAAATAGACGTGCAACTTTTAAGCAACTGCCGGCCAGAGTGGCCGAGCGGTTCTAGGCGCTACAGTCTGGAACCGCGCGACCGCTGCGGTCGCAGGTTCGAATTCTGCCTCGGGCATGGATGTTTGTGATGTCCTTAGGTTAGTTAGGTTTAAGTAGTTCTGAGTTCTAGGGACTGATGACCTCAGCAGGAAGTCCCATAGTGCTCAGAGCCATTTGAACCATTTTTAAGCAACTGACCGACCAGATGGAACGAGAGGCTACCAACAGTATCTCCTCCACAACCGTTCAGCGGACGTTGCTGCTTGTAGGCCTCCCATGCACCCATTAAGAGTGCTGTTTATCTGCGACAAAGGTTCAAATGGCTCTGAGCACTATGGGACTTAACACCTGAGGTCATCAGTCCCCTAGAACTTAGAACTACTGAAACCTAACTAACCTAAGGACATCACACACATCCATGCCCGAGGCAGGATTCGAACCTGCGACCGCGTCGGTCGCGCGGTTCCAGACTGTAGCGCCTAGAACCGCTCAGCCACCGCAGCCGGATACCTGCTACAAAGGCTGGGATTTGCATGCCAAGACCGCAACTGGACGTCCACAGTATGGCGACAAGAAGCTTTTTCAGATTAACCACGTTTTTCAGATTAATCACGTTCAGATTAATCACGCTCCATTGTACACAGATGGCATTTGCCGTGTACACTATGCAACGATTGTCGGAAGGGTCCAGGTCGGAGGATGGAGCATTAAGATCTCGGCCATGTTTTCGTGGCATTCCGTGGGTAATCTTGTCATTCTGAAAATCACAATGGATCAGCACAATTATGAATCTGTTCTTGGGGATCATGCCCACCCTATATACAGTTTGTTTTTCCTCGACGCGGTGGCATCAGCCAGCAGGACAATGCAACGTTTCACAAAGCTTGTAGTCTGCATGCATGGTTCGAAGAGCCCGAGAATGAGTTTTCCGTACTCCCCTGTCTATCTGATTCCCTGGACAATACGTTCCTTTTGTTTCAGTGTTTCTTTTCAGTTTCGTTTCAACTTACTTAAAATTATTTTCTAACGAAGCAGCAAGAAATATTATTTATTCAGTTTCCTGTAGTTTTCTTAAAGGGATATGAGGAACATAAGGCCGATTCCAGTCCCGCTTTGTCCCCTGGCCTCTTCGTAGAAGAAATATTAAATAGTAATCTTCCGTTTGTTTCTAATTTATTCTTCCCTTTATCTTTCTGTGGTCGAGCTTGCTGTGGAAAAAAGGAATTCTTTAAACGACGGGTTTCGGAGATAAGTTGCATTTCGTAACAGTTCTTCTGACGAACGGTTCGATTAATGTGGTCTTACATCACTTTGTACAACAACACCCTAATGTTTGACTGTAGTTACAAACCTAAAGAACTAGTCCAGTACTGTGGACTCAGACAACATCTTTTCGTATATTCATTAGCCTTAAGTTAAATTTTTGTTGTATTGAGAGTCAGCAGCTAATTTTTCTCCGGAACACTTATAATGCGCAATATTTCCTAGACTTAAAAGTAGTTTCCTGCCACAACACCTGACTCTGTGTGATACTAGAGTATACTAGCTGCTTAGTTATTTACACGTATCAGTGGTAGGACAGGTGTGGGGAAGGAGATCGGCTGTGTCGTTTTCAAAGGAAAGATTTCAGCATTTGTCTCTATTGATTTAGAGAAACCACAGAATACAAAATATCGATTGAAGGATGGTGTTTCAGCCGAACTCCTTCAGAAAGTGATTCCAGTATCTCGTAGCAGAACTTCGTTCCATATTTAAAGGAGAGTTCTGTTAAGTGTGTAAAGCTTCGTTACGCAACTTGCATGTAAAGTAGGGGGAAGGTGTTGTTTTAGACGCGGTAGGATAGATAACTTGGAGATTAGGGCTTAACAACGGTAACTGTAAGTAGTATACTATACGTATCCGGTATCTGTGGACTACAGCTGCTACAGATCAGCACGATATTAGCACGCACCATCAGCCGCTATAAGCTGTTCTTTGTCTGCCGTATACGTGCGTATACGTTCGGAAGGAAATCAAAGGACATTTCCTAATTATCATAGTGCCATTCTCGAAGTCAACCAAATTGTTCATCCGAATACTTGAAACTACGAAAGTTCTCTGATGCGTTAGGTTAATACGCCGAGCTCAAGAAATTAACCACGCGCCCTCTGAAACGAATGCCTTTGTGTGGACCACTGCACGGTCTCACTTCGTGGTTCATTTATAGCTGCAGTCAACATATTTTTATGGGAAATGATAGATAATTTTTACGAAGGCGCTACAGGAAATGTAATGTGAATTTAGGTAAAGCAGCAATCACTTAAGATAAAAATGGCTAGTGAGAGCGCTGTTGTGTACGAAATGACGAAAGCATTAGCCAGAGTCTTGTATCTGAGAGAATGCTGCAGCTCACTCTTTCAAGGCAGCAAAACAAGCCCTGACGTGTACAACGTAATAAAGAGCCGGTCCAAGAGCTAATGGAGTTGCCGACGAGCAGCTGAGACCACTAATGAGAATGGTGGAGAAAATAGTGCACTTAATTGTACTGCCATACCACTTAATTTCACATAACTCGTAGTTGAGGAAGGGAAGCACTGCGTCGAAATAACGAACAAGAAGCCTCCCGAGAATAGAATTAAAATCACATTTTTTTCACTGACCACACTAAATAATACTAAATGGTATAACCATGAAATTATTTTAAAACTAAATCAGACATGGAAAACTGTCCCTGTTATGTAAGTGTAAATATTACTTGCCTAATGTAAATAATTGTGAAAAGGTCACTCATACACTGACGGAAAAAAATCACAACATGAAAAATAATTAAGGTTGAGTAATGAAAATTCGGAAATACATTTTTCTAGATAGCATATTTAAGTCCGTAACATTGCGACATCACAGGTTAATGTAAGCGCGAGATCAGCCATTTCAAATGTGAAATGCTGGTACATTATGCAAGCATGTAGAAGAGCATGCATTGTGTTGTACAGGTGTCGGATGTCAGTTTATGAGGTAGATTTCCTTGCCTGTTGCACTTCGTCGATCAATACATGCTATTTGTGGATAATGCTAGAGGTGTCGTCCGACGATGTCCGGGTGGCAGTGCGGTTCTAGGCGCTACAGTCTGGAACCGCGCTACCGCTGCGGTCGCAGGTTCGAATCCTGCCTTGGGCATGGATGTCTGTGATGTCCTTAGGTTAGTTAGGTTTAAGTAATTCGAAGTTCTAGGGGACTGATGACCTCAGAATTTAAGTGTTCAGAGCCATTTGAACCATTTCGAAGATGTCCCATACGTACTCGACTGAGACAGATCTCGTGATCGAGCAGGGCAAAGCAACATGTCGACACACTGTAGAGCATTTTGGGTTACAACAGCGGTGTGCGGGCGAGCGTGATCCCGTTGGACAACACTCCATGGAACGCTGTTGATGAATGGCAGTACGACAAGTCGAATTACCGAATTGATGTACAGATTTCCAGTCATGGTACGGGGGGGGGGGGGGGGGGGGTGTAACCATGAGAGTGCTCCTGCTGTCATACGAAATTGCACTGCGGACCGTAATTGCAGATGGTTGCAGACCCTCAACTTGCCTCCTCACAACCAACACACTGCCATCGGTGGCATCGAAGCAGAACCAGCTTTCGTCAGAAAACACAACAGACCCCCACTCTGCCGTCGAATGAGCTCTCGCTTGACACTACTGAAGTCGCTAATTGTGATGGTGTGGGGTCAGTGGAATACACGCTATAGGGCGTCTGGCTCGCAGCTGTCCTTAAAGTAACCGAGTTGTAACAGTTTGTTCTGTCACTGTGGCGCCAATTGTTGCTCAAAATGCTGCTGCGGAAGCAATACGATGCGCCAAAGCCATACGCCGAACAGATCTTTCTTGGTGGTGTGCCACGTGGCCGTCCGGACCCAGGTCTTCTTGCGACCGTGATCACTGCTACCAGGAATCATGTACAGTGGCTACATTGTTGCTAAGTCTTCCTGTAACATTGCAGAAGGAACATTCAGCTTCCCGTAGCTCTACTACACGACCACATCCAAACTTAGCGATGTGTTGATAATGGCGTCTTTGTCGCCTTAAAGGCTTTCTTGACTGGATCAGCTCACTACATCCACTCTCAAAGGTAACTAACGCTCGCAACTGTTACCGTATGTATTTAAAGCGAACGCTATTTGCATCCTCACAGTGGTGTTACTAGCACCGCTCTTATGCGACTAGCGTGAAATCTGAATATACATCATCTTTCCGATGTAGAAACACGCTTATCAAATTTCATTTAGGTCGCCCAACTTCTGCTTTGTGTTGCAATTTTTTTCCCGTCAGTGTATGTTCTTCATACAGTGACACGATTTTCAGCGTGAGAAACAATTGCAGTAACCAAGAACCAGTAACTACGTGTGCTTGTCGGCCCTTTTTCGAAAACCATGATGGCAAATATTCTGCATGAAGACTAATGCTGGTGTGAAGACACAGAAGTAATTTCTAATTCCTATTAAGAAATCATCACAATATCAGTCGTACTGGTTTCGCTGTTTTCATGATTTGGCAGACTTATTTTATCTTATTTTTGTGGCCGTATGCCGTCTCTGCCTCTATAGCCGTCAGTTTACCAGAGGAAGTCATGTGTGACATCTATTTGTGAGTCGTGTAAACTTCGTTCTGTGTGTTATCGTACTGTGATTATTTGTGTGCCTTATTTTTACAGGTGGAGATTGTAGAGTAGCTCAGTATTTGCCTAAACAAGGAAAAACTGTCAAAACTCCACACTCAGACCAACGGTTGTTAATCAGCCACGTGGATTTGATAAGCGCGTAGTCCACCTTCCTGTCTTGTAAGCTAGCGCTCTCCGCGCTTTGTTTCTGTTTTTTTCGCATATGTGAGTTCTCAGCCCTGCTTCATCGAATTTAGACAAAGCATTTTCCAAACATAAAACAAATATTATATCTTTTTGCATCAAATTAAAAATGTGCTGCTTCTTCTGTAATTTTGCCTTTTCTCCTTTTCTTCTATCAAAAAGACAAACTGAGTAGTGCACATGTTACATCAAATTTGGGGCTACGTGTATGGAGTGGAATAACAGAACGTAATATATACCTATAGCTGGAGCAGAAGAAAAAAGGATGGGTACGGAAACTGTAAAATGAAATCGAATGGTAAAATCCAAGCCATCAGTAATCGGTACTGCATTTTGCGCTGGACTGGCATCAAAAACAGGCGAAAATCCTCGCTCAGTTAAGACGAAAATTAAAAGGAGAGGGTATCACATCGGAGCACGGTGCATAGGGCTATAACGAAACTTTCGCATAGCTTCATCGTCTTGGAATGACTTCTTGTACTTACTTAGGTGTATCCCACGATAAATCGTGCATTGTTCTGTTTTCGTCCATTAATTCTAATGATTCATCTGCATGGAGGGTCTTGAAGCACACTACTTAAATGACTGGAGAGATGTTGTCTTTATTTTGGGTTACGGAGAACCTTGGAATGTCGTTCCTGCAAGTAGTTCCATAAGTCCTAAGTCGCTTTAGGGCAGTCTTGTAACAACTGATGCGCTGCATGTCCACGAAGCCACGTCACAGCATTAATTTTGGTACGCGTGTAGTATGTCTCATCCGGGAAAAATAGAGTCTTTGGTACAACATGATTTGTGTCACTCAAAGGAAGTACGCCAACATATGCTCCACCAATCGCCATACTACCGCCGACGCGTCTCAACTGACGGTGTTCATTGTTGCGTTGAACTCCACAGCCAGCCCATGCACATTGTTGAATCCGCCATGTGGATTGCATATAACCCACTATCTGTACGCATGCTTGCCGTTAACCGTAATCAACCACATCTTAGGGGTAGCGGTGTCCAGCGTAGCTTTCCACCAGACGTTCGGGTGCTTCCTCTCCACCACGTTACTTGGCCGTCCGCGCTGTATGACACGATACACCATCCGTGATGTCGCCAGTCGAATCGCTGGTAGGGCGACTCGGACGTAACTGACATCTAGAAAGGAAGACACCGATGTAGATGAGTGACGGGAGGAGGGGGCGCGGAGGTGGGGGCGTATTGCATCGTCACAGGCGGCGTGAGTGAGGGTAGTGCCAGTTCCTCTAATAACAAACCCGTCAAACTATCCGGATGGCGATTGCGTAATTGAACTAATAATGTCACGTAGAAGGAGATGTAATTAGATGAATAACGAACACTAACTTCACTTAACGAAGGTTTATTCAGCACTTGCACATGCAAGAGCGCGGAGCGAGCTGCCTCCGACCGGAACACATACGGTATATATACAGTTACTTAGTTTCTTCTGCGACAATATGCTTACAAATTGAGCGGCCGCCCTGTCATAAACATGGAGAAGGCCAAGCCCTCTCTAGTCCGGAGGAAGGGTGAGAGTTTCGTATTTGATCTTGAAAAGCATATCTGCAAAGGACCCAAAGATGTTAGTATACGACGAACTAGTAGCATCGTTATAAGTAGTATCTGTGCGGTATGTGTGACGCCAAATGTACGTTGACGTACTGAGTCCTTTGCAGGATATCCAGTACTCTCAGTTGGCTGCGGGAAATCCCTGTCCGGATATTTTGTGAAAGTCGTCGGTAGTTGTGAGCAGAGGTGCGTCGTATACCACCAATGAATTCAGTGCAGAGTCATTTAATGGTTTCTCTGAGCTGTAGACACAGTTAACGGGCAGGTCAACCCCGATTATTATCGCCATTGAGTTGGTGACGTTGATAAGACTACCCGAGGCCATGCCAAATGCAGCGATCCAACCCAGTGCTTTGCCAGAGTCGTCACCATTGCGAGTTAGAGGCACCAGGTCATAAGCATAGGTTTGACACTGAGGGGACAAAAGCAGTTGTACACCGTCTAATAATGTGCAGGGCCTCTTTTGTCCTACGTAGTGCAGCATCTCGACGTGGCATGGACTCAGAAAGTCGTTGTTAAGTCCCCTCCAGAAATATTGCCGCTATAGCTGTCATAATTCCGAACGTGTTCCATGTGCAGGATGTCGTGCACGATCTGACCTCTCGACTATGTCCCATGAATGTTCAATGGGATTCATGCTGGACGATGTGGGTCGCCAAATCATTCGCTCGAATTGTCCAGAATATTCTTCAAACCAATTCCGAACCCCTGTGGCCTGGTTACATGACGCATTGTAATCCATAAGAATTCCATCGTTGTTTGGGAACCTGAAGTCCAGGAATGGCTCCATGTAGCCCAACATAGCCAGAGGATCCAGTCCATTCCACGTAAACACAGCCCACACCATTATGGAGCCACCACCAACTTGCACACTTCCTTGTGGACAACTTGTTTCCATGGCTTCGTTGGGTCTGCGCCACACTCGAACACTACGATCAGCTCTCATCAAATGAAATCGGGACGCATCTAACCAGGTCGACAGATATGGTCACAAGCCCAGGGAGCGCTGCAGGTTATGTCGTGCTGGTGTCAAAGGCACTCGCATCGCTCATCTGCTGCCATAGCCCTTTAACGCCAAATTTCGCCGCACCGTGCTAACGGATAAGTTCGTCGTACATCCCACATTGATTTCTGTGGTTTTTTCACACAGTGTTGCTTGTCTGTTAGAACTGACGACTCTGTTCCAGTGGTGGTGGTCTCCGCCGGTAAGTGAAGCCAGTCGGCCACTGCGTTGTCCGTGATGAGAGGTAATGCCTGAAATGTGGTATCCTCGGTGCGTTCTTCACATTATGGATCTCGGAATACTGAGTTCCCTAACGATTTCCGAAAAGGAATATTCCATGCTTCTAGATTCAACTACCATTCCGCGTTCAAAGTCTGTTAGTTCCCGTCGTGTGGCCGTAATCGCGTCGGAAACCTTTCCACATGAATCATCTGAGTACAAGTGACAGCTACGCCAATGTACTGCTCTTTAATGCCTTGTGTAGTCGACACTACAGACATATGTATACGTGCATTCCGCTATCCCTTGACTTTTGTCACCTAAGTGTACATCGGGATGTATGATCTCGTAATGTCAGCCGTTCGGGATTAGCCGAGCGGTCTTAGGCGCTGCGCTGCAGTCATGGACTGTGCGGCTGGTCCGGGCGGAGGTTCGAGTCCTCCCTCGGGCATGGGAGTGTGTGTTTGTCCTTAGGATAATTTAGGTTAAGTAGTGTGTAAGCTTAGGGACTGATAACCTTAGCAGTTAAGTCCCATGAGATTTCACACACATTTGAACATCACGTAATGTCATGGGTGTCATTGTCATACCCGTTAGTCTTTGGCGTCGGCCGCATAATAGTGGTTCATGTGCCACAACATAGAGCAATGTAGACAGAGGGCGGCCTTGGTGTACCAATAGAGGAATCGTGAAGGGCGGCGTAGGTCATCCGTTGACAATCACCTTGGAGTTCACGCCACCGCAAGAGTCACATCGTGACAGTGATAAAAGGGCATTCGTATCGCATATATTGGAGGACCGCTTCCAAATAGTCATGTTCCATACCATCGAAGGCTTGACTGGAATCAACTGACAGAAGCGCATCCTTGAGACGACATGCCCTCGCCGATGTGATGAAGTCACGGTATTCTCTGAGCGCTGATTGAATGTTTTTGTCACTTCCTAGCGACGTTTGATCGAGTGAGATAAGTTAGTGTAATGTCTGCCGTATATGTGTCTTGTATCATAATTCAGGAGCGTTATCGTGAGGTAATCTTGTATTCGTGAGCTATCGGAAGGTTTGTGAAGTGGTATAATCATCCCTTCCACAAAGGTGGCGGGGGAGCTGTACGACTGTACTTTTCAATTCCTGACAGATGTCCATCCATCGGATGGCTAATACATGTTGAAAATTCCGGTAAAATTCTAAGGGAAGGCCGTCGGGGCCCGGCGACTTGTAGCCCTCCCTCCTCCGCCCTTTACCAATGGCCTCAATCACTTCCTCGTCTGAATTTTTTTTACAGGAAAACCGCCTCCTTTGCCGTGGTGATGGTGTTGGAAATCTTTTGAGAAATATCTGCCAGTACCGTGGGATCGTGAGTCTGAGCTGAATAAAGCTGAGAATAATGGTCGTGCAACTAATGCCTATTTCATGTTGTGAGGAGAGCCGACGACTGTTCTCCGTGTCGATTGAGTGTATGATCGCTCTTCGGCGTCGTTTACGTTCACGAAGTTCTTGGAATATAGAAGGGCGTTCACTTGCAACCCTGTCCTGCGTCCTCAATCGGACTACAACCCCTTCTACATGGCGTCGCGTGTGAGCGATGATCTGAGCTGTAGCAAAGGGTCGCCGTTCGTCGTCCCGGAGATGGCGCCAAGGTATCAATCACATCCCGCAGTACTTCGTAGTACGAATCAAGCGTATTTCTGCGCCAAGCTGAGCGATTTCGACCATAATTTATCAATGTTCGTCGCCGGGTCCGTCTGGCGCAATCAACCACAAGCTTATCGTCGTGGAATATGTACGCAAGCAGACTGTACACGAATGTCAGGTATGCTCAGTGGCTTGGCGGCAGTCTGGTAAGCCAGGTGAGCGACGTTTAACTTCCTCGGACTGCGGCTTCTCCATACTCGTGGTCGCCGAATGGTGATGGCACATACGTAAGCCGATTGGTCCGAGAAGAGAGCAGGCCACAGTTCCACATCCTGTGTCTCGGCAGCGATAGTACGTGAAACATAAATCTGCTCAACGCGACTGGAAGAGTGAGCGACTCGTGGAATCCAGATCGATGGCCTTGAATATGTTCCCAGGTGTACACCATCTGCAGGTCCCGGATTAGGTCCCGAATTCCGGGCATGGATTATGTCGCGGGAGCTGATCTTTGGGTGTCAGGAGGCAACTGAAGTCACCCCCAAACATTAAATATTCGTGGCGGTCTTAGAAAAGTGGTGCGACTTCTTCCGCGAAGAAACGTGAACGCTCGCGATGCCTGTCCTTTCCAGAGGGTGGTTAGATACTGATAACCCTTCAGCCTAGCACTGTCAGTGGCATTATTCGAGCACCATGGAGTTATTGAATATCGGCCGCCACTATTTCTTCCCGTAGAAGTATAGCGACATAACTGCCTGTGGTGGAGGCTTAGGACAT
Organism: Schistocerca americana; assembly: GCF_021461395.2. Classification (NCBI taxonomy): domain Eukaryota; kingdom Metazoa; phylum Arthropoda; class Insecta; order Orthoptera; family Acrididae; genus Schistocerca; species Schistocerca americana. Next base: position 287,813,604 of record NC_060130.1, read on the forward strand.
GCTTTCGTCATAGTCGTACATGCCTGGGAAGTTGTCGACATATACTTCCTTGAGAAAAGCTGTATCAATGGCAGCAGCGTTGAGCATGTTCTGAAGCAAGGACAACATAGTGCGCATCCGTGTAGTGTTGAGGTTAATAGTCGCAACACCATAAATTTGAAGTCTGTCGGCTCTCGTGTTCACCACGAGCACCACAATAAGAGGTGTGGGCTCGTTACGTCTGGGTGTCTCATCGTGGCCACCGAGAGTGCCAAGGAACTAAGATTAATGGGGTGACATCCCTCGAATGGGGTCTGACACGACGTGCGATGAGTCTTCTTCATAACCGACCGCACAATCGCCATGAGACACCGTCGAATGTTGACGAGGTGCCCGCATCTCGTGGTCGTGCGGTATCGTTCTCGCTTCCCACGCCCGGGTTCCCGGGTTCGATTCCCGGCGGAGTCAGGGATTTTCTCTGCCTCGTGATGGCTGGGTGTTGTGTGATGTCCTTAGGTTAGTTAGGTTTAAGTAGTTCTAAGTTCTAGGGGACTGATGACCATAGATTTTAAGTCCCATAGTGCTCAGAGCCATTTGAACCATTTTGTTGACGAGGTATCTCAGTTGCGGCTCTTGGCGCAGACTCCGCCGTCACCACGGACTGATAATCTGCGGCGGGTATCTCCTTGCGATTCTACCTTAGAGGAGGGTCGGAATGGCTGAAGTCGTCGTCAGTGCTATCTACGGATTGTGATGCTGCTACAACTTCTGTATCGCCGTCACCGCTGTCAGACTGTGCACAGTGCTTTTCAGACGTTCGCAGCAGGAAGTCGTTTGACGGAGAATGCTGCCGGTTCTTGTGTCTTCGCGGAGAAGACTGTTTGCGGACATGTGTTTCAGGATCCGAATTGGGCTGGATCCCCTCGACCGTTCTCTTGTCAGGAAAAAAGGCTGCGGTTGGTACCACCCGTGCGTCGTTGTCCATCTTCTCATCTGTTCTCTCCTGCAATGTCGGTTGTTGATTGTCTCGTGACGGGGGTGCCATCGTACTGGATAAGTGCAGTACTTCTGACTGCAGCGTCTTCCTCTATCGGGAGCGCCTGTCTGATGTGTGTGGCTATATTCGCAACGGTTCGGCGGAGCTTTCACTGACACGCAATAACAATGTTAGAAACACTGTTTCTGTTATTAGTAAAGCAATGAATTTGGTTCGTATGGAAGTTATAGTTGTGTTGTTAAATTCAATAAATGAATTGAAGTTAAACGTCAGTCTACGATTGTAAGTATGATAGAATGTGTTCTTTAGGTAAAAAATGAACTTATTGATCAACGTTTTCCTCTTTTAGGTGAATGTATTTTGATCATCGTTATTCCAAAAGCTAGATTTCATCTCTGTAGAGAGACACTAGAATTTCTGAAAAATATATATTTACATCTGTTGTACCCCATCCACTACAGCAAAAAAGATTTTGTACAAAAATTGCTCTAAAAACTGTTCAGCAGCGTAAATGTTACAATAACTCCTACTTCGGTCCATATTGCCAAAGAAACTCTCTTTGAAATTGTAAACATGCGTGAGTAAAGGCGTTTTTCAGCATTTTTGTTGCGAATGAGACAGATTCTCATATTTGTAACGTACGTATACTAGTATTCGCCACTACAGCTTGTCTCTCCCCATATGAACCATGATTCTAGTTGAGGTAGAGTAGTATGCGAGAATCAGCAATACAGGTAGCCATACCGTAGCTGCAACCATAACGGAGGGTATATGTAGAGAGGCCATACTAAACTGTAGTTCCTGAAGAAGGGCAGAAGCCTTTGTAATAGTTCAACGAGCAACAGTGTGAATATCTGCTTGATGGGGCGTAGCAACATCAGCCGACATGTCCTTACAGATCCGCTACAGCAAATGATTGAGAATAGAGGAAAACTACAGCTGTTATATTTGCCTAGAACACGCACTGTACCGTGTGGCTTAATGATAAAATATTAGGTAAGTGAAAGGATCCCTTTTCAGATCTCTGGGCGAGGACTACTCAGGAAAATTATGTCATCTGGAAAAACAAAATTATCATTCTGTGGGACGAACTGTGGTATGTTACATCACATAATCTGATAGGTGGCTTAGAGAATTTAAATCTTATTCTTCCTGTTGGGTACCACAGTCGTATAAATATATAGGCATTGTATACGTTTCACCTCCACTGTTGTTTACATGTATTTACTTTACTTAAATACGCACAACTGGCCAGTTTGGGCCTTACATGCCTTTCTCGAGTGTTGTAATTGTCAACATGTCGTAAAAAACCCCGTCATTTAACAGCAGACATGGTTTTCAAGTGCGAAAATTAGCACTTACGGTGTTTAAGTACGTGTCAAGAGATTCTACGATCACTGTTATTATATTCAGTAAATGTTCTCTTTTAAATTTGACACGTGCACGTATATGTGCTCGCTTTCAGAACTGTCACTTCCGCTGTTAATAACAAGAAATACTACAAGCTAACACTAACAGCTTTTCAGAATGCCCTGCAGGGCTGAAATTGGCCAGTTGTAATAAAATAAAGTAAATAGTGTAAATAACAGCCGAGGTGGAACCTGTACATTGTCTTTCTGCAGAAGATTTAAAAATGGAAATGGGTAGGTTAAAGCTATATACACCGTGGAACGCGTATAAGTACGGATATTTCTGTTAACGACCGAGATCGGTGTGCTGAACAACATTACATCAGTGTTTACGTCATTTGCAGACTAAAAATTATAACTATTTCACAATTCATATGTTTCTAGGATCGGTAGTACAACTAAGTTTATGTGGCAAGAGCAAACGACTATTTTCCTCTGGGCAGCAGATCAGGTGTTGTGACGTGTTTATGGGGAGGCTGTTGACGCCGAGAAAAAGGTAACCAACACCTTACATGTGCACATATTAAGATACCACTTATAAAATTATCTGCATTTATGGCAGTTACAACCTATACAGTGGATGTCGGTGAATTACAGTGGCAGGATGAACACGACCTCTGGCCAGTTGAATACATAGCTACAAATAAAACATCAAATGGAGGTTATGCACCAGTGGGTCTAATAAAGAATAAGGAAACACGAATGCGGATCAGCTGCTATGAATACCATGGTGAATGCCTCATATTAACCTAGACAGACCGAAAGCCAGCAACCACCAGAGTAGTACAACTTTATATGCCTACTAGCTCCCCAGATGATGAAGATATCTATGATGAAACAAAAGAAATACTTACATAGTTAACGGAGGTAAAATTTTATTTGTGATGGGGGACTTAAATTAGATAGTAGAAAAAGGAAGAAAAGGACAAATAGTAGGAGAACACTGACTGGAGGAAAGGAATGAGAGGGAAAGCCGACAGCCAGAAGCATTGCAAACATTTTGTTTAAAATCGGGAAAGAAAGTTGCGTACATGGAACAGACATAGTGGCACTGGAAGGTTTCCGGTATTATATAATGGTAAGATAATTATTTCGAAAACAGATTTTAAACTGCTACAAGTTTTCAGTGGCTATGAACTTCCGAAATGAAGACACTGGAGAAGCGGAGGAACTGTAGGAGATGAGAACTGGATTAGTTGAAAGAACCAGAAAATGTTGAGAGATTGGATTGAAGGATTAGGCAAAATGCAGTAAAACAGGGAAAAGGAATGCAATAAATGATGAATGGCTAGCCTTGAGACGTGAAATAGTGAAGGTAGCGCAGAATCAGGAAGGTAGAAAAACAAAGCCTAGGAGAAGTCCCTGGATAATAGAGAAGATATTGGGTAGTGAATTTACTTGACGAAATGACAAACTAACCGGTCCAGTCGCATTAATGTGATAACAAAAATAGTGTAATAACCACTCACAGACGGAAGATTGCAGTACTAGCAGTGGAGGGTATACAAAGTGTGGCGGAAAACAGTATACCCATTGTCGTGATGTGGCAACTGAGCGATTTATCTGAAGTCCAAAAGGTCTTTGCCATTGGCTTTCGGGCTAAGGGTGGAACCGTTTCCGAAATGGCTACGTTTGTAAACCGTTCGCGTCCCATCGTGGTCAAAGTCAACGTTGCATAGCAAAATGGCGCCATACAAAATGGACGCCGAGCAACTGTGGCGCACCACGGGCCATAGATGACAGGGGTGAATGTCTGCAGCAGAGATGTGTACTGGCGAATAGACGTACAGCGGTTGAGCAGCAGATGAACCAAGGGGCTACCAGCAGCGCCTCCTCAACGACCATCCAGAGAACGTTGCTACGTATAAACCTCCGCAGCAGGCGCCTGGTTCATGCAACTAAGCTGACTGCTGAATGAGATTTTCACTCTGCAGCGGAATGTGCGCTGATATGAAACTTCCTGACAGATTGAAACTGTGTGCCGGACCGAGACTCGAGCTCGGGATCTTTGCCTTTCGCGGGCAAGTGCTCTACCAACTGAGCTACCCACACAGTTTTAACCTGTCAGGAAGTTTCATATCAGCGCACACGCCGCTGCGGAATGAAAATCTCATTCTGGAAACATCCCCTGGGCTGTGGCTAAGCCATGTCTCCGCAATATCCTTTGTTTCAGGAGTGCTAGTTCTGCAAGGTTCGCAGGAGAGCTTCTGCAAAGTCTGTAAGGTAGGAGACGAGGTACTGGCAGAAGTAAAGCTGTGAGGACGGGGCGTGAGTCGTGCTTGGGTAGCTCAGTTGGTAGAGCACTTGCCCGCGAAAGGCAAAGGTCCCGAGTTCGAGTCTCGGTCCGGCACACAGTTTTAATCTGCCAGAAAGTTTCAAGCTGACTGCTGTTCATCGACGACGAAGGCTGGAATTTGCACACCAGTACCGTAACTGGACGCTCCCTGATAGGCCAGAGGTGGCTTTCTCAGATGAATCACGTATGTGCTCCATCGGACAGATGGCCGTCGCCGTATATGGCGCTGCAACAATCGTCGGAAGGATCCAGGCCGGAGAAGGAAGCGTTATGAGCTGGAGAACGTTTTCGTGAAATTCCATGGGTGATTTCGTCATTCTGGAGAGCACAGCGGATCAACACAAGTATTCATCTATCCTTGGGGGACCACATCTACAGGTCCATGCATCTTCTTACTTTCTTGACACGATGGCATCTACCAGAACGACAACGCAACGTGGTTCACAGAGGAGCAGGATGAATTTGCAGTACTACGATGGCCATCAAATTCTCCGGATTTAAATCCAGTCGAGAATGTATGGGACCATCTCGAGTGGGCTGTTTGCACTATGGATCCTCAACCGAGAAATCTATCGCAGCTAGGCGTGGCACTGGAGTCGGCATGGATCCATATCTCTGTCGGTACGTTCCAGAACTTCACTGACACTTTTCTCGCACGTCCGCACTGTTAAAGGTGGTTATCAGTCTGTTGAGACCATTAATGTTACTAGACCGTGTATAATAATGTAACAAATGAAGCAGGCCAAAAGAAATACAGAAATCCAAAAAAAAATTAGGTTGTTGGGAAGTGTAGACTGTCTAAGCGGGAATGATTAGAGGAAAAATAGGATGGCCTGCTGAAAAGTAACGTCTTCAAACTTATTAAATAAAACAAACGTTATTAACATCTTCATTATTCATGTCTACATATATATTTCGCAACATAGTCACCCTGGCGACTAACAAATTTCTCCGAAAGAGAGACCATTTCGTTCATGCCGTCACTGTAGAATGTTGGACACTGTTGACGGAGCCGCAGTCTCTCCTCTGCTTGCAGTATAAAGCGAATATAAGTAAAGTAAATACCTAGACTAATTATGAATATTTAGATATTTTTTTCAGGTATGTTGAAAATTCTCCGACAACACATTGTATACAGCTTATTTTCCAAATATGGTATCTGAAATACCAGCTCTATTACACATGGATGTATACAGCTTGAAAGCTTCTTAACTTTATGTTGTAACAAAAGATTTCATTTTTGAAAACTAGTTAATGATCTTGGGTTATTTTGCAAAATTTCAAATTATTAAAAAATATACAGTTTTCAAGAACATTAATTACATATGAACTTTTGTATGAAAAAAATTTTTTATATGTCATCGTTTCGAAGATATTCCCTCAAAACCTAATATGTCAAATTACCTTTCGGGTTGTAGTTACCCTTTAAAAGTGAAACTGGGCACAAAAAAAGAAATACTTATTGCATTATTCTGTTCCCTCTACACACCCGCCAAGTTTCATAAAGGTCGCTTATTGACAATTGGGTATGTTTCGTTGTCAGTTCTGCTGCGTCAGAGTGTGGAGATGAAATGGCGCGGCAACTGGAAAAAGTATTCCAAAGTTGAAGTACGTGGGACGTTACGATTCTTGTAGGCTAAATGTAGGCGAAATATCTAAATGAACACATATACATGGCTGTGTACGATCCAAGTGCAAGGTCGCGTCTAGCCGCAGTGAACTGGTGTCAGCAGTTTGGCCAAAGCCGCACTACGTGGCTGATGCTAATCGGGAAGGAATTCCATTCACATCGACCGCAAATGACTATCTTCAGGCAGTCGACTAACTGGTTCTCAGTAGCCGCAGATTTCGATGATGAGGACCCCGCTATCGTCTGGGAATAGAACGATTGGTAGATCGTAGCTACGATTCCTGGCAGGGACTTGTCGATTATGCTGGAAAGTTTGAAGTTCCCTTGTATATTCAGTGATGAGGTAAAACAGTTTGACTACCTGCTTAACAACATGTTGGTTCAGTTTTGGAACACAATACAGGGGCGGTTGTGCATGGCATGGATTCTACAAGTCTTTGGTTGGTTTCCGGAGGTATGTGGCACCATATGTCTACGTGTATTTTAAGCAATTCCATAAATTACGGGCTGGCGGTTTCTGAGCATAGAGCTAGTGGCTGATACAATTCCAAATGAGTTTCATCGTGTTCAGATCAGGCAAATCGGTTACTCAAGACATCAACATGAGTTCAATATCATGCTCCTCAAACCACTGCAACACGATTCTGGCTCCGTGACAGGGGCAGTTATCCTACTGGAAGATGCCATCTCCATTTGGCAAGACATCAAGCATGAACGGATGTATGTGTTCCGCAGTAACGTCTTTGTATTCCAGAGATGTCATGGCGTGTTTGACAACTACCACATTTGTCCTTGAAACCCAGATGAATGCTATTAATATCGTTGAAAAACTTGTTCCACTGAATGTTTGCTCATATTTCGTAAATTAAAACGAAATGCAAAATTACAACAGGAATGATTACCCGAACGTTATCGCACTACTCCTATGCCGCGAGTAAAAACACCACATTATAAAGCGACTGAAATTGAACCCTGTATAGAAGGACAGGCCAACGACCACCGCTGCCGGTCGCAGACTCGGAATGCAAATTTGTCTTGTTTACTGGCGCTTCCATTACCGCGGCACACACTGACCGAGGCGAGACCCGCCGTCTCGCTTCGTTTTAATTATTCAGTACGCTAGTTTCATGGAAGCCCATCAACTGACCGCCACTGCGTTCCTGTCTCCCATGAAACCACGAAGCGTCAGATTCAAAGAAGCCATCACATCGATAATGAAGCTACTACACGAAACAAAATTATTCACTCATCAATTACTGAACAAGGTACAAAGTTTAATTAAACTGTAAGGAAAACAGTTACTACTTCGATAAGTGGAAAATCGGAATTGTAGAACTAGTTTTCTCTAAGCCTATCCTCAAATCTAATTAGGCTGGTTTTGGATTTGACGTATTTCTCATCTATTACGTTAACAGCCTCTAGCATAACACCTTCTGCAGAAGTGCTATAAGCATGACTTGGAGATATCTTCTTGTTGTAGGGTGTCCTGAATGCTACTAATTATACACAACTCGACACCTAAACCAAGCGAGGTGGCGCAGTGGTTGGCACAATGGACTCACATATGGGAGGTCGACGGTTCAAACCCGCACCCGGCCATCCAGATTCAGGTTTTCCGAGATTTTTCTAAATCGCTCCAGGCAAATGCTGGGATGGTTCCTTTGAAATGGCACGGCCGATTTCCTTCCCCATCCTTGGCACAATCGAAGCATGTGATCCGTCTCTAATGCCTCGTTGTCGACGGGACGTTTAACCCAATCGTCCGTCTTCCTTCCTTCACCCAACACCTAAGAAACGTTATACACAAAAATTCTCAATCTCGGCGAGGTTTAGAGAGCTAGGCGAATAGCTTCATCGAATAAGTCAAACTAAGTCCATTCCAGAACCAGCAAACTACTGGTAGCGAAATAATCTATTACCATAAGAACATAAATAAATTAATACTATCGGTATTTCGATACAGTGTAGACAGCTGGAAAGCGGGTGGCGATTAATTTTAGTACGTCTGTTCCTTCAAGGAACACCTCTTGATAGCTCTACTGTCGGCGCGCATTTATAGATGCCACCTACCAAGTAAGTTGTCTCGGATCCGGGTGGGATGTTGTTGTCTCTATCTGCCCCAATCCAGCCTAAGAGATGGGTATCCAGTCGCAGACAGAGCATTGACCGTCACACATTGCCATGTGCGCAGTAATTTCACGACTGTTTCACAGCAGTTGTTAGTAACAATATAGAATTATTCGAAATTGATATTATAGCATTCAAGACATTTAGTGGACATTGAGATAAGACTGCGGACTGCAATGGTCAGTAGAAACGTACTACAGTATATGAGGGTTGGATACAGAAGTGTGCTCAGACAGCCACGAATACACCGGTGACTTTTAAGAAAGTTTCATTTTTTATGTAGATTCATGCAGCGGAATAACTTAAGTTAGGTGTCAAACTACTCTATTGTGTAGATTTATTTATACGGAATTTTGAAGAAATCTTTTTTTTCTATTTTTAAAATGTATATTCGAAGAAGATGCTACCACCATAAAATTATTTGCATTGGAACCGACACGAGCCAAAACTGTTCAAATTTAATAAGAAGTCTGCTCTTTAAGTTTCAGTTGTTCGGACATGTATGGCTGAGTTCGAAAACTGTCACTATTCTTTTGAAGATGGTCGATATTAAAGGACGTCCTGAAAGTGTAACGACGGATGGAAAACTAACAATACAGCACTAGACGATCTGTAACTGAAGAGGTATGGAAAATCTGAGGCAGTACAGCACAGTTAGAAGAACAATTGTCTCTGATGAACTCTTACTGCAGTTCGTTACCGCTTTTGTTAAATGCCGACAAAAACTGCAGAAATTCGTAGCAATGTGCGATCAGTTCTACAAATGATACTGCAGTTTATATCCGCCGATTTTTTTCTTTGGATGAGAAGTTGATCTACGATATTACGCCGGAAACGGAATATCTTTCAAATCGGTGGGTGGAAATTGGCAACTCTGCCAATATTTTGGATTAAATGGGGCAAAAACTCTATGTCTTTCATCAGTGAAATTCTAGATGATAGTGTTTTGGGAATGGGCAAACTGACACATTTGATGTACTAATTGTTAGAAAGTACATCCCTACTCTGGCTTCACCTATTCCACTTCTAAGGAAATTTGGGGATGGAAAAACACTTCGAGTTGAATGAAGAAGCTGTGGCTCCCTAATATGCGTCCAGCGGCCTTAGCTGTGTATTTTGTAGAACTTTCAGAATGAAACTTGGAGAATTAACTGCAAAATCGTAATGTGTAGTGCAGTGGCCTTAAGTGAGACTATGTCGAAAAACAAATGCGTGTGTTTGCACACAAAAAAGCGTTCAAAGCCAGACTCTGCACCTTACACAATATTCTCGTTAAGCAAAGCCAATCAACTATCAAAATGAAAACTGTGCACTAAAATGAACTTCATCGAGTGGTACAGTTCTGTTGCAAAAGTGAGGAATCCAAATTTGAATCTTGTTCTATCAGGGGAAGTTCATATCTTCTGTTCCTCCTGAATCAAAAAGTTTCCGTCATTAACCAAACAACATTGCTGTCCTTTTTTGCCTGTATTCATATTTATTCCAATTGAGAAACAACGAAATGAAGCTGCAGTTATTAGTTCACGGCCAGTTTTCTTCGTCAAGGTTTTCTATTGTACTTAAATATACCTGATACAAATCAGGATAGCCAGCCGGTGTGGCCGAGCAGTTCTAGGCGCTTCAGTCTGGAACCGCGTGACCGCTACGGGCGCAGGTTCGAATCCTGCGTCGGGCATGGATGTGTGTGATGTCCTTAGATTAGTTAGATTTAAGTAGTCGTAAGTTCTAGGGGACTGATGACTTCGGATGTTAAGTCCCATAGTGCTCAGAGCCATTTCAACCATTTGAACCAAATCAGGATATCTACAGGATCGCGTACCACAATTTGCGATTCCTGCTGAAATTTTATTTGTATTGTGATGTGCATCTTGTGATTATGTGAAGAAATTTAGTTCAGTATATGTGCCTAGTGTAAAAACGTTATGTTTTAAGAATTTAATTACAGATAATCATCATTGTAATAAATTTGTAACATAATGAGCTACTTATTATTTTCAACTAGTAAAATACATGTCTGTGAAATGATAAACTAAAAAACAGGAAACTAATGAATTTAAAACGTAATATATCAATTTAAAACATAAAAAATAAAACAGTGAATTAGAATAATTAGGTACTTTTCGACATTTTAATTAGGTACATTGAAAATACCGTGACAGCACATTACGTACAGCTTACTTTGCAGTAATGGTAGTTCACAAACCAGCATTACTACACACGATTAGATGAGGCGTAAAAGCCTCTTTAATTTATGTTATAACAAAAGTCTTTATATTTCAATGTTAATTAATGTTGGTGGAATATTTTGCTAAATTTCAGATTAATACAAAAGTCGATTATACAGTTTTCAAGAATGTGATTTACACTGCAAATATTATATGAAACTCATATTTTATGTATCATGGTGTCTAATATAGTCAGGGTATGATTTATCCCTTACAAGTGAAATCGGGAAAACCATACACATTGCCTTATTTTTTACCCCTCTACATACCCGCCAAGTTTCATCGAGATCATTTTTCCAGTTCACTTACAACATCGTCACGAGACTGCCAGCTATCTTGTACATGTGGTCATTAGGAGGCATATACAGCTACAACCTTTGAAGTAGAGAATGTTAAGGAGTGTATCGTCAAACTCCAAAATTACATGTCTAGAATCCAGTGATGGAAGAAATTTCCAGCAACAGTCTTGGATCAGCCGGAAAACAAAAGTGGCGGCGTGTGGGTTTATGGTCACCAGGCAATACGAAACGTGATAGCTTGTATTCTAGGCAGCTGCACTTCAGTATTGTAGCTAATGGCGTACAAGGACTGACTGCATTCTTGCCAGGTATCCCCTTCCTCCTCCTCCCTTTGCTGTCGCTGATGAAGTCACGCAGTGTTGCCAGATTTCTCCCCACAGTATCCGCTACTATTTTGTGGGGAATATAGTGTGGGAGTATAGTAGTAAAGCATCCCAGCAGCCACTGACAGCTGGAAAGATCAAGATGTTGGCATTGCAAATACAGTAACAGAGCTATTTATTCATTGTGTGATGGGTCAGGTTAGGATCTACAAAACCTGCCATCACATCACTAAGTTACGGTTCCTGCATTACAGGCAAGGGGATTTATGCACAACAGGTGAACATATTTCAATGTTGTTCAAACTCTCAGGCTTGTAGAATTTCTGCAACTCCACGCAGACGGTTGTTTTACTTCAAATATCCTGACACTTCCTATCGTGACCAGCAAAGGCCTGCTGCTTGAGCACCCTTATTGAAGAACTCATACTTGCACACATCAAGGTCCTATAGAAGCATTTAAGCTCACAAATAGAGGTGCCACTATCTCACAAATCGAATATAAACATTAATAATTTTCACATATCACTCACACCTTCAGATATCTCAACTGTCACTATTTATAAATCCGCTGGAAATGTTAGAAGTCTTATATACAGCATGAAACACGATTTATTTGAGAAATCACTTAAAAATAAATGCTAGCCTGGACAATAGATCGCTTCCTGTTTCGCGAAGGATAACTAGAATTTAAGGTTATGTCTACTTTGATGATAAATTTCCACCATACAAAGGCATACCTAGAGTGAAAAACGGCATTAGTTGACGAATAGTACTGTCATCTATCAAAAAATTGTGTGGTCTGTGTGGTACAGCTTGTAGAGCATCTATGGTTTGAATCAACTACTGCTGCAACTAGCTGGGAAACTATTTCACTTTGTAGTATGAATCTGCTGCTGCTACTACCTTACCGAATTCGACATCGGACATAGTCTTTGAGCCTAAGGAATGAATGTACCACCACAACAACAACTACAACAACAATTAGTTCTCTACCGACTGCACCACATCAGCGTTAAGTCTGTATAAACTATTACAGCGCATTAGCCTGCACAAGCACCCTTACAGTTTACTGTGGAATAAGAGTCATACCATGCTCCAGAGGCTCAAGGAGAACCCCTGTTGATGTCTTGCCTTTAAATTCGTCTAATCTGACTGCATCTGGGATGATATTAAACGTCGGCCTTACGCCCACAATTTACTGGAAATATGTAGACATGTAATGTCAGATACCTTTGGAAGCCTGGAAGAGTCCTTGTAGCATTTTTGCTCCATCGACAATTGTAATCAACCATGTAGATGTAATATAAGTTGTAATTGCAGTAGGTCAAAACAGTCAGATAGATTTTTACATACAGGTGAATGTATTTTTATTGACTGTGAATTTATCTCCTGCATTCTTAGGACGAAGCCCCACAGTGGAATGTAGATACCACTGTACATTTTGTACATGAAGCAAATTTGGCATTGGTGATTAAATTATTTTAGTCAGAACATCCATACGCCTCGCGCTACCGAATGGGAACATTATTAAATGCAGCTACATTGTGTGTTCCTTGTCATGTAGGTTTCTCTATACTGTGCGGATGACCATACTACACTTAAGAGTATGTGTTCTGCAGACCAATGCAGGACTGCCCTGTTATCTTATTTTAACATATGGGCCAAAGGTCTGTTGGATTGCGTTAAACCATCATCCCCAAGTTCGCATTGTGAGTTCTGCATTCTCACCTTGTGTGCATTCAATGGATTCAACTGGAAGCTTTCTCATCTGAATACATTTCACACTAGAAAGGCATTAATGGTCTACTGAATCAAAATTCCCTGTTTCAGTTCCATTCAACCTATCAAAGGCTTGCCAGTCCATGTAACACAGAATTGTAATGCTGTCTTGGGTAAACAAAAGTTGGACCAACATGCTATTAAGCAGGCGCACCCAGTTTCAAGAACTGTATTCGAATTCATGCACACAACTATAGTTCTATATCCTTAACATGGATCGACGGTGGGATTTTGTCATTATATTTTGTATTAAACGTATGAAGCCATACAATAACTATACAAAGGAAAACGAATGTGTGCCTCTGTATGAGTTCTGATTTCTCCTGTCTGCTTGGTCTTTACGTGATACATACGTTCGTGGCTGTAAATAGCTCTGCAGGCTGTTACAGTTGCTTGTTATGAAACTTTCTCAATAAGATTCCTCGGAAAGAAAGCCTGCGTGACCCCAGATTGTTTTGATGTCAAATCGCAGTCTACTGAACTTACATGAATCAATATAACAGTTTTGCGGTATCATTAAATAAATCCAAGCACTTAAACGTATTTTTATCCATTAAACATCTTATAAAGTGGCATTAACTGTTCTAATATTCTTGTGCAGTACCAAACGACCTGCTGTTGATTAAAACATCTCTGTTGTGTTAGGAATGTGACGATGGACGTGATAGCCTGAAACCAGTTACGACAATGAAATAAACATTTTAATAGTATTTGTGGCTGGCTGCATGATTTATCTACTATCGTTAATGGCCACAGAATTCACAAGCTTTTCAACAATAATAAAATAACAATGTCATCGTTGTAGGCATCTGTATTTGTACCATTTTTGATGGTCGCATGTCGAGTTGTCACTTTGTATGAATGCGCTTTATGCACAGAGTGCTTTATACATGACTGGAGTATAGAACTTCAAACGATTTGGGAGGAACTGGTGTGGTACGCCATGAACAAGACTGTTTTTAATATCTATAACTGCCGAGCGGAGTGGACCTTCCTTTTGAGGCGCCATGTCACGCATTGCGCGTCCCCTCCCGCCGGAGGTTCGAGTCCTTCCTCGGGCATGGGTTTGTGTGTTGTACTTAGCATAAGTTAGTTTAAGTAGTATGTAAGTCTAGGGACCGATGACCTCAGCAGTTTGGTCCCTTAAGAATTCACACACTCATTTTTAGCTGCAATTCATTGCAAACATTAATGTTTAGTGGTGAATTTTAAAACGTGGAACCTGAATCTTTTTTCGTTTCTTTGTTCCAGAGCCATTGCATAAGTTCTCACCCCAGACCAAATGTGCATCTGTGATTTTTTTGAATTTCCCCTGCAGAGGTAATATGCTGACTGTGGGTCATTCTGAGCTAAGGATAATTTTAAATGTCACACCATTTTTCAATGTGAGCTAAAGTGTATATGCTGCTTACATTTTCAAATTTCGCTGTCCTCTAACTTGGGTCATGTGAGCTGTAATATTAGATGAGATGATGGAGCGACTACTGTGTCATCATAACTATCATATTAGTGGTGGAAATTGGAGCTACTGTACTGGCATTTTGAATTTCCTACAGTTTTTAATTCAGGTTAGTCTGCTCTGTGTTGGTGTGGCAGGTTGTGGTCTGCATCTCTTGCCAGACAATGAGTTTAACACTTACAGGTCAATGCACCATTTTTATACGGGGCATCGGCCTATAATGTGAGGGCGTTGTGGAAGGGGATAATCTGGCAATGTTGTTCCATCAGAAATTAATACTATCATAGGGGGATTGTGAAATCTGGCAGCAATGTGAACTGTCCTCGTATGCCTGTAGCTACACTACCCCCTTTGTCTCCTTGAATGAGCTCACTTGACGATTTTGACGTAGATCCGTCGATAACCTCAGTGGCGCAATTCGAAAAACATGGGATGTACTATGCCATTTGTCGAAATAAATGGATAGCATTAACTAGTACTGTGTTTTGAAAGTCTCTTCGGGTTTACTGCCGGATACTAAAATCAACTCGATTCAATATTTCAGCGATCCAACTTTTCGACATCTTCAGGAAAACGCTGCTTCTGCTGCTGAGTCCCACAGAGAACTGATGGCAAGGCTGCAAATCGACGTCCTATATAGGCCTCAGTACCATACACGGTGCATCACAGTTGCTGCCCTCCAAGACTGGACACGTGGCACCCTTAGTAGAACACAGACGCCAACGATATATCGCACTCAGAGACAATTTCGAACTCTCGGACTGGCCGCACCGAGGAACGTTCTGTTTAGATGCGGTTTAGTGATGGGTTCCACGTCCTGCTAACAGGAAACCCATTGTCTCTGTTAATCAAATTATCCGCTAACCTAATTTCAATTGCCTCTTTATAAGAACTATTCCAAAAACCGGAAATGTTGGCAACTATCACAGTTTCGTCAAATTTCATACCATGTCCCGTTTAAGCATGTTCTGCTACTGCCGAAATTTCCTGCTGTTGCAACCTCGTATGACGGCGATGTTCCACGCATCTGTCCTAAACTGTGGGAATCGAACGGCCGACTTAAGCCTTTACACACTGACATGGAATTTTGTATATATCAGGCTTCCTAAGCCCCAGATCATCTTTCACAGAGCCGAGTAGTGGCCTGATCTTGGCAGGTGGACGAAACAAACTCTTAATGTTAAAACTCCTTAAAATTCTTCCAGTCTTAAAACGAGAAGCCCCCAGCATACGGAATAAAGACCACCGATCAATGCTTCTCTTCATGCGCCTCCGGTATAGCCCGGCACATCTGCTTCTCAGAGTATCCATTTTCCTTGAAAACATCCATCAAATGCGCAAGCTCTTGGGTTGAACCGTCCGCTTCGGAAATGGTATATGCTCTGCGTATCAGGGTCCTAAAGACGCCACTGCATTGATATGGTGGATGACAACCCTCAGCATGCAGGTACCGATCAGTGGCATTGACTTTCGGTGACCATTATGTCCCAGAGAACCATCTTGAATTTTTTTTTTTTTTTTTTTGTGTAAACTAAAGAATGGAAGCAGCCCATCAGTTTCAACAACCACAGCTAATTTATTGCTGAGATTAAGGCAGTTGAAGTGGTACACAAATCTGTTGGGAGCGTCGTGTCCATGTGGCCAAACGATAAAGGTATCATCTACATACCTCCAGAAGCACTTTGGTTGCAAAGCCGAAGTCTCAGTGCCATATCTTCTAAGTTCTCCGTAAATAAACTGATGGATGACAAAGGACTGCCCATAGCAAATCCGACTTTTTATTCAAAAATGTTGCCGTTAAATGAAAAATATGTGGATGTCAGCACATGACGACAAAGCTTCACCAACTCTTCATCCAGTTTTTCACTAATCAAACTAAGGGACTCTTCCAGGGGACTCGTGTAAACAGAGATACCACATCAAAACTCACTAGTAAATCTGTAGGATCCAGCGCCAAAGATTTCAATCGTTGAATAAAATCCATCGAATTGTAGATATGGTGTTCACACTTACCGACATATGGACTGAGAACAGATGTTAAATACTTCACCAGGTTAAAAGTGGGTGTTCCCAAATTACCAACAATAGGGCTTAGAGGAAACCCTTCCTTGTGCAACTTATGCAGACCATACAACCTGGGTGGAGCGGCAGCATCAGAATGAAGTTTCTTACTTAAATCTTCAGACAACGAGCTCTTTTTCAAAAGTGAGTGTCTTGCGCTTAATCTTTTCTGTGGGGTCACTAGATAGTCTTCTGTAAGCCGTTTCGTTGAGTAGTAAATCCATTTTAAGGACGTAATCGTCCTGTGTCATTGCAACCGTGGCATTCCCCTTGTCAGCTGGTAAAGCGGATATTTCATCATCATTTCTAAGGGAACTAATGGCTGCTCTCAAAAATGGTTCAAATGGCTCTGAGCACTATGGGACTTAACATCTTAGGTCATCAGTCCCCTAGAACTTAGAACTACTTAAACCTAACTAACCTAAGGACAGCACACAACACCCGGCCATCACGAGGCAGAGAAAATCCCTGACCGCGCCGGGAATCGAACCCGGGAACCCGGGCGTGGGAAGCGAGAACGCTACCGCACTACCACGAGATGCGGGCAATGGCTGCTCTCTCTGCGGAAGAGATGTTATCCCGCGGTGGTCGAGCTCGATCTAATGTGTGAGGGACTTCTTGCCTTATTGTTGCCTGGTGCTACTGAGCAGATAAATTCTGTGACAGGAAGTCTCTTTGGAGTGGGAACAAACTTTAAAGCTTTCTCCAACAGTGCCACTGTGGGCCCATCCAACGCCTTGCTAGAAAGATTAACCACAGTGCGTCGAATTTTATTCCATTGTGCTGCTGTATGACGTGAACGTAACATTGCAGAGCGATATGAAGTGGGATAAGCATGTAATGGCAGTTGTGGGGGAAGGCGGATAGTCGTCTTCGGTTCGTTGGTAGAATTTTGGGAAGTAGACCGCTTATAAAACACTAATACGACCTAGTCTTGAGTACTGCTCGAGTGTTTGGGATCCCTATCAGGTGGGATTGAGGGAGGACATAGAAGAAATTCAGAGGCGGGCTGCTAGATTTGTTACTGGTAGGTTTGACCATCACGCGAGTGTTACGAAAATGCTTCAGGAACTCGGGTGGGAGTCTCTGGAGGAAAGGAGGCGTTGTTTTCGTGAACCGCTACTGAGGAAATTTAGAGAACCAGCATTTGAAGCTGACTGCAGTACAATTTTACTGCCGCCAACTTACATTTCGCGGAAAGACCACAAAGATAAGATAAGAGAGATTAGGGCTCGTACAGAGGCATATAGGCAGTCATTTTTCCCTCGTTCTGTTTGGAAGTGGAACAGGGAGAGAAGATGCTAGTTGTGGTACGAGGTACCCTCCACCACGCACCGTATGGTGGATTGTGGAGTATGTATGTAGATGTAGATGTAGAAAGAAGCCGTTCAGATTCAAGGAGTTTCTGGTAACTGCACTCCTCTGTGCCCATTCCGATAGCGCTCATGTGGAATCGTCAACCTACTGCCACAGGTCTCTTGAAAGCGGCGATGACAAGTTCAACTGTAATTAAAATAAATCTTTGGAAAAAATATCCAGCTGTCTACGGGTATACATGAATGCGCTCTCTCATCAGCGCTTGGCTGATACGATCCTTAATCCTATTAGCTCTTTGGCTATTAATAAAATGAACAAATCTGGCAAAATTAGGAATAATACCTTCGTCATGGCATCTCAGCAAGAATGCGAGTGTACTCAATAGCTTTCCTTTCTTCCTCCAAAGCTTATCTAACTTCTGTACAAGTTTCACCATCTCCTAAAAAAAAAATGTTCAAATGTGTGTGAAATCTTATGGGACTTAACTGCTAAGGTCATCAGTCCCTAAGCTTGCACACCACTTAACCTAAATTACCCTAAGGACAAACACACACACCCATGCCCGAGGGAGGACTCGAACCTCCGCCGGGACCAGCCGCACAGTCCATGACTGCCGCGCCCTAGACCGCTCGGCTAATCTCGCGCGGCTCACCATCTCCTCACCATAGAGGTAATTGATGAGACTCCGTAGGCTTTCTTGGCGTAATAAGAAGCAGCGTTCTCCTGAAGATGGTGAACAGTTGGATCGCCGAAATATTGAATCGAGCTCATTTTAGTATCTGGCAGAAAACCCGAAGAGACTTTCAGGACTTATTACGCCGTCAAGCCTACAGAGTCACATCTAGCACTGAGTTTGATTAACAGAAGCACTCTTCTGCCGAGATGCAGATCTCGAAAGTTTTAATATTGCATCAACATTTTTAAGACATGGAGTGGTATTCGTGATTACTCAAAGAATCTCGTTTCGTGCCATCCGCCGTTGTGGGGAAAACTGCGACAGTTACCACTCTTTCGTCTTAGCACTCTATGGTGAGAGTGTTATGCGCCTGTTTATGTATGGCCAATACACCACTGACTGAATGCGAGTGTTTCAGTAAACACCTCCCTAAACAGATATTCCATAGTAAGAGAAGTAGCTTAAGCAAACATTTGGAACATTACTGAATAGCTACACATGCTTCGACGTGAGGCGAAAGTCACCGTATTTTTCTCCGGTCACAGTCTTCTGAATCGACAGTTAATATTCTTCTTTCTTAATTATTCGTTTTCGTAGATTGTCTACCTGTGCCTGTACTTGGAAGAATTTACGCTGTTTTTAAGGAAGCAAGACTTTGTTTAATATTTTGTTTAACCTCATGCTTGCACCGGTCTGCCTCTACTTCAGTACTTTCACGTCTGCCGTGTTGTATCTCTGTCAAGTCCTGTGGTTTGCACAACACGTCGTAAGAGAAACACGTTCGTTGAGAATGGCCTATGCTTTGTTGTGCACCTTAAAAGCATTGCTGTTGTCTCACTCCTGTGTCCTTTCTTAATGAGGTATCTCTCCAGCACTCCAATTAACATCCAGGGCTAAGCAAGTGATGCATTCTCGGTTGTACAGTAGACGGCAGGTTGTTGGTCTTGTAACGTCTACACTCCGTCTAATGAGCTGAACGGCGACAGCCGTTAAATACTACAAGCTATGTCTCTCTAGATTCCTCTCTATTATTGCCTGCAAACCATTTGTAACACGTAAATGTAACTATTCCCTCTCAGCTTAATGCATGGCACATCGTCACTTTATTTATTATTGCAGTTGTCGCTGGTGAAATACGTGAGAGCGAAATTTCGTTAATTAAAAAATTGTTCAAATGGTTCTGAGCACTATGGAACTCAACATCTGAGGTAATTAGTCCCCTAGACTTAGAACTACTTAAACCTAAGGACATCACACACATCCATGCCCGAGGCACGATTCGAACCTGCGACCGTGGCAGCAGCGCGGTTCCGGACTGGAGCGCCTAGAACCGCTCGGCTACCGCAGCCAGCATCGTTAATTAGTTTCCTCTTTCCGTAATTGTAGCTGTTTCTTCGCAACACCTTTTTTTTATTTTTCTTTTTTTCTGAAATTCCTCTAGATCGTTTGGTCCTAGATACATGATGAGATTATTGTCCAAATGAATCATTAGGTCACCGCAACAACCAACATTTTTCATCCGTTGCTGAGTAAATATCTCCACATTTTAGCATATTCACCTTTACCTATCGAAATTTTTCTCACTCAATTCGCATTCGGAGCAGCATGGTTCGAATCATTCTCCAACTACCCAGAATTAAAATTTCCGTTGCTTCGCTTAAGCTTTTAAGGCAAATACCGAAATGGTTCCTCGGAAAATTACAAGGTCTATGCCCCCACATCCTTACCGTATCCGAATTCGTACTCTGTCTCTAATGAAGTCATCATCAACGGGACGCTAAGTAGTAATTTTCCCTATTTTGTGTAGAAGAATATAAAAAAAGTTTTTCATGTACATTGTGTAAACCATATATTTAAATTTAAAACATGAACATAAATTAGCATACGTTCTGTTTTTTCTTCTACCTACTGTGGATAATACTTAAAACGTGACTGCAATGTACTAAGAAAGCTTAGGAGTTAACGTTTCGTTGACTGTGTTGTCAATGGTAAAGAACCGTATGTTAGTACTTGACAAGGTTTGGACTCGAAATGAACCTTGTATTATCAAAGGAAAATGTACCAGCATTCGGCCTTAGCTATTTACGAATACTATGGAAACACAAATGTGAACTGCCGGACAAGAATCTGAACCCCATTCGCCCAGATGGCGTGCAACGGTTAAGCACTAGCGTTAGCGCTGTTATTTCCTATTTAAGAAGTAGTATAAGGTTGAATAGAATAAACATTTTTATACTCTTCGTGTGTCGGACATAAATTTAAGAATCAGTATAACGAACTGTGAAAATTTCAGTTATATGTACCTCTACCTCCCCCCCCCCCCCCTCTCTCTCTCACTCTCTCTCTATCTCTCTTGTGTATACACACACACACACACACACACACACACACACACACACGGAAAAAGAGAGAGCGAAAAGTATGGATGGTGTAACGGAGAAAGACTGAATTCAGTCGGGTCTATTTGGGCCTTGTCGGCGTGTATTTGAAGGTTTCCATATTTCATGAGCGCCTTGATTCTTGGCGCGTTTGCATTCCATCGCGCCTCCGAAACGTCGCTATCTCTCGCAGAGAGTCGGATGCTAACATGAGTTACGCTGACGACTGGGACTGAGATAATTCTCTTCTCATCATTCGTCCGATTGAATACAGTTACTTGTGTATTTTTTCAGATAAAAAATTACTTTGCCTATTTCACACTAACAATACCGAAATGTTTATTGTGTGTAGTTACTCGTTTCATTTATTCTCCTTTATATATGTACGATTGAACATACTTTACACTGATCCTTGATGTATCTAAAAGGCTTGTACTTTTACCTGCATCAAATGAACCCATGGACATTTGTAGTGAACATCAATCCCTTGGGCCAGTTATTCTGAAACTATTATCCCAATTCCAGATTACTTACTTCGAGACGAAACCTTATCAGTATGCAAAGAGTCAGAATAGTGTGAAAAAATCATCACGGTGAACTGCTCAAATGGACCAGCAGTTGTGGAGAAATTTAGTAATGTAAATACGTATTATTTGATGTTACAGTAGCAAAACAGCTGAAACCTGTACAGTGATACACATTTTCCAGGGAAAACGTAAAAACGTCTTCGAATAGCAAAAAGTGATAAACACTCCTTACAGGTTGTGAGCTCTCTTGGTGGAGCCGTGTGTATACACAACTTCCCCTACCCATAGACTATGCTTACACCAGTGTAGCACGTGAAAACGTACATCGTTTGGTTTTATCCATGAAGGTTGAAATGGCTCTGACTTCTGAGGTCATTAGTCCTCTACAACTTAGAACTACTTAAACCTCTCTAACCTAAGGACATCACACACATCCATGGCCGAGGCAGGATTCGAACCTGCGACCGTAGCGGTCGCGCGGTTCCAGACTGTAGCGCCTAGAACCGCTCGGCCACATCGGCCGGCCCCATGAAGGCGCTAGACAGATTTTATTTGTCTCCTAACTGCTCTTCTTTTCTCAACGTCTCTATATATGGGTCCGCTAGTTGCATATCGCGAAAAGAATAGGTGCTGCGTTACTGTGCTGTCGGTTTCACGGACGAAATCGGTAACATCAAATGTCAAAGTAATTTCTGGGCTATCCCAAGGGAGTCTGATATGGCAACTGTGAAAGACTGCAATCTAACGTACCATTCCCGCTGTGGACATTATTGGAGAACGATCAGAGTGGAAATGGACATACATTTCAAGTAAAAATGTGCCAGTATTCTCCCGTAGCGATTAAGGAAAGCTACAGAAACCTAAATCTGAGTGGTAGGACAAGAATTTAATACCCGTTCGTCCCGACAGCACCTACTGTTTGTTATTTCTTAATTGGAAATAAGCACAATGTTGGGTAGATACTAATACATTTTATCTGCTGGAAATAAATTTAAGGAAAATAGATTGTAAAAAATTTAAATATGCGTGTGTGTAGAGAGAGAGGGAGAGTGGGAGAGAGAGAGAGAGAGAGAGAGAGAGAGAGAGAGGGAAGATCAGTACGAAGGATTCAGGAGGGAGAGGTTAGGTTCCTTAAGCGAATGCTCGGATGCTTCCTTTAAAAGGGCATTGGCTGGTTTCGTAGTCCAAACGAAGCTAGTCCTCTGTCTCTAACAATCTCGATGTTGACGAAAAATGAAACACTAATCTTTCTTAGTTCTCTCCTCCTTTCTTTGTATCCTCTCTTCCTACGTCTTTGATACTCTGGCCACAATTACAGTGTTCTAAGCGATATCTCACGCCCATGTAAGCGAATACCAGTCTGGTACTTCTATGTGTTTCAGAAACTTATGATTCGCAGACAGATTATTTTACAAGACTAAGTGAGAATACCTCGGTGTGTCAGTGAAAGTTTTTTTTTTGTTTTTTTTTTTTTTTTTTTTTGGCTCATAGACACTTACTTATCGACTTAATCCGCTTGTGGGTCATTTCACTTATTCAATCGTTTGTTCCCTAGTTGATTTCGTCTTGAGGTTTGTTTCTGGAAGTCATTTGAATAATCATGCATGGTTGCTCTAACCCCATTATTTAATGCCTCATCAGATATTTCTGTACATTTTGCAAGGTAATCAAGGAGCAGAATCCCTTTTATATTACAGAAAATAACGGCTCTAAAAAGATGAAATCGACGTTTCTTTTGTTTACGCAAGACCACTGATTTCGAATTATTGCTTTAATTGTTCTTGTATTTGTTTAGTCTCATCAGCAGCATTAAGTTGATACACAATGTAACTTGTCTTCTTTGTAAACGATCTTAACTAAGAAATCCATTTTTGCATTCTTTGTTGACATCATTCACTCATCTAGCACAAAAATATCATATAGTTACTTATGTATGTCTTTCTGATAGTCGTATGGGATCAGGTACTTCATACATCTAATTATCTGATACCATGTTGTTTCTTTCTCGGTATTTTCATGTGTAGGTGCAGGCTTTGGATGGCCATCTTCATTAAAAGATTTGATCACGTTTGAATCCAGTCACTCACTTGCACAATAGTAGAGGTGAAGCTCGTCTTTCGGTCTAGACTTTCACCAAATTTGTGTCAGTTTCCGTTGGCGACATACCTCGCAAAATGATGTACGTTACGACTGGATGGTAATACACGCCGTCTTTTTAAAAAGAAGGATACAATAGATTAGTGTGAAAAGCTATATGAAAATTTACTCTACAAATGAGTTTGATACTTGATTTTCTATTCTGTACAGCAGGTTTCGACATAACAAAAGCAAACCTTCACTTATACCAACTGAATATCTTATTGCCGATGGAGAACTTCTTACCGGCCACAATACTTAACACTCTTTCTTTCAAAATAAAACTGTGGCAGAAAAAAAAAAACGGGAAGAAGACTTCGATCAAGATAGCGTCATAAAGAAGGAAAAAGAAGGTAGCTGCTGAGCGATTCTAGGATGCGTGGATCACTGGACTAATGCATTTTTCACTCTGTTTCTTTGTTTTTTTTTCCATTGTGGAGTCGTCTCCTCCCTTCCACTTTCATTAATGATGAATCTTAGATCAATCCTAAAGATAGGTTTGCGAGTGAGCCCCGTATCTCTATTGCGGTCCCAGTTGTGCTACGCGGCTCCCGTCAGAGCAATTTGCGACACTTCGCGGTCACTGCATTCTTCTCGTGGGGTCAGCGTGATATTAACCGCACAGTTCACAGCACTTCCCTTTGCCTGCCCCGTTTCAAGTAGCGCTTTATGTCAGCCTATATGCGCTACTCACTCATTTATTGATCGTTAACCCAGTAATAACGCACTGGCCTTCTCGTTTGTAAGTGAGGTATATTTGAGACCAGCGTCATTTGGGTTTTAAACGCTTTTTCACAATCACGTACATAGCTAACAAATTATTCCATTTATAAGAATTTCTTTATTTTTAACACCAAATAAATGGGTGAATTAGTCATGAAACGTAGTCATATTTCCCTTGAAAATGACCCAAGTGAAAAAAAAAACCACACACATAAACGTAGAGTAAATACACGACATTGTATTCAATGATCGTCCCTTGAAGGTGTAACAAGTATCTGACGCCATTGAAATATAAAAAAAAAGAGTGTGGTATATTTTACCATAAGAAAGCTTGCAAGGTGGTAGCGGCATTTCTTGAACGTTGCTCATATGTAAATGTGAGTAAGTTTCTTAAGAAAGCTTGCAAGGTGGTAGCGGCATTTCTTGAACGTTGCTCATATGTAAATGTGAGTAAGTTTCTCAGGTTTCTCTTTCAGACCATTTGAAAAATAACACATGAAATTTTATACGCTGATTTGCTACTGTGATGAGAGGTGAGTTACTAAATTCACATCAGACACGAAATAATAGTCAAAGTATTCAGTGGAATGCTGCGCACCATTCGTAAAATATTTCTTATTAAAAGTCATGTTCGGTTTCACGTCAATTGAAGACGCATCCACACGTAATAGGGATTCCTTTTAACAAGTCATGGTGGAAAGGTAACTGTCTTAGAGCCACTACCCATATCACTCACATCAAGTTACAAACAAATAACGCGCAAAAAGCGGCAGTCAACATCTATTTGTTTATAACTTGATGTGAATGATGGGGAGTGGCTGTAAGGCAATTACCTTTCCGCTATAACTTATTAAAAGAAATATATATCAAGTGAGGATGCGTCTTAAATGTACGCGAAACCGGTCGTCATTTCTAGTAAAAAGTATTTTGCAGTCGGTACGGCTCATTTCATCCAAAATGTGGAAGTTTCGCTGCGGATGCAACTAATTTAAAATAACATTCAGTGATAGCCAGTGACTCCGTACTAAAAAGGTGAAGTCTGTATCACCTGTAACTAAGTTCGTGGATGGTTTTTTATGGGAAGGGAAAGGGAACTATTTAAAGACTAAAACATTAACTGCCAAACAGAATGCGAGTCTTCTGGCCAAATTCAATGACAAATGGTTCAAATGGCTGTGAGCACTATGGGACTTAACATCTATGGTCATCAGTCCCCTAGAACTTAGAACTACTTAAACCTAACTAACCTAAGGACATCACACAACACCCAGTCATCACGAGGCAGAGAAAATCCCTGACCCCGCCGGGAATCGAACACGCCGATCGGAGTGGCCGTTAGGTTCTAGGCGCTACAGTCTGGAGCCGAGCGACCGCTACGGTCGCAGGTTCGAATCCTGCCTCGGGCATGGATGTGTGTGATGTCCTTAGGTTAGCTAGGTTTAATTAGTTCTAAGTTCTAGGCGA
Organism: Schistocerca americana; assembly: GCF_021461395.2. NCBI lineage: Eukaryota > Metazoa > Arthropoda > Insecta > Orthoptera > Acrididae > Schistocerca > Schistocerca americana. Next base: position 287,839,409 of record NC_060130.1, read on the forward strand.
CTGATAACATCAGAAGTTAAGTCGCTTAGTGCTCAGAGCCATTTGAACCATTTGATTTGAATCGAACACGGGAACCCGGGCGCGGGAAGCGAGAACGCTACCGCACGACCACGAGCTGCGGACAATTCAATGACAAATCACGAATAGAGAAGCCTTAATTGCAAAAGAAACAGTAAACATCTTTTGTTAGGGCAATGAAAGGTACGTCTGATAACGCAAAAACTAAGGAATTTGAAGTATAAATCATAGGAACATGAACGCTATTCATCAAACTTGCCATACCCAATGTCCATAAAATGTCTCCTCTAATGACATATCTGACGGGGAAACGGTTTTTCGTAGCCTATGTGAGTACACTGCATACCTTCCAGAATAGTACTTCTACACCGTTATCGCCTAATTAGAAAACACTGGATAATTTGCATTGACTTGAAACGGGAATATTAAGTATAGTTTTGATCTGAAAAACAGCCGTTTACTGCCAGGCCTAAAACGTCTCATCACTGTCTCTTACAGTGCGTATGTTGCAGGATACTTATTGTTTCTTCCCCGGAAAAATTGGAAGCAGAGTTCAGTCAGCAAACTAACCGCTTTGCAGCTTGTACGTGCTGTGGAGAGCAGCTTAGTCCCTAACGCAGAGTACAGAAGCGTGATTGTGGCGGCTGTGAGCCGCGCATTGTTTCTCTTGGGGGCGAAATACGAGGCCTGGGCCGGGGTCAGTGGCGCCGATATAGCGCGCAGATTACAAACACTCGCTCTCCCCTCCCTCTCTCTCTCTCTCTCTCGCAATTCATCTAGCTTTTGTTTTCGGTTGTCCAGCGTGTTTCGCAGTCATCCTTAGTAGTTCCAGGATTTTCCAGTTTCTCTCGACCTTCACTGAAGCCGTGGGCGATTTTCCCTTCCGAAGTACACTGACGGTATAAAAAATCACAACACCAATAAGGTGTAGTGTGATATAAATAGAAGCTGGTGGGCATGTTTCTACATATGAAAGATGATGTCTATTCAAATTTCGGGACTGCCGCATAAGAGTGCCTCTGTAGCGTCACTATGAGGATGCAAATCAGGTTTGCTTTGAGCAAACGTTGTAATGGTTGTCAGCGTTAGTTACCTTCGAGATTGACGTGGTGAGTTGATGTTAGCCAAGAACACCTTTAAGGCTACAAAGACATCATTATCAACAACTGTCTGAATTTGAACGAGGGCGTGTAATTGCGCTACGAGATGCTGGACGTTCCTTCTGCGATACTGCAGACTTGGTGGAATGTGGCCACTGTACGTGATTGCTGGCAGGGGAGATCACGAGAAAGTGCAGTAGCAAGAAGACTGGGTTCCGGACGGTTACGTGGCATTACGGACGGAGAAAACCATTGTGTTCGGCGTATGGCTCTGGGTCATTGTACTGAACCTGCGACAACAGTTTCAGCAGCAGTTGGCACCGCAGTGACATAACTATCTGTTACAAATCGGCTACTTGAAGGAGCTAGGCGCCCTATGTCGTGCATTCCACTGACCCCATACCACCGCCATTTTCGATATCAGTGGTATCGAGCGACAGCTGATGAAGGACACGGTGGAGGTCTGCTGTGTTTTCTGATGAAAGCTAGTACTTCATCGGTGACATTTCTGGCCATATGTTAGTTAGGAGGGGGCCACTGGGGGCCTGTCTGCGTGCAAGACACACTGGACCTGCACTGGGAGTTACGGCCTGGGGTGCTATTTCGTATGACGCATCCTGATAAAAAATTTTCACTCCTGTCTGATGACTCGACCTGTTGCGCTGCCATTCGGGAACAGCATTCCAGGCGGTGTTTTCCAACGCGATAACGGTCGCCCGCATAACATGGTGTACACAGTGTCGACATTTGGCCTTGGCCTGATCGATCACGAGATCTGTCTGCAATCGAGTACATACGGGACATCATCCGGCACAACTCCATCGTCATCCACAAACTGTATTAACTGTTCCTGTATTGACTGACCCAAAGCATTAAGCATGAAACTCTGTCCCACAAACTGACAACCGTAACCTGTACAACACAATGCATGCACGTCTGCATGCTTGAAGTCAACATTCTGACGGTGACACCGGTTACTAATGTACCAGCATTTTACATTTGCAATGGCTTATCTCGTGCTTACATTAACTTGTAATCTCACAATGTTAATCACTTAAATATGTTACCTTGACGGATATATTCCCGAAATTTCATTAATCTACATTAATTATATTTTGGTGTTGCGACTTTTTTCTGTCAGTGTCTTACTGTGGGCCTTCTGTTGTACTAAATTCTTATAATACTTGAAATGATTAAATGTATACTGTGGTAACTGATTTGCATATATGAAAATTCAAATTAGATTTCAATTTTGATCCCACAGTTAATTCAGTAAATGGACACCCTATTCTGATATAAGGTTTCCATGGATTACTCCACAACACCCGCCGGCCGAAGTGGCCGTGCGGTTAAAGGCGCTGCAGTCTGGAACCGCAAGACCGCTACGGTCGCAGGTTCGAATCCTGCCTCGGGCATGGATGTTTGTGATGTCCTTAGGTTAGTTAGGTTTAACTAGTTCTAAGTTCTAGGGGACTAATGGCCTCAGCAGTTGAGTCCCATAGTGCTCAGAGCCATTTGAACCAATCCACAACACCTACGAAAATTTGACGACCTTCTAATATATATATATATATATATATATATATATATATATATATATATATATAATTTTAACACAAATGGCGTTTGTAAATTGTGCAATGCAGTGAGAAGAATGGGACCGAAAATTGAGAACCAGTTTGAGTGGCGCAGTGATTGGGGAAGGTTCATCCGCAAGTGGGTGGATTGGTGTGGTAATTCCACGTGCCTGGTCACCACCTTTATTGTTTGGCGTGGGATGCTTTGTCGTTGAAGACCGATGACTTTTCTCATTCACTTACCGCATTCCTGATCCTAACCCAGGACTGTCTGTGCGTGGAACGGATGTAATATTTCCCATTTTCCGCACTCCTTTGAAAAGGATAAGAAAATAGTGAGCAATTAGTAGATTACCTTAATATGTAATAAATAGTTCAAATTATCGAATCGTGGTTTGTGGCTAATAATGTTACAGCATCATTGGAATACTTACCTATATACTCATTTTTATTTGTCTGAACACTGAAGCAATGTTTAATTTATAATGTAACACCTATTTCATTGTCTCGTTCGAACTGGAAACATGCCATCGTACACAATGACTGTTTTCAAAAATGTTCTGCAAATATAAGAAATGTGATGCGGCTGTCGGTGACCACTGCGTGTTTCTTGTAAACATAGTGCAACATGGCGGAAACTCCACGATTGCACTTTTATTTAACGTATTTTTTTATTATTTTTCCAAAATATGTCTCTAATAAAACTCATAACTTGATGACAGAAACTGTGTTCAGGCGGGCAGTCTAGGACGGACCGGCACGCTCTTCAGTGATTAGTCAGAAGGCTTTAATGGTTCAAATGGCTCTGGGCACTAAGGAACTTAAATGCTGAGGTCATCAGTCACCTAGAACTTAGAACTACTTAAACCTAACTAACCTAAGAACATCACACATCCATGCCCGAGGCAGGATTCGAGCCTGCGACCGTAGAAATAACTTACGCTAATAACGACACAAACACCAGACTGTAGCGCCTAGAACTTCTCTGCCACCCCGGCCGGCTCAGAAAGTTTTATTTCAGGATATTCTTCATTGAAGACTCATTTTTGAATGTCATTCTGTAGCGTGGCCTTCTTGTTTCTCTGTAGGCAACAAGGGCTTTATAGGACATAAGTATTTGAGAAAGGTATGGTATCCAACGCATACAGACAGTTTTATACGTAACTAGTCTTTGCCCGCGACTTCGTCTGCGTGGATCTCGAACCCACATGAAATTTGAAAAATCTTGAAGCTTATTATCGATAAGACACGACGAAAACCTCTGAAGAAATGTGCGAAAATGACTTTTAGTGGCAACTCGACAAACTTATCAACGATAATATTTATACCGATTCAAGGAATAATTGAAGAATGCTGTAGATAAAGGGACTGAACTGTTAACATTGTTGTTATTGTGACAAAACATTCCAAAGTACTACTTTTTACCGATTGTATAATTTCTGTCCTGCCTTCTTTAGTTCAGTTTTATAAAACTGTCCCGACTTTTTTCTTCCAATGTAATGAAATGATCCTTACTCGAAAGTGAGTCGATTCACATAAAAAATTGCCAATTTTACTCATTTTACGGACAACTCACGATTAATCAAAAATGTGACAGTTTTCCTGTACCTCCAGTGGATTCCGATTTTCCCGCATTGACCCAGTAAAAGTAAACACTCTGTAAATATAGATAACTCGGCTTTTAGGCTGCGTATCAGGATGAAACATGTAGCAGATTTTAAGTTAGACCTCGAACAATAAAACTGTGAAAACCGCATCCAGCGTCGTGCAGTAGTTTTCGCGTGATGCACGTACAGACAAAGGGAAAGACAGACTTACAGACAAACAAAGAAACAAACAAAAACACTAAAAACATTTGTTTTAGTTTCTATTGCTGTTATAAAGACCACTCATATTAAGTTTTCGTAAAGATCTCCTGTGTACAGACATTTATAATTTAATTACGTGTACAGGTAGACAGTTCTAGTGGTTAATGAATTAGATTATGGCACTAATGATGTACGATCTAAAATATGTCATTTCATCGGATTAGAGCACCCATTCATCAAAAATTAACTAATTTGAATATCTTATACTGTCACTGTGAACAGAGATGCAATATGGCTTTTCGTATTAGCAAGGCGCAGTTTCAGTAATATATTTTCATTTTTCACACGCACTATGCTTTTTAACGAACTTCAGAATTTCTCCCTTTCCCTTGAGAGTTTCATTGGCCAAGGAAACTGGATAGGCTGGAGGTTGTACGATTGCCACCGCGTGCCGCGTACCTCCCAGGAGAAAGCAGCGAGCTTCCAGAATACAAAGTCACAGTCGCCGGTAGCTTTGAATGCAAATACTCCAACGGCTTGGCACTGGCTCTGCCCCCTTCGTTATCTTGCCAAACTAAGTGAAGGCGCTCCCTGAGGCACCAGATTCAGTCCTTTTCACCATAGTTAAGTACTTACATTCACAAGTTGGAAGCCGTTGAGTGTACATTTTGCCTGAGGAGCATGATCTTTCGCGCGATTGAGCCTTGGTCAATGCTGGATGTGGTAGAGAGCTGTATAAACAGCTAACTAACTCGCTCCACTACAGTTTTCTGATGTTTGAAGTTATCGCCTGTGTAATTTCTCTACCAGTTTTAACCTCTACATTAACGTACTGTCTCAAATGTCGTGTCTTACATTAATAAGAAGACTTCATGGAGCTACAGATTATTCTGAAGTATGATTGTACAAAAAAGAAAAAAATAGTCACTTTCTGTGTCTGAGCTAATACTCGTATTTGAATATTACATTTAATCTTTCCGTAGCTACTTCACTGATTTTTCTTTCATGTCATGTCCAATTTTTGGATATTCAATCTCAGTCTTGAGTGCCCTTGTTCAATAATGTTTGGTTCGCAAGTTCACAATTTACACGTCGTAAAATATTATCTGTGTATAATATCTACCTATAAAACTGTTTAAGTTATAAAAAATATGCTTAAAATCACCAAGGAGTATACACGCCATGTAGAAGTAAGTCAGCACACGTAATGAATGAGTAATTATAAAGAGAGTATCTCATGTAATGTGACAAGCTTTCCGTCGTAGCTACAGGTACATGCTACTAGATCTCACGCACGTATACGGATACAAAGCGCACTGCCCCTGTCTTGTAGGAGTTGAAACATGGGCATTCATAACACAATTTTGTATATTTGTGTAACAGGATGGGATACTTGGGAGTGGGGTTGTTTCCAGAGAGCCTATGGAATGCTTTCCAAAACCTTGTAGAGTTTATAGGTATTTCGTTTAATTTAGTGCATGAATTGGGCAAGTCCCGACGTCGTTTAGCTTGTATGTAACTGGGAACTAGCCGCTAGAGCTGTCGGTGGCATGCAAGAGTGTCCCACTCATGAATATGAAGGAATTCTCCGACGGTATGCTAGGAGTAGTACAAGAACACGTGTAGAAAGAATGGGACGGTGATAGTAAATAGTTCGGAGTGGGATATGATTGGAAATTTCATCTGAATGGTGTGTTGTAGCAAATCAGCATAATGCTAGATGTCGTCTGGATTTTGACCGTTAGAGTCATAACTTTCGATTAGTGTATGGACTCAGGCACAGTATTCATTCCATCTGCGCAGGAATATGCTTGGATTTATAGGGATGGATGATAAGTAGTGGCACAGGTTCGTTTTCGCACATACTACGACGTCTGGAGGAGGACAGGTAGGGGATCACTCCCAGTCGGAGCTGGGACGTCTGTTGTGGTTAGCTTCAAGAGGTTGGGGGGGGGGGGGGACGGGAGAAGGGGAAATAATAGCGTCGGGGATAGTATCTGTAACAGGCTGGGTGTAGGCGGGGATTTCGTTGCCATTGCGAGTGCTATTAAAATGACGCCACCGCTGTTTTTGGGCAAGTGTGTGAGGTCGCAGGTTAAGGTTGGCAGCGATTATGAATGTGGTACAGGTTCGGACTACGTAGTTTAGGAAATCATAAAGGATGGAATGCCAGAGCGGATGCAGATAGTGGCAAGGGATAATGCGAGTTTTGGGAGAAAAATGGTGATGATGAGGTGCTCAGTTAGATGAGTTAGGAGTCGTTGTGTGGTGAGGGGGTGGAGGGGGAGAGGTAGAAGGGATAGTTCGGAGATGTGCAATGGCTGTTCCACCACCGACAATAGTTTAGGTATTATTAGTGCGATGCAGGATGTATGGAATGGTGAGGCTGGAGGAAGTTTTCATCGAGCAGGTAGTCATAGATTTTGTGTTGGTGCAGGGTATGGGTAGGTAGATGTTCACTGAGGTGGAAGGATCGAACATTTTGGTATAGTAGCGCCATCATCAGTCAAACAGGGAGGTGTTTTAAGGTTTCCAGGTGATTACTAAGGAAATGATTTTGATTTTGGGAATAGTTGTAATAATGAAATGATCTTGATTTTGGGAATAGAAGATATGTATATTGAGATGGAAGATGGTACGGTTTGCGAGGGTTATTTGCTTGTCGATGTGGGGTCTTTCAAAAGAGTCTCTGTTTTGCGTGACAAAGGTCAGGAAACGGATAATATGTTCGATGGTGTGTGCAGGAAGGAGGGAGTTGTTTATGTGGAGTTGCTTATCATCTGCGCGTGTGAGGCCGGTGAGTTCAGATTGTTAGGGAGGATTACGCAACAGCCCTGACATGGAAAAGTAACGTAATGTGGATTCCTTCCTTGCGGAACAGTTCAGCATGGCGTCGTTGTTCTACCCTCCACTGCATTCAGTGAACCCATACGCGAGATGCATATCAGCAGTGCATGTCATCTGTACCACTGTACTACTATTCCTGTCGGAGAAAGAAAAAGACCAACACAGGACCGAACAGTACATAATACGAACTTGAGGGCAAAGGGTAACGAGGGGGCAACAGCTAGTCCTGTGAGTGAGTGAGATACGTCTCCAAACAAGACCCACAGCGCATATCGTCGACATTCGCGCTGTTTGCAGATATTGTCAGTTCAATACAGATACAAAGGTAAGTGGGGGTAAGAAATCAAACGAAATACAATAACTCTGTAACGAGCCATCGGAGACCGCGGATCTTTATACTAAAATACTAAGATAATATCCCTGAACAACTCCCGAAATTTTTCAGTGGCGTTCCAGTTCACCTTGTATGTTGCATACAGAATCGTCCTCGCGCAGTCTCATGGAACTTCTTAAGTCATTCATCACATAATTCACATATATTGTGACTACTGACGGCTCTATAACACCTCTCTGTACCCATAAAGAACTTGAGACAATCACAATGCAAGTCTCTCAACTTTCTTCAGCTATCATTAAAACACAGTAGATAATAAATTTTCTCCAAGAGATGCGTACTGTCGACAACTTACAATATCGTATATGTCATTCATAACTCTTGAGTCCAACGTGATGAGACCAATCATTTTTTCTTTTCTTTTTTTTTTTTTTTTTTTGCAGATAGAAACTGTCTACTTTCATTATGCCTCAATGTCGTGTCCATGGTGACTTACTACACAAGAAATATTTACTTTTACTTGAAAACGACTAAGGATACTTAGTCAAAGGAATATATAGTACACGGCGAAAATACAGTAATTCAGCTTCCGGTGTAGGACCTTAATTTAAATCTCTGTAGATGTTTGAGAAGTATTTTTACGGTGTACTGCAACAAATTTTACTTATTTATTATATTAATAAGTAATAAACTGAAGTGCGGAACAAGACGAAAAAGTATGTATTTAAGAGCAAACCACTCTTCAGCATATCCTGCCCAAAATGAGATTGTTGAACCCGTAGTTCTCTCGTCCCTGAACAAGTTTTTGGTGTATAAATACTACTGCAACGACAATTTCAATTTTCTACAGTTTCGCAAAGGTATACGGCATTTAGCTCCTTTCGCTAGATGTAATTTCTAGTCAACGAATGCATTTCCGCAGACTGGATAAACATCAGTGCTCACTGGATGCGAGATGAAGTGGCGTATCTCTCCGTGCAGTGTGTGTCATTTCAGAACATCCGTTCCATTTCCTCGTCCAATTGCCGCCACTACCAGTCGGTGATACATGGCTGTTATCGTGAGTCGTAACGTTATTTGCGAGGGCAGCGAGGTATCGGCAGTCAGATTTAGCGCCAATCGTTGGCGGTTAGCGAGAAAAAGATATAATGGCACATTAAGGCACATGATTGCATACTGACCGCAAATAACAAAACATATATTCTGACAATTGATTTCGACGCTTGCTGTCACAACGAGATCTTTGTAGTTGTGGTCCTGAAGCGCACCTGCGTTAAAATTTCAAAGCAGTACTCTATTTTTTTTTCCTTTAGCCTACAGAACATGAAAGAGTAATTATTTGAATATGATATGCTATAACAGTTGGATGGAACACGGGAACAGCTGTTGAGCACTGTCGTCCTGTTGAGGAAGTTGCATACTGTTTCACGTGCATCTGTACGTGTTAGTACCGTACGGAGTGTCACAAACATTTTCACTGACAATGTTACACCACGGATATATATTTTGTGTGCATTATGATACATAATCTCCGTAAAGTCAGTAAAATACCAAAGAACATTTTCCACAGATTTGTTTTTTATGTCATGCAGGTTCTGAGTTAAAATCATTTGATTTGTAAATTGCCAAGAGAGGCTAGATCAAATACAACATAGTTCGCGAAATGATGCCTGTTCCATGTGGGAGGGCTGACGAGTAACGCCTCCTAATTTTTAATTCTCTTTCAATACAGTTTGAGATACGACGCGTGTTTCTTAAGTAAGTGCCGTTTTGAAATTAGAAAAAGACGTGCTAAGATATCTCAATCATCTTATTTTGACATGAAATCCTGTACCTTAATCTACTTTTCTACATAATTTCCGTCAATATTGAGGCACTAGTCATAACGTTTTTGAATACCCTCCTCATAGAAGTCTTCCGCCTGACTTGTTAACCACTGCATCACACTGTTTTGACTTCGTCAGCGTCTTGAAGGCGCTGACCACCCAGGTGTTTCTTGAAGTGCAAGAACAGATGGTAGCCACTGGGCACAAGATCGGGGCTGTACGGAGGATGATGTAGAGTTCCCCATCGAAAAGGTTTGATGAGATCTTTGGTCTGATTCGCCACATGCGGACGGGCCCTTGCTCAACTTCCATGGACTGGTGCTTTGATTCTGGTGTGATGTAGGCCACCCATGTTTCATCGCCCGTAACAGTTTGGCTTAAGAAATCATCACCGTCGTTGTGGTACCGCTCAAGGAAAGTCAATGCACTGTCTAAACGTTTGGTTTTGTGCACATCCGTCAACATTTTCGGTACCCAACGTGCGCACAATTTTCGGTAATTCAAGTGCTCGGTCACAATGTCATACAAAACACTACGAGAAACATTAGGAAAGTCATCCCACAAGGAGGAAATCGTAAAGCGTCTGTTTTCTCTCACCTTATTGTCCACTTCCTGCACCAAACTTTCATCAACGACCGAAGGACACCCACTCCGTTGTTCATCACGCACACTTGTGCTGCTATCTTTAAATTCTCTCACCCACTTTCTTATCATTCCATCACTCATAATGTTTTCTCCGTAAGCTGCACAGATCTCACGATGAATAGCGATCGCTTTTAGGCCTTTAGCACTAAGAAATCTTATAACAACCCGTACTTCACAGTCGGTGGGACTCACGATTATCGGAGGCATCTTAAACGCTCAGTACACAAACAAGGAAGAATCAGACTGTAATGACGTCAGTGCTTTGATTAAGGCACAGGCTTTCATGTAAAAAAAAAATTATTGAGATATCTTAGAACGTCTTTTTCAATTTCAAAACGGTACTTACTTAAAAAAACACGTCTCGTATTACATGCCGTGAATGTTACTCAACCGACTTTTTCGCTTTTCTGATGCATCTCACAAACCGCTACCTCAACAAACTGTCGCGTGTAATTTGACTGTATGTAACATAATTATGTCAATGCGGAAAGGCTTTCAGGAAACTGAAATTAAAAATACGAACAGTTCTTCCACAAGTGGACCACCATCTTCTTCAGAGTGACAATGCCGAACCACACACGATCGCTGCGACATTTGCAACACTCCGACGCCTTGCTTTCACTGTCATCGATCATCGATCATACAGTCCCGACTGGGCCTCATCCGACTTTGATCTGTTTACAAAACTGAAAGAACACCTTAGAGGACTTCACTTTGGTAGTGATGAAGCGGTGCAAGCGGAGATGAAGTTGTGGCCAGGCAATAAAGTCAAGCTTTCTCCAGTGACGGTGTCAACAAACCGATCTCTCGTTGGGAGAAATGTGTTCGCCGCCAGAGTGATTTTGTTAAGAAATTTAAATGTAGACTTCAAGAATAAAGTTTGTTTTATTTAAAAAGCTTTAAGAGTTTTCACATAAAAATTCGGAGACATTACTTTTCAGCAGCCCTCGTATTACTTAGGGAATAACTTCACAGCATTTCTAACTGTTGTTCAGAATCACTTGCATACTGGATTCGTTTATTAGCGCAGAATAGTTAAATTTTGGAGTAAATTGATTTCGCTATCTGAGTTTTTGAGTCGGGTAGAAAATAAATGTGCCTCTGAAATATAACCCTCTTCGGGAACTGTAAAGGTCTGGTGCAACAAGAGGAAGCTGTGATAATAATAATAACTGAAATCCAGAACGAATCATTCACGCTGCAGCGGAGTATGTGCCGTTTTAGAAAAGTCCTGGTAAATTAAAACTGTTCACCGCAATGGGACTCTAACCCGGCAGCCTTGTCGTTCATGCACAACTCCCTTACAGAGCTGTATTTTTTTTCTTTTTAAATCTCGTTTCGTTCGATATTGTTCGTTGCATTTGTTCGGGGCGGACGTCCCATGACACCCGTTCATTTTCATCGATCACCCATTCACTCAGTTTTTTTTAATTGCAGACGGCAGTTAACCCTGTGACCGAACACGCTGAGCTACCGTGCAGGTAGAGCAATCCAGATACGATAGTGCCTTGCATACCGCGCGGGACTAGCATTCCTGAAAGAAAGGCACATATTTTTAAACTGTCAGGAAGTTTCGTGACAACACACAGTCCTCTACAGAAAGAAAGATTGATTTTGGAAACCATTACTACTCTGTTGCTAAGTCATTTTTCCGCCATTTCCTTTCTCCCAGGAGTGCTAGTCCAGCAAGATGATACGCAGGCGAACGAACCTCTGTGAAGATTGGAATCAGGGAGAATGGTACTGCCGCAGGCGAAGCTGTAAGTGTGTGCCTGGTTAGTTAAGAGGAGAAGGGTTTTATTCGTGAAAATCAAGTGTCCAGTTTTAATCTGCCCTGCAATATCGTAAGAATAATTATTATGCCTTTTCAGAATTAATGCCGATGATGCTCTATAAGCCTATATGTCACGTAAAAAAGTACGAAAAATTGGCGGAAAGACAATAAAATTATAAAGTGTAATATGTTGGTTCCATGTATATTCTAGAACTTTTGGTTTCAAAAGAATCTTAGGAACTAATGAACTACGCGGAACGTGGATTTCTTTAAATTTGGTACAGAATTCGTATTCTCCTCGGTATGGATTTCAAAAAGGCATGCGTTACGAAACCCCAAGAAACAAAAAATAATTTTCAATATTCCGGTTACTACACACAAGTTCAGAAGAAACATTCTGCAGTTCGCATTTAGGAAAAAACGAGAAATCCTGACTCAGACGGGAAAGGGCCACCTAGCCATTTCTATTCAACCTCAGCCTAAAGAAAATTGACGGGTTCTTTCTTTTAATGCAAAATCTTAAACGATCTCAGTATTAGGAAATAAAAATGATTAGGCTTACTCACACAGGCGATGCACATTCGTCAGCACCACGCAACACTTTCCGGAAGACTTGACGGGATTGGAAGAGGAAGAACGAAAATGAGATGGTACGATGGATTCAGCTACAATGTGGCGTAACCGAACTCGAGTCACGAATGGAAGGATGAGCGATAGTAGTAAGACCCCGTGGAGAAATTTTACAGAACGGACGCAACGCCTAAAGTAAATCCAAATATAACATTGTCGACAAGGCTGGGTTCATTTTGCCCGCTTGAGGAAAACATCGAACAGAGGCTCCGTCAACCATGCGTTTGGTTTGTTTAATTAATCCATATAAATGCTACTTCTTAAGCTCTGTCTCATGTGTGTTGTTCCCTAAAATCATGTGCATCTCACATTCCAACGTTGTTTTCGTCTTAGTGTATTGTGCGAGGACGGGTACTAACACTTCTAATGATGTTGCTAAATTCGTGCTGCTTGGACACCGTAACAACAAAAATGCACACTCTTGTAGTCCTGCATTTAGTTAAACGAAAGAACAAAGATATATTTCAAAGAGAATAAATAAAAATGTGGAAACATAGAGTTTCCTCGTGTTGTAGTTGCCTAAGCAACAATGCCATTGGATGTTAAAAGGACATCCAGACACTTGAAAATGTATAAACCAAATGCTACGCGGCAGCTAACGATTGTGGCGCGTAGATAATTGAAATCGGTTGTATTTTCTCTGAAATTCAATTTTTGTGGAATTGTGCGAAGGACACATTGAGTTTAAGAAACTGGACTTGCGTTTAGAAAATGTGAGAAAGCATTTCCACTGAACATTCATATTTACGTTTTCTGTTTCTTTAAATCACTTGTACATCACATTTACAACCGAACACATACTCCACAAGCCACCGTATGGTCTATGGTGGAGGGTATCGTGTACCACAGCTGTTCACTCCCTTTCCTGTTCCACTCGCAAGCTGAGTGACGAAGAAACGGCTCTCTCTAAGCCTCCGTACGAGCCCTAATATTTTTTAAGTTATCTTCGTGGTCCTTACGCGAAATATATGTTGGCGCCAGTAGAATCGAGCTGCAAATGCAGGTTCACCAAATTTTCTCCATAGTATTTCGGTAAAAGAACATCGTCTTCTCTCCAGGGATTCCCTCTCAGTAATACTCGCGCATTGATCGAACCTCCTTGTAACAACTCTAGCAGCACGCCTGCTGCTGGCTTTGATGTCTTTCTTTAATCCTTCCTATCAGAGATCCCAAACACTGGAGCAGTACTCAAGAATGGTCGCAATGGTGTTCTGTACGTGGTTTCCTTTATAGATGAGCTACACATTCCGAAAACTTACCCAATAAACCGGAGTCGACTATTCGTCTTCCCTTCTACCGTCCTTGTCTGCTCCTTCCTTTTCATATCACTTTGCAATATTATGCCTAGATATTTAATCGACGTGACTGTTTCAATCAGCACACCGCTAATACTACATTTTAACATTATGGATTGGGTTTCCTGTTCATCTGCATTAAATTGCATTTTTCTACACTTAGGGTAAGCTGCCATTCATCATACCAACTACAAATCCTGTCTATGCCATCCTGTATCCTTCTACAGTCAAGCAACGACGATTATTTCCCGTATACTGCAGCGTCGTCGGCAAACAGTTGCAGATCGCTGCTCACCCTATACATCAAATCATTTATGTATATAGAGAGCTGTCTTGTCACATTTCCCTCGGCCCTGCTCGTCTCTGATGAACTCTTGCCGTCGAGTGCACCCCACTCGGTCCCGTTACGTAAGAAGTCTACCAGTCATTCACATATCTGGAAACCTATTCCTTATGCTCGGATCTCCGTTAACAATGAATGTACGAATAATTCCTTCAATAACGCCACAGTGTGTTTCTACGCAATATGTGTGAAAGTAATATACTGGTCCCTGTCTAATTTGGAGTACCGAGTTTCAAATACCCTTCCATCCATGGAGAGTGGTGTTCTCCGTGGGTTTCGTACATAAAGTAAAACGAATGTCGTGGTGGTTGTAACTAGAAAACGGCCGAGTTCTTCGTTTCAATTCTTGACCAGTCCGCCCATGTTCTCTATCTCTATGATCTGTTGGTTGTGATGTGACATCGTTCTACCTTCGCTGGCTATTGACAGTAAGCTCTATTTACTTTCTGTTTGACTTAAGGTAGCGTGAGTCTGGCCGTGAGTCGTGCTCGGATAGTCAATTTGTAAGGCGACCGTTCGCGATAAGCGGGAAATCTGAGAGAACAGTCAGAAGAAAAGGCTGAATAAATAACGTACCCACCATATCCGTTGTCTAAAGAGTGACTTCGTGTGAAATATAATAAAACGTTCCAAAAATAGGGTCTCTTATCATGTAACAGCAAGAAGATGTTCTCTCTTAGATCTCCTCTCGATTCCGTATCACTGACACGTAAAAAATTTTTTCTCGTTTGCACATTAACATTAGTGGTGCACTTGACAGCACAAAACTTGTCGGCCAGCAATCGACACCATAGTTCAGGTCTTACACGACTCTGGCACGAACTAATGCTAAGTATAAGTTTTCCATTTACATCGTTAACAGGTGAAAGAGGAAATATTGCTTCATAAATCACACGAAACCTGTTCTGACGTGTTATGTACATACTCCAAGAACATTAAAATATATTTATGCAGATAGAACAAACTGCTATTTTCTGTAGCTGTAGTGCATACTAATGCATACTATATAACTAACTAGAAAACGTTCTGTCGGGGATCTTTGTCGCTGAATAGTCAGCGTTGAGACTTTCTTTGGGGAGGGTACGAAGCTAGGTTGATTTTTTTTCCGTTGCAGACGTATTCTTTTTGCTCGGCAATTGGGTATCTATGAGAAACAGCCCCCTTTAAATTCAGTTACTATTCCACAGTAGGAGCGAGAGTGTTTTGACTGTAAATCAACTATACATGAAATGTTTCCGCAGTTGCGATTATGGACAGCAATCAGCTGTGTAATGGAATGTTAACAAAGAAAATTTGTTTTTCCTTTTTTCTATCAGACCACGAGTGACGGCCAGACACAAACTTCCATGTGTCGTCAACCTTGTGTCTACAACCTGTAATATACATCCATTATGTAATCAATACGATATTGTAGTGCCTATGTTGTTCAGAATTACGATGCAGTGTTCCTTCGGACATGCACGCATGTCCGAAGTAACAGGACGCAAACTTTTAGACACATGGTTGAAGACATTTAGAAGTTTGGATCTGGCCGGGACTCGTGCTCCGATAGCCGACTTGTAAGGCCACCGCTCGTGATAAGCGGGAAATCCGGGTTCGAGTCCCGCTCAGGCACAAAGTTTCATTGTTGTCATTCCATTCTACAGCTGATGGTTGTCCATCATCTATTCGCAACTGCGAATAGATTTCATGTATGTTTGATTTACAAATAAAATGGCTCTGAGCACTATGGGACTTAACTGCTGTGGTCATCAGTCCCCTAGAACTTAAAACTACTTAAACCTAACTAATCTAAGGACATCACAGACATCCATGCCCGAGGCAGGATTCGAACCTGCGACCGCAGTGGCCGCGCGGTTCCAGACTGTAGCGCCTAGAACCGCTCGGCCACTCCGGCCGGCGTTTGATTTACAGTCAAAACACTCTAAACACTCTCACTTCTACTGTGAGATACTGACTGAATGAAAAAGGGGCTGTGTTTCATAGACACTCAGTCTTCGAGCAAAAAGAATGTGTCATGAGAGGTATACGTCTCTTTCCGTACCCTGGTTCTGGGTAGTAGTGTACGACACTAGGGCCGGCATTGCAAATAGTATCTACCTGCCAGCTTCCATTGGCCATAGGCTTTTCACTTTTAATTATGAAAAAGGGAGAGAGACATGTATCTTCTAAGTGCCCCAGCTGTTTCAAAATGGTGGTTAATTGCAGCTTACTGTATTTATAACCGTTTTGGTATTGTTTGCTTCACTCTGACTGATTGTCAGTGTTATCTTTTTAATTATAACACGTGTTCGTAGGGTTCTTCCATTTAATGTGAAAAAATAACAGTGCAGTCCAAACTATTTTACTGACTATATTTTTGTAGCTGCATGTTTTGTTTTAACAGATACGAGTTTTGCATCATATTCACATTTTTACAGACAACGAAGAACTTTATTTCCTGGTGGGAAGGAGCAACAACGATGAGTTCATCCTCACATCTCAATGTTTCTTCATTACATTTAGATAATACACGACCTTTCTTCGTAGCATTTAATTTTTATTTCGTCAGGAAACTGTTTTCGTCTTCTCTCAATAACTGCAAAGGACTTTGCCATTGACTTGTGTGGGAAACTTGTTGGCGATTGAAAAATTAATGTGCTGTTTTTCATAGTGGCGACAGACTATGAAGCAAAATAAATACTTTATATTATAGGTAATTAAGCAAATGACAGATGGAACTGCATAGAATACGCTTTTTGTCAAGGATGACTCCGGCCCCTAGGATGCCCAAGATATCATCGCTACAAGGCTTCTTTTGTGTTAAATAATTCCTGATCGCTTAAAAATGGTCTAGCTGCGCAAAGTGGTCGGTATTCAAAATCTACTATGCAACTGGAGCTGTCATTTACTTAAATTGTTAACAAAAGTTGCGTGTATACTGCGTCCAAATTGAAGAACATACTGAAAAAAATATCAAATTTCTGTATTGCGACACAATATCAATTTCACGGGGACGAAATGTGTGCATTCCCTTTCTTCATGTACTTCTGCCTGATATCATTCGCGTCGTTGTCATTCTGACCATATGAGGAAAAATTCTGCTAAATGTGTGAAACATCTTGACTCAATGCAGCTTTTATAGTTGAAATTCTTAAGAAAATATGCAGCATGTGGCGTGGATCCTACATCTCATTTTCAAAAAATGATTTTGAAATAAACAAGTCCGGAAGAAGCAATTCAAGTTCGTTTATCTGGAGCTTAAACTATTTTGATCTTACATAACAGTTTAACAGTGGGGTTTCTGCGTCGATCTATCGTTAAAAACTGTCGCTAGACTTCAGGTTTCGCATTCGGGAGAAGCAGGTTTCAAATCGCCTTCAGCTCTCGAGCCAGATTTATATTTTTCGTGAATGACGCAAATACATGTATGTTCAGAAAAAAACAAATTCAGTCACCTCGGTAAACCGAATCCTGTTCCTAGTAGGCAAAGGGGCCACCATGGGCCCTGATAACATGTTCCATGCATGATGACATCGATGCGTAAAAGGCGTGAATGGCGTTCTGTGGTCTGGGCGGTGCGACCTGACCCATCTCGTCGTGTTGTACGACCTTCCGTGAACAATTCTGCACACACCTGAAACACACCGTCCCACACGAGCAGCAATTTATAGAATGGATGCATCACATTCTCTCATGCTAATAATGCGCCCTGATTCAAACTGCCTACGGGTCGCGCATATGTCTGCAAGGCCTCCTGCATGTCTGCTCAAGTCACACTGATCCATTACCTTCGTTTTAAAGCGACAACGAGAGCCGCAGGCACATTTGACCTGTAGGTGGTGTTCCGCCGCGATATCGATATTGTCCCTGAACCCGCGGTCCGACATGATTCAAATGTTAATCATTTCTGCAGAACATACTAATGTACATGTCACGTGAATATGAACGTCTTATATCTGGTCGTTCATGGTGTTCCGTTTTTACTGAAAATGAGTACGGAAATGAAGTCCCATGCTTCTTGACAGAGTGTAGGGGAACGAGACCCGCACCGCCGTACTAGGCAACGTCCTAATGGGGGTGGTTTGCCGTTGACTTCCTCCGACCGTAATAGGGATGAATGATGATGATGAAGGCGACACCACGACACCCACTCATCTCGATGAAGGTGGAAGTCCCTGACCCCTCGAGACCATGAGCGGCGGGCGAAAATGAGTATAGTTCCCTGAAAATAAATCAGTCCAAGTTTGGCCTCTATCTCTGATGAGAGTATAATCGACTAAACATTGAATCATATTCTTAAATTGCGAAGGTGAAATGTCGTGTAACAAAACAGGAGGAGAGAGCTCTGTATGGGTATCGTTATTGTACGTCGCAAGAAACTGGAAGGTAGAAAATGTGCGTAGAGTGGGATTTTTATCCTAAACTCAGCAAACTTCCACAGACAGTGCGTACATAATCAATTTCATTTAATTTCTTGTGTAGCATTGAGGTTCTGTAGCTCGAAGCTACAGAATCGAACAAGATAAGGAAATCTATCGTTAGTACGAACAACGGTTCAAAATGGTTCAAATGGCTCTGAGCGCTATGAGACATAACATCTGAGGAGGTCATCAGTCCCCTAGAACTTAGAACTACTTAAAGCCAACTAACCTAAGGACATCACACACATCCATGCCCGAGGCAGGATTTGAACCTGCGACCGTAGCGGTCGCGCGGCTCGAGACTGTAGCGCCTAGATGTTCATACTTGGCTTCTAATGTTAAATACTTCTGAGAAAAATTCAATTAAACACGGCTTCCAATTGCATTGCAGCACGTCAGCTCCAAACAGTAGTATGTGACACAGAGACTCACACGACAACTGAGGTTGAAGGAGCCTTGGTTCACGTGGATTATTTTGCTCTTGGGCCTCCAGAAACAAAATGGGAGACTTATGCAGCAAAATTTCTTGCTAACCCTATCTAACAACAAGTGCAAAGTAGAAAGAATGGAGCTAAATGTCGATAATTCAAGTGTATGTATTCGTTAAATAGCTCACAGCTTCTCGCTAAACAAAATACGACCTCGCTAAGAAACTTACAAAGCGAAACACAGCCGTGTACTGACGTGCATTGTGCCTGAAAGAAATATAATGAAAATAGTACGCATTATGGCATATGGAAACATAAAAAGTCCCTATAATAATTGTAGTGAACAGCAGTTGTCATCTGTGTACGGAATGGCATTCGTGCACATTATGCGTACCTTAAGGCCCACCGTTTATATAGGCGTGCCAGAAATTTTGAACAAGAAATTAATATTTTTCAATCTAGAGCATGTAATGGTACTTGAATTACGCAACCATTACGGCACCTCACCTGACCTCTCGATACCAGCAATATTCTACTGTATTTCTGTAAAGTAGTTGACATATTTCTGAGACAACATTCAGATTTGATTTCATTTGTGATACGTCGATATGTTTATATTGCAATGATATTATTCTTATGTGTATTCTTTCTTTTGTCACTATGATCTTTGACGTAACTCTGATTTTTGGGCGCGTAAGCGATAGTTAGTTGTTGAGTTGTTAGAGAGTCGGACCTTGAGAAAGTCAAGTGTTGGACGTCATGTTGGAAAGACGCATAACGTAGTCCACTTATAAAATGTGAACTTTAACAGTGACTGTGAGAGAGATGTTTTCAAGTATGTTTTGTATTGTGAAGTGATGTTTTTTGTGTCACGTGATAAAGCAATTAAAAGGAAGTGTAACTTAATTTCGGAGTACTGATTATTTTTTTTTACATCACCATTGTCCAGTAAAAGTGTAAGCTTCATGAATGGTTTGTGAAGCCCATCTACAAAACTTTTGAATATAGCAGAATAAAGCCTAGGCCTCTTTGCATCCGAGCTTGGAATCATATCCACCTAGATTTTCAACGATTGAGCCATGATTTTACGACGAGACCAGCGTGGGAAACACAAAAAGATGAGTGCCTAGTTCTTTCATTATTACATGAAATGACTATTAACTGTACTCTAATGACACCTGCCACATAATATGACTGTTGTTGCCCGATAATGCAGTATTTAGCAGCGTGAGCAACACCACAATCGTTATTAAAATTTTGACCTTTGTTGTGGTAGGGTTGTTAGAAGCACCAATTCGCGAATAATTAACTGTGATTTTAATTGGTACAAAATATGACGAGTGTGCATTGATGCGTTAATATAGTCAAATAGTCTAAGTACACTGTATTAATATACCCTGTTACTATGTGGAGTGCGCTCTGCATACAGGCCAGCACAGTGACCAGCTTGACGAACACAAGTTCAGTAACTCACGTATCAAATTCTGATTTCATGTTAGCTAGTGTGGCTTTTATCCACTTCTGCCCCTCTCTTGCCAGGCGGTGTATCCTCTGTTGTCGACAACAACGTAGATAAAAATGGTCAGCTGTATTCCAAGGACACGATGGCTTAATGTTGAATTTCCGCTGAAAATCTCAGATTGGACGTTCGTGTTCCAAATACGCTGTGTGAAAACGGAGATGAGAGAACTACGCTGGCCAATGGTCTTGAAGATCCATGCTGTCGGTACCAATGACTAAATTCGCTGGTGATCCAGAGTCGCAACGATCATATGAAATTGTGAGAATAGTTGCCTACGATGACGTGATTATCATCGCATTCAGTTATATTCGTTTGAAGAGGCCATTGAACGTACTGGATGGAATAAGCGCAGAGGAATACTTTAACAGTGCTGGTTAATGACTCTGAAAAAAGACCAGAGGATATCAGGATGCCACACCGCCCACTCTTAAGACCGTACTTCGTGGTGATAAAGTAACGGGGACTCCATTCTGCGGGTCAAAAGGTCAGATAAACCAAAAGAAACAGGAAGACAGAAGCGCGTCGTGGCAAGCGATTCGTGATGATTGCGCCCCTCTCAATGGAGAATGGAGTGAACTTTCGAGCTGCAGGCCATTTAAATGATGACAATAACAACTCAGAAACTCCGTATTCACTGCATTTTCCTCTGTAATTTCTTATCAAACCTACAGAAGAGTTGTCATTAAATTTGTCTCGTACAGATCTGTTATTATTATGAAAAATACCATAGTTGCATTCAAAAAGTTGACATCTGTATCTTGGTAATTAATGGATTTGCGAAAACGTTTTGGTCTTTATTTTAGTAGCACCTGGCCAGTATTCATCCAGATAAAAAATTACAAGCATCTTCGAGGAGTCAAAAGTAGTTTTAGGCGAAAAACTTGGGCTCCTCACACTGAATGTATCATGGACAGTTACACTTCTCCAGCACATTGTAAGCACTCTGACGTAATGGTCTGTCTTCATATCATTTGAAGTCTTCATATCAGTCTTATACATGTTTCGATGGTGAACATGTTTGTGGTCTATTTTCTAGACGGCAGCGCGGAACTGTATCATAGACTTAGCTAAAATCGAGATACATGGCGTTACATTGCGTCCACAGTATACCTTCGAAACCCCGAGTACGAAAAGAGCAAACCGAGTTTCACACGATCGGTGCGCTAGTAGAAGTCGTGTTGGTTTCTATTGAGGAGTTATCTGATCTCCAAAATTTTCCTAATACACGGACTCAGAGCGTGTTGCCCAATATGAGGTAAACATTCGTCAGGGACACAGATTCGTTTGCAACTACATCGATATTACGTAAGCCACTTGAAGGTTAGCGGCGGAAGGTAATTCAGGTAAAACTAATTCCCCCTTTCTCGTTCCACTCGCGAACGGCACTTGCGAAGATTCAAATGGTTCAAAATGGCTCTGAGCACTATGGGACTTAACTTCTGTGGTCCTCAGTCCCCTAGAACTTAGAGCTGCTTAAACCTAACTAACCTAAGGACTCCACACACATCCATGACAGAGGCAGGATTCGAACCTGCGACCGTAGCGGTCGCGCGGTTCCAGACTGTAGCGCCTAGAACCGATCGGCCACCCCGGCCGGCACTTGCGAAGAATGGTTGTCGGTAAACCTCTGTCTTAGCCGGAATTTCTCGAATTTTCTCGTTGTGGCCATTTCATGAGACGCATCTTGAAGGAAGTAATATGTTATCAGACTCTTCGCGGACTGTACTGTCTCGGAATCCCAATAGCAAATCACTCCATGATACACAACGCCTCTGTTGCTGTTTCTGCCACTGGAGTCTTTTGAGCATCTCTGTAACGCTTTCGCAATGAGTAAACGATCCTGTTACGAAACGCACCGCCATTTGTTGTATCTTCCCTGTCTTTTCTATTAGTCCAACCTGGCAAGAGTCCTAGTGTGGTGAGAAATACCCAAGAATCGGTCGAACTACTTCTTTGTAAGCCACTTCTTCCATGGGTGAGTTACATTTCCCCAATATTCATCCTATGAATCGCAGCCTATCATCTGATTTTCCTACTACACTACTGGCCATTAAAATTGCTACTCCACAAAGATGACGTGCTACAGACGCGAAATTTAACCGACAGGAAGAAGATGCTACGATATGCAATTGATTAGCTTTTCAGAGCATTCACACAAGGTTGGCGCCGGTGGCGACACCTACAACGTGCTGACATGAGGAAAGTTTCCAACCGATTTCTCATACACAAATAGCAGTTGACCGGCGTTGCCTGGTGAAACGTTGTTGTGATGCCTCGTGTAAGGAGGAGAAATGCGTACCATCACGCTTCCGACTTTGATAAAGGTCGTATTGTAGCCTATCGCTATTGCGGTTTATCATATCGCGACATTGCTGCTCGCGTTGGTCGAGATCCAGTGACTGTTAGCAGAATATCGAATCGGTGGGTTCAGGAGAGTAATACGGAACGCCGTGCTGGATCCCAACGGCCTCGTATCACTAGCAGTCGAGATGACAGGCAGCTTATCCGCATGGCTGTAACGGATCGTTCAGCCACGTCTCCATACCTGAGTCAACAGATGGGGACGTTTGCAAGACAACAACCATCTGCACGAACAGTTCGACGACGTTTGCAGCAGCATGGACTATCAGCTCGGAGACCATGGTTGCGGTTACCCTTGACGCTACATCACAGACAGGAGCGCCTGCGATGGTTTACTCAACGAATGGCAATATGTCATTTTTTCGGATGAATCCATGTTCTGTTTACAGCATCTTGATGGTCGCATCCGTGTTTCGCGGTGGACGCACATTGGAAGCGTGTTTTCTTCATCACCATACTCGCGTATCACCCTGCGTGATGTTATGGGGTGCCATTGATTACCCGTCTCGGTCACCTCTTGTTCGCATTGACGGCACTTTGAACAGTGGACGTTTCAGTTCAGATGTTTTACGACCCGTGGCTCTACCCTTCACTGGATCTCTGCGAAACCCTACATTTCAGCAGGATAATGCACGACCGCATGTTGCAGGTCCTGTACGGGCCTTTCTGGATACAGAAAATGAAGGACTGCTGCCGTGGCCAGCACATTCTCCAGATCTCTCACCAATTGAAAACGTCTGGCCAATGGTGGCTGAGCAACTGGCTCGTCACAATACGCCAGTCACTACTCTTGATGAACTGTGGTATCGTGTTGAAGCTGAATGGGCAGTTGTACCTGTACACGCCATCCAAGCTCTGCTTGACTCAATGCCCAGGCGTATCAAGGTCGTCATTACGGCCAGAGGTGGTTGTTCTGGATGCTGATTTCTCAGGATCTATGCACCCAAATTGCGTGAAAATGTAATCATATGTCAGTTGTAGTATAATATATTTGTCCAATGAATACCCATTTATCATCTGCATTTCTTTTTTGTGTAGCAATTTTAATGGCCAGCAGTGTATTTGTTTTATGTGGTCATTCCAATTAAAGTCGCTCCGAGTGGTTGTTCCTAGATATTTTACCGTCGATGCTGTTTCCAGCAATTTGTCCTCAATGTTGTACTTAATAAAGCTTTGATTACCAGCATCTGAAGCTGACTGCAGAACGATTCTACTGTCTCCAACATAAATTGCGCTTAAGGACTACGAACATAACATACGAGAAATTGAGGCTCATGCGGATGGGTGTAGATAGTCTGTTTCCCCTCGTTCTATTTTCGAGTGGAACTGGAAACGAAATGACTAGTAGTGGTGTAGTGTACCCTACGTCTCGCACTGTATGGTGGATTGCGGAATGTGTATGTAGATGTACTTGTACAGTAGTGGGTTTCTAACCTATGTTTGTGCAGTATATTAGATTTATTTACGTCCAGGGTCAACTGCCAGTCCCTGTGTTTTTCATTAATCCTCCGCAGGACCTTTTACAAATCGCTACAGTCTCTGGCGCTGCTATCTTCATATAGAGAACTGCATCACCTTCGAATATCCTTGTACAGTTTCCGACATTTTCCGCCAGATTATTTATCTATATTACAAACAGTAATGGTCCTATCACACTTCCTTGGAGTACTCCTGAAATTACCTTTCAATCCGTCGAATTTGTTTCGTTTAGAGCGTTGTTCTGTCTGCAAGAGAATTCTGAATCCAGACACAAATCTGGTCCTATACTCAGTAAGGGCGTATTTTTTCCACTAAACGGCAGTACTGGTGGTGTCAGATCCGTAGCTGTAGTCAAGGGACACGGTATCGAACTGAGCGCCATGTCTACAGCGCTGTGGATCTCATGGAAAAACAGAGCGAACTGAGTTTCTCAAGATCTCTGTTTGCGGAATCCATGCTGATTTGTATAGAAGGGAATTCCTTACTCTAACAACGTCATAATACATTAGCATAAAACATATTTCATGATTCTATAACAGGCTAGCGTCAATGATATAAGGCTATAATTATATGCATCTGTCCTACGACCCTTCTTGAAAACGGGAATGACTTGCTGATTTTTCCTGTCGCTAGGTACCCTTCGTTGCTCCTGCAACCCACAGTAAACTACTGCTAGTGGGGAAACAAGTTCTTTCGCATAATCTCTGTAGAATCTTGCAGGTTTCTCACTTTCTCCTGATGTCTTTCACCTATAAAGCGATTGTAGTTGTTTTTCTATTCAGCGATCAGTTATCTCAATATCTGCCATCTCGCATCTCGGAGTTAGTACGATGGTGGAAGGGAAGGACCGTATTACGATCATCCGCAATGGAACAGTTCCGGAAGACTGATAGTATTTACGTATTAGTTCTCTAATTTCTCGAGTTTTCTCGTTGTTCTTATTTCGTGAGACGTATGTGGAAGGAAGTAATATGTTGTCCGACTCTTTGCGAACCATACTTTCTACATCTACATCTACATCCATACTCCGCAAGCCACCTGACGGCGGAGGGTACCTATCGGTTCTCCTTTCTATTCAAGTCTCGTATTGCTCATGGAAAGAAAGATAGTCGGTATGCCTCGGTGTGGGCTCTAATCTCTCTGATTTTATCCTCATGGTCTCTTCGCGAGATATACGTAGGAGGGAGCAATATACTGCTTGACTCCTCGGTGAAGGTATGTTTTCGAAACCGAGCGTCTCTCCTGCAGAGTCTTCCACTGGAGTCTATCATCTCCGTAACGCTTTCGCGATTACTAAATGATCCTGTAACGAAGCGCGCTGCTCTCCGTTGGATCTTCTCTATCTCTTCTATCAACCCTGTCTGGTACGGAGCCCACACTGGTGAGCAGTCTTCAAGTAGTGGGCGAACAAGTGTACTGTAACCCAGTTCCTTTGTTTCTAATTGCATTTCCTTAGGATTCTTCCGATGAATCTCTGTCTGGCATCTGCTTTACCGACGATCAACTGTATATGATCATTCCATTTTAAATCACTCCTAATGCGTACTCCCAGATAATTTATGGAATTAACTGCTTCCAGTTGCTGACCTGCTATATTGTAGCTAAATGATAAGGGGTTTTTCTTTCCGTGTATTCGTAGCACATTACACTTGTCTACATTCTTGAAATTTCAATAGTAAACCCCTCCGTTTAGGTGCCAGATTGATCACTGAGTGATCGAACAGATTATTTCGATCCGCTTACTGATTTTACGTGAGAGTGCGACCACTTTGGGTTTTTAGTCAGGTTGGTTGATAAAATTTTACTTTCAAAGCCGATGAACGCTTCTTTCATTGCTCTCAGTACGCTTATTTTCCGTTAGTTCAGCGTTGGTTTGTCAGTTAGGTTTTGACTGCACTTGAAAACATACTTGTCTAAGGCATAGTGAACGATGCTTTTGAACTTTTCCGTATGTGCTCCACATCTTCGTCCTCTGCACTGAATATTTTATGTTGACTGATTACTAAGCCAAAGTATTTCGTACCGTGCTTACCTTTCCTTGTAATATTTAAAAGTTACAAACAAAAACTGTCTCGATCGTAGACAATGGTGACCGGTTTCAGTCGATTTACAGGACATCTTCAGACTATTCGCTGAAACGGAAGAACATTTGGAGATTTAGACGAACATCTAATGACAAGAGTTAAAAGTTAAAACATATAAACGTAAGAAAAATTAAAAGAAAGAGTAAATGTATCCAGTGGTGGCAGCTGGATGTGGTGAACGTCTGTTGAGAGACGAACGTCAGCTGCTGGATATCGTGGAAACGCTGTGAGTTAAGCACGGGCTCCGGAATAACAGCCAGCACCGTGTTGATATGGAGTGGTAGACACGAAGAATCGTCAATAGTGGTGTATAGAACATGTTACATCGCCGACAAGGCAACGTAAAATGTGGTTGTAGTGACAACAATGCTGCGTCGAGATTTTCAATGACGACCAGTAAACCGTAGCTGGGCCTCATGAACAAATGAGCGTTGATGATAGTTGCTCAGTGGTAATGTTCACACAACAACAGACGCTAAACTTATAAACAATAAAATATAAAAGAAACCACAATTATAGTCATCAACATAGCAAACATTTGTTGTTAGAAAATGGTGTGGCATTTTAATAAAGCCTTTTTCACGGTGGCTTGTGTGACCCTACATAGTCAGAGGTAAAACTGCAGTAGTCTGGCTGCAGAGACATCAAGGTCAGCAGACAAAGAATGTAAAAAATAATATTGATGCTAATGCTACTAAATGGAACATCGTGGATGATTTAATTGGAGGGGTATAATATGTTACATGAAAGATGATAAATGATTGACAGAAATGCCAGAAGAGAAGTATGTAACTTACACGGTTTAAAAAAGGGGATACGTCAGAGGTTAAAACAGGACACGAAAGCGAAATTAAATTCTAGGAGCCCTGAAATATGTCATACACGGTATCGTCGCAGAATCGTTTGAGCTTTTGGTTTAGACTTTCCATTCTGTTCCAAACAAGAGGAACGAAAACAAATCTGGGTACAATGCTACAGGTAGTGAGCTTTGACTGCACGCTATGTGCCAACTATCTTCACCAAATCAGCCAACCTCCTAAAGGAACAGAGGATGGCCTCAGAACTCAAGCAGCAGGCGTCATTTCTGCCGACATGGGCCACGATTTGCAGCCTATTGCACTCAGTTGCCGGTAGAGACTCTCCCACGTCTCAGATGAGATCCCCTTCCGTCAAACATATCGAGTACACACTGACGTTTTATTCTGATGTGCTTGCTATTTTCCTGAGGAGCTCCATATCCCGCATGACACTGGAGCACCCAGTGACTAGTATACCCGCCCTCTGCAGGAGATTCAGCCACTGGACCTACAGAAGAGACAGCCCGCACTGGCTCAAAAACATTATAAACGTTGGGTAGCACCTCGTACCTGTTGCTAAGACCTAGGAAGTCAGCCGTGCGACCTGCTCGTACTTTCGCCTTTCGCTCAGGCGCACTGGAACACACTGTCCGCCACTCACTCTCAAGTGAAGACTGACCGGTCAGATGTTGCGTATAGGAAGACGCAGCGACAACCAGGTCACCAGGGGATTCAAAGTGAACCAAAGTTGCAGAGATCGTCACTAGTGCCCCAATGTCGCTGCAGCTTTGAGCAGCAGCCGGAAGCCTGTCGACCGTAGCCAAGGCAGCTTCCAGCTGATTACCGTCAGAGGCCAGTTCTTGTATCCACACACAACAAGCACAGTTCCTATACTATGGTACTGTGTACAAAAACTGTCTAAAATCAAAAAAATACAAAAAAGCAGTCAGGACTAATTGAGGAGAACGTACAGACCGCCATAGAAGAGATAATTACCTGATTGTGGCGTTTCGGAGGTTGGGATGAACACAAAATATAAAGGAAAACTACACTCCTGGAAATTGAAATAAGAAAACCGTGAATTCATTGTCCCAGGAAGGGGAAACTTTAGTGACACATTCCTGGGGTCAGATACATCACATGATCACACTGACAGAACCACAGGCACATAGACACAGGCAACAGAGCATGCACAATGTCGGCACTAGTACAGTGTATATCCACCTTTCGCAGCAATGCAGGCTGCTATTCTCCCATGGAGACGATCGTAGAGATGCTGGATGTAGTCCTGTGGAACGGCTTGCCATGCCATTTCCACCTGGCGCCTCAGTTGGACCAGCGTTCGTGCTGGACGTGCAGACCGCGTGAGACGACGCTTCATCCAGTCCAAAACATGGTCAATGGGGGACAGATCCGGAGATCTTGCTGGCCAGGGTAGTTGACTTACACCTTCTAGAGCACGTTGGGTGGCACGGGATACATGCGGACGTGCATTGTCCTGTTGGAACAGCAAGTTCCCTTGCCGGTCTAGGAATGGTAGAACGATGGGTTCGATGACGGTTTGGATGTACCGTGCACTATTCAGTGTCCCCTCGACGATCACCAGTGGTGTACGGCCAGTGTAGGAGATCGCTCCCCACACCATGATGCCGGGTGTTGGCCCTGTGTGCCTCGGTCGTATTCAGTCCTGATTGTGGCGCTCACCTGCACGGCGCCAAACACGCATACGACCATCATTGGCACCAAGGCAGAAGCGACTTTCATCGCTGAAGCCGACACGTCTCCATTCGTCCCTCCATTCACGCCTGTCGCGACACCACTGGAGGCGGGCTGCACGATGTTGGGGTGTGAGCGGAAGACGGCCTAACGGTGTGCGGGACCGTAGCCCAGCTTCATGGAGACGGTTGCGAATGGTCCTCGCCGATAACCCAGGAGCAACAGTGTCCCTAATTTGCTGGGAAGTGGCGGTGCGGTCCCCTACGGCACTGCGTAGGATCCTACGGTCTTGGCGTGCATCCGTGCGTCGCTGCGGTCCGGTCCCAGGTCGACGGGCACGTGCACCTTCCGCCGACCACTGGCGACAACATCGATGTACTGTGGAGACCTCACGCCCCACGTGTTGAGCAATTCGGCGGTACGTCCACCCGGCCTCCCGCATGCCCACTATATGCCCTCGCTCAAAGTCCGTCAACTGCACATACGGTTCACGTCCACGCTGTCGCGGCATGCTACCAGTGTTAAAGACTGCGATGGAGCTCCGTATGCCACGGCAAACTGGCTGACACTGACGGCGGCGGTGCACAAATGCTGCGCAGTTAGCGCCATTCGACGGCCAACACCGCGGTTCCTGGTGTGTCCGCTGTGCCGTGCGTGTGATCATTGCTTGTACAGCCCTCTCGCAGTGTCCGGAGCAAGTATGGTGGGTCTGACACACCGGTGTCAATGTGTTCTTTTTTCCATTTCCAGGAGTGTATAAACAAACACTAAAATCTGATCTGCAGAGTTCACACTAAACAGTAAGATTTCAGGATTCGCAAGTTCTTAAAATAGAAATAAATTTCACTACTGCAAACAGATGTATCAACAAACTTCTTTGCAGATTAAAACTGTGTGCCGGACCGAGACTCGAACTCGGGAACTTTGCCTTTCGCGGGCAAGTGCTCTACCAGCTGAGCTACCCAAGCACGACTCACGCCCCGTCCTCACAGCTTTACTTCTGCCAGTACCTCGTCTCCTACCTTCCAAACGGGGCGGGGCGTGAGTCGTGCTTGGGTAGCTCAGTTGGTAGAGCACTTGCCCGCGAAAGGCAAAGGTCCCGAGTTCGAGTCTCGGTCCGGCACACAGTTTTAATCTGCCAGGAAGTTTCATATCAGCGCACACTCCGCTGCAGAGTGAAAATCTCATTCTGGAGATGTATCAACAGTTACTCTCCACGTGAAAGTCAGCACACATAAAAGCTACTTCATGAAATAAATGCGCAAGATCCTAATGTAATTAAATACTAGACAATTAGATAAAAACACAGGTAAAATTCTCTTCTTGTCAGAAGCTCGTAAAAAATTTTAAAAAATGTCGAACTAAACTGAACGCTGTGAATTAACGCAAACTACTGGCGCTGCCGCTGCTGGAGACTCCTCCCGCCTAGGCGACTGACCCTAGGTTATATGCATCTGTATCTTTCCTCTGACCCACTGAAAAGACTGCTGCGTTTTCCGGTTGTATAGGTTACTCTGCTACTCGAGTATTTGCTTCCTTAATGTAACGCCCGTCTGAGCCATTCCGCAGAATCCTGCAATCACCACCTGATGGAGTGGGTACAAAATACTGCAAAAAAGTTAATGAAGCCTCTGGTTTTGCCATTCCACTTTGCTCCAAACCAGGAGAGAACAGTCGATGCTGAGGACGGTGGTACAAGTCGCAAGCTGTGATTCAGCCTTATGTGCGACGCTATCTTCACCATTTCAGCAATTTGTCGAAGGAGCCTAGGATGACCTCAGAACTCAGGCTAGATGCGTTAGTGTTGCTGTCATATCCTACGACTTACAGCTAGATTCTCCAGGTTCGCTTGACGACCGCCAGTTGAGCCTCCTTCACATCTTGGACGATACCTCAATAGACATACCAAGTCTGTACTGGTCAACTTTTCCGACCTGGCTGTTTGATGGTCTCCAAGACACACTTTAAACTGGAGCTCCTTCTGACTACTGAATCCTCTCTGTGTGAAATTCTTGACTTCGTTGCACAATCGGCCCTAACCCCAGTAGATGAAGTGAGTCGTACTACCACCACAGATAAAAACATCAGACTTGTTTTTAAGTCTGCCTCTACATCCGGGGTCGCCAAGGCAAACCTGTGTGCAGTGACGCTATACTACGAAGTATCCAGTTCGAATTCTTATGATGGAAGTAATTACCACCAGGAGCATTTGGCCGCTAAGAAGAGGAGAACTGATGACGTTAAGTTCCTGATCACTAGACTTGGGTCCAATGATGTGGATTAAATTCCAAACCCCTTTGCAGTGTCACATGGAGTGTGTGCATATGACGCTGCTGATGGTCGTCCGTCCGTCGGATGTGGATTTTAAGTTCGGCAGCTCACTTGATCCTATTTGAGAAGAGTTGCCTTAGTGCCAACACTGGGCTCCACTCTCTCCCTTCTCTCATTACCATACAATATGAACATGACACCACGGTGTACACACATCCAATAGATTCACTTACGCTTAGGACACAAGTCTTAACACACCGCGAGAAAAAGATTCATTGCGTGTGGAGGAAGAAGTTCTTCTGCGATTGTGTGGCTGAACCTGCTCCTCCCAGTCTTCAATGCAACACTGCCGTATCCCTTTTTCTTTCATTACCTGTTTTTGCGTCATACCTGTAGATAAGGCATACAACACCCAACAGCCGTGCAGCTAATTCCCACAATCGCTTTCTGTTCAGAATACCACCACGTCACTACCCACCACTCATTTTCTGAAGAAGACGAAACTTGAGTGTCTAGCGTATTGGAAGGCTCGGTGGAGTTACGGATCCCACGCGACAGTAGAAACCCCCGCGGTGCACAGTAGTTGCTGCAGAATCGAGAGCCGAGGCAGCACAGGATAGCAGCCTGAAGCCTGTCGAACGTGCCCAACACAGCTTCTTGCTGTTTGCAGCCCAATTCTCTCCACCTACAAGCAGTTAACACCATCCCTTTTCATATTACACATTCAGTTTAGGAACCTGAATAAATGTAATGAGCCGGCCGCGGTGGTCTAGCGGTTCTAGGCTCGCAGTCCGGAACCGCGCGACTGCTACGGTCGCAGGATCGAATCCTGCCTCGGGCATGGATGGGTGTGATGTCCTTAGGTTAGTTAGGTTTAAGTAGTTCTAAGTTCTAGGGCACTGATGACCACAGTAGTTAAGTCCCATAGTGCTCAGAGCCATTTGAGCCAAATGTAATGACCTAACGACACGAAACTAAATGGGTAGACCAAACGCTTTGCGGAAACCGGTCTCTATTTCTACTGTAGTAGGGGCTACTATACTTTATTACGGTAAAAGCTGAGCCACTAGTTACTGTGTTGGGTAGACGTAATTACTAAATTCACGACGGAACAGTTGCTGAGTTTGCTGAAGGCAGTGGGGCTGCCGTCAAAACCACTAGGTCTGTAACAAATGTCGTGTAGGAATAAGTTAAGTGAAGCTAGGATGCTGCCAGTTGGTGTCAGGGTGTTCTCAGCAACTGAAATAATATAATGAAGTAACAACCAAACAGTTGAATATAAGAAATTTATTATTTGATTATATAATACTGTAGTTGATGAAGATAGATAAAATACTAAACTGAAATAATACAACAGCTTGTCAAAAAATTCACAGTCACGGCGACAAACCAAAGTTGATGTAATCAACGAAAAAAGGTGCGATAGTAATAAAAGCAATTGCAAGGCAAACGAAGAATCGCTATCGATAAACAATTTAGGTGCATTCCTACATGCTTAGTGCACACATACCATCAGATCAATAGACCAGCTGTGTATGGCTTGGTATACTGCCATCATTAAAGAGCATTATAGGCTAGAGCAGTGGTTTTCAGATTTTCGGGTGCACAAGTCTCTTGAGTCGAACATTAACATCCACGTCACATTCAGTGCATAACATCCGACAGGACATGTGGAAAAAAATAAACTTAAGTTTCGAAAAAAACGAATAGGACTAGTTATTTCTCTATTAATTGTTGACATCTTTTTTTCTTGTGCATTTGTCCCACGTCTGTGCAGATTCGGCATGGTTATTAAAGGATGTGACATCGTTAATTTAAGGAGTAGCCAGATGCCCCTCCTGTAGCCACCCCGTTAACCCTCTGCCCCCCCCCCTCCTCCCCCGCACCGCATCCCCTGCTGTTGGGGCGGAGTGTGTATAGCCCACTGCGTGTAGTGTGATTCATGTGAAAGTGTGCGAAACGTCTCTAATTGTTTGCGAATCGTGTAACTGAGGCGAAACTTGGGTACCAGCCTGGTATTCACCTAGTCGAACTGCCTAAAAACCACATACAGGCTCTCCGGCACATCGACCCTCTTCGCAGTCGGCGGACCTCCTCGCACCGTAAGCGGCGTTTCCACCCGCAGGGCTGTCTGGGCGACTTTTTTTTTTTTTTTTGACATAACACATTTACTCAATTTTTAATGTTATTACATCTTATTCTTGCAACAAAGTAAAAGGGAAGATGAGCTCGATTCTTCATCAGCAGCTCCTCATATCTCGGCACAAGACTGAACATTGGTAGTCGAATCTCTTTCTCCACGTTACTTCGCGATCTATATTTTGTGTTGACAACCACCTGCGGGAACTCGTGCTTCACCAAGCTCAAAACTCAACTAGTGATGTGGAAATGAACAACGTTATAGTTGTCTAGCTTCATCCAACTTAATAACGAAATCGCCCTTACGTTTGGGGTTTTCAGCCAATTGATCATTAATATTGTGAACCACATCGACGACCAATAGTGTTGTCTGACAAACGCACACTTGCCAGTTGGTTAAATGCCAACTTGTCTATCATAACAGGTACCATGTTCAGAGCAGCTGATAAAGTAAGATAATGTGAGATATGTTGCTATCTGCTAAACGGCGGGCAACTTTGTAAGACAAAAGAAAGGCCTTTGTAGAAATTGTAGATTGTTTAGTGAAAACGTTTTTGTTCTCTCATTTGTTTTAACTTGTGGGAATTTACTATCGTAGTTTGATTACCAAACTTCTGTGATTTGATTCTAAATAGCGTTTCATTAGCATCTTGGACTTCTTCGTTGCCAACATTAGGACACGTCAAACAGATATTCAAGTAACAGTTGTCAATCCTTCTTGCATTTTCGTCTATTCTTGTCTTTAGTGCTGCATGGTTCATTTGAAATATCACGTATTGTACTTTCATTTAAAAATTTATCCATCCTGTCAGAGACATGCAGATGACAGAATGCAGACAACAGTTAAAAACAACATGCATTAGGGAAAACTAACCTTCGGACCAATTCTTACTGAATAAAAAGGAATAAGTCGTATCACAGACCCTGCCTATAGGCTATATCTAGGCTATTATCCACTATGTACTTTCTCGCATGGCTTCAGAGTTATTAGTTCAACGAGTCTTTGTGGAGTTTGAGAAATGGGAGAGACTTGTTGCCAAATTGAAGCGTAGGGTCGAGTCGTGATTTGTGGGTCGTTACTCAGATGAAATACTGTTGCCCGCGAAAGGCGAGTATTCGTGTTTGAGTAGCAATCTGGCACGCAGTTGTAATTTCTCACGACAGCGTGAACTCTGCGATATAGTGATGCAGTTGTTCTTGAAATATATGGGCATTTCACTTTTAATCTAGCATCGGATAGTTTGATCACCGTATGTTAGAGATAATATTTTAATTTTCTGAATTCAATCTGTTTGTGTAGATCTATTCAAACACAGATTTAGATTTGGGGAGGGGGGGTTGTTTGGGGGGGGGGAGACCAGACAGCGAGGTCATCGGTCTCATCGGATTAGGTAAGGAGTGCGAAGGAAGTCGGCCGTGTCCTTTCAAAGGAACCATCCCGGCATTTGCCTGGAGCGATTTAGGGAAATCACGGAAAACCTAAATCAGGATGGCCGGACGCGGCATTGAACCGTCGTCCTCCCGAATGCGAATCCAGTGTGCAAGCCACTGCGCCACCTCGCTAGGTACATGCAGATATAGGATTTAGCATCGCTATAGCTGAACGTCGGGTACTGTGTACGTTGCGTGTGTGCCCGCAGCTAAATAATGCTTGTAACAGAGACGTCTTTTTGTAAGGTTATTCCCACCCTAAGGCAAATAGCGGAGAAGGGCGTGGGAAAAGAAAAAGCAATTGTGAGAGAACAACACAGGTGATTAGACGCACCGCAGTGGGACGGAGGTAGTTGGAAGCCGTGCTGACTGGCGTATTTGGTGTTGCAGATGCAGTTAAGTTGCGGAAATGTCGTTCACTTAGGTGCTCAGAAGTTAATTTCACGTCATTTTAAGCTAATCTGTAAGTTCTACCACTAGAAAATTCGAAATCATCATCTTCAGTGCCAAAGCACACCTTGACAGCTGGTTACAGATAAAAATTGAACCGACGTGTTGAGGAATATCTTTCCCAGACGTGTAGCTAGTGAAGAGAAGTTCACCCATCAAAATCAACGCCCTATGTTAAGAAAGTGTTTTCATGTACGTACTAAAGGCAATCCGTTAAAAGGACGTGACCGGTTTCTTTCCTCATCCTTGTCCGTTTAGAGCTTTTTTCCGCATACAGCGACGTTGACATTAAACCTGTTCTTCCTCTCTTTTTAAATGAGAGCGTAGCGTGTTGTAACGGGACGTACTAGGAAATTTACGTTCACCTTTAACTCTGTGCGCATTCTCCCAGTTCATTTAGTTCAAATGGTTCAAATGGCTCTGAGCACTATGGGACTTAATTTCTGCGGTCATCAGTCCCCTAGAACTTAGAACTCCTTAAACCTAACTAACCTAAGGACATCACACACACCCACGTCCGTCGCAGGATTCGAACCTGCGACCGTAGCGGTCGCGCGGTTCCAGACTGTAGTGCCTAGAACCACTCGGCCACCCCGGCTGGCGTTCATTTAGTGGAACTACATTTTGGCGTCTGAAATTACCTTTCAACTAGCTGATGCATTTCGAAGAAAGATGTCGTTTGACCTTTTATGTTGTTCAGATTGTGTCTAACCTATAACAAACTTACCTGCCTTCAGTCGTTAAAAGACCGGATTAATAAAGCCGTTCATACCTACACAACGTTTGAAGTACCTCATCAAGCCCAATTACCATTTCACTGTTGAACAGTTTCAGTTGGTTATTAGGATTACGCGTTTCAATCTGTAAAAGCAGAATCCTCATAAGATCGCTTTGTCTGCAGTCTAACTCTTCGTCTGTTCAGACCCCGTATTCTGAGGAAGGGCTAGAGGTGTAAAGTTGAAATTTATGTCAAATTCGAAGATCTACGGTTCCTTGGCGTTGTAAAAATTTCAAGCTTCAAAGACAGTGCAATCCAAAGATAACGCTATTTATGACAAATATTTTGATATCCACACCCTCACACATCAAACCCAATAAATGAACTCTCTACACACATAATTAAGTTTGTACAGAACTCTCAGAGCGCCAGTCCTGCGCGAACTTTTCCGTTTTTTTATTCCGCTATCGTTTATTTAAATATCTACCATTTTGACGTTCGTGCGATGATTGGAAAGAGGAACTGTGCAAGTGATCTTCAGTGGCAAAACCGTTAGGGATGATCAAATTCAGAACTGCAGTCTTCCTTCTGTCATCGTCTATTTCGGTACCAGTATGGTCGCTGAACGACCGAATAGGTGATTTTGTTCCACGTACTGACTTTACATAAGGCGAAACCTTCTTAGGAATGTTACTCAGCTCCTTTGGCTAAATTTTACTTTCAAATTCACTGAATGCTACTCGTACTATTCCCCTTATTTCATTTTGGTTCTTTCAGCTTCTTTTATGAAACAGGTTTTGATTTCACTGAAGTCGGAGATGACGCAGTCCTCATCATTGTTACACGGCTCTTGAACGCCGAGGGTCTTTTCCATTCCTCACAACCATGCAGAGGTATACAGTGTATTGTACAATTCTTTTGACTACCATCCATTTGTACTTCACATTTCCGTCCACAGAGTCTAGTATTTGACATTCTGCATTTTGCATCCTGTTACTCTTGCAAAACTATAATATTTTCCGAAAAATTCGGGCCTGTTAGCTACGAGGAGGTCAAACTGTTTTTCTCACGCGTAGGTTCTCTATCTGCCCGAAGTACTGTTCCAACAAGACTAAAAATTATCTCTCATGAATTCTTGTCTCTGTGATCAGTGCTAATGGTATGACTCTCCCATTCTACAGATAGGAATTTGATGTTCTGATCAGGGAACGTACAATAGTTATCCACAAGGTTTCTCTGAACCGCTCAACCACATAAATCCTGACGCAGTTAATCTGCAAAAGAATACGATTACAATGTTTGACCCACGTTTGATGTTTAACTTCATCCAGACTATTTCATATTTCGATTCTGATATAATACCGCCAGATAGTACTGAGTTCTTTACTGCCATAAATATGCTGCCTCACTGGCATTTAACCTATTCGGGTATTCCAATGTGAATAAAGGATTTAGTTTCGGTTTACTTAAAATTTCAACGAGTTTTATGTTGCAATTCCGAGATTTTTATGGCTGATCTGTCTTAGATTTATCCATACATTTCATTATTGACCCTAAGACGGGGTACCTCTAACCTAAAGAAGCCCTATGTGCACAGTACACATACTTTGCTACCAGAGTAGCCGCCTTAATCGTGCAATGCATGCCTTATCTTTTGAGGTGACCAATAAGTTAGACACCAGTTGGCGGAGGTAGAAGAATTCCCTTTCGAGATCGTCGCACAATCGTCTGAATTGTTGTTCAGGCCTTTCACTCGACTTCAGACCAGACGACCGCCCTCGATGCTGGAGAGGATGTAGTAAACAGTGGGCCATGCTTGCACGCCTCGTGCGATGCTAGTAGCCTTCATCAATCCAGACAACCGTCTAAACTCTGAAGGAACCGACAATGGCCTTCAGAACACAGACCGCAAGCGCTCTTTGCGTCAGCGTGGGGAAATACCCTACTGGCCATTAAAATTGCTACACCAAGAAGAAATGCAGATGATAAACGGGTATTCATTGGACAAATATATTATACTAGAACTGACATGTGATTACATTTTCACACAATTTGGGTGCATAGATCCTGAGAAATCAGCACCCAGAACAACCACCTCTGGCCGTAATAACGGCCTCGATACGCCTGGGCATTGAGTCAAACAGGACTTGGATGGCGTGTATAAGTACAGATGCCCATGCAGCTTCAACACGATACCACAGTTCATCAAGAGTAGTGACTGGCGTATTGTGACGAGCCAGTTGCTCGGCCACCATTGACCAGACGTTTTCAATTGGCGAGGGATCTGGAGAATGTGCTGGCCACGGCAGCCGTCGAACATTTTCTGTATCCAGAAAGGCCCGTACAGGACCTGCAACATGCGGTCGTGCATTATCCTGCTGAAATGTAGGGTTTTGCAGGGATCGAATGAAGGGTGGAGCCACGGGTCGTAACACATCTGAAATGTAACGTCCTCTGTTCAAAGTGCTGTCAATGCGAACAAGAGGTGACCGAGACGTGTAACCAATGGCACCCCATACCATCACGCCGGACGATACGCCAGTATGGCGATGACGAATACACGCTTCCATTATGAGTTCACCGCGATGTCGGCAAACACGGATGCGACCATCATGATACTGTAAACAGAACCTGGATTCATCCGAAAAAATGACGTTTTGCCATTCGTGCACCCAGGTTCGTCGTTGAGTACACCATCGCAGGCGCTCCTGTCTGTGATGTAGCGTCAAGGGTAACCGCAGCCATGGTCTCCGAGCTGACAGTCCATGCTGCTGCAAACGTCGTCGAACTGTTCGTGCAGATGGTTGTTGTCCTGCAAACGTCCCCATCTGTTGACTCAGGGATCGAGGCGTGGATGCACGATCCGTTACAGCCATGCGGATAAGATGCCTCTCATCTCGACTGCTAGTGATACGAGGCCGTTGGGATCCAGCACGGCGTTCCATATTACCCTCCTGAACCCACCGATTCTATATTCTGCTAACAGTCATTGGAACTCGACCAAAGCGAGCAGCAATGTCGCGATATGATAAACCGCAATCGCGATTGGCTACAGTCCGACCTTTATCAAAGTCGGAAGCGTGATGGTACGCATTTCTTCTCCTTACACGAGGCATCACAGCAACGTTTCCCCAGGCAATGCCGGTCAACTGCTGTTTGTGTATGAGAAATCGGTTGGAAACTTTCCTCATGTCAGCACGTTGTAGGTGTCGCCACCAGCGCAAACCTTGTGTGAATGCTCTGAAAAGCTAATCATTTACATATCACAGCATCTTCTTCCTGTCGGTTAAATTTCGCGTCTGTAGCACGTCATCTTCATGGTGTAGCAATTTTAATGGCCGGTAGTGTATTTCCAGACCGTTTCACGCAGTGCGTTCAACAGGCGCACGTCTTAGACCACACTCCTCGGCTTCAGGTTCACACTGGCCTACGTTTCCAACCTGCCTTAAGTTTCCTGGAACGGTTTCATTAGGTGCCTATCGTTGGAGCTCCCAACGACCAACAGACGCTATATTGAGCGCTGGCTCATGTGTGTTATCCACTAAGGGCAGGGCCTCATACCTGTGGCTAAGTCTAACCTCATTCGCCATCCACCCACAGAAACATGATCGTACCACTCACCCTCGAGTGACGACAAACAGTTCGAATGATACGTATCAAGAAACGCAGTGACATGGAATTTTCTAGATGAGTTCAGTGGTACCAGAGGTGTTGAAGTTTTCGTCACTGGTATCCCAACGTCGCTGCAACTTAAAGCAGCAGCCTGAAGCTTGTCCAACGTGGTCAATGGATTTTTTAACGTCTTCGAACAGACAGAACACCTTGTGGCTGCTCACAACGTGCTTAGTCTCTAAATCATTTCCCACAGCATGGCGTGGTGATACAGCAACAAGTATGTAGAATGAGGAGAAGAAAACAGTCTTCGCTGTGATGCAACCAAGCCTGTTTTCTTCTTCTCATTCCGCGTAGTTTCGATTCATCTCCTTCGATGTAAAAATTATACAAGCTATCGAAACAATTTACTAATCAAATCACTCAAAGCCTAATTGAGAAAGAACAGACAGACAGTAACAAGAGATAAAGTTACCTTGTTGTGACCCTGCAGGTGAAGTAAATCAACATTATGAAAATAGCGATATTTATTCAATATAAACGGAAATAAAAAAGTTACATTAAAATAATAATGATAAAACCACTTGTATTTACGCTGTTCGAAAAGAGAAAATGGAGAAATTAATTTGTTGTATAAAAATCAAACCACAAAAGAAGGAAAGGTAAATCGAACACCTGCGTTCCTATTGATATTTTCAAAACACTGATGACCTTTGTAGCAGACGGTAAGTTCCTTACAGACTGCGAAAGAGAGACAGAAAACGAAACTGTAAGAAAGCCTATGTTGTTGTTGTTGTTGTTGTGGTCTTCAGTCCTGAGACTGGTTTGATGCAGCTCTCCATGCTACTCTATCCTGTGCAAGCTTCTTCATCTCCCAGTACCCACTGCAATCTACATCCTTCTGAATCTGCTTAGTGTATTCATCTCTTGGTCTCCCTCTACGATTTTTACCCTCCACGCTGCCCTCCAATACTAAATTGGTGATCCCTTGATGCCTCAGAACATGTCCTACCAACCGATCCCGTCTTCTGGTCAAGTTGTGCCACAAACTTCTCTCCTCCCCAATCCTATTCAACACTTCCTCATTAGTTATGTGATCTACCCATCTAATCTTCAGCATTCTTCTGTAGCACCACATTTCGAATGCTTCTATTCTCTTCTTGTCCAAACTATTTATCGTCCATGTTTCACTTCCATACATGGCTACACTCCATACAAATACTTTCAGAAATGACTTCCTGACACTTAAATCTATACTCGATGTTAACAAATTTCTCTTCTTCAGAAAAGCTTTCCTTGCCATTGCCAGTCTACATTTTATATCCTCTCTACTTCGACCATCATCAGTTATTTTGCTCCCCAAATAGCAAAACTCCTTTACTGCTTTAAGTGTCTCATTTCCTAATCTAATTCCCTCAGCATCACCCGACTTAATTCGACTACATTCCATTATCTTCGTTTTGCTTTTGTTGATGCTCATCTTATATCCTCCTTTCAAGACACTGTCCATTCCATTCAACTACTCTTCCAAGTCTTTTGCTGTCTCTGACAGAATTACAATGTCATCGGCGAACCTCAAAGTTTTTATTTCTTCTCCATGGATTTTAATACCTACTCCGAATTTTTCTTTTGTTTCCTTTACTGCTTGCTCAATATACAGATTGAATAACATCGGGGAGAGGCTACAACCCTGTCTTACTCCCTTCCCAACCACTGCTTCCCTTTCATGTCCCTCGACTCTTATAACTACCATCTGGTTTCTGTACAAATTGTAAATAGCCTTTCGCTCCCTGTATTTTACCCCTGCCACCTTTAGAATTTGAAAGAGAATATTCCAGTCAACACTGTCAAAAGCTTTCTCTAAGTCTACAAATGCTAGAAACGTAGGTTTGCCTTTCCTTAATCTTTCTTCTAAGATAAGTCGTAAGGTCAGTATTGCCTCACGTGTTCCAGTGTTTCTACGGAATCCAAACTGATCTTCCCCGAGGTTGGCTTCTACCAGTTTTTCCATTCGTCTGTAAAGAATTCGTGTTAGTATTTTGCAGCTGTGACTTATTAAACTGATAGTTCGGTAATTTTCACATCTGTCAACACCTGCTTTCTTTGGGATTGTAATTATCACATTCTTCTTGAAGTCTGAGGGTATTTCGCCTGTTTCATACATCTTGCTCACCAGATGGTAGAGTTTTGTCAGGACTGGCTCTCCCGAGGCCGTCAGTAGTTCCAATGGAATGTTGTCTACTCCGGGGGCCTTGTTTCGACTCAGGTCTTTCAGTGCTCTGTCAAACTCTTCACGCAGTATCGTATCTCCCATTTCATCTTCATCTACATCCTCTTCCATTTCCATAATATTGCCCTCAAGTGCATTGACCTTGTATAAACCCTTTATATACTCCTTCCACCTTCCTGCTTTCTCTTCTTTGTTTAAAACTGGTTTCCCATCTGAGCTCATGATATTCATACAAGTGGTTCTCTTTTCTCCAAAGGCCTCTTTAATTTTCCTGTAGGCAGTATGTATCTTCCCCGTAGTGATATATGCCTCTACATCCTTACATTTGTCCTTTAGCCACCCCTGCTTAGCCATTTTGCACTTCCTATTGATCTCATTTTTGTGACGTTCGTATTCCTTTTTGCCTGCTTAATTTACTGCATTTTTATATTTTCTCCTTTCATCAATTAAATTCAATATTTCCTCTGTTACCCAAGGATTTCTACTAGCCCTCGTCTTTTTACCAACTTGATCCTCTGCTGCCTTCACTACTTCATCCCTCAAAGCTACCCATTCTTCTTCTACTGTATTTCTTTCCCCCGTTCCTATCAATTGCTCCCTTACGCTCTCCCTGAAACTCTGTACAACCTCTGGTTCTTTCAGTTTTTCCAGGACCCATCTCCTTAAAGCCTAAATAACTGTAAAAAATTATCTTGAAACTGAAGGAGTAATTTTCTCAGAAACCTTCACCAACTTTGAATCACTTTCTGTTGGTGATCAACTGTCAAAAATAACTTTATGAGTGCGTGAAACTCCTTTATGTCTTTTGGACCGTTATGCGCCTAACACTAGTATTTTAAAATCTGTCTAAATGATACTAATCATTTGATGAAAATCTCATTTTACTTGCATTATTATCCGGTATGTACCTTCGTAACAGAAGAAAAATTATATTGTAATCAAAGTCATTTCTGTACCAGGTTGGTAAATATTTTCTTCGCCCTCGCGAACTTGTATTTGATATCCGTCCAGGAAGGTTGCTGGACTATTAATGACGTGATTTATAAATATGCGATTCAGGAGAGAAGATACATCCAAACAAAGAATGGAAAAGGAAGCAGTCTACAGGGAACCAAACTGAGCTTTTCAGAGGCCTCATAGTAACAGAAGTAACTATATTTTCCTTCTATATTAAGCAGAAAATTACAGTATCTCTGTTGCGGATGTAAAAGTTGGAGGTGGATGAATGATGAGTAACTTTATAACAAGCAACGCGCAGAGGCTGTGCGTACGGAGAATGCTCTCAGACAACTTTCCTGTTTTGTGTAACTGTCTAAATTTGTATTTATGTTACTTGTAATGTGACACCGCGCGGCTTGACGCTTTTGTCCTCCACTGAAGCGTATGCAGAAGGCAACAAACTCATAACTAGCCGTGGCAGAAACACCTGCCCTTCCGGCCACGTGTCACCTAAGTTTCTCTGACAGCCTCCAAAATACTCATATTCGCGCTACCTGTCGCCAGGGTATATAAAGCAAACGTTATTAATATCTCCCAGCTCGGAATGTATTTTGGGTACTGTGTCACGTACGTCATCGCTGCTGCTAACTGAAGTATCATTGTCGTTGCCGTTCGTCTGTTTCCTTACAGCGTTAATTTAACTAGAACATAATTATAGAAATATTTATTCGAGTGTTCCTTCTTCTTTTCAGTTAAGGCACTGACTTTTAGTAGTAACAGAGACGGTAGCGGTCGGTATCCTAAGAAAGGTGAGCGATGTTGAAATCATAAGCATTTTACGACACAAGAGTCTAACGCTCTTATACTGCAGATCTGTTTTCTTCTCTACTCCTTTCACTGATACATCGACAGGACTGTAATTACAAACGAACATATGGGTAGCTCTGTCATGACATCCATCCATCACAAACATATTTTCCGAGTTCTTTTCCCATTGACTTCACAATCTAAACGCCAGTCTAATGGGTAATACCTCATAAACAAACGGATCCATGGCGGCAACGTGCGACTCCAATGATAGCCTTCCCATAATCTAAAGCCTCATATGGGACTCAGTCAGTGCGGTATCTTGCTTTCGCGACATTATATATGTTCCTCGGTTTAATGTTTGAGGGTGAAAACCAGTCGAGAACCTTCAAAGAATAAAAGTCGCATAGCTATACCGTTAGATGCTCTCTTTGTCCTATGAAAATATAGCCGGCCAGAGTGGCCGATCGGTTCTAGGCGCTACAGTCTGGAACCGCGCGTCCGCTACGGTCGCAGGTTCGAATCCCGCCTCGGGCATGGATGTATGTGATGTCCTTAGGTTAGTTAGGTTTAAGTAGTTCTAAGTTCTGGGGGACTGATGACCTCAGATGTTAAGTCCTATAGT
Source organism: Schistocerca americana (assembly GCF_021461395.2). Taxonomy (NCBI): domain Eukaryota; kingdom Metazoa; phylum Arthropoda; class Insecta; order Orthoptera; family Acrididae; genus Schistocerca; species Schistocerca americana. The sequence goes on from NC_060130.1 coordinate 287,883,618, forward strand.
GCTCAGAGCCATCTGAACCATTTTTGAAAATATAATAGTGTTTGTGACATCATCCACCTTTGTAGCAAGGAACACTGACACACAAAAATGTGACGATGCTCCACCGGGATGAAGGTGATTCGAGTACCATGCGGTCGTAATATACGTAAAATCGGGTGATCTTTATTGCCACAGTTCGCAGCAGTGTCCTGGATTTATTCTCTCTACGGTATAGTATCTCACAGAATTACTTTATATTGCATAGCCGACGGTTACCCGTCCGTCTGATGGAGACGATAAGGCCAGCGCCCTATTGTACTGCACCAGCCGATTAAGATATTTGCTGAGTCTGAGATCCATCCTCCACTCTCCTTTAATTTCTATCATCGCTCATCTCAAGATACGTAAGTTTCCACACAGTACAGTCATTCACACCACTAAATTCTGATGTCCTGTCAGCATCTGATTAACAGTTCATTGGCAAGTATCTGATTCAATTCACATCTTTAAATTCTCAAAGTCAATACAAAGTAGCGATATGAAGTGGATGGAACACGTTAGATCTGTAATAGGTAAAGCGGATTCTGGAAAGTGTAATGCATCTGTAAACGAAATCCCACACAGGACGCTACTTCAGTCATATTTAGAGTATTATTCCAGCATTTGGATGGACATGATGGACGATACCGAAAGACTTTCGAGATCCGATGCGGTGGTCTTCACTGCACAACGTAGATCTTATGAAAACGTGACTGCGATGCTGGAGGAAGTTAGATGGAAGCTGATGTTGCTCTCGGCAACTCCTGCTGGGTAAAATTAGAGAACCAGCGTCCAGCTGCTACTGACGTACATCTTCCGTACAGATCCTGAGAGACTTATAATAGATGCATGTAGAGTGCCATTTGTGCTTCACTCAATATTGAATGGAATACAAGAAAATGCTGATACAGACACAAAGTGCCCTCTAGCATGCACTGTTCATTGTATTGCAGAGTATATTTGTAGATGTCTCATGTTTCTGAAAACGAATACATATAAATATAACATAAAAATTCAAATGGTTCAAATGGCTCTGAGTACTATGGGACTAAACATCTGAAGTCCTCAGTCCCCTAGAACTTAGAACTACTTAAACCTAACTAACCTAAGGACATCACACACATCCATGCCCGAGGCAGGACTCGAACCTGCGACCGTAGCGGTCGCGCGGTTCCAGACTGAAGCGCCTAGAACCGCTCGGCCACTCCGGCCGGCAAATATAACATAAATGAACATTATTCCACAGATGAGTTACATGAGAAGGAAAAAAATGATCTTGGCTAGAAAAAAGGAGGTGGTGTTAGAATACGGTGTGCTATCATCTGGAGGTCAAAGCGCCAAATCGTAGTCGGCAATGCACGTCGATAGCTCAGACGTTAGCGATGTCTTGCTACAGTCCACAATGATGAATCAGAGGCGCTCCTGAAGACCACCCCTCCTGTCTCAGCACTGCGGCGCCCTAGTACCAAGGTCAATATAGATCTGAGCTAGGAAGAGCTCTGCCCAGTTTGTGAGCTCAGCTTCAGCCGTCAGCATCGTCATCTAAGACCAACTAATAGTTGAAGTCTCAGTGGAACGTGTAGTTCAGGTAATACGGAAAGTTGTACTTCAAGAGCATCAAGTGATGCTTTCATAGTCAATGACAGTTGCAAATATTCTATGCTGTCGTGTGACAGAGAACTGTCGCTAGTTACGTAAATCTTTTCATTCATTCACGCAATAAAGAGGACTAATATTTCATATATTATACTTACAGAAATTCATCTCTTAGAGCAATCAAAGAACGCACAGTTGTGCCCAGACGATTGTAATTTAGTCTGGGCACAAGATACAGTATATTCTGAATACGCCTCTTGTTTCAAGAGCAGCGTCTTCCTTCGCTGCGACTGAAATAAAGAGGAACCGGATGTTTTATTGTGGATCCCCTTTAAGGGCTGTATCGCAGTCAGCACACAAAACGTGAGCAGCCGCCGCGCGGGGGTAGACGCGTGTTCTGAGGCGCCTTACCACGGTCCGAGCGGCTCCCCGCCTCGGAGGTTCGAGTCCTCCCTCGGGCATGGGTGTGTGTGTTGTCCATACTGTAAGTTACTTTAAGTTAGATTCAGTAGTGTGTAGGCTTAGGGACCGATGACCTCTGCAGTTTGGTCCCATAAGACCTTACTAAAAATTTCCAAATTTGTGAGCAGCGCCGGCATGAGTGGCCGAGCGGTTCTAGGCGCTTCAGTCTGGAACCGCGCGACCGCTACGGGCGCAGGTTCGAATTCTGCCTCGGCCATGGATGTGTGTGATGCCCTCAGTTTTAAGTAGTTCTAAGTTCTAGGGGACTGGTGACCTCAGAAGTTAAGTCCCATAGTGCTCAGAGCCATTGAACCATTTTTGTGAGCAGCGGTTGTAAGAAATTCATGAGAAATAAGTTGCTGAACAATCAAATTCCAAATGTGTTTCGTAGGTGACATGTCGGGTGAACATTTAGGCAGTAGTATCTTCAAAGAAAGCTTGCTCAAACATCGCCACATGTGGGCAAGTAGAATCCTGATGAAATGCGGGGTTAGTTGCCTGGAACAGGGCAATACCTCTGCCTCAAAACCATGCATAATATAGAGGCTGCTTATAGAGACTTAGCAAGCTGCCTTAGGGAACACAGAGATTGTTTTGTAAATAAAATTCTTTTTATTACTATTTTGAGCCTCACATTGTGTGACCTGAGGCTCAAAAATAAATAAAATAAATAACTAGGGACCGAAATCGCCTCAGATCTATTGGCGTTCCAAACCAACGCCATTGGTAGGGGCCGCGAAGCTTAGGCTCCACAGCATCACTTCCAAGAAAGCCATATTTGTCCGAGTGTGTGCTGTTAGTGATTCCAGCTTGAGGCGTAAGCTGTGTCTGAACACCGAACAAGTCCTCATTCACGGCTTATCGAGAACACGAACGAACACTGAAAACGATCATTGGGAGTATTATTTATAAGAAAATGGTTCAAATGGCTCTGAGAACTATGAGACTTAACTTCTGAGGTCATCAGTCCCCTAGAACTTAGAACTACTTGAACCTAACTAACCTAAGGACATCACAGACATCCATGCCCGAGGCAGGATTCGAACCTGCGACCGTAGCGGTCTCGCTGTTCCAGACTGTAGCGCCTAGAACCGCACGCCCACTCCGGCCGGCTATTGTTTATAATTAATGATATTCATAGGTAAGCAATCAGTACGTTTCACATGTCTCAGATAGAGCCAGAGGAGATAAAAGTACAGTTGTACAAATGTTTGAGGGCGAAAAGAACAGAGCGTTCTCACTGCCCGACCTGAACAATCAAAGTATGAAAATCACATTTAATGCCAATAGTTACACTGAAAGGAAGGAATATTGTGTGTTTCAGATGTAACACCAGTTTTTCGTGGCTGTTGTAGTAAGAGTTCGGTTTTGAGTAAAATTTTGCAAATAAATATTTTTATAGTTTTGAGTATACGTAGATTTTAAAGCTTTTTGAAAATTGTTGGTACCAGATCTTCAAGAAATATACGTACCAAAATCAGTGAAATTTCTTTGATAATTACAACCGCTGTTTAAATCCATTGCAAACTGGTGACGTTATTTGCACTCCTAACCGCATCATTAAATTCCTCCTAGAAGTCAGTCTTCAATGCCACTGTGTACACTTATTGAGGTAAATTTCAGAGCTCCTTTTCTACATAGCTGTACGGTTCCACTGCCGACGACTGACGACCTGTCAATATGACCTACAGCCTAATCGGTCTGTCGTGTTCATTCTGCAAAATTACCCGTGTTACAATTAGAAGATGCTCCTTTGGCTACAATAATGGGAATCTTTTCTCATCACGATGGAGCTCTTGTGCCTTTTGAATGTGGATTATACGCTCATTAGACGTCATATTTGCCGAAACATTGTATTAACATTGGTAATGACATTCAACAGCAATGAAAGTCTGTAAGTCTGTAATTTTAGCATATGGGAAACATTGATATGTGTCTTCATATAGTACGGGAGACGATGGACTAATTCGTAGTTCGCGTTGTTGTTTTGTTAAGACAATTGCAAGAAGACTGCGGCAGAACTGAACGTAACGCTGCCATGCTAACACTGTTTTGCACATTTGATTTTCATCATAAACATATTTTAATAATTTAAATGAGTATATAAGAGAGGAAACTCATTGGGATCTTCATTTGTCATGCTATGACTCCTCCAAGCATTTACAATTCGTAATTCATTCGATACTACAACACCAAATGACAACAGTGAAGAGTTGAAAGGATGCAACAAAAAAGTTCATAGTTAACTGCGAGTAATGTGATCGTTTCAGAATGACTTCAGCAACAATATTTTCAGAATTATTTACTAATGTAAAATAAGACTTTATAAAGAAATCGTATAGTCACAAAATTTTCTTTTTTACACTTTGCCATAAGCCGGTTAGTTTTATCGATTTACTATTCATTCCTTAAAAATTACCTTTTGGGTATGTTAGGCCACAGTGCAACCCTCTTAATTAAAATTATTTCCTTAGTGTTTCGTTACACATAATCCTTCTGTCCTCAGATTGTTTTTTACTAATGTTGTTTGCAGTCACATTACTTGACTAAATAATTATACATACCTCAAAATACTACAAGAATATCAAGAAGCTCCCTGAGGCATAGCTGTTCTGGTATTTTAAGATAATTGCTCGTTACTCCTTGTGATTACACAACATGTGAACGCAGTTTTTGTAGAAATGTAAATTAAGGCAAAACGATGGAGACTGCAGATACTGTGGGCCACAGAAGGCGGATATTAAGCGTCTATTATCCTTCCGTTGAAATCCATGGGACATTTCTAAAACATGTCGGACTTTTTCCGACACAAAACAGCGCCTGAAGGTACACACTCAAATCCTTAATTACTTTTCATTCATTACTCGTACAAAATTAATTTAAAGATAATTAGAGGTCCGTTAGTCATCAAGCGCTTTTATAGAAAGCACTAAACGCAAAGTTCACACAACACAAAGAGCTTAATGGATCCGAGCGAACGTCTGTAGCACCTGGTAACGTTATTTCCCCAGAAATATTACAGGTTTCTCTTAATCTTCCATTCCTTAACGGAAAAAGCCTCCTCAGGAACTGCAGTAGTAGGGGCAAGCGAGGTCTTCATTGAAGAAACAGTCTAAACAACAGCCAAGAATCAATTCCTCGACTATCTCAGCATTGTAGCCTGTGTTCGATGGTAATGGGCTTCCTTCTCGATCAGCGTTACCCATGTCTTTGTGACCTACGTCAAATTATTTGCATCATTCCACGACGGCTGGACGAGACACTACATTAGTAGGGAGGCGATGTATATACTTGCGCAGGGTAAGGCAGATAGGCAACGTGTCCTACATGATATATGATTCTAATGTAAACAGACCGCACCATTTCCCATTAAATCACTTGTGATTTTATGCAGCAATTTATTTAACCCAAAATTATGACAATAGATGTTACAGTATTAGGTGTTGATATTTATTTAGGATTTCTTTTATTACCCAATTGATTAGCCTTATTGCTACCAAGATGGGTGCCACTCTCTATACAGGGTGTTACAAAAAGGTACGGCCAAACTTTCAGGAAACATTCCTCACACACAAAGAAAGAAAATATGTTATGTGGACAGGTGTCCAGAAACGCTTACTTTCCATGTTAGAGCTCATTTTATTACTTCTCTTCAAATCACATTAATCATGGAATGGAAACACACAGCAACAGAACGTACCAGCGTGACTTCAAACACTTTGTTACAGGAAATGTTCAAAATGTCCTCCGTTAGCGAGGATATATGCATCCACCCTCCGTCGCATGGAATCCCTGATGCGCTGATGCAGCCCTGGAGAATGGCGTATTGTATCACAGCCGTCCACAATACGAGCACGAAAAGTCTCTACATTTGGTACCGGATTGCGTAGACAAGAACTTTCAAATGCCCCCGTAAATGAAAGTCAAGAGGGTTGTGGTCAGGAGAGCGTGGAGGCCATGGAATTGGTCCGCCTCTACCAATCCATCGGTCACCGAATCTGTTGTTGAGAAGCGTACGAACACTTCGACTGAAATGTGCAGGAGCTCCATCGTGAATGAACCACATGTTGTGTCGAACTTGTAAAGGCACATGTTCTAGCAGCACAGGTAGATTATCCCGTATGAAATCATGATAACGTGCTCCTCTGAGTGTAGGTGGAAGAACATGGGGCCCAATCAAGACATCACCAATAATACCTGCCCAAACGTTCACAGAAAATCTGTGTTGATGACGTGATTGCACAATTGCGTGCCGATTCTCGTCGGCCCACACATGTTGATTGTGAAAATTTACAATTTGATCACGTTGGAATGAAGCCTCATCCGTAAAGAGAACACTTGCACTGAAATGAGGATTGACACATTGTTGGAGGAACCATTCGCAGAAGTGTACCCGTGGAGGCCAATGAGCTGCTGATAGTGCCTGCACACGCTGTACATGGTACGGAAACAACTGGTTCTCCCGTAGCACTCTCCATACAGTGACGTGGTCAACGTTACCTTGTACAGCAGCAACTTCTCTGACGCTGACATTAGGGTTATCGTCAGCTGCACGAAGAATTGCGTCGTCCATTGCAGGTGTCCTCGTCGTTCTAGGTCTTCCCCAATCGCGAGTCATAGGCTGGAATGTTCCGTACTCCCTAAGACGCCGATCAGTTGCTTCAAACGTCTTCCTGTCGGGACGCCTTCGTTCTGGAAATCTGTCTCGATACAAACGTACCGCGCCACGGCTATTGCCCCGTCTATCCATACATCAAATGGGCATCTGCCAACTCCGCATTTGTAAACATTGCGCTGACTGCAAAACCACGTTCGTGATGAACATTAACCTGTTGATGCTACGTACTGATGTGCTTGATGCTTGTACTGTAGAGCAATGAGTCGCATGTCAACACAAGCACCGAAGTCAACATTACCTTTCTTCAATTGGGCCAACTGGCGGTGAATCGAGGAAGTACAGTACATACTGACGAAACTGAAATGAGCTCTAACATGGAAATTAAGCGTTTCCGGACACATGTCCACATAACATCTTTTCTTTATTTGTGTGCGAGGAATGTTTCCTGAAAGTTTGGCCGTACCATTTTGTAACACCCTGTCTATGTCACCTTTACCCTTATCACTGTAATTTAATGCGGATTATCTGTCACAATCAAAACATAGCTGCCACTATGTTTACATCATTCTTACCTCAATGCCTATTACTAATGACACAAAATGCCCGTTAGACTTTTTCTAGGATATCGTTAAGTTAATTAGTATAATTTATGACACCATATGATGTCACAATCAAACATTGCTGCCTAGCAGAGGTCTCTCGCTGTGACATTACGATGGATTTGTAAACACAATGGGAAATTAAAAGAATCCAAAAAATGTCTGTAGAAATGCTTCTCCACACCTGTATCCATCTCTACATAAAAATTTAAATGTTCGTTTGTTCCGAATTGTATGCCTCAGGAAGTTCTTCACCAGTTGCTTTGAAATTTTGATTCAATATTTCATTCCAGTGCACATATGATTTTATAGGCCTACTAGAGGGCCACATATAATGTACAAATATATAAGTAATAATTATAGTGTAAAATCGATAAAAATATTAACGGTCGTTTTTACAAAATCGTAAATCTCCCATAGCTCCTCACCAATTACTTCGAAATTTTGACGCATTGTCTCATTCAAATATGTACACATTTTATATGCCTACTGGAGTGCCATATTGTGTGTGCCTATATATTTATACAGTACAGAGTGTTTCTATAACAGCGTGCAAAAATGTAACAGGACATAGAGAATGCTCCACTGAATAATTTTAGATAGGGAATCTGCGGTCGGAGAGGTCCGCGTAAGGAGATATGGAAGTAAACTTGTCTACTGCTTTGTCTAGCATTACTGTTTTCCAGCCTATCTACAATTAACATGCGTACAAGTTTACACGTACAGTGCTGTTTACTTACACGTACATTCCTTATTTTTTGCAAGGAAATGAGGACGACGGGGCTGATTACCAGAAAGCCATGACGCAGGTTTTGTTTACTTTACATAAGGTGGTTCTGTTGTATCGTACTTACATTGTCCCATGACAGAACGTGCTATGAATCAACGACAGACTCTTTCATTACTCAGTGCTATTCAGAGACGTACAGTGCTATACGATGGAGCAGTATCTGTACAGTATTTCCTGGTCGCTGGGTTGGAAGGGGAGGTCCTAGTCCATCGCCTGCGAGGTCACTTGACCTAAAACATGTGTATGATACCCCGGTGGATACGGAGATGAAGTTAGTTGCCAGAATTGTAGCTGTCGGTAATGTGATTCGAAACACACCAGGATTATTTGTCAGCGAGCGTCAGAATCTTGTTCGCCGATATCTTGCTTGCATTGAGGTTGGTGGCCGTTGGTTTCAGAACATTTGGTAAGATAAAATACCAATGATACATTCATTGTGTCAGTGATGGTATCTGCAGTTAAGTAATGTAAATAAAAAAGTACAGAGTAATGTGATTTTATTCCTGTTATCTTCTTAAACTGGCTTCTTCGACACCAGGTTCCCTACCTCAAATTGTTCAGTGGAGCATCCTCTATGTCCTGTTAAATTTTGCACGCCCTTACAAAAACATACTGTATGAAATAGCTGACGTAATAAGAATACCATAAGAAAGATTACGGCCTATTTTCCATGAAATATTACAGAGCTTTGCGTCAGGTTTACGGAAAAGTGAATTTCTGAACCATGTTTGGATCCCTTCGAAAAGGATCGTACTCAGATTCTTTGCAACAGATTTTGTTAACCATTCAACTCCAAAAGAATCAGCAGTCAAAGTATTCAGTAGAAGCCAATTGCCATGATAAGAAAAAACAGTATCATTTGCTAGTTCCTTCCTTGGTAAAGAAGGGGTTTTTGTTGATTACCTTGCAAAGAGCAAAAAAATAACTGAACTCTTCTTTATTATATGTTTTTCAGAAGCCTGATTGCAATAAAAGTATCAACCGACAAAGCTGCATTGAAAATGGGAAAAATGTGGGGTTCAAGTAAGAAATGTGTGACATCCTCCTAATTTATTACATTTGACACAGTCTTTCCATTTCCAGGATGAAACAAATTTGGCTGTAAGGTGCTTTGGTTCCATTGAAAAGATTGTGAAAACTGTATAACAAGTATTCTTCAGTACGATTGTACTTCACGGATGAACTCCGCTCTACGGAAAAACGTTCGACGCAGGCGTTGATTTAAAACGGCTGTATTTCACAAGGAAGTGCTTTTTTACCCATGAGAAACAAGCTTTCGCTGCCAGCTTGAGAAATTTTCGTCTTTCTTCTAAGCTGAGGACATACTGTAAGGCCGATGTGACGCGCCGTGCTATTACTGGACCACTTCCCCAGGGTCCGTGTGTGGCGTCGACAGCCACTCAGTTGTGCTGCCGCTCACATATTTACAGAAGCTTTCGTTGTAGCCAAGTGGGCGACAGCTACGTTGCTTGCAGTGCTTCTCCTTCAAATGTCTACTTTTCGTCCTCTTCAGTCGTTACCTCCAGTACCACAAAGAACCTCGCCTGATTCGAAATACTGCGTGCTCTTCAGGCCTTTATTAATATGGCGTAAGCGACGTTGTTCAATACATACCAACGTATTTTATGATGTACTATATCTTTTTTTCTGTGCCTTTACATCCATCTTCAGCAGTAGTCTGAAAGCTACGGTGCAGTGTGCGGTGCAGACTACATAGTTTACCAGAATTATTTTCCTTCTACTGTTCCATTCATAGAAGACGGTTGTCGGTAGCTCTCTACGTAAGTTCGAATACCTACAGTGTTATCGTCATAGTCATTACGCGACTAGCTTGTTGGATGAGACAATAAGCATCTTAACTCATACTACATAGTTGGTTCTCGAAATTGGTAGACTAATTTTCTGTTCCATGCACATAGTTAACGCATCATCGTAGTCAGTATATAAACACCATAGGAGTACAAGTTTATAAGCCTACTAGTTCTGTAGATCATAAAGACATCGAAAGAACCTACGATAAAATAATGTAAATAATTCAGCTCGTTAAGGGAGATATACATTTAACTCTGATGGGGGATTGGAACTCGGCAGTAGGAAAAGGAAAAGAAGGAAAATTAATAAGTGAACACGGATTGGTTCAAAGGAATGAAAGGGGAGCCGCTTGCTAGAGTTTTGCATAGAACACAATTTATCCATCGCTTACGCTTGATTTAATAACCATGAAAGATGATGTACAATTCGTAAGTGCAAGCTCAATTGCACCGATGGTTTCTAATGGGAATATCGACGAGATACTTTGTATCAGTTTGGTCCATATAATTTTGAACATGGCCAAGAGCCGAAAAGCATTAAGATATTAGTAAATTATTTATCGTCCAGACAAACATATAATTAAGTTATATACTTGGAATGTCTAAAAAGTTCGGTGAATGCTATCAGACAACAAACAAAACAGAACATACAAACAATAGTTCTTTGTGGCCCTTTAAAATAGTCGCCACCCGCTGCAACACACTTTTGATAACGTTCGTACAGCTTGTGGAAACTATCAGCAAAGGCCTCCTGTGGAATCGATCGCTGAACGGCTGTCACACGAAGTTTGATGACATTCATGTCCGCACAACATTCACCTTTCATGCCCGCCTTCAAGCGGGGAAACAGGAAGAAGTCCGCAGGAACCAGGTCAGGGGAGTCCGGAGGCTGTTCAAGAAAAGGCGCACACGAATCGCGCAGTGTGCAGGGGCGTTGTTATGGGGAAGCATCCATTTTCCAGTCCCGTGCAACTCTGACCAAATCCGACAGATACGCTGCAGTAAACGGTTCAAAACGGACTGGTAAAATGCAGCATTAATGGTTTGACCTTTTAGATGATGCCGTTGTTGTCGAAGAAGTCGATCAACAGTGTTTCCACCTTGGATTTTTGCAGGCGGCTTTTTCTTGGCGGGGAAGACTGTGAACACCGTGACACCGATTGCCGTTTTAATTCCGGATAGAACTGGTAGCACCAGGTCTCATCTCACGTGATGATGGTGTTCAGAAGCAATGGATCCTGGTCCCACATGGAAATGAAATCACCGGAAGTTTCCATCCGTTTTGCTTTCTGCTCGTCTGTGAGCTTGTGTGTCACATATCGGGAGCAGATCTTCCGCTTACCCAAATCATCGCGGACGATGGCGTGCACCGTGTCCTTTCTAATGCCCAATTCCTCCGCAATCAGTGTGAGAGTACGTCGCCGATCTTGTGCCAGCATTTGTCCTACTTTTTCGATCTTTTCTGGGGTTCTGCTTGTCGATGGCCGACCTGAACGTGGCTCATCCTCAGTTATTTTCTTCCCTTCACGAAAGCGTTTAAACCATTCGTAAACGCATTTTCCGCTCACGGCTTCCCTCCCGTACACCTGCACCAACATTCCGTGTGTCTCCGTTGCAGTCTTCCCCAATTGCTAGCAGAACTTGATGTTCACTCGTTGCTCCACTGCGCTGTGAGACTTCTTCTGACACTGACTACGTTCAGCTGGTCTCAGTCTGCTTACACATGCAGTGCATGTCGTGTATCGATTCTCCTCAAGTCCCTGAAGACCCATGCGCATGCACGCACACATGCGCCAAGTTGCCTAACAGATATGACACCATTCGCCGAACATTTTAGACACGCCACGTATGTACAGTTATTAGCGGTGCATCTCATTTGGCGTTATTGCAATATATTCCTTTGAAAGGTGAAAGGAATACATGGAAGGGTTGTACAAAGGAAGGAAACTGGAAGGCAGTATTATAGGAAGGGAACAGGAAGCAGACGAAGATGAGATAGGGAAATGATACTGCGTGAAGAATTTGATAGAGCACTGAAAAACCTAAGTTGAAATGGCGGTATTCCCTCAGAATGAGATCATTGAGGGAACCAAACAAGACAAATATATACCACCTGGTATTAAACTTAGCGGCGACAGGTGAAATACCCTCAGAATTCTAGATTAATGTTCAGTCTATATTCAAAAGAAGGCAAGTGTTGATAGATCTTGTTCAAATGAAATAACTGAACATATATCAAATCCACTAACGAATGGTCCGTACTACTACGACCACATGTCATAGCTGCCTGGAGTCCTCCCGTCTGTTGGTGGGCGTCTGTGACAGCGCGATAAACACTCAGCGTTAAAACAGTCCATTGTCGACGCTCACCTAACATTTGTCGACGATAGCCTCTATGTTACCATTTATTCAAGGATGCGGTAAATGATTTGATTTGAAAATGACTGTAGATGTTCTGACAATTATTGTGGGAGGCGTAGCCATCTGTGCTTTACTGTGTACACAGAATATAATAATGGATGTAACACGTGACCTACTGCTTCGAAATCTGAGAATGTACTGGACGTGTACAGTTGAAATAGCAGCCTCACTGCTACATTTTGTAATGGATCGTGCAACAATAGCTATTTTCTTGAGTATCGTAACTTGGTTCAAATGGCTCTGAGCACTATGGAACTCAACTTCTCAGGTCATTAGTTCCCTAGAACTTAGAACTACTTAAACCTAACTAACCTAAGGACATCACACACATCCATGCCCGAGGCAGGATTCGAACCTGCGACCGTAGCGAGTATCGTAACTACCTCCTTGTTTTATCGGTAATAGTCTGTTAACAACTTTAATCACATGTTCGGGTTAATTATTATTTGTGAGCGTACCAGAAAAATCTGGTAAGTAAGTTTTTCCGTCAGGGGCTCTACGTGTGAACACCTTACGTGTTTATCAAACATGGATACCGGACGATCACAGTACGTGTTATGCAACACGGTCCACACCCTCGTGGGAATACTGGCGTCGTTTAGCTCCACTGTGGATTGGTAGTTCAGTAAGGTCAATGCTTCACCTGATTTAGCAAGCAAACAGAAGTGTCAGAAAAACTTGTAAGCGACTAAGTAACTAACTAGGTCTTAGCGCACGTAAAGCACAAGCACTATAGCAAAACAATGTCCTGACCTAAAACAAAATAAATCATATCAAATACATTTCCTTAAGCTACACGATAAAGGTAGTGGAAGACGAGTTTGAGGACAGACTTGTTCTGCGTGTAACCCTGTTTTATTGCTGGTTGTGCTGAGGGAGTGTGAAATAGTGTTGTTTATATTATTACGGATAATTGGGGAAAAAGGATTTGATTCATATCCGGCATGTCGTCTACTTCTCTTAGAAAGTTTTAAGAACAACATTCGAACTAAAACGTTCCGAGCAGACAAATATTTATTTTAGACCAGCATAGAATGAATACATATGTAAGGTATGCCGAAAGATTTTGAATTTTACAATGTGAAGTGATGTATAATAGGTTGGTCATGAACTGTTGCACATCATGTCTCTGTTCCTCGTTAGCTGAATCTCTGCGCTGGAAAATTCTTCAAGCGTGAGGATGTGAGCCACCATCTGAAGCTCAAGCATCCCCGTGATACGGTGACTAATCGACCTTGCTGTTTAATAGTTGATGAGCTCCATTAGACCGCTCCCTCAGCGCGCTGTAGGAAGTGACGGTGTCAGTCCTCGTTCAGTGCAGACGTCAGTCAAGAGGAGGAATGGAAACGAAACGGCGTTGATAAAAGTCTCTTAAAAATTGTAGCTAGTGGGCACTGAGGCAGCAGTACTGTGTCGGAAGGCGCAGTCGTCCGCCGCCGGTGGGCGGAGGTCCGTTGGTTAGGAGACGTGGCAGTAAAACTGGGTGAGTGACAGGGCGGCGACGCAGACACGCTCTCCATTGGCTTTTTGTCGATTCTGGTGCGTCAACACTGAGCTCGCTGCCCGCCGCGCCTCAGACTGGCTCTCATCGCCAACTGCCTTTCAACACAATAATTTCTAATGGGAAAACTGCGATATCCAGTAGCGTATTTGAAAGATTGATGGTATTAAATGAGATCTTGTTTGTGCTCATCCACGATTTCTTATTATTCCCGGGCATGATATATAGGGGATTACACGTATTGTGGGTCGCAAGCCCTCTAGTATCTCACTTTAGTTTTATTTAGAAGTACTTACGCCATTTCTGCTAGGAAGAAATTGTAGCTATAATATTTTAACTTTCACTATGCCCTAGTCAACTAGAACGCCAGGTAGAAACTTCGTGAAATGTTTATCGTGATGCTTGACGCCTCCTGCGTCAGGAATGAAAATTAAGGTTTATCTTCCTGTCGACGACGACGTCATTAGAGACGCGGTACAAGCTCGGGTCGACCCCAGATACGGAGGCGGTCTCAGAATACCGACATGATGTTTGTGGACCTAGGTAATGCTTTACAATGAAAGTAATTTACTTTCTCTGGGATTCGTAGGATTTAAGGAAGCTTCTGCCTTGCTTTGGAAAAAAATCTTCACTAACAGCTCTTGAGAAACGAGAAATTTATTCAGAGTGTGTTAGTGTACTGACGAATATATACATAAATATTAGTTTCCATCAGACTTATTCAGAATACTGAGAAACTAAGAACTAAAATAACTGTCATGAAAGGTGAGTCCATATTAGCAAAATTATTCTCAGCAGCTGTTGATGAAGTTTTCAGTTTCCTATTAAAGAACGTGATGACACTGTACAGTTTGGCTGCTGTGCAGATGAATTTCAACAACAAATGAAGAACTGAATGGAGCAAATCTGAAAACTGATCATAATAGGAACTGAATATTGTATAATCAACACCTCTACAAGTAGGTGCTACAATAAATTCGAAGAACCTCATGATGCGTTTTTGAGTTTAGGACAGTTGAAAACTACGACTGCATGTAAAGGGAAGTAAATTATAACAGCAGTAAAAAACGACCAGAGTGTTTTTTGTAAACTACGAGGGTGGTTTGAGAAGTCTGCTAAATTTGCGTGAAACATTTTTGTTGCTCCTTCATGGTTGGTAAGCTTGATTATTCTAAGGAGCGTACGAAGAATTTCAACAATTTATAGCGTACGGTTCATTGTTGACAGTCGTCTGAAGTGGTCGGTATGTCGACTGCGACTGAAAATGGAGAAAACCTAGTATCGTGCCCTTATTAAACATTTTCATTTGAAGGGTTTCGCTGCCACACAAATCAAAACTGAATTGGATGAAGTTCACACGGACTCTGCATCATCACTGAAGACCATTTACTTTTAGATTAACGATTTTAAACGTGGATGGGGAACCACCGAAGACGAAACGGGCTCTGGCTGTCCAGTTGAGTTCATCGGTTGATAACAGCAATTTTAACTGATGAAAGCGACAGGGGCTTAAATATGAAACCATTCGAAACCTTCGGTGTAAAATGGTATGTTGAGAATTACAAGCAGATACTGCAAAACAAAAAGAAAAAATGTTAAGGAACTACTTGATGTAGAGCGTAATGAAAATGACGGATGGACGGTAAATGGACCAAACACGGATTAGCATGCGACAAGAACGGAAACAAATGAAGGCATTACAGAGAAGAGGGTTCGCCATCAATAATGTTAATTGGGGGGGGGGGGGGGGGGGGCTTCGCACGTCTAAATAAAACAGACAATCGCAACATGTTCTATATTTTGCTCTTAAAATCCGTAGTCTAGATCTGCGGGGCAATCACCGCATGTACGTCAAGGATTTCGTCGACGACGATGGGGTTTTACTCTTTTCGGTTTTCCCTGAGTCCACCACTTCAAGTCATACCCTGGTAGGTTTTGCATTCAGATCGCCCAGTTGAATTACAATAGTGGATTTGGAACGATTCGGGTGACTTTAGGGAGCTAAAGTCATTCTCAGGCGTGATTATTAGGCACGAAAAATAATTAGAAAGCCGCATATTTGAATGAAGTCTTACAGATTACGCGGTAGATTATACATTGTATTCATATTCAATTGTGTACTTACCCTCTGTGTTTTGTGAACTTAAGGCTACGCCGGAGTTTCTTCATTTTCAAGACCATTATCTTCATTTTTGTTTTAACTGCTGATCAAATACACTAGCAGCTGGAGCTGCTCACATCGTGGAGCGGTACACTGTCTTTGAGAAACTGAAGTTGCTCTTCAGATCTTCTCAGAAATTGCAAGACCTACTTGTGAGTTCCTTCCTGGGCCGCTAGAAGTTTGAAACCAACTTTAGGCTAAACTTTTCTCATTTTCTGTTGGTATCGCAGAGCTTGTTTTCCTTCTCAATAGCCGTACTGATTTCTAAAACACCCTCCATGTTCTCACGCTTTTCATTCCGCCGTGAACCTTCGTCTTTCAGCCCATCAGATACAGCGACGGGGCTTTGTGTTCGCTCGCCTTATAGAGAAGTAGCGATGTCGATCCGCCTGAACTAAAAGCTAGTATTAATATACATATCAGCCTTTCCACTTAAATCTAAATCTGAATGATAGATTCGCTTCGCAAATTCTGATGGGAATTTTATGCCATAACGTATATATACAAAACAAATGCATTAACATCATGGAAAATAATAGTTGTGTTATTAGTCAGACCACATCCATATATATATATATATATAGAGAGAGAGAGAGAGAGAGAGAGAGAGAGAGGGGGGGGGGGGGGGAACAAATACCGAATGGGACAGTAATGAGCTTCATGATTCTGGATAGAAGTGTTCATTGCGTCTCTACCAGGTTTCGTTCCCTAATTTCATCTCCGTTCTCATTCATTAAATCAGAACACACAGCAATATGTTTCACGCACTCTCGTGCACATTGTTGCCTGCACAATAAGCTTATATGTTTGACACAGCATGTCATGCAGGCTATAAAACCAATTTTCAGAGATCTTTCTGCAACTGAACTTTTGAAGAAATGTCTTCATGGACGTACACAAAACCAAATGAGAGTGTGAATAATGTAATTTGGACCAGAATCCCAAAAAATGTGTTTGTGGAAATTCATACTCTTCATTTTGGAGTATATGATGCCATTGCTACGTACAACAAAGGTAACATTATAAAGTGCAATGTGCTGCAGAAGTAGGATGTGATGCCCGGCGTCTCTGTCCAAATACGCTATTTAACAAGGGGAACTGATCAAAACTTTTGTCGTGCAAAATCTTTCGAGTGTCCGAAATTGATTAAATGTTAATAAGTTAAATACTTGATCCCGTAATCACAAATTAATTTGTGAGTTTCCTGAATATAGTTTCAGGTCTGTCCACAGTATCTCACAGAATGACGACAATTGACAGAATGACATCGCTGACTCCAATAGGAACGCTGTGTAGTGGAAATGGGTATTCTTTCACCCGAATAACTTATCAAGTAGTATTCCAGTACACGTATAAACCAGATTACAGGTACATATCAGCCATTACTGCCAGATCAGGTCTTCACATCTACTGCTAGTTAAAAATCAGCTGTTTTACGATTGAGACACGTCGATCTGTCTTCCCGACATTTGTAAGATCTGAGTGAATTCTCCGTCTGAAATAACCGAGCTGCAGGCAGAATAATGAACATAAAAAGAAATTAAAAATTCGTATAAATGCCAGTAATTTTCGGAAACAGCATCAGTGAGACAGATCAAATATTCGCACAGAACTGTCAAAATAGTGGTACTTTCCAACAAAACATATTAGCTTCAATATATATCTTACATTTTAGTTCCGTATGCACACGCCAGTTTCGTTCAATATTTCGTGCATCTATTGTGAAACAGACTAACATAGAAGAGTAGAGAGGCCGGCCGCGGTGGCCGTGCGGTTCTAGGCGCTGCAGTCCGGAACCGCGGGACTGCTACGGTCGCAGGTTCGAATCCTGCCTCGGACATGGATGTGTTTGATGTCTTTAGGTTATTTAGGTTTAAGTAGTTCTAAGTTCTAGGGGACTGATGACCTTAGATGAGAAGTCCCATAGTGCTCAGAGCCATTTGAACCATTTTGAAGAGTGGAGATCATTTAGAACATCAATAATTAGGCTGAAAATTAGTTCTGCTTCTAACTTCATACTTGTACTGAACATGTCTTCTTTCTGCAGCACCATCGTCACTGGAAAATACGAGTCCGTGCTGAAACATGAAGTCACCAAATTTTTATAAGAAAACTCTTAAAACTTTTTAAATAAAACGAACGTCATTAACATTCTGCATCTTTATTCTTCATGTCTACATATTTATTTCTCACCATATTCACCCTGGCAACGAACAGATTCCCCCCAACGACAGACCATTTCCTTGATACCGTTACTGTATAATGTTTGACTTTGTTGACGGAGATACAGACTCACCTCTGCTCGCAGTTTCTGGCGGTACGTAGACGATACATTTGTGGCGTGGCCCCAAGGAATAGGGACATCAACTGTGTTTCTCCGGCAACTGAACTCCCTCTTTCCGAATATGTAGTTCACAGTGGAACTGGAAAAAATGGCATTTCACCATTCCTGGATATCACGATCAGATGAAAAGCCTATGGTAAACTGGGACATAGTGTCTACCGCAAACCAGCTCACACGCAGCTATATTTGAAGGCCATAAGTTGTCATCACCTTGCACAACGCGGTAGTGTCTTACGCTCTGTGGTGCATAGAGCACATGTGGTCTCAGATGCCACAGTCTGTCTGCGGAGCAACAACACGTAAGAACAGTATTCCAACAGAATGGCTCTTCCGATAGACAGATATGCCATGCAGTCCATTCTAAGCAAATTCAAAGCAGGGATGTAAATGAAGATGTGGAGGCACCCATTGAAACAGCGTTCATGCCCTATTTTGGCGGCAAGTCTTCAAGAATAGAAAGAATCCTCAAAAGGCACGACATCACGTGTGTTCATCGATCACCAGCAAAATTGAGGAATTTATTATGCTCGTTCAGAGACGACCTTGGTCTTAGGAAAGGTGGCGTGTGTAAGATCCCATGCCAATGTGGAAAATTTTATACTGGGCAGACATACCGAACTGTGCAACAACGTTGCCTCGAACACCATCGCCATACACGCCTGGGGTAACATGTAAATCAGCGATGGCGCAGCATTGCCTGGACATGGGGCATCGCATGTTTTACGAAAAAACTGAAATTTTATCCTCAGCGTCATCTTTCTAGGACTGTTAACAAGGCCATACATATCAATCTTATAAACAGGGATGCAGGTTTTCCGTTAAGGGAACCCGGAACCTAAAAATGATGAAATTTTGGGTTTTCAGTTTATTGTGAAATAAAATACTACAGATCTTCCTCTTTAAAATGACATGTTAATCTTCCCTGTAGCTCAACTCCAAGTACGGAAAATATTATTTTCAATAATGTGCTGTAGAGGGCATGTTGCGACATTGAATTTCCATGGATACATGTTCATTGAAAGCATCGTTTTTCAAAACTTCCGGTCTTTCCAAAGACTTTATATTATGTTGGCAACACGATTTGATAGGCAATTGTTTTGTCTGCGTATTGTAGTCTTTGGATACTGTTGTTTACATTGAGCATTTGGTGGTTATTGCACGATTTGTGTTGTATTTCTATTGCGTAACTGGAACTTATCAAATATGCCTCGATTTAGTAACAGAGTTTACAAGAGGAAGAAGCCTCCTCCGAGGTACACTAGTGGAACTGTGACAATTTCTGCGACCTTGGAAAATGATTCTGAAAATAGTGAGGTTATTCATGAAGTGAAATCTATTCCTGTCTCTAGCATAAGCAAGAAGTTGCATGGATCAACTGAAAAATACTGCAGTTTATTGGAGAAGTGTAGTGAGGATAATATGAACGAAATAATTAACATTTCATTGCTCTCAAAGGTGATTGAGAGTTTAGTACTGTGTAAGGAATGTTGCAAATTGAGTATGCCAGTAAATGTCAAGCGACACTTAGGACTTGCAGCAGAAATCTGTCTCCATTGTACTAGTTGTCATTACAGTGTTTCATTTTGGAACTCAGAATATGTCGAAATAGGCCAAGGTGAAACTGATAGTGAGAAAAGCAAGTACTATGGCGTAGATATTAGATGTGTTTATGCTCTAAGGTCAATCGGTAAGGGATACTCTGCTGATCAAATGTTTTGTGGTGTAATGAATCTACCACCACCACCAACGAAATTCTCAAAATATGACTCGGTTGTTGGATCCTGTGTTGAAGATATTGCCCAAAAATCCACGAAAGAAGCAGTGGAGGAGGCTGTGGCGGTGAATGAAGAAATCCCAGATGTTCAGAATCCACGGGACCTGACTGTCGCACTAGATGGTATGTGGCAGAAGCGCGGGCACACTTCACATAATGGGGTAATAACGGCAACAAGTGCTGATGCTACAAAAGTTATAGATGTTGTAATTAAATCCAAGCACTGTATGTGTCCTAAAAGAGTGAAGGATGAGCATGCAGAAAACCGTCGAAGGAATTACAGTGGGTCTAGTGGGGCCATGGAAGTTTCCGGTTTGAAAGACATTTTCAATCGCTGTCTTCTGTGGTACAAGGTCAGATACCTACAGTTCCTGGATGATGGTGATTCGAAGTCTTTTGCTGCTGTATCTGAGGTGAAACCTTATGGAAATTATGTTACCATTACTAAACAGGAGTGCATAGGTCACGTTCAGAAACGTATGGGAACACGGCTGCGTCGACTGAAGACCACAATGAAAGGCCAAGTACTCAGTGATGGAAAACCTTTGGGTGGAGCTAAAAGATTGACAGACGAGGTAATCAACAGATTTCAGAGAGACTATGGACTGTCAATAAGACAAAATACTCACAGTGTTGATGCAATGGAAAAGGCTGTAATGGCAATTTACTACCACACCTTACCGACTGACGAGGAACCACTGCATGGACTATGCCCACAGGGACCCAATTCCTGGTGCAAGTACAACAAATATCAGGGATCTGAACGTGTATACAAGCATCATCACAGTCTACCAGAAACTGTCATGCATGCTATAAAACCAATTTTCATAGATCTTTCTGTAACTGAACTTTTGAAGAAATGTCTCCATGGACGTACACAAAACCAAATGAGAGTGTGAATAATGTAAT
Source organism: Schistocerca americana (assembly GCF_021461395.2). Lineage (NCBI taxonomy): Eukaryota > Metazoa > Arthropoda > Insecta > Orthoptera > Acrididae > Schistocerca > Schistocerca americana. The sequence continues at coordinate 287,904,622 of NC_060130.1, forward strand.
TTGGACCAGAATCCCAAAAAATGTGTTTGTGGAAATTCATACTCTTCATTTTGGAGTATATGATGCCATTGCTACGTACAACAAAGGTAACATTATACAGTGCAATGTGCTGCAGAAGTTGGATGTGATGCCCGGAATGTACATGGTGAGTGCAATGATGTCGATGGACAATGAGAGGAAACGGGATGCTGAAAGGAAAGAAAAGGAGTGTGAGAGGCAAGCCAGACAAAGAATGAAACGTGTGAAAAGAAGGCTAGATGGGGAGATGTCTAGTGACAACGAAAACCCCTCTTATGGTGCTGGACTCCACTAAAATGTTAGTGAAACTTTGAAACTCGTTTTTCACAAGTTCGCTTTTTTGCCATATAAGCAACATTTTCTGCTAAACTATTAGAGATAAAGACTTAAACATTTCAAGGAATGTAAACAGTGCCAATATACACCTTGTATCATAGCCTTTTTGTGATACATAATTGATAACAGATTTTATTTCAAAGATACTTTGCCAAAAAATGTGTCAATTACTTTCAGTAACAAAATAATTACTATCTTCCCAAAAAACACCAATAAATTAAAATCCATATGGTGCATGGTATTAAATGTATGTGATATTATACTGTAAAAGTTTCATCATTCTGGTGTTAATAGTTAATAATAAAATGTTCCTTACATTTAACATTGGAGGTATAGGACGTTCCTGGTCCCCTTAAGGAATCCAGCACTGGCTGCCATGAAATAAAATCAAAGAAAACAACAGCTTCTGATTCACGACTCGACGGAGCACACTGCTGAGATCTAACTCAGCTTTTAACCCCGGGAGTGTCCGGCAGCACAGTCATTGCCCGCAGCGCACGCGCGGAAGGCAGCGTCTTACCGGGCACCCGTATTGCCTGCTCCTGGCCTGATAAATTTCGACGCCGCCGCGAAGGCTGCGAGAGATGTCGCGCAAACTTCGACCGCACATTCTCGAGGCGATCACAAACAAGAATCGCCTCTTCCGAGAATTGCAGCTCACACGACTATCCGACAAAAAGCGTCCCCTCAACAGGGCGGGGCGCGAGATTCGGACCGCCATCGATGATCACCGTAATAGGGCCTGGGCTAGCCTTGTGGCCACCCTAAAGACGACAGATGGTAGTGCCTGGCCGACTGCCAAGCACTTCCTTCTCCGCCACCAAAGAGTTCCGCCCTTCCAAGTGGGTGCTGACGTCGTCTGCGAGCCTGATGCTAAAGCCAGCATCCTCACAAACGTATTCGCGGACAACTTGGTTCAAATGGCTCTGAGCACTATAGGACTTAACTGGTGAGGTCATCAGTCCCCTAGAACTTAGAACTACTTAAACGTAACTAACCTAAGGACATCACAAACATCCATGCCCGAGGCAGGATTCGAACCTGCGACCGTAGCGGTCGCGCGATTCCAGACTGTAGCGCCTAGAACAGCTCGGCCACCCCGGCCGGGGCGGACAACTTCCAACCCGCCGAGGGCGTGGTCGATGTCGATCACGACCGTCTCTTTGAAGAACGCCTGCCGGTCTACCACGCCACCAGAGACGAAGACGACGTGATCGAGCCGATCACGGCCAAGGAAGTCGACCAGCAGACCCGCCGCCTCAACGCACCGAAGGTGTCTTCAACTGCCTATTGAAGGTACTCCCGCCGGAGATACATCAGTTCCCGGCTGACATCTTCAACAGCATTCTGCGGTCTGGGACCTTCCCTTCCTCGTGGAAACACGCGGAAGTGTTTGCCATCCCCCAAGAGCGGCAAGGACCTCCGCCAGGCAGCGCACTACCGGCCGATCAGCCTGCTCCCGTCCCTTTCTAAAGTATTTGAGCGGCTGTACGTGGAGCGGCTGCTACGCCACGTCACGGAACAATAGCTTATCCCTGAGGAGCAGTTCTGGTTCAGGAACGGCCATTCTACAATGCAGCAGCTATTGCGCTCGGTGGAGCAGGCGACGCGAGCGCTAGAGACGCGGGAGTACCTAGGGGCGGTGCTTCTCGACGTCTCCAAGCCCTTTGACTGCGTGTGGCACGACTGCCTCGTGCACAAACTCTTTTTACACGGGGTACCCACGTCGCACGCGGTCCTGCCGCGCTCCTATCTCCAGTGACACGCATTCAACGTCCGAGCAGATGGAGGAACATCCACCGACCGATAGATTCGTGCGGGGATGCAACAGAGATCGATTCTCGGGCCCTTGGGCATACTCTTTACACAGCCGACGCTCCGCAGGTGGCGCGCGTGGAGTTAGCACTCTATTGACGACACTGCGTTGTTCACCAGCAGCATGAATGTGGCCGAAATGCGCAGCCTCCTCCAACTCGGATGTGACGTCGTAAGGTGCCTGGTCCACCAAATGGCGCCTGAAATTCAATGCCGCAAAGAGCCAGGCCGTCGTCTTCTCTAGGAAGATGCTACATCCAGACCTGCCGCCGATCACGATCATAGGTGACCCATCCCACGGTTGCTGATCGGAAAATACCTCGGGGCGACGCTGGATAGGCATATGGCCTGCCTGCCTCACGTGTGTGACGTCAGGGAGCGAGCAGTGGGGCGTCTTCGTGCGCTACGCCCGCTGCTAAATCCCTCATCCACCCTCCCACCAAGCCCTTGCCTCACCGAGTACGTGGCCCTCGTTCGTCCGGTGCTCGAATTTTTGGCCGTGGTGTGGGTAATGCAGCTGTGACGCTCCAGCGCGTCCAGAACAGGGTGCAGCGACTCGCGCTCCACAAGTCGCCTCGTTATTCAACGAGGCTGCTCTACGAGGCCACAGGCATCCCCCTCCTGCGGGATCGCTTCCGCCAGACCGCCAGTGTTCTGCAACAATGCAGAACACTCTGGCAGCCGTTTAATTCGTGGGCTGGGCCGCCAGGTCCACCACAGGCTGACAACTCGTTGGCCTGACATACTGCGGGAGCAGTGTCTGTCGCAGTGCCGATGCCGGCAACAAGAGCGTCTCTAAGAAACGAGACGTTCACAGAGGCCAGTTCTGACTGTTAAGCTAACCTGTCAACCTATAGGTTTACGCAGGTACTGCAACTAGGCTGCTTACCCTGCCCCCACACCTGGCTGATGAGCGAGCGAGCGATTATCATCAGTCGCGTCTTGCTACTGTGACAGCAGCAACTACCACCACCTGAAGATGCTGAGCAGTTGCAGCGATGAAATATTGTGTGATTTACACAATACGATCCGGCAGCAGATACGAGGAAGTGTCTTTGCATCCTCCCTTAGCATTGCATCTATCTCGTTTCAGAAGTTTTCCTTTTGCGGTTCTGGTAGGCCATTCGGTCGGATATTTATCATTGTACCTAGTACCTCTGATTTCAACTTAATTTCATGTTTCACCGTCTCAGTGCACGTCAATCTATCTCCGGATAAGTGGAACACATTATGATATGCAGTACATAGTCGAGTAACCAAAGTCCTTTCTTCTTGGTTTAAGTGATCGTCTCGCACCATTTCTTTAGTCTGCCAACTCGCTATCTTGTCTCTTGGCCCACTGAAACTACACCACGTGTGCGGCGTTCCTCGCCTTCTCGTATCACAGGTACAACTTTGGGACATACCGACATAACTTCTTTTTCTGTGCTTTTCATAACACTCGTGACGAACGCGCATCTTTGGAGGATCAGCAAGGCTGCAGGTAAACGTACACCCGTTTGCAACTGCTGCTTCTCCACTATTCCTTCGGTCAGCTCTTTGTTCAGCACTTTAATCCTTAATATCTGTTCTTCTCCTGGGAATATTCGTGTAACGTCACACAGACACTCTTTCCTTTCCATCTGCTGCTAATCTTCATTCCTAGTTTCCTTAGATACCTGAATTCATACTGATACCTCTGGTGTCGCATTTGCCCTCACGATCCGTTTCTCAAGGTGCGCTTCTCTCCCGGTCCACAAAATTCGACGGTTTGGCACCTATTCCACCCTTAACCGTACCGGTCTGCCCTTGACCCACAGCGTCTTCATTGCGTAATCTACGACTGCTCTTTAACTCCTGCAGAAGTCTCAGCCTAAGATTCCTTCATACGGCAAATCTAACTCGTCCTCCACTATATGAAACTTCTATTCCACCCACACATCATCTATCTTCAGCGTTGACTTCGCGGCTCCGTGCGTCTCTGTTACTTCTTTAGTGATCCTTTGTATCATTCTTTCGTCGGCATTGCTACCCACCGTACCCTTCAGTGCTGATTCCTTTATTACAACACCTTAGCGACACAAATTACTGTGAAAATCATGGTTCCCAATCCTCCCTGAGAGCACCTCGCATTTACGAAATGATTCCTCTTCTTGCAGTCTACTGAGTACAACTTTGCGGCACCGCTCTGCTGTGTATTCATGCCGTTCTTCTGTTTCCCGGTTTCTGAGTATTCGTATTCGCTAGTGTAGCATCGGCATTACACTGTTGGACAAAGTTTCCTGGTCCCTTACAAACGTAACATGCCCTTGAAGATCGCACCGATGGCACGCCGTCGATCGCTTGCTTCCAATTTCCCTGTGATGACCCCTACATAGTGTTTCCTCTATCCTTCTCGTCGATGGTGTATGGTAGGATGTCCGTTTCTCTGCACCACTACCACTCGGCTGCGTGTCGTCTAGTTTCCTGATATGCTTCTCCTTAGTGCAACTGTTCTCATGATGACCTCCCCTCTGATCACCTAAAAGAGTAATCTCCAGGGTGGCTGTGTTTACAGAACATTTCTTTACAAATAGTTCAAATGGCTCTGGGCACTATGCGACTTAACTTCTGAGGTCATCAGTCGCCTAGAACTTAGAACTAATTAAACCTAACTAACCTAAGGACATCACACACATCCATGCCCGAGGCAGGATTCGAACGTGCGACCGTAGCGGTCGCCTGGTTCCAGACTGTAGCGCCTAGAACCGCACGGCCACTCCGGCCGGCTTTCTTTACAAGATGCGATGGACCCTTCTTCTGATAATGCTACATCTACTACATGTGCTAACGTTACATCCTCTCATCGAGCTCTGACCACTGTTTCGGTCCTCTCATCTTCGACTCCCTACATAAACACTGTTCGCGCCTGCTCCTCAATTAGGGCTTGGCTGCGCGAAACGCTTTTACCCTTATCACTCCCTGGACGGTTCCTCGAAATTGGTGTTGCAATGTGCCAACGAGACTCGCCCATTTGGACATACTTCCGGTCCTATTGTGTCTACTAGATAATAATAAACAAGCACGATAATCCAAAGATCGTTTTCACTCATAGGTCTTCCATAAAACTCCTTTCACATCTGCCCAAGATGCTGTCAAATAACATACGAGTAGTTTACTCCAATCTGTACCCAAAATCCTTGTTTTCACAAATTTTAATGGCATACTATGGCTGTGGCTTGGCGTTAGTTCGAAAGCTAGGTCACAGTTACCCACGAAATCCCTAGAATTATCTTTATTTCCATCAAAAGCTCTCGGAATTAACTTAAATCCATCGGACAAGACTATATGGTCAACGGGAACCTCACTACCTCCCAGATTCGTATTAAATGTTTTTCCGTCCTTTTTCGCAGCTCTAGACCTAGTTTTCATCCTATGTTGTGATTCACTCACTGTGTTTGTCGCTCAAGCGGCAGTGCTGTATTAATGTGTCGTGCAAAAGTAAGGTTGGAATCCGGCGTGGTCAGCACACACGTGCCGCTGAGTGCTGGTGTCGTAACTGATGTGAAGACGTCCTGTCTTGTTCACCGCTGCGGGCTGCTTGCTGCGGTCTTGTAGTTCGTCACGGGGCGGTGACTTCTTCTCGACTTTTTCTTCTTGCCTCGCTGCTGCTGTATGCAAAAAAGAACTGCTCTGCCTCGGCACTCTACCTGAGCTACTCAAAAGCTCAAGTCGGTGCGTCCTAAGACGGGGTTTCCTAGTTCTCCTAAGAGAAGATCCTATCTTCCATACTCTAAGGCACGTTACATCTTAGGAAAGGCACTCAGCCAGGAATTCAAGCCAGTATCCCACATATGACACCAGTTTTATTTTTCGTAGCTCGACGTGAGTTACGACACACTTACTTTCAGAGCAGAGTTGACGCATGTTTTTGATGTCACCGGTTTCTTCGTATGCGAGCGGCTGTGCAGGGGTGAAACGCCGACGAAGTCAAGCTGAGAGTTTTCGAGTCTGTGTGGTTGGAGACAGTAAAGAATGACTCAGATGCTAGGCTAAGAAGGTAGATATGGAGATGATATGGAAATGAGACTCCGGGTTCGTTTACTGGTCTGGTTTCTTTCCTTCTTCACGTGTTAGCAAGGAACATGTAAAAGAGTACAGACATTGTTTTATAAAAACATGGATGAGGCCTTCTAGAATCTTCAGTCGGTTACCAGAAAAAATGGCCATCCCAGCCACAACTTTACTAAGATTCGGGAAACCAATAACTCCAGCCTAGAGGTACGTACAATCAAGCTTTGCAAGTCCTACCTAGTGCACAAAGTTAATTGAGTCTGACGGATCACTTACATGGTATCTGTTGTAGGTTCGTTCATCCGAGGCGGCTGTCTCTGGAACATCTCTGTTCGCTGGTTCTCTCGAACTGTGCCGAGCTCTGCCTTGCTTTGCGTTTAAGAGCGTCTACATATGGTGTTGAGGCTGTTTACGTGCAGATGATACGTGACTGCGTCGCTTATTTACCTCCAGTTCGCAATCAGTGAGCGTGAAGTCACTGGTTTCTCAATGAGTATGACCTCTTAATTGACTGACGAAAGCGGAATATTCATGATGTTCCTTTTTTCTTCTGGGAGAGGTTCTAGGCGCTTCAGTCCGGAATCGCGCTGCTGATACGGTCGCAGGTTCGAATCCTGCCTCGGGCATGGATGTGTGTCATGTCCTTAGGTTAGTTAGGTTTAAGTAGTTCTAAGTTCTAGGGGACTGATGACCTCAGATGTTAAGTCCCATAGTACTTAGAGCTATTTGAACCATTTTTTTTTCTTCTGGCGACCTTTCATGATTGGGACATTACAACTAGGGCCATAAGAGTAAGCGAAAGACATTAAATTGCTTGTAAATGACTGTCAATACGTCAATACCGTGATACTCTTCGTTTATTTCGAAAGAAGAAAAAATCCAGCAAGAATCATTCAAGGGATTGACAGGTATGGAATAGCTCTAAGAAAAAAGAATCTGAAATCGAATTCATCTGTCGTAAATTATGGTATATTGTGTTTGTGAGGCAAGCAGACTTTTCCTTAGTAATTGCTGTCTTCTTCTTCTCTTTCTTGTACCTTCTTCCTGCATCGGCACAGGGTCGGCATGGTTATTAATCTTATTTGGCGGTATTAATTAAAGGGTTGGCTACATGCTGTTTCTGTCGCCACCTCATAACCCCAACTGTTTACTCATGGGAAATTGTGCGCAAGTGTTAGTAAATGTGTGTGAATCGTGTATAAATGAGACGGGGCTTGAGTACCAGCCCAGTATTCAACTAGTGGAATGTGAAAAGCCGCCTAAAAACCACATCCGGGATGAAGGGCACATGAACCCTCGACGTTAATCCACTAGGCGGATTCGATCTAGGGCTGGCGCACCTCCGTCCCAGAAGTGACACTTTAACACGCCTTGCTGTTGGGATGGGGTTAGTTGTGGATTGTTTTGTAAGGGATAAAAACGGGGAACGACGAATGATTCAAAAGTCTTCGGAGCCAAATGCGTGGCAAAATAAGAGGAATGGTACCTGTATTGAAGACACATCTGTGATGTTCCCACACTAGGGTTTATCACTGTGTACAGTACACTACTGGTCATCGAATATGTAGCTATCTTTTTCAGAGGAGCTGGTAGGGCGTTAGCTGGAATAAATTTTGTACTTATGCGTGAATTTTCTTAAACGTTGTACATCGTTTTCAAAGTATCAGTGTTTGTTGCAACTGGTTGATGGCTGTCTGTGGGACACACTCAAAGAAGCGCTGGTTTGTGTTAGGTTACGCTGCCAGAGCTGCAGTTAATATACTAAAATCCCTCTGAACTCCACCCGAGCTCTGTCCTGCTTCCATCATGCCGCATGGCAACAGAGAAGTGTCAGTGTATGGCCTGTGGCCTGGAGAGGTGGTGTGGGCCTGCCAGACTTGGCGGCAGCTGATCATTTAGCAGTCTGGACCCGGTTCTCAGTCAAATAATGGCATCGTCTCGTTCACTGCGTTGCTATTGCTGGCCGCACCGTCTCCAGGAGATAGCAAGACGCCCTGCCAAACGCTCTTGAGTCTGTCGGCTGGCCGAACCAATTACGACAGGCAAAGCTGCGATGGAAGAGTGGATCACAGAAGACCATAACTGCTCAAACCATAAGTAAATAATCCCAAACTGTTTAAACATCAAATAAAACACGTCCGATCTCAGTTAACTGCTGACTACATTTCAAATTATATAAAAGTGCCTGCTTCCTCCCTGATGTTGGTGGTAATTGCAAAATATAGTACATCATTGTTTTAAAACATAAAGCCAGGGGCCTGCCTTGCGTTTTATACTTAGCACAGCACCTGGGATGCCCTGTAGTGTAGTTTTTTTAACATGATACTGGTATACACGTGTCAGGAGCGCTGGATTTCCCTAAAATATCCACCATTGTTTTAAAGTGACATAACAGGGGCAGACTCATATGACAACACATAGTGGCAGCCATTTTGCTGGCCCTTTGACCAGACGCCATCTTAGGGTCAACATGTTTGATTATGATATCACAGTTTCAGCCATACTGCATCTGCCATCTTGGGAACATCTGACAACCATGCACATTGTCCTAGTATCTCCACGCAACAGATTACCGTCCCATTCCATGTTCTTTTTAATTTCTCGCCATTTCTACCTCACCCAACTGACATAGAAGGGAAGGGGTGAGGAAGGGGGAGATCTGGCAACAATGTAGGCTGTTTTTCGAACGTACCGTTTTGCAATACTGACGCGGCAGAATTCATGTCCTCACCCTCGCTGTTTTCGACGACAGGCCTCACTGCCCTGGATTCTTAAACACTTACGTATGTGGGAGGGGTAGGTATCGACTCCCTGTGTGGACATCCTGAGTCAGGTTTTTGTGATTTCGCCACATCGCTTAAAATAAGTGCTGCAATTCTTCCTGACTCACGTCCACAAACGGCCACATACGATTGCGTTTTCCATCCTTAAAAATTCCGAGTTTGTTGCCTGTTTTAAGAACATCGTGAGCGATATAGAATGTTAAACACTAACTTTCCTTCGTTCCAGAGGGTTGTTCCATATTAATATCAAATTGGCCGTTCCTTCTGGGCAGAAATCACAGCTAGTGGTCCAAATTTAACACGAGAAAAAATACTGAGTGATGTACAAAATAATTTTATATGTCGCGTAAAATGCTGTAGAGTTTAGTAGCGAACAAGAAAGAATGTGATTTATCTCCAAAATGAAGTTGTGCCAAAGGTCAACAAGTTTGCACACGAGATATTATACTCATTCTGCTATTTATGGAGAAAAGTTTTGATGCGTGGCAGTGATACGAGCGCTCTGTTCGGAAAATATGGAAGGAGTCACTTTGCATAAATTTGACGAAACTATCCTGGCATTCCACTAAAGTAATTCGGGGACCCACCGACTAAATCGGAACCCGACGATCTGTGTCTGCTCATGTGGAATTGTAACAATGGGACTGCAAGGAAGCGGATAGCCTCGACGTTGTGGAAAAGGCGCGGTGCACCGGTATTGTGTGGCTGCGCCTTGGAATGAAGGCTCTGGGGATCGATCCCGGGGCAGCAGCAGCGCCCGCTGCAGCGAGCGACGTCCGCTTGCAAGTTTGCACCTTCTTGTGGCGTGCTCATTCTACAGGAAAGCAGGGCCCTCCGTGGAGCGACTATCCTTGGCCACAAGAGAGCCGTATTTCAATTATAACTACAGAATTAACCGTGGTCTGTGTTGTTTCTATTTGGTTGCTATGCCTAACAGCCTACACTGAAGTGACAAAAGTCATCGGATAGCGATATGCACATATACAGTATCGCGTATTGGTGGAGCTGTCGTTTGTACTCAGGTGATTCTTGCAAAAAGATGTCTGACGCGATTATGGCCACACGACGGGAACTAAGGCTTTGAACGCGGAATGATAGTTGGAGCAAGGCGCATGTGTCATTCCATTTCGGAAATCGGTAAGGAATTCAATATTCGGCGATCCATAGTGTCAAGAGTGTGTCCAGAATACATGCACTTGCTCTCACGACGGACAATGCAGTAGCCGACGCCTTCACTTAACGACAAACAGCAGTGGTGGTCACGAAGAGTTGTCAGTGTTAACAGACAAGCAACACTGCGTGAAATAACCGCAGAAAAAAAATCAATGTGGGACATATGACGAACGTATCCGTTAGGAGAGTGCGGCGAAATTTGGCGTCAATGGGCTATGGCAGTAGACGACCAACGAGAGTGCCTTTGCTAGCAGCACTACATCGCCTCTCGTTGATTGGTGACCATTTCGAACGAACCCAAGACACTGGAAAACCGTGGCCTGGTCAGATGAGTCCCTGTATCAGTTGGTAAGAGCTGATGATAGGTTTCGAGTATCGTGCAGACCGTACGAAGTCATGGACCCAAGTTGTCTACAAGGCGGTGTGCAAGTTGGTGATGGCTCCATAATGGTGTGGACTGTGCTTACTTGTAATGAACTGGGTCCTCTGTGTGTTCAGCTACTTGGACACTATTTAAAACAATTCATGGACGTCATGTTATCAAACAACAATATATGACAATCCGCCATGTCACCGAGCCACAATTATTCGCAACTGGTTTTAAAAACATTCTGGAAAGTTCGAGTGAATGGTTTGGCCACCCAGATAGCCCGGCGCGAATCACATCGAACATTTATGGGACTTAACTAAGAGCTCAATTCGTGCGCAAAGTCCTGCATTGGCAACAGTAATGGACTGCTGTAGAGGCAGCATGGCTCAATATTTCTGAAGGAGCCTTCCAACGACTTCTTCAGTCCTTGGCACGACGAGTTGCTGCACTACGCCGTGCAAAAAGAGTTCCTACACGATATTAGGATGTATCCCATGCGCTGGACTCGCATTCGGGGGGCCGACGGTTCAATCCCGCGTCCGGCCATTCTGATTTAGGTTTTCCGTGCTTTCCCTAGATCGCTTCAGGCAAATGCCGGGAGGGTTCCTTTGAAAGGGCACTGCCGATTTCCTTCACCATCCTTCCCTAATTCGAGCTTGTGCTCCGTGTCTAATGACCTCGTTGTCGACGGGATCTTAAACACTAATTTCCTCTTCCGCATCGCATGACTTTTGTCACGTGAGTGTATGCCTCTTCTTTAGCAGTGAAAACATAGACTTGAAGTGATATCCAGCGTTTTTTAATCCTTAGAACTGTTAAGGTTGCGCACCAGAGCCGTCATAAGAGAATAACTTATTATCTTTCTTAAAGACGATAGCATTTTGGCGAACCACTTTGGTGAAAGTACTGAGTAAGGAATGCGTGTTGCACGGAAAATCACTCGGACACTGTAGCTACAACACATGTAAGCTTGTCCCTGGATTTCACCTTTACGCCACCCCGAGAAATGGAGGATAATTCTTTGAGAATGCCAGCTACTCGTACTGGCGAAGCGCGAAAGTACCAATCAATTAGATGTCGATAGAAGATACCGAAGAGACGACTCTAGACAGTATGAGACAGAAATATAGTCATAATGCCTAGTGTACTTCAGATTTCCTACTGTAGGATAAGGATAGATCCGCGCGGCGACGCGACACACGAGCACTCGTATATTGTTGCACTGGCCAACTGGCTACAAACACTAACGTCAAGCAGTTAAAAATCTGCAGAATAGACTGGAGGTTTGTGACGAAAATGCGTTATTGTTACGGATGAAAGAGAATTTCAGCTACTTTGAATGAGTGTACTGTCATGTGTAACAACCAACTTTTCATAGAGGTACGGTACAAAAGCGGTTCCTTTCTTCAGCGGTAATCCCTTAGTTGCTTTTAACAATATTATTTCTACATATAAAACTGTCTTTTTCTAATTAATCGGTATGTAAAATAGATAATACTATGAATAGTAATTATTGCCTTCTATTACATATATTCGGGAAACTAATTCATGACACGCACAGCCCCAAAAGTCAGCCCCATAACTGCCTTGAACGTGTATTGCTATCGACTCCGATTCCCACGTCAGCTGCTTACGACGACACACACTTTGGAGTGCTAAATGGACAAATTTTTAAAAACTGCCAATCTCTACTAAATGATTCATAATTCTCGCATATATGAAGACGTCCAATGATTTCAGAGTTTTAATTCATCTCGGAAAGTTACTTACGCCAAAAACAGTTTTCGTAAGTATTCAAGAGGTCAAAAGTGATCAACTTCACCATTTTTATTTTACTGAAAACACCTAATGTCAGTTCGTTTCAAGAGGTGACAAGCGCTACAGTTTTTTTAATTATTTTTTAATGTGAAATCAGGCAGGTAGATAAATTTTATCCTAGCGCATGCAGCCTCTAGATTCTTGAATTTTCACAAAATTCTGTTGTGTAAGAACTACACAATATATGTGAATTCTGGAAACAGTTCATAAAAATGGCCCTTCAAATAACGATTAACTTCACTTACATTTTGCTTTGCAAAAAATGGATGAGAAATGAGATGCGAGTATAGAATTATTTCATTTTATCTAGATTTCAAATTGTAGTTTTAATACATATATATCTTCAGGTGACATGCATTCTCGAAGAAAATACTGTCGTTAGACTCTTTTAATATGTTTTCCGTCTTGGAGCTGGTTCATGCAGAACTGCGGGACGAGTGTGAATGTGAATTTCTCAACATACTGTCTAGGTACTTGCGTAACGTGTCTTCTCCTGTTAGAGAAAAAAGCGGTGTATGTAGTAGCTTCCAGGTTGTTATGACTGGAGGAGACGGAGCTTTTTTTGCTGTTGACAAACAGTATTACGAAGCTGTGCAGAAGTGGGACTTGCGTGGGTATAGGACAATTCGTAGCTGTACGCAAACACGGCAAAGTGTGTTTGATTCAACAGATAGGTTTCCGATTATGTGTTTCATTTATTCTCCACGGATGGTCATAGGTAATACTTCGTGAACGATTCAAGGCATTGGAGCAGTATTATAGACAAATAATAAGAAACAAAATGGAAAATATTTTGTAGCATTTCAAATTTAGCGCATTACCTGACTAGATTTGCTGTAAACACAAACTGCACTACTCATTGCGGAAACTACTGAATGCCATTAAAGGTAAGAACGCAATTGCTCTTAAAGAATATCTTTGCATTAACTTCTTGAAACGCAAAAGCATAGAGACGGTTATTTATATTTCTAAATACTCAGTCTGTTGCTTACTAGACTACATTAAGCTATCTTGAACATCAGCTGTTCATACACTGACGGGAAAAAATCGAATCTTGAAATAGTAATTAATGTAGAGTAATGAAATTTCTGGAAACATATTTAAGTGATTAAACTTGCAATATCACGGGTTAATGCAAGCGCGAGTTACATAATTGCAAATGTGAAATGCTGTTACATTAATGACCGGTGTAACATCCAGAATGTTGAATGCAAACGAGCATGCGTTGTGTTTAGCGGTACCGGACGCAGTTTGTGGGATGGGGTTCCAGGCCTGTAGCACTTGGTCGATACATACAGGGACGGTTAATGCTGTTTGTGGACGACGCTGGAGTTGTTGCCGATGATGTCTATGTGTTCGTTTGGAGACAAATTTGGTGATCGAGCAGGCCAAGGCAATATGTCGGCACTCTGTAGAGCACTTTGTGTTACAACAATGGTATGTGGCTGAGCGTTATCCTGTTGGTAAACACACCCTGGAATGCTGTTCACGAATGGGAGCACAACAGGTCGGGATAACCACGAGAGTGCTCCTGCTGTCATATGAAATCGCAATGTAGACCATAACTCCAGATGTAGGTCGAGTGTGTCTAGCACGAAGACACGTTGGGGTACAGGCCCTCAACGGGCCTCTTCCCGACCAACACACGGCATCAGTGGCACCGGGGCTGAACCAGCTTTCATCAGAAAACACAACAGGCCTCCATCCGGCCTCCAATGAACTCTCTCTTGACACCAGTGTAGTAACAAATGGCGGTGGTTTGGGGTCAGTGAAATGCACGCTACAGGGCGCCGATTTGTTTCAATTCGTTGTGTCTCTTTGATGCCAACTGCTGCGTAAATTGCTGCTGTAGATACAGTACGATGTGCCAGAACGAGACGCCGAACACGATGGTCTTATATCTCGCTAGTGCCACGTGGCCGTCCGGAGTCTGGTTTATTTATAAAACCCATGCGACCGTACATTCTCGTGACAACCGCTGCCAGCAATCAGGTATAGTGGTTACATTCCTGCCAAGTCTTTCTGCAGTGTCGAAGAAGGGACCTATTACAGGAACTCGTTAAAATTTAGTGAGGTGCTTATAATGGCGTCTTTGTCACCTTAAAGACAGTCTTGACTAAAATCAGCTCACCACGTCCAGTTTGAAAGGTTACTAACGCTCAACATCGCTACAGCGTGCATTTAAAGCAAACCTGATTTTCATCCTCATTGTGGCGCTATTAGCACCACTTTTATGCGACTGGCGCGAAATTTGAACAGACATGATGACTAGATTAAGATGTAGAAAAACGTCTACTGTTTACATCACAGAACTCCTTCTTGATGTGATTTTTTCCCGCCAGTGTATAATCGTTGTTGACACCGGTGACACTCCCTATCATCGAGTCTAAGACATACTGAAAGTGTATTGGAGCCATCGTAAATTATGCCCACAGCCAAGGCGTTCACATCTCTGTGGAGTCCAAGACGTGCTCAGTAGTAAGACAGGAAAGAAAGACGAGTTTAAAGTCCCGTCGATTACTAAGTCATTAGGCACAGAGTACAAGCTCGGATTGGGGAAAAATAGTGTACAAAATTGGCCTTGCCCTTTACAAAGGTACAAACCCAGCGTTTGCTGTAAGCAATCTAAGGAATCGCAACAAAATCTAAATGTGAATAGGCTGTCGTTCCACCATCAGGCTGAAGCGTGTTCTGTTGGCAAGTTGGATGTGCTTTCTTGCGTGCTCGGACCATCAAATCAGATTGTATCAACGTTTAGGGCAACTCATCAGTTTGTACAAATTCTCCTTTCTTCGAGCATGAAGTGGTGGTGTTCGAGTGCCCCTACTAATCTTTGTGCCAAGTGGTGTGCTCTGAGTAGAGACACATAGCTGGATGGTGGCTTCTGCACCCCAAAGTGAGGAGGCGATTTTGATGGTATGAAAGAAAACATGAACAACTTTCAGCGAAGATGTTTTCCCAAACTCCACAGAATAAGCAGAAGCAATGAAAAATAAACACCTACATGTTTTACGTCCTCAAGGCTACGTTTTCAAAACTAATTCTGTTTATTAGCCGAGTCAAGCATTTCAAACAAGTAACCATTTGCTGATTATCTGAAAAATATCAGAAAAAGTGGATCCATGAAAGCCATTTTCATTCCAATTCGTCTCTCCAACTTTTGCCTGTAGTGGATTAAGTGGTAGCAGTACGACTTAAAATACCAAGTTTCCTTCTCAGACATGAGTGCTACAAGAAAATGAAATGGAGTGATCTATGGCATTGCTGGCCGTTACGTCCCAACCGTGGAAGTTCGGGCGCCGAGTGCGAGTCTTCTTGCAGTCAATGTCACATTGGGCGACTCGAGTGCCGGTGATGAGGATGAAAGGATGATAAGGACAAACACAACTCCCAGTCCACGACTGGAGAAAATTTCAAACCCAGCTGGGAATAGAACCCGGGCCCGCTGCATTTTTGTTTCTTTGTTTTGTTCGGTGTTGTTCGTTGCATTTGGTCTGGTCGGACTTCATATGACATCCGTTCAAGTTGATCGTTGATTCCTTCGCTCAGTTTTTTTATTACAGAGGGCCACGGCCTCACTGACTGAACACGCTGATCTACCGTGCCGGCTTATTTTTTTTTTTTCTTGTTCGTTGCATTTGTTCGGTACGGACGTCCCGTTACACCTGTTCAAGTCTATCGATGATCCATTCACTCGGTTTCTTTATTACAGAAAGCAGCTGACCCTCTGACCTAGCACGCAACATCTGAGGTCATCTGTCCCCTAGACTTAGAACAACTTAAACCTAACTAACCTAAGGACATCACACACATCCATGCCCGAGGCAGGATTCAAACCTGCGACCATAGCAGCAGCGCGGTTCCGGACTGAAGCGCCTAGAACCGCTCGACCACGGCGGCCGGCTGTTCATGTAGTGTTAATAGGATTAGATAGCTCAGTCAAATGACACAATGATGTAGAAGATGTCATAATATATTGGAAACTCAAAATAAACAAAACATGATAACAAAACATTGGACTGCTCAATTACAGGATGAAAAATAATAGCATTGAATGGACACAATATGAATTTAATTTGTTTCACAATTATTAACGAGGGACGAGGACAGGGGCAACGGCCTTGCCGCAGTGGATACACCGGTTCCCATCAGATCACAGAAGTTAAGCGCTGTCGGGCGTGGTCGGCACCTGGATGGGTGACCATCCGGGCCGCCACGCACTGTTGCCTTTTTTCGAGGTGCACTCAGCCTTGTGATCCCAATTGAGGAGCTACTTGACCGAATAGTAGCGGCTCCGGTCAAAGAAAACCATCATAACGACCGGGAGAGCGGTGTGCTGACCACACGCCCCTCCTATCCGCATCCTCAGCTGAGGATGACACTTCGGTCGGATGGTCCCGATGGGCCACTTGTGGCCTGAAGACGGAATGCTTTTTTTTTTACGAGGACAAGAAGATTGTAACCATCCAGACATTAGCTAGGAATGATTTGAGGTAACCATAGAAAACAAAACTGAGGACCGTTGTATTAGGACAAACGAGTCTAAATCCATATGATTTAAATTATAATACACTGCATCAATAACGTTTTTGATGAATGAAATAAAGCTTGTACCCGGTTTCTTCGAGCACCTGTAATTGTTCCCAGGGCATTATAGAGCATCACAATAATTCTATAGACCCCGCATATGAGCAATATTGTATAGTACTAAATCAGTTTTATTAAAATGCATCCCCATAGCACAGTTATGAAAAATTAAAGTGTTGTTGTAGGGTAAAGGAGTTTCCTAGAGGAAACAGTTTTGAGAGGTACCTCGTTTTGTGCTAAAGGACGTCCTCACAATACGAAAATTCTCAGTTACGGTGCCTTTCATTGACTGTCTACTCCGGTACGTTTTATATACACTGAGGTGACAAAAGCCATCAGATACCTCCGAATATCTTGTCGGATCTCCTTTTGCCCGGTGTAGTGCAGCAGCTGAACGTAGCGTGGACTCAACGAGTCATTCAAAGTCGACTGCAGAAATATTGAGCCATGCTGCCTCTATAGCTGTCCATTATAATGAAAGTGTTGCTGGTGCGGGATTTTGTGCGCAAACGGACCTCTCGATTATGTCCCATTAATGTTCGATGGGATTCATATAAGGCGATCTGGGTGTGCAAATCATTCGTTAGAATTGTCCAGAATGTTCTGCAAACCTATCGCCAACAAGGCATCGTTGTTTGGGAACATGAAGTCTAAGAATGGCTGAAAATGGTCTCCAAGCAGCCAAACCATTTCAAACCAGAGGGACCAGTGCATTCCACGTAAACACAGCCCACACCATTATGGGGCCACCATCAGCTTTCACAATGGCTTCGTGGGGTCTGTGCCACACTCGAACCCATACCATCAGCTCTTACCATCTGAAATCGGGACTCACCTGTCCAGTCACGGTTTTCCAGTGTATAGGGTCCAACCGAAGTGGCCAAGAAACCAGGAGAGGCGCTGCAGACACTTGCGTCGGTCGTTTGCTGCCATAGCCCATTAACGGCAAATTTGGCCTCACTGACCTAACGGATTCGTTCGTCGTACGTCCTACATTAATTTCTGTGGTTATTTCACACAGTGTTACTTTCTGTTAGCACTAAAAACTACGCAAACATAGCTGCTTTCGGTCGTTAAGGGAAGACCGCTCGGCCACTGCGTTTTCCGTAGTGGGAGGTGTTGTCTGAAAATTTGTATTCTCGGGACATTCTTACGTTGTGGATCTCGCAATATTGAATTCTCGAACGATATCAGAAATGGAATATCTCAAGCGTCTAGCTCCAACTACCATTCTGCGTTCAAAGTCTTTTTAATACCCATTGTGCTGCCATAATAAAGTTGGAAACCTTTTCACATGTATCACCCGAATACAAGTAACAGCTCCGTCAATGCACTGTCCTTGTACTACTTATGTACTCGATTCTACTGCCGTCTGTATACATGTATACCGCTATTCCATGTCTTTTCTCACCTAACTGTAAGATGACATTGTGAACCACATATCTCGTAAGGTAATGGATGTACTGTGATGACACTGAAATAATCCTAAATTAATCAAAGAGAGGCCTCGACGGATTCCTTTGAACAAATCATCCTCACATTGGGTTATGAACACATAGAGAAATCTCAAAAATTCTCAGATGTAATGACCAAAAGCAGTCTACAGCTTCTCTCGCTATCGCGGCTCTCCCGTGGACACTCTTAGCTCTTCCGTTCACCTTTCTGTACTAACACCCGTTTCACGTCATATTACTGTGGAAAGTTAGCTCCGAAACTTGGCCTTGTTCATTGATTCCCGAAGTTTTCTATCGCTGATGCCGAAACAAAATCTTAATGGCTTTTTCCTTTATGTAAAGTGCAAAATATCGCTAACAGAACTGCCAAATTTAAGTTTTCCCCATCTGTGGAGAAGGAAGGGTCCGATGTAGCATACGTCCTATAGACACCGTGACCCTCTATCGACGGCACTGAATTTTCGTCGTGTTATTAATACACACACAGGTCTTTTTACCAATCGTTAAGGCTGTAGTTTACAGTGAAGGGCAATCTTAGCAAAATATAGGCCCCTTTACCCATTCCCCTGATGATATGCTTTCCAGATGTGTACGAAACGTTTGGCTTTCCAACATACTCCATAAATCTAAACAACTGCGGATATTTTAGTAAGATTCTCGCTTCTGGTTATTTGTGTTACTTATCCGCATCAGAGGTGAGATGTCACTCACGACGTCAATGAGAAACTTTTATGATTCTTTCTGGCTTTGATTGTTGTAGCTCGTCCACAGTACGGTGTTCTATATCCAATCGAGCCACCACATCAGCCGGAGTACACGCACGCGATACGGTCCGGGCTGGCCATGAACGCGCCCGCTTCAATTACTGGCTATTAACTGCGCGGGCACTTGGGCTCAGGGCGTGCCTGCTGGAGGCCCGTCTCGGCGAGAACGTCCACAAATATCTGACCTGCTCCCGGCCTCGCCTTTGCCCTTCTTGTGCGTCCTCTCCTTCTAGATGCAGGTAATACCATTATAATCTGGATAAGCATCTGGTCCCTATTCACCTCTCAGACGAAGCAATAATCGTCACAGTATCAGCGATACATGTACTGTATGAGCAGAAGCAAATATTCATGCCACCGGAGAACAGAAACCTCGTCTTAAGTGGTAACACAGACAATAGTTTTACTAGTTTCAAGTGTAGTTTTTTTTAATTCTTCTCGCGAAATAAGTGTTTCGTATTTGTATCTCAAGAACGCCTCTGGAATTTACGCAAATTATTACATACCTGTCCGCTACCAAAATGCATTCAGCCATGAAGACGAGGTACGAAACAAAGCCCCAGGAAAAGATAACGATCTCGGGAACCTATAAAATGATAAAAATGAATCGAAGAAGAACAATTACATTTGTCCTTGTTTTAAATGCGTATATCATAAAAAGTTAGAATATCGATGGATAGCGTCTTGATCTTTTGTATGTGATTTGTACGCGTTACTGGTTCGTCGAGGTCTTTGTGCCTCGTATGGAGGTAAAAGAAAGACCACTTGCCTATCCAGATTATACAGGGTGTTTCAGTAAAAGCGTTTAAAGCTGGAACTGTAAGTGTGAGCTGCTACA
The DNA here is from genome assembly GCF_021461395.2 of Schistocerca americana. Lineage (NCBI taxonomy): Eukaryota > Metazoa > Arthropoda > Insecta > Orthoptera > Acrididae > Schistocerca > Schistocerca americana. The sequence continues at coordinate 287,924,610 of NC_060130.1, forward strand.
CTGGACATAATGATACACTGAACATGTCGTCTGCGACGTCAGCGTGAGGAGTTACGGACATATACCTGTTTGACAGGAATAAGATGTCCTGAGCGATTGCGTATTGCACGCTATGACAGGCACCGTTGCAAAACAGGATGATACAATTAACGGCGCAGAGTTGGCACAGAGGATCTATCCAATCGTAACGGTTACTTAAACTGCCGACAACAAATTTCGATGCAGATATTGCTACAGTCTACGAGATTCTGCTGCCCATGTTCGAATGTTGAAATGCGTGTTGCGTATTAGTTTTTCAAGCAGCAAGAATTCTGGCAAAGAGGTCCATGCCTGGGTTCAAAAGGGTCTCATACGCAAGCGGTTTCATAGAGCAGCGTAGTAAATAATTCAGTGGGTCTTCCAGATAGCAATCTAGTGGATCACGAAACGTAGCAATAATGAATGTAATACTGGGAACTATCCACTAGGCTGTGGCTAAGACATTTATCAGAAGTACTCTTCTTCGACTAGTGTTAGCTACGCAAGGTTTGCCGGATAGCTTTTGTGAAGTTTGGAAGGTAGGAGAGAGGTGCCAGTGGCAGTAAAGCTGTGAAATCAGGTTGTGAGCTCTATCAGCATAGCTCGGTAGGGCATTTACTCTCAAAGGGTAAAGGTTGCGGTCTCGAGTCTCGGCCCGGCACACTGTTTTAATCTGCCAGGGTGATTGTGGAGCGCTACGATAAAGATTGTAGGTGCGCGGTCAATCTTTGACTTAAATGCAATGGTGCGTACTCCAACCGCACAGTCAAAAGATGTTGCACGATCCGCGCGCTCAGATGGCTATTCAGGCTGACGTATAAGAGATATGGCTCAATTACACTATTTCGCAAATACCAGTGCAGATATTTACATAAAACTGTACATGTTCAGGTATTTCGACCGCATTGTTAGGTTAGTCTCATCCCAAATGTGAATCTTCCTCTTTTCTGAATGGCATGAGAGATGGACGTTAATCTAGTGATAAAGAGCATGAAGTGCAGATTGTCCATTATTGTAGAAAACAATGACACACATCATCATCCGGCCATCCTGATTTAGGTTTTCCGTGATTTCCCTAAATCACTCCAGGCAAATGCCGGGATGGTTCCTCTGAAAGGGCACGGCCGACATCCTTCCCCATCCTTCCCTAATCCGATGAGACCGATGACCACGCTGTCTGGTCTCCTTCCCCAAACAACCAAACCAACCACAACATCATCCGCGATGTGAAGGAACTACACCCTCTAAATTAATTACACAAGCAGTTTCATGTACTCCTTTGGTGGAGTACACTTCGACAAGATCTGCTCCTGAAAGGCAGATGTAGAGAGCATCATAGCTGTTCTTTTCGTGATTATAACGAACCGTTCACCCATAACTGCCGATCCACAGTTTTGGAGAACGCCTGCTGGGATTTCATTAGCCGTGCAGGCTCTCTGTAGCAAGGGTGTAGCCAACTTCGTCTCTACCGTCCCACCCTACGAATGAAAGGAATTGCGTGAATTGCTTTCACACACACACATTTCGGCGCTTTAGCGAAGGCTAGACTGCCTCCGTGATCGTAGGTGCAGCATAAAGGGTTGGGTTGTTTGGGGGAAGAGACCAAACTACGAGGTCATCGGTCTCATCGGATTAGGGAAGGACTGGGAAGGAAGTCGGCCGTGCCTTTTCAAAGGAACCATCCCGGCATTTGTCTGGAGCGATTTAGGGAAATCACGGAAAACCTAAATCAGGATGGCCGGACGCGGGATTGAACCGTCGTCCTCCCGAATGCGAGTCCAGTGTGCTAACCACTGCGCCACCTCGCTCGGTCCTGCATCATAAAGGCACGTGTTTATATCCATATTTTCTTTCGCTGGCCTCGCAAATGATATGTCATCCGTACCTTTGCCCAGTGTAACAGACTCTGTAGTTTCAGTTTTGCACTCTTTTTCTAAACAGACATCACTGCAATTCCTGTACCTGTCATATTTAATAAAGCATTCTCGAATTTCTTGCTGCTCCAAGTAAATGGCGGAGACGATGGCGGTAATAGCCGAATGTTTGAGGCTTTACCTGTTTCCGACGCGGGAAGAAAACCGAGAATGTTTGATACGAGAATGTCGTCGCGAAAAACTTGGTTCTGATGTTGTGTCTGATGTTTTAGGTGGCGTGCAGAGAAGTGACGGGAGGTGGTTGGCCCGCGATCCGGGCGGCAGCAGCGGCAGCCGCGCTTGCGTCATGCACTGAACAATTCGTTCCCAGGCAGCCGGCGTCAGGCAATTGTGTGCGCCTCCCGCCAGGCCGCTCTTCACTCTTATGTAATTCGCCGTCAAGTTGGCAGCAGTACATCTGGAACCGAACGTGTGTTTACCAACGCTCCGCTGGACTCGGGCGAGTGTTTCCCGACCAGAGCGCGTCAGTCCGCCCGCGGTCGGCCGCCGCTGCGAGCGCTTCCGCCCGCGCCTCTGTCGACGCTCCGCGCCGCGTGCTCGCCATTACTACGGCCTTTCCTTCTCAATACACTCCGTTCCGAGGGTCCTACTTTTGACGGTCTGACCAGGTCTGTCGTTCCGCAAACGTGCTAGAGACGACAAGATATTTTAAAACCTTTCTGGATTTCCAGTGAATTTTGGTTGGTAGAGTGTTCTTCCTTCGTGTCTGTTATGAGTTGACAGTTTTGTCCTGTAGGTGCAGTCTTACGTTACGTGCGAGCCATAATTCGAGAAGAAGAAAGTTAGGAGAACGTTGTACAATATCATGTAATAGCTTATCTCAGTACTACGACGATCGTGTGGGAAAGCACCCCTACATAGTGTCCTTTGGTAGCCTTTTTAGAGAAGTTGTACCTGTCCCTGCCTTCAGTAGAAAGGGGGAAATAATCGGAAATAAGTATTTGTGTACTAGGTCGGAGTTGCAGAGTCTCTGTAACAACACAATCGAGTAGTAGAGGATCAACGGCAGCCGGTAGTGAGGTATACGTGTGACAAATGCAGGATGGGCGCAGACGCTCAGTAGCGTAGCGTAGTGTGAGTGTGAAGAGAAGCGAGCAGAATGTGCGGACCGCGAGTGCGCTGAGACCGGCCATGAGCCGGCTGCAGGTCCCCGAGCTGCGCCTGCCGACGCAGGCGTGCTCTGCCAGCGACGCGGAGTCGCAGCCAGCGACGCCGTCCCCCACGTCGCCGGACGCGTCGGCCAGCGCGTCGCCGTGCACGTCGCCGTCGCAGCAGCAGCACAGCACGCCCGCGCCGCCGCTCACGCTGGCGCTGCCGCAGCACAGCGCGTCGTCGCTGCTGGCGCCACCGCAATCTGCTGCGGGCGCCCCTCGTCGCAGGCACTCCTGGATCTGCAGGTTAGGCGCGCTTCTGCCGCAGCGCTCTCCACCGTCCTTTTCTTTTAAAATAATCTTCGCGATTTTTCTGCTCTAAATTAAGATCCGAACCTCCGACAACATCCTTCAGTGATGTTCAGGAAAGCAAATCAGTGATAGCCGCTTCCGTACATATAAATTATGTTGTGGACTTTCCTGTAACCAGACATCAAACTGGCGTCAGTGTATTACTGTCACACTCATGTATGTGGGCAAGGTGAAAATGTTAAAAGTTTACGAGGAATCGTCCATATTCTTAAGCTCGAAATATACCGGGTGATCAAAAAGTCAGTTGTTGTTGTTGTTGTCTTCAGTCCTGAGACTGGTTTGATGCAGCTCTCCATGCTACTCTATCCTGCGCAAGCTTCTTCATCTCCCAGTACCTACTGCAACCTACATCCTTCTGAATCTGCTTGGTGTATTCATCTCTTGGTCTCCCTCTACGATTTTTACCCTCCACGCTGCCCTCCAATACTAAATTGGTGATCCCTAGATGCCTCAAAACATGTCCTACCAACCGATCCCTTCTTCTAGTCAAGTTGCGCCACAAACTTCTCTTCTCGCCAATCCTATTCAATACCTCCTCATTAGTTATGTGATCTACCCATCTAATCTTCAGCATTCTTCTGTAGCACCACATTTCGAAAGCTTCTATTCTCTTCTTGCCCAAACTATTTATCGTCCATGTTTCACTTCAATACATGGCTAGACTCCATACAAATACTTCCAGAAACTTAAATCTATACTTGATGTTAACAAATTTCTCTTCTTCAGAAACGCTTTCCTTCCCATTGCCAGTCTACATTTTGTATCCTCTCTACTTCGACCATCATCAGTTATTTTGCTCCCCAAATAGCAAAACTCCTTTACTACTTTAAGTGTCTCATTTCCTAATCTAATACCCTCAACATCACCCGACTTAATTCGACTACATTCCATTATCCTCGTTTTGCTTTTGTTGATGTTCATCTTATATCCTCCCTTCAAGACACTATCCATTCCGTTCAAATGCTCTTCCAAGTCCATTGCTGTCTCTGACAGAATTACAATGCCATCGGCGAACCTCAGAGTTTTTATTCCTTCTCCATGGATTTAAAAAAAAAAGTCAGTATAAAAAAGTCAGTATAAATTTGAAAACTGAATAAATCACTGAATAATGTAGATAGAGAGGTACAAATTGACACACATGCTTGGATTGACATGGGGTTTTATTAGAATCAAAAAATACAAACATTCAAAAAATGTCCGATAGATGGCGCTTCATCTGATCAGAAGAGCAATAATTAGCGTAACAAAGTAAGAGAAAGCAAATATGATGTTCTTTACAGGAAATGCTCAATATGTCCACCATCATTCATCAACAATAGCTGTAGTCGAGGAATAATGTTGTGAACAGCACTGTAAAGCATGTCCGGAGTTATGGTGAGGAATTGGCGTCGAATGTTGTCTTTCAGCATCCCTAGAGATGTCGGTCGATCACGATACACTTGCGACTTCAGGTAACGCCAAAGCCAATAATCGCACGGACTGAGGTCTGGGGACCTAGGAGGCCAAGAATGACGAAAGTGGCGGCCGAGCACACAATCATCACCAAACGACGCGCGCAAGTGATCTTTCACGCGTCTAGCAATATGGGCTGTTTTTTTTTTGGTTCTAATAAAACCCCATGTAATTCCAAGCATGTGTGTAAATTTTTACCTGTCTATCTACATTATTCCGTGTTTTATAAAGTTTTCAAATTTATACTGGCTTTTTGATCACCCGGTGTGTTGGTAACACCTGTCGCTTGCCGTAATGGGAAGTTACGACAGCTGAACGTCCCATTTATTAACCAGTTACGCAACGACGCTTTTCTTTAGAAATACTAGGTAGTTAACGTTACAACAGCCTCAACATGATAGGTGCTAGACGGCGATAAAATTGAATGTTCAGAGGAAGACATTCAGTTTGCGTGCGTAAATATAAAAAAACACAAATAAATAATAATTTAGCACTGTATTTTCGTTTTCTTCTTTCACCACATAATGATAGACTGATACAGGGCGTCCATATTAAATTTCCAGTTTCAAAACGCTGTATAAATAGAACCACTGCTGAGAATAACGTAAAATTCGAACGGCATGTTATTGACGCAGACAGAAACGTCGTGGGAAAAAAAATTTACAAAGTTTTACCAATAGATGCCACTGTAAGCGTCTTAACATAAGTGGGATCGGCTACAAATGACAGATGAATCGCAATACGACAGCCATTGTTTGAGTTGCGTATTACACCATCCGTATTGTTCAATGTGCATGCCTGCACAAGTTCAGCACTCAACAGTTGTGGCACCGTTAGTACGGTAAGCCCAGCCACCACGGCAAGGTCGTACCACATCGGATGAGCAAAATCATTTTTTTTTTATTTTCTCAGGCAAAATAACATCGGTCTTTAGTTGTCCTTGGACCAAAAGCCGCATAAAAACCAAAATTACATCGGTTTATTTCTGTCATGAGACTGGCGCAAGACATGTTCAATACGCTGTCCACTCTTTCCTGTCATAAGCTGAAATCGAGAAACAGCATGTTTTCCACGACAGATCGGAGTACCTCGGCGGTCACATTCAGACTGTGTTGCCCTATGGGGGCCTTTGGTTCAGCTACGTTCGCAAATTCAGCACTGAACTCAACATATTTCAGATAACCCGGTAGCCAGAAATCACGCGGATAAAAACCGGGTGATGTGTAAGTCCAGGCTGTAGGGAAATTACGGCTGACAATTCTAACATTTCCGAGGTGTCTCTATAGCAGCCACTCCACTGACTTTGCAGTGAGCGGAGGAGTGACTTCTTACACAAAAATAATCCTACCCACGATTTCACGTTGTTTAATGGTTGGAATGACGTAGGTGTGCAAAAGAAAATGGTTCAAATGGCTCTGAGCACTATGGGACTTAACTGCTGTGGTCATCAGTCCCCTAGAACTTAGAACTACTTAAACCTAACTAACCTAAGGACAGCACACACATCCATGCCCGAGGCAGGATTCGAACCTGCGACCGTAGCGGTCGTGCGGTTCCAGACTGTAGCGCCTAGAACCGCACGGCCACACCGGCCGGCGTGCAAAAGACTCCCATAGCGTTTACCAGTAACGGTACAGGTAACAGGACGCTCAGCTCTCATCCCATCGGAAAACATACGATTCCGCCAACCCGGTCCCAAAATCACCTTTCCGGAATGAAGTGGTACCGGTTGATGTGCGTGCGGATTTTCCGTTTCCCATTTTTTGCGCTTCTGCGTATTGACATGTTTTTAGAGATGGATATGGTCCTCGTCTGTCCACAGAACGTTCTACGGCCATTCATTGTCTACTTCCTTGCAAGAAATTCCAGAGCGAACGTTTGTCTTCTTGGCAGTTCATCGGGAAGCCACTCCTGAACGTGGTTGATTTTATATGGATAGCAGTGCAGAATGTTTGGTAAGATTTAATGTACGTACATTGCTTGCAGCCATGTCCAACGTTCAGGCAATTTTGTTTACACACCCCCACTCGATCCCTCCTGCAGTGCTGTGGTCACATCTTCGACAGACGTCGGATCAACTGCCTTCCTCCCACTGCTACATTATACTTCAAAAGAACCTGCCTTTTCCAAATTTGTAATAATTTTCTACAGACCCTTATGAAACATCGGAGCAATGTCTTTTATCATACGTTTGGGTGACCGGAACTCTTGCAGGGCTACTGGTGCACAGGCACCATTATTGTAAGCGAGGTTTACCAATAGCTCGCGATCCTTCATGGACAGTCATGCTGGGCGTTCCGAACGCAAACAGGGAACAGCCTTGTGCCGACCGTCTGTTGGCGTGCATATTCTGACGCTCACAGCATCATCTGATGATCACACTTCGGCAACTTTTTTTTATTCCTTGCAGTTTCCCCTTGGGTCAATAAAATGCTGTTCAAATTTGGCGCCATTCTGAGCAGTGGTTCTTTCTCCAGTGTTCTGAAACTGGAACTTTCAGAGCTCTGTAAGCAAGTGAACAAAATATTATGGAAAATGGATCAATCAGCTCCAAAGATAACATAGGCCTCCCACTATTAATAAATGACACACCCGTACGCAGCAAAAGCTGAAAATAAGGAAACAGCCGTTGCACAACACAAATAATTCGCATCATTTTGTGATTACAACCAAAATTCGTATATAAGGTGAAGTCATGCCTACAAAATAGCGAGAGAATGATATATATCAATTACAGAAGCAACAATAAGACGTAAAAACCGAAGGTGAAGAATAGGTCGTCCACAAAATAATATCAGTTCGTATGTTAGCTGCTTCAAGACTTATTTGGTTAACAACTGTGAATTAGCTGCCACATTATATCGTCCCACTGGCTGCCTGCAACTAGACACTGAGATGCATTGCCAACATCTGTTCCATAACACGAACGAGCAAAGTGTGCGGACAGTGAAAACTTCTCCTCCTGCTAGCGAAAGCCTCCGTTTACTTAATCGAAATACACTTAGTTTACGACTTAGCCCTGTTTCAGAAGGATGCACATTTCATTGAGCAGCTTACATCCTTAAAGTGTAACATGGGATGAACTTCACTTTTTCTGGTGCATGACCATCAGCTTCCATTTACTGCTTTGCCTGAAGTCTCGTTCCTGGCTCTAAGAAGTGCACTTAAAACCTATTCAGGTACATTGATTGATATGTCGTGTCTATGCTGGAAGGAGAAATTTCGAGGTTTATGACGTGTAACGACAATCTAAAATTCAAAGGTCTGATACTGAATGAAGATCTTTCATGAGTCAAACACTTATTTATTTTCGATTTTGATTGGTGCTAGGTGTTTTGAGCGAACGTCCTAAGCAGTAGGTGGTTGTACGTGAAATTAGGTTACACAGTTGCTATTTCTGTAGCCATTTGCCGGTTCACATATACGGGATTACTCTGTTATTCACAATAAAGTGCCTGACAGAGGGTTCAATGAACCACCTTCAAGCTGTCTCTACCGTTCCACTCTCGAACGGCGCGCCAGGAAAACGAGCACGAGCTTCCGATTGTGTCGGAGGTGCTGCAAACGATGTCCTAGACCATTTTCCATACTCCTGAAGAAAACAAACAGAGGGAATATGCATGTGCATGGTGTACCTGCCTTTAAACACAGAATGTGGCGCCATTGTGGCACGTTGATGGATGAGACTTTCACACATGATGTCTGGGAGTCTCCAGACACGTCCTTCGTCTGGAATCTTATTGGCTGGAGGAGAAATGTCTTCAGTGATGAGTCTCGCTTCGAACTGACCCTAGCCGGCGGCGGTGGACGTGCGGTTCTAGGCGCTGCAGTCCGGACCTGCGGTACTGCTACGGTCGCAGGTTCGAATCCTGCCTCAGGCATGGATGTGTGTGATGTCCTTAAGGTTAGTTAGGTTTAAGCAGTTCTAAGTTCTGGGGGACTGATGACCTAAGATGTTAAGTCCCATAGTGCTCAGAGCCATCACGAAATGACCCCAATGACTAGCGAAGACGTTTCTAGAGACGCTCTGCAGGGGTGTGGGATAAGAAGCTGACTGTCACCCTGCCTCGTGATGACAGGGTGTTGTGTGATGTCCTTAGGTTAGTTAGGTTTCAGTAGTTCGAAGTTCTAGGGGACTGATGACCATAGATGTTAAGTCCCATAGTGTTCAGAACCATTTGAACCATTTTTGACTGTCACCCGCCATACGACCCGAGAACCAGGGGTGATGCCTGGGGTGCCCTTTCTTTTCGTAGCAGGACCCCTTTGGCTGTCATCCGCGACGCCCTTATATCACAACGGGACGTTGACGATATTCTGCGCCCCGATTTGTTTTTCTTCATGGCAAACCATCCTGGGCTTACATTTCTGCAAGATAATGCCCGCCCATACTGATTGTAGTCATGCTTGCCAAACCCTTCTGTGGCCAGAAAGGTCGCCGGATTGCTCCCCAATTGAGAGCGTTTGAATTTTTGGAGTATTTTTGGCAGGACCCTCTAACCAGCTCGGGATTTTGACGATCTAACGCTAAAATTGGGCAGAATTTGCCATGATATCCCTCAGGAGGACATCAACCATCTCTGTCAGTCCATGCTAACCAGAATAACTGATTGCATAAGGACCAGATGTGGGCCAACATGTTGTTTTGCTAAGTTTCTGAAACTCTTTCTGTAGAATAAATCAGCAAATTTTTCTGAAATTTTTAGTAAAGTAATAAGTCACTAGTTGTGTTTTACTGTAGATTTTCCGTTACAAACCACATTCAACAATGCGAATTCAAACGTCAATCCGTTTTGTATTTACTATAGAGAGATGCTGTTTGATAATAGAGTTAATAGGATCTCATGGCTACAGTCTTCAGTAATGCGGACTCAGTCATTTAAAACACGGGCACTTAATCTCCACATTGTTTTCACTTTTTGCCTGTGAATATCGGTCTTCAACTAACCCCATAATTAGTGGAGAAAGACCGGATGATCATTCCGACGTAGGAAACGCAATAAATTTGAAATAACTGCGTATCTAAATCATTATGTGTAGGTCACATGTTTACATGGTGTTTTACCTTTACTCAAACCCACGTTTTACCCTCCTACACTATTTTCCATCATGAGATTTTCTGCAGTTTAACAGCTTCGACTAGTTTTATCGATATCCAAATGACGATCTCATTCATACTTCTCTGACCGTATCAATCGCCATCCGTGTTTATTCAGGTCACAAAGCCTGTTTTGTAGCTGCTGTTTAGACAAAGGCTACCGTGTTCTCGGTTCTGTGTGGGATAATCCTCCCCTCGTCGGTTTTTCCACTATGGGTGTCCCTGATTTACCTCTACAGTTACCTACGATTCTGCTCCAGCTGGCAGATGTTACAACACATCCCATGTAAAATAAATTGATCATAGAGGGCAAGCTACTGTAGAACGATAACCTAAGCTCCTCGTATACTATCTGGAATAATATGCATTGCTTCATTAAAAGCTATGTGACCTTGGCTCGGACATTATTGACAAGAGCATAATTATATACGGATTGAACAGCCACTATTAGTTTATACATGCAGTCCAAGATGGATGGAACGCATGCCTACGACAGGAATGTTGTGTCTGGCTAGGGCCTCGCTGTTTGACAGGCGCCACTTAAGGTTATTTAAGGAAGTGATATACTTCTGTCCCACTGTTGCTTAACTATTATGCGCTGTATTGGGCTCCTTTGGCTCCCCTGCGATGTGTTCGGGCCGGTATCTGTTACATCAGCGATATCGTTGGCAATTGAAATCGTATTTCCTCCTCAACAAGTAAGGTAATTACAGTTTTTGTATTACTAATCTATTTAGTACAACTGTTGAGCATTACGTCCAAGAACTTGTGAAATTTGGCACATCCCACTTAGGGGCTAACAACTCTTCTTGTGAGCACGTGCGTGTCGAGCATGGTGCCCAAAGCCGTAACAGAACTATCTTCCCAGGCTTCACTCTTTTCTCAGGGTTCATTTACGGGATAGATTCATTGTTGACAACCTAGCTTGCTCGTAGAACAGCGAAGATGGCTTTTCCCTCTTTTTTTTATTTACTTGACACCACTTTTCTAGGTTATCTGATATTTGGTCACAACATCCGGGTTTTTCCTCCGCCTTTAAAATATTTTTTACAGAAGTGCGTGTCGTGCAGGGAAGGTCGCCAAATACCTAGCGTGGTGGTTAGTCCATTTGGGAGATCGGCAGATACACGTACGGCTCCGTGCGCAGACAGAGACCGTGAGTCCCTTGCAATCTCTTCAAACGGAACTGTATGCTTCAGTGCAAATTGTTAACGCCCCAATTTGTTTCCCTCGTTGGCCATGCCATGGGAGGAAAGTAAAACCGAGAGAACTGGAGAAACTCACTCTACTTAGTTCCCGGTTTACACCTCGGCTGATGAAGAATCCTAATGTATTACGTCAATGATCTTTCCAGAAAATGTCGGAAATTTATTTGGAGATATCTCTTCGCTAGTAACATATAAGGTAGTTCTGCCTTAATTAAGAAAAGAAACTAATGTTAGGCAGACCAGAGCGTTAATTTCTTGCTTAACTTGATGACGTACCTGTTATTGTAACTTCCCGTAAAAGCCTAAAGAAGGTACAGGATTTAATTTTCACCGGGACTTAATACTGCATAAGGATGAGGAATTACGTGAAAACTTGGGAGAAGCGGTGGGTCCACTTTATATGTCATGTACGTCGACACCCGCAAGATAGCAAGGTGACACCAGAGCATTCACCCTCTATTTTGAAAGTCAAAATCATGGTCTAGTATTGCGATGTAAATCCACATTTTCCGCCCCTGCTGTGGCACTTTAAATGGCAACGTTTCAGGCATATGTCTTCCAGTTGTACGAATAAGCCAGTCTGTGGAGGCTGTTCTCCTTGTAAGCAACCGCCATTCTGTGTCAGTTTGAAGACGGTCACCCTGCCGAATCCTCGAACGCCTGCAATTGGCATTTATACTGTGAAGCTGGAAAAAGGTCAGTCGCTTATATCCCATCTCAGTGGTGTTGACCTAGGTCGAGGGCAGTACCTCGAGTACTTACACCAGACATTCCCTCAACGTCGACCTCTGATAACCGTGCAAGTACATTAGGATACGGGGGAGACAGGCCCACTCCTCTTGTGATTCCTACAGCAGTAAATTCAGGGATCTCGACTCCATGCACCCAGCCAGAGAAGGAACATCTTCTGGCATCTACCGGTGACAAGGGAACCCTCTCCCCGGAAATCTACAGGCTACTGACCCGACACTGGCCCAGGACTGCCCGCGCCTCTTAAGTTTCTACTCCCTCAACGGATAAGCCGTCACAGGAGCCTCGACCCTCTAAAGTAATTAAGAAAAAAAAGAAGATATCTCAAGAGAAGCCTTCAGTGGTGATCCCAGAGGCGCCAACCCCGCCCCCTCCTCCTGCTGTTCCACCCACAACCAGTGACAGGGAGTGATTATCTGTATTCTGCCAGTTTGTTATGCGTCACGACATGAAGACGCTCATACACTACTGTAAGACGCATAATTTCGAATCGTCTAGGCTCTCATGTACGGCTCCATCTACATCACTAGTAGGCAGTGCCCTTGCAAGTGCTTGGCAGAGGGTTCGGAGAACCAATTTCACACTACTTATCAACCGATTCACTCTCGAATAGCACGTATGGTCATTTCTCCCTATGTAGGTGGGAGTCAACAAAATATTTCCGCATGGAAAGTTTCTGACTGAGACTTTGTGAGAAATTTTTGTAGCAATGAAAAACGCTTCTGTTTTAATATTAGGTGCACCAGCTGACGTGTGAAATCCGTGACGCTCTCCAGTCCTATCTGGTAAGAACTCTATACGACACAGCAATATTTCAGCAGAAGACGGACAAGCGTACAGTAGGTAGTCTCTTTTACTGAATTGTTGCATCTTCGAAGTGTTCTGCAAATAAAACGCTGCCCTTGATTCGCCTTCTCCACAAATTATTTTATGTTCCAATTCAGGTAGTTCGTAATTGTAATCCCTAGGTATTTAACTGGCTCGAATACCTTTCAATTTGTATTATTTATCGCGTAACCGAAATTTGACGGATTATTTGAAGTAATCATATAGAATACCTCATACATTTTATTTTTCGGGGTCAATTGCCAATTTCCGTGCCATATAAATACCTGACTTAAATCCCTTTGCAATTCGTTTTGAACTTCTGATGAGTTTATTATCAGGTAGAAGACAGCATCATCAGCAAACTGTTTAACAGTTCTGTTCAAATTGTCTCCCAAATCGTTTACCAAAATTAGAAACAGCTGTGGAGATATAACACATCCGTGCGGAATGCCAGTATCGCGTCTGTTTCACTCGATAGCTGCACGCGAATTAGTACGAACTGTGTCATTTCTGACAGGAAATCACGAATGCAGTCGCGCAGCTGAGAAGATACTCCACAGGCACTCAGTTTTGTTAGGGGCCGCTTGTGAGGAATCATTTGGACATCCTCTATCGATAGCACTCACTACACCGTGAGAATAAAGAGATAGTTGTGTTTCACAACAACGGTGTTCTCTGAATCTGTGTTGGATATTTGTGAATTACCTCGAAGGAAAACGATTTATTCACAATTTGCAAACACAATATATGGTCCAACACCCTACTGCAAATCAAAGGTAGTGATACGATATGGGTCTGTAATTCAGCGGATTACTCCTATTTTCTTCCCTGAGTATTGGTGTGACCTGTGCAATTTTCCAGTTTTTAGGTACAGATCTTTCGACAAGCGAGTGGCTGTATATGATTGCTAAGTGTGGAGCTTTTGTATCAGCATGCTCTGAAGGGAACATAACTGGTATATAGTCAGGACCGGAGGCCTTGCCTTTAATAAATGGCTTACGTTGCGTCGCTACACTGACGGTATCTACTTCTAAGTTGCTAATGTTGACAGCTGTTGTTGTTGATTTGAATTGTGGAATACTTACTGCATATTCTTCGGTGAAGAAATTTCGGGAATCTGCGTTTAGTAACAGCGCTTTACTGGGGAAGTCGTCGATAACATTACCATTGAATGGAGACTGTATCTTAGGAAACTGACAAGTGAATTTTTTTTCTGCATCAAGTATTGCTGTTTTGTTTTGCCGAACAGCTTAATTTTATTACTCATACATTATGTGATCAAAAGTATCCGGACACCTGGCTGAAAGTGACTTACAAGTTCGTGGCGCCCTCCATCGGTAATAGTGGAATTCAATATGGTGTAGGCCACCCTTAGCCTTGATGGCAGCTTCCACTCTCGCAGGCATACGTTCAGTCACGTGCTGGAAGGTTTCTTGGGGAATGGCAGCCCATTGTTCACGGAGTGCTGCACTGAGGAGAGGTATCGATGTCGTTCGGTGAGGCCTGGAACGAAGCCAACGATCCAAAACATCCCAAAGGTGCTCTATAGGATTCAGGTCAGGACTCTGTGCAGGCCAGTCCATTACAGGGATGTTATTGTCGTGAAACCACTCCGTCACAGGCAGTGTATTATGGCCAGGTGCTCGATCGTGCTGAAAGATGTAATCGCTGTCCCCCAATCTCTCTTCGACAATGGGAAGCAAGAAGGTGCTTAAAACATCAGTGTAGGCCTGTGCTGTGATAGTGCCACGCAAAACAACGAGGGGTGCAAGCCCCCTCCATGAAACGCCATAACACCACCGCCTCCGAATTTTACTGTTGGCACTACACACGCTAGCAGATGGCGTTCACCGGGCATTCGCCATAGCCACAATCTGCCATCGGATCGCCACATTGTGTGCCGTGATTCGTCACTCCACACAACGTTTTTCCATTGCTGAATCGTCCAATGCTTACGCTCCTTACACCAAGCGAGGCGTCGTTTGACATTTACCGGCGTGATGTGTGACTTATGAGCAGTCGCTCGGCCATGATATCCAAGTTTTCTCACCTCCCGCCTAACCGTCAGAGTACTTGCAGTGGATCCTGATGCAGTTCGAAATTCCTGTGTGATGGTCTGGATAGATGTTTGCCTATTACGCATTACGACCCTTACGACCCTCTTCAACTGTCGACGGTTTCTGTCAGTCAACAGACCAGGTGGCCTGAACGCTTTTGTGCTGTGCGTGTCCCTTCACGTTTCCACTTCACTATCACATCGGAAACAATGGACCTAGGAATGTTTAGGAGTGTGGAAATCTCGCGTACAGACGTATAATACAAGTGACACCCAGTCACCTGACCACGTTCGAAGTCCGTGAGCTCCGCGGAGCGCCCCATTCTGCTCTCTCATGATGTCTAATGGCTGCTGAGGTAGCTGATATGGAGTACCTGGCAGTAGATGGCAGCAAAATACACCCAATATGAAAAACGTATGTTTTGGGGGTGTCCGGATATTTTTGATCACATAGTGTAAGTTATCTGTTCCTCTTTGGTGTAACATCATGCTACCGCACAGCTTACTGCGTTGTGATACATCCTGGGGTGAGGAGATGTATTGAACGGCGCATGTCCAAAAATCGAGTGTACCTCGTTGTGTATGTGATCATCATTTGTGTGTCCGAGACGATGACGGCAGTTATTCGTCTTCACACATTACCAGAGAACTTCCTGCTGTCGATTATGTGTTCGAATTACTCTGTACGCGATTCTTTTCAGATTTGACCAAACAAGCATCCTCCGACTATACATCCTGACCTAGGTTCCTGTGTCCTGAGGCATTCAAGTACTTGCATTTACTGTACGTGATTGATGATTTCGTATCTCAAAGAAACTCATAGTTGATTCCATCTCAGATCTGGTACTTTAACGAAGGTTTTCTCCATTAACGTCAGTTAATTACCGCTAATCAAATTAAATGTATAATAGAAGCAACAATAGGTCGTGTTAATTAACGCATGATCAAGAAGTAGATCTGCATGGGAAAATGAACTCAGCTGCATCATTGTTGTTGACTAAAGAGGACACTCGGACCAACAGGTTCCACTACTGAACAGATATTTTTAGAAATGAGCCTACTGTTTATCTTAGACGTGTGTTGATCTTCCTGTGTTAATCATATATGAACCTATGTTGGCAGATTCAGTTTTCTTCGATGCCAGTGCTATTTATCTGAAGCTTCTACTTCACAGATACGTGGACTGAAATGTGCGACTCTACATCTTCATCTCTAGTCATTGTGTATGTCACAGCCTGCCACGGTCGATATGAGTTCTGTTTTACTTAGCTTACATATAGATTTAGTAAATAGCTGTCCTTGGAGGCTCAATTCGCGCTGAATCAGGTGCCAGACTTTTTTTAACGAGCAGTAGTATTACGGACGCTGTCAGAGTTGGGAACTTTGGCATCTGGCCCCTTTTCTTCTTTTGCAGTGTACTTGTGAATCTTTTTCTACACCACTTACTAGCGATACGCTAATAATAATCTGAAAATAGGCACAACAGTCCAGCTTAATATAACAAAAAGGTCGGTTTTTCTTCTAGTCTTCTGCCTGTCGTTGCTGGCAACATTGTAAGATATTTATCCATGCAACATTGTACTGCTATATTTTCTCAGTATTCCGTGATTGTGTTGTTACAACTAAAAAAGGAAAAAGAGAAGAAACTTTAGTTACGGGTGTCCTCTGTGTGTCTAAATTTCGTCTCTGAGAATAAGTGAAACGACTTCATAAATAAAAACGATAGCTCTAATCCAGTTAGTGACAAGGAAGTGTCAGAAGATATAACAAATCAGAGCGTATAAAATTTTATGATTACAACACAACAAGTAAATATGTAACAAATGTACGAGACTGCTTTAAACAAGACATTAACAAATATTCGAGGTTCCTTTAAAAGTGATACTGTACGGTGTATATCACACGCCATTTCAGCTGTGTTTAACGCTAAGGAAAATTTATCATTCTTATTTAAGCTGACTGAAGAAAATATGGTTTTGACCTTGCGCTTATATTTTTACCAATGGCAGATACTACAGGCGGTCCAGGAGCACCTTAGTTAGTTAGTTACATATTCCATAGATCGTTTGAACGAATCATTTATCAAAATGATGTGGAAAGAATCAATTTACAGGATATGTACATATGGTTAGTGTTAACCTCCTTGAAGAGTTATCTACAAGACGACCGCAGGTGAACACATATTGTTCTTACTGCCCACTTTTTTGCAACCAATACTCTCTAAGTGGTGAGTTACCTCACGAAATTAATTCATAAGACATTATTGAGTGGAAATATGCAACATATGTTAGAAGGTTGATTCGTTTGTTTCTAAAACTAGCGATTTATGACTAGTACAAGTAAATAAACTTAGCTGCTAGAGTAGCTCAGTAATATGCAGCCGGCCGCTTCAGTCCGGAACCTCGCTGCTGCTACGGTCGCAGGTTCGAATCCCGCTTCGGGCATGGAAGCTTATGATGTCCTTAGGTTGGTTAGGTTTAAGTAGTTCTAAGTTCTAGGGAACTGATGGCCTGAGATGTTAAGTCCCATAGTGCTTAGAGCCATCTGAACCATTTAAGTAATATGCTTCCTCCAGTAATAGGCTTCATCCACATGTACACCCAAATATTTGGAGCATTTTGCCCTATTTAATGACTCTTTTTCATGTGCTGCATCAGTTGTTATTATGAATCAGCTTGTTGTACAGAGTCGAATAGAGTGTGCTTTCTTAAAATTTAGGGAGAGTCCACTTTCAGAGAACTACTTAATAATTATTTTTTAAAAAAAACATCGTTAGCCATATCTTCTGTTGCTTTCTTTCTGATTGTATTTTTTTTTAACACTGGTATGGTCTGCAAAGAGTACTAATTCTGCTTCTTGAATGTTATGTAGAAGCCAGCCGGGGTGGCCGAGCGGTGCTAGGCGCTACAGTCTGGAACCGCGCGACTGCTACGGCCGCAGGTTCGAATCCTGCCTCGGACATGGATGCGTGTGATGTCCTTAGGTTAGTTAGGTTTAAGTAGTTCTAAGTTCTAGGGGACTGATGACCTCAGATCTTAAGTCCCATAGCGCTCAGAGCCATTTGAACCATTTGTTATGTAGAAGGTCAGGAGGAGGAGGAGGAGATTAGTGTCTAACGTCCCGTCGAGAACGGGGTCGTTAGAGCCGGAGCACAAGCTCGGAGTAGGGGAGAAAGGAGAACGCAATCGACCGTACCTTTTCAAAGGAATCGACCCGGTATTTGCCTAGAGCGATCTACGGAGATCGCTGTAAACGTAAATCTGGATGGCCGGACAGGGGTTTGACCGTCATCCTTCCGTATGCGAGTCCACACTGTGCTAACTACTGCTCTACCTCGCCCGAAAAGTGGAAGATCATTCACGTGCGTAAGGGACATGAGTGGGCACAAAATTGAACCCCACTCCGCCAGTCACTAAAATTTTCATTTTTTTCATACATTGTATGAATTGTTCTGCATAAACAACTGGGTATCCGAGCAGGACTCACAGCCAGACCCAAACTTGCATATATCATTAATCGTGCGTCCTCCTACACTCTTACATCCATTACGTATATTCCCGTTCGGGGGAGACATTTTACTTGAAAGTCGCTTGCCCGCTGTCGGCGGATAAATAAATTTCAGTGCTTGTATTGTCTCGAATTTGCCTTCTGCTTAAGCATGATTCAAACCAATTACATGTAACTTAAATTCCACAAAATGTAAGTTAATCTAAGAGTGTAAAATAATCTACACAATCAAACGCTTTGAAAAGCCAAAAAATAAAAAAAATCTGACAAATGGGGATATTTTATTATTTAAGGACTGCTGTATTTGGTAGGTGAATGTATAAATAGCATTCTCAGTCGAGAAAACCTTCAGGAATCCAAGGATATCCTAAGTAAATTGTTTCTAGTTAGGTGTGGGACTACTCTAGAGTACATTACTTTTTCGAATATTATGGCAAAAGATGTCAGTAAGGATACTGGACGATAATTATTTAAGTGTTTGCTGTCACCTTTCCTATAAAAAGAGTTATCAATTGCATACTTTAATACATCTGGAAAAATTCCCTCTGTCAGTAGATAAATCTCTTATGATATTACTTATTAAATTAGAACTACTTTTCGTAATTACTTTTGAAATTGCAACAACATGTTATGAACTTAGTTCTTTAGAATTCTATTATATTCGTTGAAGGTTGCTGGTAAAAGCTACGTGGAATGAAATTTTTAATATGATATCGTGTTACCTGAAGTGAACCATTTAATACTACTTTTGCTGCTACATTTAGAATGTGATTGTTAAAAGTACTCAAAACATTTGAACCATGAATCACAACATTGTAATTTAGTTTAATTCTTATGTTATATCTGTCCTGTCTCCTGTCTGACAATATCCTATGTACATGAAATATTTTCGCAGTTGCGAATATGGACAACCATCAGCTGTATAATGGAATGACGACAATAAAAATTTGGGCCGGGCCGGGACGCGAACCGGGATTTCCCGCTTATCGCAAGCGGTCGCCCAGCATTTGCCTATCCGAGCACAACTCACGGACAGACCAAAACTTCCATTTGGCGTCAACCATGTGGCTACAGACTGTACTCGTACATCAATTATATATATTCCCGTACTGGGGAGATATTTTACTTGAAAGCCGTTTGACCGGTTTCGGCAGATAACTACGATAGATATTTCAGTGCCTCTGTTATTCCGAATTACGATGCATGCATGTCCGAAGGAACTTTACATTGTAATTCGGAATAACACAGGCACTACAATATCTTACATATTCCGTATAGCTTGTGTCTCAATATTTGCTTTATTAATTTTTGTGTTGACGTGCGTACTTCTCGCGTTTTTACGGACTTTCTTAAAATATCAAATTAGTTTTGTAGTATGAAAGTAACATCGGATCTTGATATATTCTGGCCTATATATAAATATCCCGCTTCATCTTACGTGAGATTTTAATTCTCTTAATTATCCATGGCTTGCTTGTTTCCTTGCAACCAGTTTTCTGAATAGTTTTTAGGAAAGCTACTTTCAAATACTGTCACAAATTTATTGTGAAATCAGTTGAATTTAATGTTAGCATCTTTTTCTACATGGACCTCAACCTCTTTTAACTTACTCTTAAAGTGCTTTGTCCTGTTCTCATTCATAATTTTCACTGCTTTGTGTAAACCCACCTCTGAAATGTAAGGTCCTATACTGTTTATCTCCATTAAAGGTGCCTCGTTGCCAGATAGACCATCAACTATTTGTTACACATTAATTATTTGAACCTAAGCAGTATGTTAAAAATGTTATTAATGAGGGTCCTCTGCCTCTCTGTACACGTGCTGGAAAAATAACCGCCGAAATTAGATTGAAAAAACAAACAATGATTACAGTTCATTTCTCCTGCGTGTATCTGCACTGAAATCTCCAGAAGCTACTAAGAGTTCCTTATTGTCTGGCAGGTAGCTCAATAATGTATCTAGATGTCACGTAAGGGGTGAAAGTTTTCTAGAGAGAATATGTAGACTGTTACAACTACCACAGAAGTTTTCAGCCGTAATAACTCAAACAACTCAGAAGCACACGCTTCTAGTTCCTTCTACACTAAAAAAAAGTTGGTTTACTATATGTTACTTCGTGCGTCACTCGTACATATCCACGTTAAAGAGAAACGTTACAACGATGGACTTCCGTTATGTTAGTCGAGAATCCGTGAATCTTATTAATAATTTCTGATTTCTTTCATGGAATACAATTGCTTTAAACTTTTCTCCTTTAGCGCCTGCATACTGCAAACAGTGACGTTATAAACTCAATCTTCATCCATCATCATGATGGATCTTCCATACCCATGAGGCAGATTCATCACAGAGCTTTAATTTGGCTAATCAGTTACATATAAAATGCGAATTTCTCATTTTCCTCTGTTATACTGTAATTAGAGCTCCAATAGCGCATAATCTGATGATGATGATGATGATGATGATGATGATGATGAAGTCCCATACTCCGTGACGGACCGTAGGGGAACGATGCGGGAGACCCGCACCGCCGTACTAGGCAAGGTCCTAGTGGAGGTGGTTTGCCATTGCCTTCCTCCAATCATAGGCATTAGTATTATTATTTGTCTTGCTATTACTTCCTTTGTTTTTTGAAGGCATAGGAATTGCACAGGAATATTTAATTTGATACTGTTATCTCATTAGCTGCAACTTTGATACATACGTAACGCCAATCTGCCGAAAAAATCTAGCTCATTTTCACTTGTAGCGTCATTTTGTTAGTAGAGTGACTGTTGAGTATTGTGGCTGTGAATTGAATCACGTGAAGAAATGCAACGACGAGCCACTTTTTATAGCTTTACTAGCTGAATACCTGGCGTTGTCGGGCTACGTATTTATTTCAGTCCGTTTCCTCCCTCCTTTCCCCTCTCCACCTTCCCACCTCTTTTCATCCATGTCATCCTCTACGCCTTTCTCTGTCCATTTCCTTTGCCTGCCCTTTCCCTCTCCACCACCGCCTCCCTCCTATCTCTTTCTCTTTCCCTGTCCATCTCCTCTTCCCCACCTTTTCTCATCATCACAAAGTTGTAACACCCATTCCAGTAGCAGGCGGTGGTTCTTACACCTCCTCCCCCCCCCCCCCCCACCACCCAAGTATTACTTCCTAGATAGTAAGTAATACATGCACCAAGTTTGGTTGAAATCGATGCAGGGGTTTAGGAGCAGCTTTTTACCCGCGGCTTTGCCACAGTACGCACGTGCCACGTATATTTGACATGTTTCACATATATTTGTACACAATTTTCCCCCCATGTATCTAGTGAATTTCTCTCGCCATGCAGTTTTGTTTTCAAGCAGCTCGTTCTCTGTAACGTCATGTCTCCTAAACTATTTGTCGTACAAGACATAATTTTCAGTTACATTCAATGTCATATGTGAATATTATCTGCAAAATGTGTCGTAAATACAGTTAGTACTAAAGAGTTAGTGAATTAAAACGTCATGCTGCAGCAGCAGTTTTACTGCAAGAACGGCGAAAATGTAACAAGCGATGATTATTTTTCCTTTCATCATTTTTTGGGGGGTAGTCAGTGCGAAAAAGTTTCGCAAAGGTTTGAAATCATGTTTCAAGTTTGTTGCAAGCCATTAAGTCGTCTCATTCTCAAATACTAGAGGAATAAAGTCCGAGTATTGGAGTGTCGTGAGCTGTACTTATTTTTCACTCCCACCCCTCTGATAGGTACGTGGTTCCTACCCCCACACCGATTCTCTGCAGACAGTAAGTGACTCGTGTAGCAAGTTTAACTGAACTCGGTGCAGTGGTTTAGGAAGAGATGTGGAACATACATTCATACATTTTCATGATACGTATGGATTTATATCAAGATACGTTCCAGGTTTTCAGCTACCTTCAACTGGCTTCGTGCAATCAGATGTAAACATATCTTAGATTGCATTTTTAATGTTATTGCTTTCTTATGAAGAATGACAATTTATCGCTCTAACCTGTAATACGAGTCACATTGTAACAGTTAAATTACAATAAAAGTGTGTTAACTTTCATGCTGCTGTCAATAACTGATCGTTGCAGTCATCAGGTGACGTTATATGCATTGTAACACTGTGTGCAGTGCAACATTAACCAAGTAATTTGCTTAAACTTGCGAATAGATGGGAAACAAAAAGGGAAGTAAGCAGCCAGTTTTCCTTATGTCTGAATATTATCTTCAAATTCCGTTGCGCTATGTATTTTAAGACATAGGGGTCTTGCACAAGCAAGGGGGCGTGGCCGTGGTGGTCTAGTGGGTGGAGCACTGGACCCCGGTTCTGGAGGTCATAGGTTCAGTCACGGGTACGGGTGGGAGATTTTCTTTGTTCCATTCCCTCCAAGACGGTCCCATGTCCACTCAGCCTGCCATCAAATGAGAGCTGCGTATCTTTTCCGGGGTGTGGGGGTAGAAAGCGGCTGAGATACTGGGTCCATCCTCCTCCTCCTCCTCCTCCTCCTCCTCGTGCTGCGGTGACAAACGTACGCAAACCCACCTGTCACACCCTGCCAAACATACTTTACTTTACCTTTGCAACAAATATCTGAATACAAAAAATGAAACTATTTATAGTATTGTATTCATTTTTTGGCTAATGAATGAAGATATATTCGTACTGTGAGTTAGCTTACTTTTGATGATTATCCAGTCCATTAGCAGCTTAGCTGACCTGTCTAAGATATTTTTCCACTGTTCCGGATCATCATCAAAAGTTTGCTTTTGAAATAAGATAGCACAGAATAAGTAAGAATAATACTCGAATTGGGATGGAAGTCATTACAGCAGAGACGTTTTTCGTCGCGGCGAGATCTATTTACGAAATTTCAGTCACCAACTTTCTCTTCCGAATGCGAAAATATTTTGTTGAGCCCAACCTACATAGGTAGGAATGATCATCAAAATAAAATAAGAGAAATCAGAGCTCGAACAGAAAGGTTTAAGCGTTCGTTTTTCCCGCGCGCTGTTCGGGAGTGGAATAGTAGAGAGATAGTATGATTGTGGTTCGACGAACCCTCTGCCAAGCACTTAAATGTGAATTGCAGAGTAGTCATGTAGATGTAGATGTAGATGAAGTACTCACGGGCATCAGAAACACAGGCCGCATCGTGGAGGGCCCCCTTTTACGCCGATGACGGCGGCGATATGTCATAACACAGACTCCACCAAGAGCGTTGGGGAGGCGTCTTGTTCCATAGCCACTTAGCTACAGCCAGATATTCACGGATGTTGCTTGGAGTGGAGCTTGAGTTGTCCTCAATAGGTGAGAGTCCAGCTGACGTAAGTGAGAAACACAAAAAACCATATGTTGAGGATTGTTTCTCAAGAAGCACTGACGTGGCCAAGAACAGAGGAGAGGTATGCATAGTTTTGCGAAAGTCACAAGTCACTTGAGATGCGTGAGATCAGACAGTTGGATCCTGTATCGGTGTTTGAAAATGGCAGACTTTACGGAGCATCTTTTCGCTGAGTGGAGATACCTGCCACACGAGAATACCTTCAACACCTTCCTAAGTAGTTATCAAGCGGAACGCATCGCCTCCTGTGATTTCGGTCGTACGCTTCCTCTTACCGCGGTTCGAGTGTCCAGTGGAATATCAACAACCATGCTCTGTAAAGTGGGTGAGCGGAGGGAAAAGTAATGGGAGAGGGGTTCTTTACGCCATAACGAGGAAGTTGTTGTTGTCCAGCAATGAACTCATAAGGGATTTATTGCACTGAGATCCATTTATCCGGTGGCAGAATCCACAAGAATCCATGGCAACTCTTTTCACAAAACCGGAAGCCCACTGCGGTTGATGCTGGCTGCGGCTGTTTTGCTACATCGATGAACTCCCCGTATGCCAGTGATACGTCGCCATGTGTTAAATCTTATGCTGTGCGACATCGAAGATAGGGTGTCCCATGAGGTTCGGCATTGAAGTTCTTGCCCGCTGTTACACATTCTGCGCTTGACCGTCACGTCGATAGGCTTAACATTATCTTTTCATGTTCGAATGATGTAACACGCCGTATTACACTACTGGCCATTAAAATTGCTACACCAAGAAGAAATGCAGATGAAAACGGGTATTCATTGGACAAATATATTATACTAGAACTGACATGTGATTACACTTTCACGCAATTTGGGTGCATAGATCCTGACAAATCAGTACCCAGAACAACCACCTCTGGCCGTAATAACGGCCTTCATACGCCTGGGCATTGAGTCAAACAGAGCTTGGATGGCATGTACAGGTACAGCTGCCCATGCAGCTTCAACAAGATACCACAGTTCATCAAGAGTAGTGACTGGCGTATTGTGACGAGCCAGTTGCTCGGCCACCATTGACCAGACGTTTTCAATTGGTGAGAGATCTGGAGAATGTGCTGGCCAGGGCAGCAGTCAAACATTTTCTCAATCCAGAAAGGCCCGTACAGGACCTGCTACATGCGGTCGTGCATTATCCTGCTGAAATGTAGGGTTTCGCAGGGATCGAATGAAGGGTAGAGCCACGGTTCATGACACATCTGAAATGTAACGTCCATTGTTCAAGGTGCCGTCAATGCGAACAAGAGGTGACCGAGACGTGTAGCCAATGGCACCCCATACAATCACGCCGGGTGATACACCAGTATGGCGATGGCAAATACACGCTTCCAAGTGCGTTCACCACGATGTCTTCAAACTTGGATGCGACCATCATGATACTGTAAACAGAACCTGGATTCATCCGAAAAAATGACGTTTTGCCATTCGTGCACCCAGGTTCGTCGTTGAGTACACCATCACAGGCGCCCTTGTCTGTGATGCTGCGTCAAGGGTAACCGCAGCCATGGTCTCCAAACTGAAAGTCCATGCTGCTGCAAACGTCGTCGAACTGTTCGTGCAGATGGTTGTTGTCCATGAAACGTCCCCATCTGTTGACTGAGGGATCGAGACGTGGCTGCACGATCTGTTATAGCCATGCGGATAAAATGCCTGTCATCTCGACTGCTAGTGATACGAGGCCGTTGGGATCCACACGGCGTTCCGTATTACCCTCCTGAACCCACCGATTCCACATTCTGCTAACAGTCATTGGATCTCGACCAACGCGAGCAACAGTGTCGCGATACGATAAACAGCAATCGCGATAGGCTACAATCCGACCTTTATCAAAGTCGGAAACGTGATGGAACGCATTTCTCCTCCTTAGACGAGGCGTCATAAGAACGTTCCATCAGGCAACGCCGATCAACTGCTGTTTGTGTATGAGAAATCGGTTGGAAACTTTCTTCATGTCAGCACGTTGTAGGTGTCGCCACCGGCGCCAACCTTGTATGAATGCTTTGAAAAGCTAATCATTTGCATATCACAGCATCTTCTTCCTGTCGGTTAAATTTCGCGTATGTAGCACGTCATCTTCGGTGTGTAGCATTTTTAATGGCCAGTAGTGTATTTCTTACGCGCCGGCATCACGACCTTCCTTTACCCCGCACAGCAGGTACTTCTAAGTCAATTAACTCTGAATGTGTACAGCTACATTCTTCAACTGATCCTCATGTAGGTCTCAAGAAGCAATAACAAACGTGAACACTTTTAAGTAACACTAAGACTTTCTTTTACGTTATGTACTGTGGACGCCGGATATCATTATATACAGTGTTTTGTGACGTTAGGCCAACGGGCACAGGATGGATCGTAATGTGTGTAGTAGAAGAGTTCGTTAACTATTATTGTTACGGCGCATTATGTCGGACTCAATACCGATTGTTCATGTAGGAAT
Organism: Schistocerca americana; assembly: GCF_021461395.2. NCBI lineage: Eukaryota > Metazoa > Arthropoda > Insecta > Orthoptera > Acrididae > Schistocerca > Schistocerca americana. The sequence goes on from NC_060130.1 coordinate 287,950,701, forward strand.
AGTGTTTTCAGACACGCTTTCTGAATCAGAAATGTTGCTTTTCTTCTTGAGAACGCCGTATTCCTACTTCATAATAAGAAATATTTGCTGTAACGTGTGTAGGGAAATTCCGGTTAAGAAACACATACTGTCATCTCAAGGAAGAATGACTCAATCGTTTATCATTATAGTCTGTACAACATGGCAGACATCATATCCCGGCGTTTGGTGAATTCTCTGGTGGTACGCTACATTTAGGAAAAGAAAGCAGTCGCTAGGAAGTGAAATTTATCAGGAAAAAGTGTGGCTACATCTTTAAAAACATATCAGTATTTTTGTGTATACTTTCTTAGGAATTTCCGTATAGAAACGAAAGATACAAGTCATTGTAGGTGACATCTTGATATATCAAATGTGACGGATCATACAATGTAGGCTTCACTTAAAACTTCCGGGCTGACAGGCCGTGGTCGAAGTAGAAAACTCTCCCCTGACGTTTCGTCTCCGACTGCGGGAGACATCCTCGGAGGTACAGCGGCGAACTGCGAAGAGAACTTAAGGAAGCGCTGATTACATAGGCAGCACAGAGGGCGCCACTGTCGGTCACGTGGCGTCGGCTATGAGATTGTCTCTGGTAATGCCGACATTCACGCTTGAAAGTAATCGATCGTCACGCTTGCGGTGCAACGCTGACATCCAAATTTTATCCAGTTTAACACCGTAGTCTTTCCTGTTAAAGTTGTTATGGTGTTTATCAGTCTCGATAGCCTCTCTATACATGCGTGCATAATAGTGCCAGGTTTTTGATATGACGCTCGTCTCGCTGAATTTTATTTCATGATCACCTTCCTGGTAAACATGTTCCGCTACGGCTGATTTATCCATGTGACCCAGGCAGCAATTCCTCTTATGTTCAACAAGACGGGTGTTCACACTTCTCTTTGTGGTACCGATATAAACCTGTCCACAACTACAAGGAATTCTATATACCCCCGGTGTAGTCAAATGGTGTCGTGCATCTTTCGCCGATCTTAAATATTCTTTTATTTTCCTGGTGGGTCTGAAAATAGTTTCCATCCCATACTTGCTTAAAACTTTCCCAATGCGATCTGTGACCTTACTAATGAACAGAAGAAAAACTTTGCCCTTGGGCGACTGTTGTTCGTCGTTGCTCCTGATTCTCTGCCTAGAGCGAAGTGCTCGATCTATATCCTTGCTAGAATAGCCATTTTTCACGAAAGTTGACCGTAGATGTTCAATCTCATCTTTTAAATAAACGGGTTCACAAATTTTGTGCGCCCTGTCTACCAAGGTTTTCATTACACCTCTTTTTTGTCTAGGATGGTGGTTTGAACCTTTATGCAGATAACGATCAGTATGTGTGGCCATTCTATACACCTTACGGCCCAACGTTCGATCCCGTCGTTTAATCACAGACACATCCAGGAAATTCAATTGCCCATTCGTTTCCGTCTCCATAGTAAATTGGATTTTCGGATTAATGCTTCGACCACGGCCTATCAGCCCGGAAGTTTTACGTGAAGAAATGTGACGGAGTTTCATAATTTCTAAACAGTCTGATGTCAATACCAAAGGAAAAACAAGGAATACAAAATTATTAGGGCTTAACATGTCATCTATGAGGAGGTCATTAGAGTTGCAGCACATCGATAATAAAGGGGAAGGCAAACCACCTGAACATTTTCATTCGTAGATTTAGAGAAACCACAGAAGCCTAGATCTCGAGTACCAGTCGATAGAGGAACCCCCACTAACCCTAATGCTAGCTCATTGTTGTCTTAAAACTGTGTAGCCTTTCTCGGTAGCAGAAACAAACAGCTGACCTCATGAGAACTTTTGAAAAATATTTTGTTTTATTTTGAAAAATAAAAGTTTGGAAGAATTTTAATTTTAGCATTCTATAATATTCAAAATTTCCAACGTAAATTTTTAGTCTTTTTCCAGTCTGGTCATTCAGTTGAAATTGACGTGCTGAGAGACGGTGCACGTGCTGTGTATACTGGGCTAATGATGATTTTCGGGAATTGTTGGCCGTTGCTGTTGTGGCGCCGTAGCGTGGTGCAACATCACTTGACGCTCATATTTGTGGCTACGTTGGCAGACACAATGACGCTGCCACTAGGCTCACCAGTTCATTCATACTTTGATGATACTAGTCGCTGATGCATACTGAATGTAGATTACGATGCAAATTTCCTCTGTGCATAGTAGGGCCCGAGGGGTAAAGAAATATCGCGAACTGAACAGTTACGAGTCGTCTGATTTCAGAACGTGGTATGTACTGCCACTGCGTTAGCTGCTTTACACGCATCAGCAGTTAATATAGCGCCGATAGATTTCAGCGCAAGAAAATAAAAATCGATGTTTTTTATATGCACACCCTGAAAAAAAGTGAAGTACACGTAAGACATGGTCGCCTGTCAATGTAACTTAGTCTACGTCATCAACGAATACGTAAGTGATTAGAGTTTCTCTGTGACAGACAGCACGGCCACCAGAGTGCTTTAGCGTTGTTCGAGTTTAGGTGTTGTTACCAGGCCTCTTAGATCTTAGGATATAACAAGGGGCGCAGCAGGGAGGAAGAATTTTTCTTCTTTCTACTCAACATTACTAAACCTTTCATTCTAACAAATTTCTTGTGATCCATACAAAGTGGCAATCTACGGTACTGGGCAGGAGTATTTCTAAACATTATGGTTCTTACAAATTACTTATTCAACTGTTTATGCAAGTCTTACATTGGAACAGAGTTTCACATATACAATACTACAGTAGTTTAGGAAATGACAATGATCTTAATGGGATAAATAGTAGTCAAATGGTATTGATAGAACTGAAATGACTTAATATCGGACCACGAACGTTAATACTAGCGGTGGTACTACTGCTAATAATATCACTACTACTACTACTGCTGCTGCTGCTGCTGCTTTTATCAATACTCTTGAGAACAATAGCGATAGTAGCAGATGTTGTTGTTGTTGTTGTTGTGGTCTTCAGTCCTGAGACTGGTTTGATGCAGCGATACAAAATGCAATTATAACTGCACAAAAGTGATATTTTTTGAGCAATCACGTTCTGTGGGAGGGAAATGTGGGTTGATTGCACCATCTAAGAGCTTTGGGGAATGAGGAAGTACTGGTTGGACACATGAGAGGCAACTGCCATGCTACCTGTCTATGTGTCGGGTGCACACATGGGTTTTTAGATTGGGTGACTCCACACACAACCCAGATAACGATAGCTGTAGGAAACCCAGAACTATCAGTGTAACATCCAAAGAAACACTCGCAACAGATGCGAGTATTAAAATACTAGAGGTTAACTCCCGAAGCATTCGAAAATAAGTACCGGGGTTTGTAGCGCTCCTAAAAGGCAGTGAAGGTTACGTAATACCACGCCCAGAAAGCTGGTTATAATCTGAAATTGTCGGTGAGATTTCTGGGGAAAATTTATGCGCATACTGAAAGGATAGGCTAATGGGAAATGGAAATGGTGTATTTGTCGCAGTAGACAAGGAGATACCTCATTATGTTTGAGAGCAGAATATTTTCTAAGATTCTACAACAAATGAATGTCAAGGATATTGGACAGTAGTTGTATGGATCACTTCTACAATCCTTTTGGTCGACGGGTGTGACCTGCGCTGTTTTCCAAATACTGGCTACGGCTTTTTGTACGTGGTATCAACGATAGATAGTTTCGTTCTGACAAGGGTCTCAGTAATTCTGACGGGATATCATTTACTCCAGATCTCTAGTTTCGACAAACGTCTTTCAGTGCCCTGTAAAGTACTCCCACAGTGCAGTATTTCCCATCTTACCTTCATCTACTTCATCTTCCTTTTCCATAACACTGCCTTCAAATCTGATAGCTTTGTGTAACCCTTCTGCATATTCCTTCTTCATTTCAGCTTTCCCATCTTACCGGCTTGCCTCACGAGCTCTTGATATGTGTGCAGCTGCTTCCCTTTTTTCCACAGGTTTTCTTAATTTTCATACAGTTGACATTTATCTTTAACATAGTCATGTATGCTTGCACAGCTTAGCATTTCTCCTCTATTAGTTCCTGCTTTTCCACTTTGCAGTCCATGTCAGTCTCATTTTTGGGCGCCTGTATTACCTGTTTCATGTATATATTCTCGGCATCCATTACTATCTCGTGTATTATCTATGCATTTCTACTGTGCTTTGTGTATTTTTTCTCCTATTGGATCGTCTGCTGCCTTCACTATTTCATCTCTCAAAAAGTTACTCATTCATATTCTATTTTATTCCTCTTTCCTCTCTCAGACGATCGTTTCCTAATGGTCGATTTGAAACTACCAACAATATCTGGTTCTTTAAATTTATCCAGGTCCCATTTTCTTAATTTCATACCTTTTTATTAAAATTATTCACTTTTAATCTGCAGTTCATAACGAATAATTTATAGTCAGAGTGTGCATCTGCCCTGTGAATATTTTTTATTTGAAACATGCTTTCAGAATCGGTATATTTTCATTATACACTGACCGCTGTCTACACTGTCCACACATTAATGTGACTCCTGCCTGAAGCCTGTATACCCGTCTTTTGCAACGCGGAGTCTAGTGGCGTGACAAGCTGCTCTAGGTTTCTCGGTTTAGGATCAATGGCGCGATCAGCCCAATCGAGGCGGTTCCACATATTCTAGATTGGATTTAAATCCGGGGAGTTTGGTGACCAGGAGAGTACAGTAAACACATTTTGGTGCTCTTCAAACCACGTGCATACATTGAGAGCTGTGTGACACTTTAGGTTGTCTCGCTGGTAGATTGCTATCATGCCAAGGAGAAACAAACTTCAAGAAGGGGTGGACATGGTCCCAAGGATAGATGCATGCTTGCGTTGATTCATTGTGCCCTCCAGAATGACGAGATCACCCATGGAATACCACGAAAACATTCACCAGGCCATAAGGCTCCCTCCACGTTTGATTTCAGTCGTTTCGTGCCATACTCGCCAACGACCATATGTACGATGGAAGATAAAACGTGATTCATTAGAAAAGGCTATCTGCCGCCAATCAGTGAACATCCAGCTGCGGTACTGTCGTGCAAATTACAGCCTTCGTCGGCAACGAACAGCGGTCAGCATGGGTGCAGGAACGAGGCGCCTGGTACGGAAGGCTGTACGCAGAAACGTTCGCTGAACGGTCGTTTAGGAGAGTGTGTTGGTGGTAGCCCCTTTGTTCATCTATACCATACTCCGCAAGCCACCTAATGGTGTGTGGCGGAGGGTACTTTCGGTATCATTATCTGATTCCTCCAACTCTGTTCAACTCGTGAACAGTGCGTGAGAAGAATGATTGTCGCTAAGTCTCTGTATTGGTTCTAATTTCTCGAATTTTCTCATCGTGGTCAGTACGCGTGATGTTTGTGGGGGGAAGTAATATGTTGTATGACTCCTCCTGAAAAGTGCTGTCCCAAAATTTCAATATGTTGTGTACATACACTCCTGGAAATTGAAATAAGAACACCGTGAATTCATTGTCCCAGGAAGGGGAAACTTTATTGACACATTCCTGGGGGTCAGATACATCACATGATCACACTGATAGAACCACAGGCACATAGACACAGGCAACAGAGCATGCACAATGTCGGCACTAGTACAGTGTATATCCACCTTTCGCAGCAATGCAGGCTGCTATTCTCCCATGGAGACGATCGTAGAGATGCTGGATGTAGTCCTGTGGAACGGCTTGCCATGCCATTTCCACCTGGCGCTTCAGTTGGACCAGCGTTCGTGCTGGACGTGCAGACCGCGTGAGACGACGCTTCATCCAGTCCCAAACATGCTCAATGGGGGACAGATCCGGAGATCTTGCTGGCCAGGGTAGTTGACTTACACCTTCTAGAGCACGTTGGGTGGCACGGGATACATGCGGACGTGCATTGTCCTGTTGGAACAGCAAGTTCCCTTGCCGGTCTAGGAATGGTAGAACGATGGGTTCGATGACGGTTTGGATGTACCGTGCACTATTCAGTGTCCCCTCGACGATCACCAGTGGTGTACGGCCAGTGTAGGAGATGGCTCCCCACACCATGGCGCTCACCTGCACGGCGCCAAACACGCATACGACCATCATTGGCACCAAGGCAGAAGCGACTCTCATCGCTGAAGACGACACGTCTCCATTCGTCCCTCCATTCACGCCTGTCGCGACACCACTGGAGGCGGGCTGCACGATGTTGGGGCGTGAGCGGAAGACGGCCTAACGGTGTGCGGGACCGTAGCCCAGCTTCACGGAGACGGTTGCGAATGGTCCTCGCCGAAAAAAAATGGTTCAAATGGCTCTGAGCACTATGGGACTTAACATCTATGGTCATCAGTCCCCTAGAACATAGAACTACTTAAACCGAACTAACCTAAGGACAGCACACAACACCCAGTCATCACGAGGCAGAGAAAATCCCTGACCCCGCCGGGAATCGAACCCGGGAACCCGGGCGTGGGAAGCGAGAACGCTACCGCACGACGACGAGATGCGGAGGGTCCTCGCCGTTACCCCAGGAGCAACAGTGTCCCTAATTTGCTGGGAAGTGGCGGTGCGGTCCCCTACGGCACTGCGTAGGATCCTACGGTCTTGGCGTGCATCCGTGCGTCGCTGCGGACCGGTCCCAGGTCGACGGGCACGTGCACCTTCCGCCGACCACTGGCGACAACATCGATGTACTGTGGAGACCTCACGCCCCACGTATTGAGCAATTCGGCGGTACGTCCACCCGGCCTCCCGCATGCCCACTATACGCCCTCGCTCAAAGTCCGTCAACAGCACATACGGTTCACGTCCACGCTGTCGCGGCATGCTACCAGTGTTAAAGACTGCGATGGAGCTCCGTATGCCACGGCAAACTGGCTGACACTGACGGCGGCGGTGCACAAATGCTGCGCAGCTAGCGCCATTAGACGGCCAACACCGCGGTTCCTGGTGTGTCCGCTGTGCCGTGCGTGTGATCATTGCTTGTACAGCCCTCTCGCAGTGTCAGGAGCAAGTATGGTGGGTCTGACACACCGGTGTCAATGTGTTCTTTTTTCCATTTCCAGGAGTGTAGTTCCGCATAGTCAGCGCGTACACAACTTTCCCACTAGAGCGCGTCCCGCTTAAGCACAACAGCGCAGGCGTAGCGCTCGTCCGTCTCCGCTCTACGAGATGGCGCTGCCAAAGACGGACCAAATTCTGCTTCCGCCGATCCGCGTATTAATATGTAACGCAGCCAATAAGATTGCTGCTAACGTAGAACCTTTTCTCCTCGCGGATCACACTCGCGCAGTGATACCTGAACGCTCGAGGGTTTATAACGAGTGTACAGACCTCCGATTAGTCAGTCTGCATTTGTCTGCACCAGTCTGTACCAGTCTGCATTAGTCTGCATTCAAGTTTCAGTCTGCGCCTAATAAGATTATCATATTCCTGTACATAGCCATGAAGAGAAATGTATAGACACTTTGTCAAGTATCAGAGACATCTGAGAATAAGATTAACGTACCAAGACCAAAGGAACTTCAGATTGTGAATTGTAAACAGCATCCAGAATCAAGTTACATAATGTCCATATTTTTTATTATTTTAATAAATGTGTGTGAAAATTAATCAAGTTCTGTTTAAAGCTGGTCACCGTCAATCTGCTACTCTAAGCGTGCAAGTGGCATTTCTCTCGTCTGACCTAACGGCAGAAGATGAACATGCCACAATAAGACCACGAGACATAATGCTGACACTCGCCTACTTCGCTAGAGCGACAAGTCAAATAATCTGATGGTGTGTGTACCGAAGGTCTTACAGTACGCACACCACACAATAGTAAATCTCTCCATCGTGCACAACGTGTCTCTTGTAACGTGTGACAGTGGAGCTTGGTTAGCATCTCCATAACGCTCTCTCGCCAGCTAACCGATCCCGTGACGAAACGCGCCGCTCTTCGTTGGATCTTCTCTATCTCCTCTATGAGTCCTACCTGATAGGGATTCCAGATAGATCAACAATACTGAAGATCGGGCGAACAAGCGCCTTACAAGCCACTTCTTTCGTGGATGAGTTACATTTCCTTAAGATTCTTCCGATGAATCTGAGTCTTGTGTCTGCTTTTCCCACTATCTGTTTTATATGGTCATTCCAGTTAAGGTCGCTCTGGATAGTTACGCCTAGTATTTTACCGCATACGCTGTCTCCAGCTGTTTGTCATCAGTAGTGGAGCTGTACAGTAGTGGATTCCTCTTCCTATGTATGTTCAATATGTTACATTTATTTACGTTCGGGGTCAACTGCCAGAGTCTGCACCATTCATCAGTTCACTGCAGGTCGTTCTGCAGTTTTTTACCATCTCCTGTCGTTGCTACTTTGGTATAAACAAATGTATTATCTGCTAATAGCCTAACCGAGCATCCGAAGCTTTCTACTACATCGTTTATATACAGGGTGTTACAAAAAGGTATCGCCAAACTTTCAGGAAATATTCCTCACACACAAAGAAAGAAAATATGTTATGTGGGCATGTGTCCTGAAACGCTTACTTTCCATGTTAGAGCTCATTTTATTACTTCTCTTCAAATCACATTAATCATGGAATGGAAACACATAGCAACAGAATGTACCAGCGTGACTTCAAACACTTTGTTACAGGACATGTTCAAAATGTCCTCCGTTAGCGAGGATACATGCATCCACCCTCTGTCGCATGGAATCCCTGATGCACTGATGCAGCCCTGGAGAATGGCGTATTGTATCACAGCCGTCCACAATATGAGCACGAAGAGTCTCTACATTTGGTACCGGGGTTGCGTAGACAAGAGCTTTCAAATGCCCCCATAAATGAAAGTCAAGAGGGTTGAGGTCAGGAGGGCGTGGAGGCCACGGAATTGATCCGCCTCTACCAACCCATCGGTCACCGAATCTGTTGTTGAGAAGCGTACGAACAATTCGACTGAAATGTGCAGGAGCTCCATCGTACATGAACCACATGTTGTGTCGTACTTGTAAAGGCACATGTTCTAGCAGCACAGGTAGAGTATCCCGTATGAAATCATGGCGGTGAATCGAGGAAGTACAGTACATACTGACGAATCTAAAATGAGCTCCAACATAGAAATTAAGCGTTTCTGGACACCCGTCCACATGACATCTTTTCTTTATTTATGTGAGGAATGTTTCCTGAAAGTTTAGCCGTACCTTTTTGTAACACCCTGTATATTGTGAACAACAACGGTCCTGTCACACTTCCCTTTGGTAGTCCGGATATTACCTTTACATCTGTTGATTTAGTTCCGTTAAGAGCGACGTGTTGAGTTAAATATGCATGAATGTCTTGAATCCAATCTCAGGTCTACTCCGATACTCCGTAAGCTCGTATTTTTTTGTCATTAAACGGCACTGCGGGACGGTGTCAAATGCCTTACTGAAATCAAGGAACACGGCATCAACCTGAGCGCCGTTGTCCACTGCGCTGTGGATCTCACGAAAGAACAGAGCGAGCTGAGTTTCGCAGGATCTCTGTTTGCGGAATCCACGTCGGTTTTTATAGAGGAGATCTTCATTTTCCAAGAACGTCATAATTCTAGAGCATAAAAAATGTTCCATAATTCTACAACAGGTTGACATCAACGATATAGGTCTATAATTGTGTGGATCTGTCTTACGGCCTTTCTTAAAAACGGAAATGACCTGCTCTTTTTTCCCGTCGTTAGGTACCTTTCGTTGCTCATCTAGGCGATCAGTCACTTAACACTTGCATGTCTATTCAGCAGTCGTTCATCCCTGTCGTCCATAACCCGTGGTGCACCACAGTTACCTCGGCGTCGATTTTGGAAAGCGCTATTTTACTATGCATGGTATATTCTAACCATGGCGGCACGCGAACAAACATAGCTGTATCGGAAATGCTTCCAACATGGGCCCGAAAGCCAATGATCATGCACTTTTGAACGTCACATAAATCTCTCCGTTTCCACACCAGGACAACGACTGTACAGTTCCCCCCTGCGGCTCCGGGGTAAGAATAGGCCCGAGGTATTCCTGCCTGTCGTAAGAGGCGACTAAAAGGAGTTTCAACCGTTTCGGCCTTCCAATTGATGGTCCCCCTTGGGGTTTGACCTCCATTTTTCAAAATTCTACAGAAGTACGAGCCTTTTGGGGAAGGACGCCTTGCGTGGTGTATCACTGGTCCTCCGTGCACTAAGACCTTGGCACTCAGCATTGTAACGGCGTTGTAACCATACCCACTATTCCTCAAATTGGGCCTAAACGCCTGATGGGTTGTACAAGTTACGCCCATAGTGCGTCCCCATCTGCACCTACGATCATGATGGACTTTCCATGGCACCCGAAATCCAGCACGGTAGCCAGCCCGTTGTGGTGGGGTCGTCATGTACCCTCTAGGTTGTAGCCCCCTGACAACACAGGGATCGTACTTCGTACTGCCGATGCCTGAGCTGCACCCTCTCCACGTCGGCCAAGGAGTAGATGCCCGTCTCCTTGGGGCATCAGGACTCCCGGCAACGGTCATCCTGCCAGGTGGCCCTTGCTGAGGCTGGGTGGCGCCCGTGGGGAGAGCTCCTGGCCGGAGTGGGTGGTATCGGGGCGGACGTTTCGCAGATGAAACGTCAACATGTATCAGGTCGCTCTGCGGCCGAGTCTTTTAAAAAGAAAGGTACTGTCTCTGGTTCTGGTTCTCCTGCCCTTTCCCCCTTGGCCACTTTATTTTTTCAGTTTGTACCGTCTACACTCCATCGTCATCCGCAGTTAGTCGGGCTGACATGATGCACCTGATTGTTCAGCTTCCTCCGCCGTTTTTATTGTTTGGCGACTTCAATGCCCATCATCCCCTTTGGGGCTCTCCTGCATCCTGTCAAAGAGGCTCCCTCTTGGCGGATGTCTTCAACCATCTCATCTTGTCTGCCTCAATACTGGCGCCCCGACTTTCCTCTTGGACTCTACTCATACCTACTCCCACTTGGACCTTTCGATCTGTTCTACCACTCTTGCCCGTCGGTTCGAGTGGTATGTCCTTTCTGACACCTATTCGAGCGACCACTTCCCCTGTGTCGTTCGTCTCGTGCACCACACCCCATCCCCACGTCCTTCGAGCTGGAACATACCGAAAGCTGACTGGGGACTTTACTCCTCCCTGGCGACCTTTCCGGACCACGATTTTCTCAGTTGTGACAGTCAGGTCGAATACCTCACGGCTGTCATCATCAATGCTGCCGAACGTTCCATTCCTCATACTACCTCTTCTTCACGTCGCGTTTCCGTCCCCTGGTGGAATGAGGCTTGTAAAGACGCTATCCGTGCTCGACGACGTGCTTTACGCACCTTTCGCCGCCATCCTACGTTGGCGAATTGTATTGGATACAAAAGACTCCGAGCGCAATGCCGTAGAGTCTTCAAAGACAGCAAAAATGCTTGTTGAGCCTCTTTCACCAGCTCCTTTAACAGTTTTACTCCCTCTTCTGTCGTTTGGGGTGACCTGCGTCGGCTGTCGGGCATTAAGGCCCACTCCTCGGTACCTGGCCTGACATCGGGTAATGAGGTCCTTGTTGATCCTGTGGCTGTCTCCAACGCCTTCGGCCGCTTTTTCGCGGAGGTTTCAAGCTCCGCCCATTACCACCCTGCCTTCCTTCCCAGGAAAGAGGCAGAAGAGGCTCGGCGACCTTCCTTCCACTCGCTGAATCTGGAAACTTATAATGCCCCCTTTACTATGCGGGAACTCGAACGTGCGCTTGCACTGTCCCGGTCCTCTGCTCTGGGGCCAGATGCCATTCACGTTCAGATGCTGGCACACCTTTCTCCGGCGGGCAAAAGCTTCCTTCTTCGTACCTACAATCGCGTCTGCACCGAAGGTCAGGTCCCCATGCGTTGGCGTGACGCCGTCGTTGTTCCTATACCCAAACCTGGGAAGGATAGACACCTTCCTTCTAGTTACCGCCCCATTTCTCTTACAAGCTGTGTCTGTAAGGTGATGGAGCGCATGGTTAATGCTCGGTTAGTCTGGATTCTTGAATCTCGACGGCTACTTACTAATGTCCAATGCGGCTTTCGTCGCCGCCGCTCCGCTGTTGACCACCTTGTGACCTTGTCGACATTCATCATGAACAACTTTTTGCGAAAGCGCCAAACTGTAGCCGTGTTCTTCGATTTGGAGAAGGCTTATGATACCTGTTGGAGAGGAGGCATCCTCCGCACTATGCACAGGTGGGGTCTACGCGGTCGCCTGCCCCATTTTATTGATTCCTTTTTAACAGATCGAAAGTTTAGGGTACTTGTGGGTTCCGTATTGTCCGACGTCTTCCTGCAGGAGAGCGGAGTGCCTCAGGGCTCCGTCTTGAGCGTAGCCCTTTTTGCCATCGCGATCAATCCAATCGTGGATTGCATTCCACCTAATGTCTCAGGCTCTCTCTTTGTCGATGACTTCGCGATCTACTGCAGTGCCCAGAGAACATGCCTCCTGGAGCGCTGCCTTCAGCGTTGTCTAGACAGCCTATACACATGGAGCGTGGCAAATGGCTTCCGGTTCTCTGAAGAGAAGACGGTTTGTATCAACTTTTGGCGATATAAAGCGTTCCTTCCGCCATCCTTACATCTCGGTCCCGTTGTTCTCCCATTCGTGGAAACAACTAAGTTTCTAGGGCTCACATTGGACAGGAAACTTTGTTGGTCTCCGCACGTCTCTTATTTGGCGGCCCGTTGTATACGTTCCCTTAATGTCCTCAGAGTTCTTAGTGGTTCATCTTGGGGAGCGGATTGCACTGTCCTGCTTCGCTTGTATCGGTCCATAGTCCGATCGAAGCTGGATTATGGGAGCTGCGTCTACTCGTCTTTTCGGCCATCCCTCTTACGCCGTCTCAACTCCATCCACCATCGGGGTTACGTCTTGCGACCGGAGCCTTCTACACTAGTCCCGTCGAGAGTCTTTATGCTGAAGCTGCCGAATTACCATTGACCTACCGGCGTGACGTACTGCTGTGTCGGTATGCCTGCCGGCTGTTGTCAATGCCCGACCACCCATCTTATCAGTCCTTCTTCGCCGATTCTCTCGACCGTCAGTACGGGTTGTATGTGTCTGTCCTGCTGCCCCCTCGAGTCCGCTTCCGTCGCCTGCTTCGACAATTGGATTTTGCCCTCCCTAACACCTTCAGAGAGGGTGAGAGCCCGACACCACCTTGGCTCCAGGCTCCGGTGCATATTTATCTCGACCTCAGCTCGCTCCCGAAGGAGGGTATTCCGGCTGCAGTGTATTGCTCCCGGTTTGTCGAACTTCGTGCGCGACTTGCCAGTCACACCTTTATTTACACCGATGGCTCCAAAACTGACGATGGTGTTGGCTGTGCCTTTGTCGTCGAGGCCGTCACCTTTAAATACCGACTCCTCGACCAATGTTCCAGCTTTACGGCCGAGCTTTTTGCTCTCCATCAGGCCGTTCAGTATGCCCGCCGCCACCACCATTCATCGTATGTACTCTGCTCTGATTCACTCAGTGCTCTTCAGAGCCTTGGAGCTCCCTATCCGGTCCATCCCTTGGTGCAACGGATCCAGCAGTCCCTTCATTCTTTCGCTGATGATGGCTCTCCTGTCAGCTTTCTGTGGGTTCCCGGACATGTAGGAGTGCCTGGGAATGAGGCTGCTGATGCTGCAGCCAAGGCTCTAGTCCTCCTGCCTCGGCCAGCCTCCCATTGTGTCCCGTCATCTGACGTTAGTGGGGTTGTTTGTAAGAGGCTTGTGTCGTTGTGGTGGGATACTTGGTCATCCCTTCAAGGAAACAAGCTCCGGACAGTAAAACCGTTCCCAACTGCTAGGACAACCTCCTCCCGACCATCTCGGCGAGAAGAGGTCCTTCTGACCAGGTTGCGGATTGGGCATTGCCGGTTTAGCCACCGCTACCTGCTCTCCGGTGACCCAGCCCCGCAGTGCCCTTGTGGTCAAGCATTAACAGTGCGCCATGTTTTATTGTCGTGTCCCCGCTTTAGTCAATCTCGTGTTGTCCTGTCCCTGCCATCTACTTTACCGGATATTTTAGCTGATGACGCTCGAGCAGTTGCTCGTGTTCTACGTTTTATAATTTTGACTGCCTTGTCCAAAGACATCTAACTCTTTTACTTATTTTATCTGCATCTTTGTAAGGACTTTCTGGTGTCCCCCCCCCCCCCCCCCCTTGAGTTTTACTAGATTCTATGTGCTCTAACAATTGTGACTGGGCGCTAATGACCTCAGTAGTTGAGCGCCCTTAAACCCCAACAAACAAAACAAAAAAAAAAAACAAAAAAGACTGTACAGTTTTCCGTGTCCCCTCGACACGTTTTGTATACCCTCCACTGCTAGTGCTGCCACCTGCCATCTTTGGGTGGTTACTGCACGTTGACGTCGAACGTAGGTGCTAGTCACATTAAAGCGACTGGACCGTGTATAATCTATGTGGTGTCACCGCCAGACACCACACTTGCTAGGTGGTAGCCTTTAAATCGGCCGCGGTCCGTTAGTATACGTCGGACCCGCGTGTCGCCACTATCAGTGATTGCAGACCGAGCGCCGCCACACGGCAGGTCTAGAGAGACTTCATAGCACTCACCCAGTTGTACAGCCGACTTTGCTAGCGATGGTTCACTGACAAATTACGCTCTCATTTGCCGAGACGATAGTTAGCATAGCCTTCAGCTACGTCATTTGCTACGACCTAGCAAAGCGCCATTACCAGTTACTATTGATGCTGTAAAACATGTACCGTCAAGAGCGATGTTCACCATTTACGGATTAAAGTTAAGTATTCCAACAGCTACGTCCTTTTTTGCTAAAGTCTAACTTCCTTGTCCTGTTCCAGACCTCATGCCAGCCTGCGTCAGCTAAAACGCGTGCCTTTCGGCTTCCTCTCATAGTGGGCTGGCTCTCTCGCCAATCCACAACAATCTATCTCAAACTAACGGGTATCTCCAGGCCTTTTCTACATAGACAACCTTCTTTCGTGACTCTGAAATGAAATATTTTGTATGACTAAACTGTGCTATGTGTAAAATTCTACCAAGCTGTGTCCTCTTACATTGCTTGTCGCCAGTCCATATCCTCTTGCTATTTTTCCATCTCTTCCTTTTCCAGTTACCGAATTCCAGTCTTCCATTAAGTTTTAATGTTTTTCTCCTTAACGAAATGAATAGTTTATTTTGTTTCGTCGTCCATCCTACCATACTAATAATATAAATGAGAAAGTAACTCTCTCTGTGACGTTTTCAAGTCCGATTTTGATGTAATTTGGTATAGAGATAGCTTAGACCTCGAGGAAGATCATAGGCTATTTTAGAAAGCGTGTAGTACAAGACACTTATTGACCTGAAAAATATTACGCGAGTTAGGGAAAATATTTACCCTTTGAAAAAGCAGTTTACTCTTTTAGTTTCAAACTGTATCATATTTCTGAAAATGCTTTTATTAGTTGATGAGCCCACGTAATACGATTCTACATCAGTGCTTATACAATCCTCAACTTATCTAATCCATACTTTCCTACTAACACAATGAAATGTAAAAGTAACTGTGTCCGTTACGTTTTGACAACTAAGGCGGTGAAACTGTTTCGATTAAATTTGGTATCTAGATAGCTTTAACCTCTGAAGAAGAAGATAGGCTTGTTTGGAAAGTAAATAATTAAATAAAAAAAATCTGAATGGAACATCTCTTTTTACACTAGCGAACATAAAACCATATGTCCGAAAGATAAGGCTAAACGCGTTCGTATAATTGATTCGCCTCTATGGGCAACGAATCCACCACCTTTAGTGCGGATGCACAGCTACTTTCGACCTCCGACGTTAATCTCGGAGTAGCGAGCGTGGCGGACGTGGACAGGGATGGCCTGAGGGTAGGGGGCGCTAGGTGGCGTGTGGGTCGGCCAGGAGGTGTGCCGAGATAGTCCGCTCGGTTGCGATGAGTGCTGTGTCCGCATGGCGCAGTGGTTAACGCAATGCCCAGAAAGCCCGAGATCCAGAGTTCGAATTCCGGTCTGGTACGCACTATCACTCGTCGCCGTTGATTCCGCACAAAGTTTCGATGCACCTGACATCAATAGTTCTTTCCCGTTTCTTTCCTTTCTTACCCTCTTACACGCCGCCCCTCCCCCACCCCTTCTGTTTACATAAGACTATAAATCCTTCATTGTCAGCGTAGCCTGTTAGCCTAAATATACTCTTATTACTATAGTAGTTCTTCGTTTTGTGTTTGTCTTGGCTATGGTAATGAATGTGGTTATTAATCTTGTAATGTTGTTGCATTAATTTGTTCTGAAAGCGGTGCTGATATACAAGACCATAAAAGTGGGTTAAAAGCTGTGAGCTATCTGAGGAAGTTAACCTTGCATTACTGCGCAACTGTTTCACCAGGTATCCAGTCTAACTTGCCAAATTCCCAACCAGACTAACATTAATTATAATCTTTTAGTACTCAACTTACGATAACCGGTGATATATATATATATATATATAAAGACGATTTAAATAAAAAGAAATAAATCAGTTTTTATTTGGACATTTATTTTAACATTGATCAGTGTTCCGTTAAAATTTCAGCATATCAAACTTGATTCATAACTAAACTGGTGCCTTATTTAGGATTGTGAAAATGTGAGTTTGTAATCTTACGGAACACATCAAATAGGGAACCAAGATTGGAAGACTACATACAACACTGCATTCATAAAATAACACACGAAGAACGTTGAAACATATCCAAGAGGAAATTAACCACAACCAACCGATTCAATTTTCACCCAAAGAAGTTACGAAGTAGCACAATCCTGTCCGTCATGAAATTACCACACACTGGTATACTAAATTCATACTAACTCTCTGTGAAATCTTCCCGAAAAGAAGAACTGAGGGCTACTTTGATGCTTACACCACATGCTTCACGTGGTCAACTTGGTTTACACAAAGAGTGTAACTCCACAATAATTTTGATATTTAAAATAAATTACATCGAAACGTAATTTACAAAAGAAAAACCTCGAACTGGTTACTATCGTCTTACTATTAACCTGATGGGTCAAACAATTGTATAAGCACGTGGTACTGGTCTCACAAGGTACACCCCACGTGGGTTGAACATAAAGAAAAGTTGCTATATTGAAAAATATTGTCAAGACGAGACGTTATAATCTCACGTACATTCGCATTTAAGATTGATGATCTTAGAGTTACTGATCAACAAGTGGTTCCACTTTACTCACAAAGTAGTGACAAAGCAACTACCGGAAGATATTCTAAACTTCACACTTGAATTACACTGCGTTGCAATTTAAGATAACATTAGATATTTTAGAGCTAAACCTGAAATAAAGGTGATTAAATTTTCAGTCAGGCTGAACTTAAGAAATGCATTGTCCTATGGACTTAGCAGACACGCGCTTAGCCGGAGATCTTACCACTTCAGACGCTCGCTGCGGACCGACTGACCTGGGCCCCTACCGAGCGTGCTTAACAGATACAAATGGAAGTGACCATAGAGGCAGCTTCCTATACCAACATGACAAGGAATGGATAGGACCATACTAAGAATAGAAACCTCTCTGCTTTTACAAAGCGTAGCTACCTGTCCCGACGTTGGTCCTACTGTTCTCTAGCAGCAGTCCGGAACCGTGCGACTGCTACGGTCGCAGGTTCGAATCCTGCGTCGGGCATGGGTGTGTGTGATGTCCTTAGGTTAGTTAGGTTTAACTAGTTCTAAGTTGTAGGGGACTTATGACCACAGTAGTTGAGTCCCATAGTGCTCAGAGCCATTTGAACCATTTTTGTTCTCTAGCAGACAGGCTTGTCTGCTACCATCAAGCATGCAACTAGAAATACATTTGCTCATTCATCCTCTCACACAGAAGGGAAGGTGGATGACAGTATCTTATCATATACAGTATATAAAAGAAAGCGGATGTAGGTTCCGTATGAGACTGTGTGACATGAATTACATATAAACTGTGTTTTAAAGTGTAGTAGTGTGACAGATCGTTCATGTTTATGTGTAAAAGTAACATGTTCCACTGCTTAGTCTCCTCCCAGATAGTCAGAAACACCACAGTAAATTTAGAAGAGGAATTTTGCTGTAAATGACAACAGAATTAAGAAATTAACATGAAAGGAATCCAACAGAGACCTTTCAGTCTCTTTGTAGTATTTCACCCACATTGCCACTTTCTTATTCATTATATGTTCCACTCCTGAATTAGCTCTCTTTGATATTGTGTTGGTAATATTGTATTTATCTCAACAGAAGTCTTACTCTTCGTGCCATTGCACTTCACTGATTCCCATCATGTCTAAGTTCGACCCACCCATTCCCCTTTTCTAAGTCTCTAACCCAACAACTCCATTAAGTGATCTTATAATCCACTCTCCGACCCATAGAACGCCAGATTTTTTTCTAATGATGACATCTTCCTATGTAGTCCTTATCCGGAGATCCAGATGCAGAATTATTTTATCTCAAAAATATTTTACTCAAGTAGATGCCACCATTATTAAATCATACAGCAGAGCTGTTAGTCTTTGAGAAATATAAAGGCTGTAATTTCCCCTTCCTTCCTTCATCCGCTTGCAATACGAATATTGCAAGGTAATATTGTCTTATGTTATAAGGTCAGATGAATCAACCAGACTGTGAAATGGAACTAGATGGTTTATTTAGTTAGATATCAATGTTACGTTTGTTGTGTGCGGTCTGTAACCCTTCTTTGTTCGATGTCAGTAAATTCAAGTACAAGTATTCCGTACGTTGCCGTCCTAGCTGTTTACTGAGGTGGACCAGCTACTCAGTTCCATCTAACCGTGCTGCAGCAGCCTCGAATCCGTTTGCTTGGATGGATGCTAAAAGAGAGCGTTAATTGTCTTTCAAACTACATGAATGACGTAAACGACTGAACTTTAAGCCCTATGTATTAACACTTTCTCTTACAAAAACATCGTGTCTCATCGTACAATTTCATATACAACGCGGATTGACAGATCTTTTTTGAAACTGATGTAGGGAGGATAAAATGAAGACAATAATTATTCTCTACAAGAGGCATTTCGACGATCATTTTTCTATTCACGGTGTTCATTGTTGCCAAGACCTTCTCTTCCCCTCCTTGTGTTCTGAACACATTCAAACCACGACGTCAAGAAACAAGAGTTCCCAGACGGGAGGTGGAGAATCTCACGCGCTGTCCCGCATTGTAGAAGTGATGGATACAAGACAATCTCTGTCTGCACATGTCGTAACAATATTTCCCACAGCGGGATGTCCCTACACTTACTACGTAACGTCACGAACATCTTTCGTTGTCATGGAAGCTTGGGAGTGGAACGTGTCATTTCATAAAAATGTCATGTCGTACTTCAACTGTTACCTCTGCAACTACTGAAATGGCATCTGTCCCTCTTCAGGAACCATAGGTTAGTGTGGCCTCTCTACAGACACTCCACCGATGTGATTATAGCTATGATACGGCAATCTGTACGTTGAGGCACGGAAGTGCCTCAATTGCGGCATGTTTCACGGTTCGTGGGGAGCGCCTATTCACACGGGACTCGAAATCGTTGCCATAGTTTTACAGGTTTTCTCATTGGTTGATTTCTCAGCCTGCGTAAGCAGTTATTAACTGGTTGAATCGTATACTGCATTGGTCATCTTACCTGGATGACGCCTATCTCTCTACTACAAGTGGATTGTCAGTTTCTTCACGCGTAGGAGTGTGCCTTCCCGCACGCACGTCGTCCCGTTAGTGCTGTCAGCGGCGTTGGCACGGAGACTTCGTTACCCAGCCAGCTGGCGTGGGCGCCGTGTCCCTCGTATCGTGCCGTCCCGTCACGTTACCTTGCACTTGCTCCTCCCCGCCTCCCACTCGTTCCATCCTCATGTTCATTATCCACACTCTTTGCTGAACAGCGATTTGTAACTATCATGAATATCGCACTTAGTTCGAATCGTTGTTTCCCACCATGAATCGTTTTTTTTTATAATCTTGTACTTAGACTCTGCTCTCCCTCCCTCCCTCGCCAGTCCTTTGAGGTTTAAAGTGTTCCCATAACTGCCTATCTGTCCTGCTAAAATTGTAGTTTGCTTTCTTCTTCGTTAGAAAATATACTCTTGAGATCACAAGCAGCAGTAACCTTCCTGGCAGTAGCAAATCTACATCTCATAACTGGCTGCCAACTTCCACCCGACACCAAACTCTTTTTAATAATCATTACGACAAGTTTTCCCACCACATTCATTGTTTCAGTAGTCCTTTTATGTATGGGTTCGCAGTCATTGTGAACCTGTTAAAAGAAGTCATTTTCCAACGCAGACATTTTCATTCATTTTGAAATAAATACTGTATTTCATTATGTAGCAATTAGCTAAGTTCATAGTCATTGCATAGAAACATGCTAATACGCTGCGACAAATAGTTCCTTAATAATGTGGACATTGTCTTTTCTTATTTGTGAAATCTCGCGCATAAGGGAATAACAGTGGTGCCGTCCCTTATGTAACATACGCATCTCAGAACATTAAGTAGTTAGGAACCTTTTAGTTTCACTTTCTTTCAGTAATGATCTCTTTTGACTTTTGTTTTAAATACTGCGTGTTTCTTAATGGAAAAAAACGAAAGTTATTAAATGTAGACAAATGAGATTTCGGGAATATATTAATCTAGGTAACCCCATGAACCATGGACATAGCCGTTGGTGGGGAGGCTTGCGTGCCTCAGCGATACAGATAGCCTTACCGTAGGTGCAACCACAATGGAGGGGTATCTGTTGAGAGGCCAAACAAACGTGTGGTTCCTGAACAGGGGCAGCATTCTTTTTAGTAGTTGAAGGGGAACAGTCTAGATGATTGACTGATCTAGCCTTGTAACATTAACCAAAACGGCCTTGCAGTGCTGGTACTGCGAACGGCGGAAAGCAAGGAGAAACTACAGCCGTATTTTTTCCCAAAGGCATGCAGCTTCAGTGTACGGTTAAATCATGATAGCGTCCTCTTGGGTAAAATATACCGGAGGTAAATTAGTCCCCATTCGGATCTCTGGGCGGGGACTACTCAGGGAGACCTCGTCATCAGGAGAAATAAAACTGGCGTTCTACGGATAGGAGTGTGGAATATAAGGTCTCTTAATCGGGCAGGTACGTTAGAAAATTTAAAAAGGGAAATGAATAGGTTAAAGTTAGATACAGTGGGAATTAGTGAAGTTCGGTGACAGGAGGAACAACACTTCTAGTCAGGTGAATATAGGGTTATAAATACAAAGACAAATAGGGGTAATGCAGGAGTAGTTTTAATAATGAATAAAAAAAATAGGAATGCGGGTAAGCTACTACAAACAGCATAGTGAACGTATTATTGTGGCCAAGATGCATACGAAGCTCACGCCTACCACTATAGTACAAGTTTATATGCCAACTAGCTCCGCAGATGACGAAGAGATTGATGAAATGTATGACGAGATAAATGAAATTATTCAGATAGTGAAAGGCGACGAAAATTTAATAGTCATGGGTGAAACGTAGTAGGTGATTATGGAATGGGGGTAAGGTATGAAAGAGGAAGCCGTCTGGTAGAATTTTGCACAGATCATAAATTAATCATAGCTAACACTTGGTTCAAGAATCATGAAAGAAGGTTGTATATATTGAAGAAACTTGGAGACACTGGAAGGTTTCAGACAGATTATATAACGGTAAGACAGAGATTTAGGGACCAGGTTTAAAATTGTAAGATATTTCCAGGGGTAGATGTGGACTCCGACCACAATCTATTGGTTATGAACAGTAGATTGAAACTGAAGGAACTGAAAAAAGGTGGGAATTTAAGGAGGTGGGACCTGGATAAATTGAAAGAACCAGAGGTTCTAGAGATCTTCAGAGAGAACATTAGGGAACGATTGACAAGAAGAGGGGACATAAATACAGGAGAAGAACAATGGGTGGCTTTGAGAGATGAAATAGTGAAAGCTGCAGGGAATCAAGAAGGAAAAAAAAACGAGGTCTAGTAGAAATCCTTGGGTTACAGCAGAGATACTGAATTTACTTGATGAAAGGAGATAATGTAAAAATGCAGTAAATGAAGCAGGGAAAAAGGAATACGAACGTCACAAAAACGAGATCAATTGGAAGTGCAAAATGGCTAAGCAGGGGTGGCTAAAGGACAAATGTAAGGATGTAGAGGCATATATCACCACGGGGAAGATACATACTGCCTACAGGAAAATTAAAGAGACCTTTGGAGAAAAGAGAACCACTTGCATGAATATCATGAGCTCAGATGGGAAACCAGTTTTAAACAAAGAAGAGAAAGCAGGAAGGTGGAAGGAGTATATAAAGGGTTTATACAAGGTCAATGTACTTGAGGGCAATATTATGGAAGTGGGAGAGGACGTAGGTGAAGATGAAATGTGGGATATGATACTGCGAGAAGAATTTGACGGAGCACTGGAAGACGTAAATCGAAACAAGGCTCCGGCAGTAGACAACATACCATTAGAACTGCTGACAGCCTTGGGGGAGCTAGCCCTGACAGAACTCTACCGTCTGGTGAGGAAGACGAATGAGACAAACGAAATACCTTCATATTTCAAGAAGAATTCCAATCTCAAAGAAAGCAGGTGTTGACAGACGTGAAAATTACAGAACTGTCAGTTTAATAAGTCACGAATGCAAAATACTGCCACGAATTACTTACAGACGAGTGGAAAAACTGGTAGAAGTCGACCTTGGGGAAGATCAGTTTGGATCCGGTAACAATGTTGTAACACGTGAGGCAATACTGACCATACGACTCATCTTAGAAGAGATATTAAGGAACGGCAAACCTACGTTTCTAGCATTTGTAGGATCAGAAAGAGCTTTTGACAATGTTGACTAGAATACTCTCTTTCAAATTCTGAAGGTGACAGGGGTCAAATACAGGGAGCGAGAGGCTGTTTACATTTGTACGGAAAGCAGATGGCAGTTATAAATGTCGAGGGGTATGACAGGGAAAGACTGGTTGGAAAGGGAGTGAGACAGGGTTGTAGCCTATCTCTGATGTTATTCAATCTACACTTTGAGCAAGCAGTAAAGGAAACAAAAGAAAAATTGGGGTAGGAATTAAAATCCATGGAAAAGAAATAAAAACTTTGAGGTGTGCCGATGACATTATAATTCTGTCAGAGACAGCAAAGGACCTGGAAAAGCAGCTGAATGGAATGGACAGTGTCTTGAAAGGAGGACATAAGATGAACATCAACAAAAGCAAAACGAGGGTAAATGGAATGTAGTCGAATTAAATCAGGTGATGCTGAGGGAGTTAGATTATGAAATGAGACGCTTTAAGTAGTAAAGGAGTTTTGCTATTTGGGGAGCAAAATAACTGATGATGGTCGAAGTAGAGAGGATATAAAATGTAGACTGGCAATGGCAAGGAAAGCGTTTCTTAAGAAGAGAAATTAGTTAACATCGAGTATAGATTTAAGTGTCAGGAAGTCTCTTCTGAAAGTGTTTGTGTGGGGTGTAGCCATGTATGGATGTGAAATGTGGACGATAAATAGTTTAGACAAGACGAGAATAGCTTTCGAAATGTGATGCTACAGAAGAATGCAGATAATTAGATGGGTAGATGACGTAACTAATGCGGAGGTACTGAATAAAATTGGGGAGAAGAGTAATTTGTGGAACGACTTGTCTAGAAGAAGGGGTCGGTTGGTAGGACATCTTCTGAGGCACCAAGGGATGACTAATTTTGTATTGGAAGGCAGCGTGGAGGGTAAAAATCGTAGAGCGAGACCAAGAGATGGATACACTAAACTAACTCAGAAGGATGTAGGATGCAGTAGTTACTTGGAAATAAAGAAGCTTGCACTGGATAGTGTAGCATGGAGAACTGCGTCAAACCAGTCTCTGGACTGTAGACCGCATTAATAACATTAATGTAGGTAACGTTTTTGAGTTATTAACGTTGCAAGATCACAGGTTAATACAAGCGTGATATAACCCATTGCAAATGTGAAATGTTCCTACATTACTAATCGGTGTAACCGTCAGAATGTTGAATGCTAGCATGCGAACGTGCATGCGTTGTGTTGTACAGGCGCCGAATGCCAGTTTGGATGTAGAACCATGTCTGCTGCAGTTGGTCGGCCAAACCAGGGTCGGCTAATGTTGGTTGTCGATGACGCTGGAGTTGTTGTCCAATCATGTTCCACATGTACTCGATTGGAAACAGATCTGGTGATCGAGCAGGTCAACTCCGGTGTTGGTCCAGTATGTCTAGCACGCCGACGAGATCGTTAGAGGCCCTCAACTGGCGTCGTCCTAACCAACACACGGCCATCACTCGCATTGAGGCTGAACCACATTTCTTCAGAAAATACAATAGACCTCTGCCCTGCCTTCCAATGACCTCTCGCTTGACAACAATGAAGTCGCAAACAGCTTTGCTTTGGGATCAGTTAAATGCACGCTACAGGGCGTGTGGCTCGGAGCTGTCCTTGAAGTAACTGGTATGTTACAGTTCG
The DNA here is from genome assembly GCF_021461395.2 of Schistocerca americana. Classification (NCBI taxonomy): domain Eukaryota; kingdom Metazoa; phylum Arthropoda; class Insecta; order Orthoptera; family Acrididae; genus Schistocerca; species Schistocerca americana. Next base: position 287,975,209 of record NC_060130.1, read on the forward strand.
TTGTGTTACTGTGGTGCCAACTTTTGCTCTGATTGCTGCTGCAGATGCAGACCATTGCGCCAGAGCCATACACCGAACACAGTGGTCTTCCCTCTTGGTTGTGTCACGTGGCCGTCCGGAGAATGGTGTTCTTGCGACCGTACATTCTCGTGACCACGGCTGCTAGCAATCATTTACAGTAGCTCCATCCTGCCAAGTCTTTCTGCAGTATCGTATAAGGGACATCCAGCTTCTCGTTATTGATTTGTTGGTTGATTTGGAGGAGGGGACCAAACGACGAGGTCAAGGGTCCCATCAGGGAAAGATGGGGAAGGAAGTCGGCCATGCCCTTTCAAAGGAACCATCGTGACACTTGCCTGAAACGACTTAGGGAAATCAGGGAAAACCTAAATCAGGATGGCCGGTGGCTTTAAACCGTCGTCCTCCCGAATTTGAGTCCTCATGCTAACCACTGCGCCACCTCGCTCTTTAAGGGTTTGTGTTATATCGTACTTCGCACATGAGTGGTTCGGTTTTCCGGGATTTTATCAATGGATAGGATGCTAAATTGTGACATTACTTATACCACATAAGAATGTATGTAACATTGATAAATTACATTTCTTCGTGTTCTGAAACAGTCACTTCTGTGTTCAGTGATCATGTTCGTATAGTTAAAAATTTATGGAAGCAAATTCAAATGGCTCTGAGCACTATGGGACTTAATTTCTGAGGTCATCAGTCCCCTAGAACTTAGAACTATTTAAACCTAGCTAACCTAAGGACATCACACACAGCCATGCCCGAGGCACGATTCGAACCTGCGATCGTAGCAGTCGCGCGTTTCCGGACTGAAGCGCCTAGAACCGCTTGGCCACGGCGGCCGGCTTATGGAAGCAGTAGAGTATAAAGCATTAACTAAATCTCGTGTCAATCCAACACTTATCAGTAACTAAGTGAAAACAACTAGACATAAGAAACTCTCTTATCAATTAAGTCTTCATAAAGTTGTTGGTATTTACAGTTTTAACACATTTCGGAGCCACCATAGTTACAATATTAATGAAAGCAAATTCGCGTAGCAAATGTTTTCGTACCGGTACTTTCATGAGTCACGCCAAGTTTAATAAAAGTTTTTCTGGAACTATATTTTCCTAAGGGCCGTTATTAATTATTTCCTAACTCTGAAACATTTTCTCTTGCAGGTCAAACAGTCTTTTCCTATAGTTACTTTTCTTCCTACATTAGCAACAAACTTATTTCTGAATAAAGTAATTTGAAGCTCAACTGCGCGACAACTAATCAACAAGTTATGATAAAATTTCAGTTAATTCGCACATTCAATAAAATTGTTTTACAATCAAAGATTACATTTGCGAAAAGTGATGGTTTCTTTTGCTTTATAGAGTTATGCATCTATAATGTACTTGAATTCAGGTGCAAATCTAGCAGTGCAAAATAAACGAACAAAATGTTATAATACGTGATTACAATGACTTGCTGCCTTTCGCCGCGAAACTTTTTGGTGCGCCCTAGTTGGTTTTAGAAAGGGAAAGAGTTAGACTGAACAGCTATGACGGGTAGTCACAATGTTTTAAATATCGCCTCGAAAAAATCAAATGTGTAATGTTTGTTTGTTTCCAGGTACATGCCCGTAGTTGGTGTTCGCATTGATATCTCCTCGCTCTGATGCCTGTACAGAGGCCAAAATAAAATAGCGCTGCCCATTGACGAAGTATTATGCGGTAATCCGATTTCGGCGTCGACAGTAATGTTGCAGCTACGTAAAATAATACAGATGATTTCTTTAGCCGTCTTGATTGGCCTTTCACAGCTCAAACATTTCCGCTGCTGCCGAAAATAAATTAAAGCGCGATAATACATTTCATCATTTTGTTTTGGGACCTCTATCACCTCTATCAGCGTGATACGATGCTGTGGCACTTGGATTTCAAAGTGCACCAGAACTGTAGAAATATACCTGAAAACAGATAAAAAATTAATTACATGACGTCGTTATTCGAGGTGATTATTGAAATTTACGACTGTCGCTTGTAGTTTCGCTACAGTTGTTGTGGTCTTCAGTCCTAAGACTGGTTTGATGCAGCTCTCCATGCTACTCTATCCTGTGCAAGCTTCTTCATCTCCCAGTACTTACTGCAACCTACATCCTTCTGAATCTGCTTAGTGTATTCATCTCCTGGTCTCCCTCTACGACTTTTACCCTCCACGCTGCCCTCCAGTACTAAATTGGTGATCCCTTGATGCCTCAGAACATGTCCTACCAACCGGTCCCTTCTTCTTGTCAAGTTGTGCCACAAACTCCTATTCTCCCCTATTCTATTCAATACTTCCTCATTAGTTATGTGGTCTACCCATCTTATCTTCAGCATTCTTCTGTAGCACCACATTTCGGAAGCTTCTATTCTCTTCTTGTCCAAACTATTTATCGTCCACGTTTCACTTCCATACATGGCTACACTCCATACAAATAATTTCAGAAACGACTTCCTGACACTTAAATCTATACTCGATGTTAACAAATTTCTCTTCTTCAGAAACGCTTTCCTTGCAATTGCCAGTCTACATTTTATATCCTCTCTGTTTCGACCATCAGCAGTTATTTTGCTCCCCAAGTGGCAAAACTCATCTACTACTTTAAGCGTCTCATTTCCTAATCAAATTCCCTCAGCATCACCCCATTTAATTCCACTACATTCCATTATCTTCGTTTTGCATTTGTTGATGTTCATCTTATATCCTCCTTTCAAGACACTGTCCATTCCGTTCAACTGTTCTTCCAAGTCCTTTGCTGTCTCTGACAGAATAAAAATGTCATCGGCGAACCTCCAAGTTTTTATTTCTTCTCCATGGATTTTAACACCTACTCCGAATTTTTCTTTTGTTTCGTTTACCGCTTGCTCAATGTACAGATTGAATAGCATCGGGGAGAGGCTACAACCCTGTCTCACTTCCTTCCCAACCACTGCTTCCCTTTCATGCCCCTCGACTCTTACAACTGCCATCTGGTTTCTGTACAAATTGTAAATAGCCTTTCGCTCCCTGTATTTTATCCCTGCCACCTTTAGAATGAGAGTATTCCAGTCAACATTGTCAAAAGCTTTCTCTAAGTCTACAAATGCTAAAAATGTAGGTTTGCCTTTCCTTAATCTTTCTTCTAAGATAAGGCGTAAGGTCAGTATTGCCTCACGTGTTCGAACATTTCTACGGAATCCAAACTGATCTAACCCGAGGTCGACTTCTACCAGTTTTTCCATTCGTCTATAAAGAATTCGCTTTAGTATTTTGCAGCTGTGGCTTAATAAACTGATAGTTCGGTAATTTTCACATCTGTCAACACCTGCTTTCTTTGGGATTGGAATTATGCTACAGTATGAGTAAGGAATCATGCATGAACTCGAATCTGATGCATGGATAGTTTTAATCTAAGAGCGCATGCATGTGTGAATCTATTCGACAGTAGCTGTGTATACAGCTTCTGTCACATAGAGTGCTTCTCAAACTGTACATCAACGTACCAAGGGTATGAGCTATGCGGGGATGGTGAAGGGGGAGTGGGAGGAGAGCGCAGCTGGTATTACATTCGCTATGAATGGCGAAATAGTTTTGAGAGCCCACGAAAAATATTTGTGGGTACATTCACCAACAGCCAGTATCCATTAAACGTTCCGCCTTTCTTCAGACTAATACTGAATTAATATGAGGGGGCAGGATGCGAGTTCGGCTTGTGAGAATAATTTTTTTTTACTGAACGGCGGAGGCGGCCAGCTGCCCCCTGTCTCCGCGTTACGTACACCCTTGAATTTGCATTGCTGGAGTAATGGCTGTACCGGTCAGCTGCCGAGGAGGCGAGACATATCGATCAGAGGTGGAAGTATGTTTAAAATCTACGTGCAGCTGGGCGAGGGCGCACTCGCTTTGAAGTTGCAGTGGCTTTGAAGCTGTGATCGCTACACGCGCGGACGCGCACCCACCTCTCCAAGGACGCCTGCGCTGGTGGTCGCCGCTCGCCGCTCTATCTTCCAGTCACAAACGAAACTCTTCCGTAACATCAAAACCTCGCTTTCCCCTTTGATCTATCTCTCTAACTTTCACCGTAACGGTGGCCGATCTCCGCCAGAAACAATCTGGCAGCTTCTTGCGGCACGACAATGCCATACACAATACAACGGATCCGTCAGTATCAGATTGTCTTAGTAATTATTGGTAGCAAACTCCAACAAAGTGAACTTCGGTTCTCGCCAGCGTGGCATCTGTATGTTCAGTTACACGATGAAGAGTGAGGCGGAGAAATAACCACAGAGTATTATAAAGCACTTTCCCCCACTACATCGTTTCATGATCAGATAGTTAACTGCCAATTTAGAACCAGAATAAAATTGCATTTTCATTCAAAGCTGTTTAAGCTGTTTCACTTGTCGCGTCCTGACAGTTTATTTCTGTGGTGACGCATGATTTTCGTCACTTTTACATTGACATGTTTCTTAGCGGGAACAATTGCGGTGTATGTTATACGATGTTGTTGTTGTTATTGTTGTTGTTGTTGACGGTGGTGGTTATTATAATTCTCCATCATCACACGTGCTGTTCATACACGTGCATCCTACAGGTGGTATCTACACTGATGAGCCAAAGCATTATGGTCACCTGGTTATTAGCGTGTTGGTCCACCTGCGGATGCTGTACAGCAGCTACTGCGCGTAGCATGGTTTCGACAAGCCCTTGGTAGATTTCCGGAGTTATGTGGTAGCAGATAGTTACGCACAGGTCACGCACTCCCCGTAAATTACGGATCCTTGGTCTGGTGGCGTGGAACTGGTGTCACATACTGACTCAAATGTGTTCCATCGCGTTCATATCGCAGTAACTTCGTGTTCATGAAATCCGCGTGACTTCGCTATGATGCTCATCAAGTCACTGTAGCACGATACTGGTCTTGTGCTACAGACAGTTGTCCTCCTCGAAGATGTCATCGTCGTCGGTGAAGACACAGAACATGAAGGGATGCAGGTCATCCGTAGTAGTGTTCACGTAGCCTAGAGCTGCCGTGGTGGCTTCGATTACTATCGCAGCTCCCATGGAAGCCCAGGTGAACGTCCCTCATAGCATGATACTGCTCTCACCACCTTGCGTCCATGAAGCGGTGCATGATTCCAACCGCCTCTATTGGGTAACGGAATATCTCGACACGACCGTCGACCTAGTGTAACAAGAAACGTGATTCATCCGATCAGGTTTGAAGTCTTCACCGATCCATGATCCAATCTCGATGATCCCGAGCCCACTGCAACCGTAGTTAACGATGTCGCTGGATCGTAGGGCTGCGGAGCCCCTTGTTCAACACTTTACGCTGAACGGTGTGCTCGTAAATATTTGTGCATTTACCAGCTGTGTACTCTGTCGACCGAGTGGGATAGCGCAATGGTTAGAACTGTGGACTCGCATCGGTAGAACACCTTCCGGCCATCCTGATTCAGGTTTCTCGTGATTTTCACGTCTGTGATGACACTCGGACGTTCATCATCTTGAAATGATAATTAAGTTAAGACCTTAAGCTGCCGACAGGTGTTGATATACATGAACGGGGACAGTTGAAAATGTATGCCCCGACCGGGACTCGAACACGGGATCTCCTGCTTACATGGCAGACGCCATCTGAGCCAACGAGGACACGGAGGATAGTGCGACCGCAGGGATTTATCCCTTGCAAGCTCCCCGTGAGACCCACATTCCCAACTTAATGTCCACACATTACATTCGTAGTGCCCTGCGCATTACACTCATCACTCACGGCAGACAATCTTACCCAGTCCCGTAAGAGATCGGGCAATGCGTGTGCATCCAGCGCAGAAGGAGGTCAATGGCCGATTAGCCTTAACTGTATGAAGATGGTATCTGTTCTTTCGGACATGTCCGGACATGTCATATAGTTCATCATCTTGTAGCCTGTTAGTGGTTTCACCGTCCTTCGGTCACTTTCCATAAACACTCACGATAGTGGAACGTGAAAAGCCGATGTGCTTCTTCGAAGCATATACGCTAGTTACCTGGCCACTGAACCCAACACTATGCTTTGTCAAACTCCGTTATATCAGGATAAATCGCCGTCAGTGGCCCATATTGTCGAAAGAGAAATACCCCATTCGGCGGCTTACAAGAATGGCTTGCAGCAGAAAGGCAACTAATCAAAAGTTTATATATTTCAGTTCTTTGACAATTATGACTCTGAGCGGGTAAATGCATTGTTTACAGCAAAAAGGAAACCTGTTTTCACGTTGACACGGGTCTGGCCGTTAATTTTGTGTTCACTCGAGGTGCTCAACTAATACGGGAGCTGTTGGTAGGAAGAGGGAAGATACTATACAGTGGGTGACGTTTTGAACTCGTAAAACATTTCTCAAAAAACGATAACCAGTTTTCCATTGTTCAAATGAAAGATTCTCTTATCGACTACCGTTCCTGATGACATTCATGCTATAAAAGAAATTTCCTGTGCAATGTTTCGTATGGCAAAGTCGTTCCGACACCTGAAAAGGGTTCTCACTGTTTCAAAATACCACGAGATAAACTTTTCATTTGAAAATCAGCATAATTTTACATGAAACATTAATATTTCTTGTTCGGCGATGGACAATTTTAGGCTGGGAAAAACTGTACAACTTTTGGAACTCCCTGCAAAGTATGCATACGTATCTGTACTGCTTATGAATAACAACAAAATGGCTGACATCAAGAAATCTTTGGTCTACATCCCTCAAGACGAGATGCAGTTTTCGAATTGTCACATCATCGCCGGCTACAACGGCATCTCGTGATGTAGATGAAGATAACTAATATAACCATAAGAACGTCGAATATTATTCAGAAATATGTAACAAACACTGTTTAGTACAATAAAAGACGTTTATGTGTACAATTGTATTTTAAAACAAGGTACTAATCCCAAAAATTAATTTGAAAATCAGTTCTACCGCAGAAATTGAACATGTCCATCACCAACAAAGTCGTCCCCCTCTTTCCCCCTTACATCATACTTGACTTTCGTCTGTGTATAATAAACAAGTATATCTACGTCAAGAAACCAGAAATACATGTCGGGAGAAAAATTGCATGCAGCCGGCTTTATTCAGTTTTTGTCTCTACTGTAAAAGTGGGAAATGTGGACACGTTGGCTTTTTGCAGTTCGTGGTTCATATAGAGCGACGCTAGTAGCGCCACTATGATGGTGCAAATCGGCTTTGCTGTAACGCTCGTCAGCGTTAGTTACCTTTGAGATTCGACGTAGTCTACATCTACATTTATACTCCGCAAGCCACCCAACGGTGTGTGGCGGAGAGCACTTTACATGCCACTGTCATTACCTCCCTTTCCTGTTCCAGTCTCGTATGGTTCGCGGGAAGAACGACTGTCTGAAAGCCACCGTGCGCGCTCGAATCTCTCTAATTTTACATTCGTGATCTCCTAGGGAGGTATAAGTAGGGGGAAGCAATATATTCGATATCTCGTCCAGAAACGCACCCTCTCGAAACCTGGACAACAAGCTACACCGCGATGCAGAGCGCCTCTGTTGCAGAGTCTACCACCTGAGTTTGCTAAACATCTCCGTAACGCTATCATGCTTACCAAATAACCCTGTGACGAAACGTGCCGCTCTTCTTTGGATCTTCTCTATCTCCTCTGTCAACCCTCCTAACTGAAATGAGAGTTCATTCTATTAGATAAGACGGAACCTACGAAATAAAACAAGATCTTCTCTAAACGATCTGCACTGTATTATCACTCTAGCAGGGGATATGCTGCCCAAACGTGTAGTTTCTGATGAGAAAGCAGATACCTGACGAAAGTCTGTGTGTCTCCTTTGCCGGCCGTTGTGGCCGAGCGGTTCTAGGCGCTTCAGTCCAGAACCGCGCTGCTACTACGGTCGCAGGTTCGAATCCTGCCTCAGGCATGGATGTGTGTGATGTCCTTAGATTAGTTAGGTTCAAGTATTTCTAAGTCAAGGGGACTGATGACCTCAGATGTTGAGTCCCATAGTGCTCAGAGCAATATGAACCATTTTATATGTCTCCTTTCATTCAGACAGGACATTCTCTCACTAGTAGCTAGCGCAAGCAAAGAACTTACGACCTGCTGCCCAAAGAACCGGAACTTTAACCAGTTCGAAAGTCTTTAATTAGTTCATCAGTTCAGTATGCTCACTATAAACTATATAGTTCATCACTATTCTGTAATCTGAAGTTTCTGAAATACGGTTACACTGTAGACCATGCTGAATTTCATTCCGTCGGAAAAAGTAACATTTCTTCGAAAGCTCCTCAGTTTCTGAATTACTCAGCGTCTCAGGAAAAAGAAAATTAGAAAATTTTCAGAAGACTGCTAGAACACCGGGCCTTACTGAAGGCCAATTTCCACCAGAGCAGTCCGCCCGAAAATGAAGTGGCTGGAGACACGCTATACGACCGTACGCGTCAAGTGTAGTGTCACGGCCTGTCGATGTCAAACTTTCCTGCACGCCTCATATCGCTCTCCAAATGATTGCGCCGCCAATCACAGAAAGCGCTGAGACTGACGTCGGGTGTAGGTCCAACTGCCACACGACTTGTCAGGGAAGGGCTGGAGTGGACATGCCAGCTGCCATAAAATGCTTTTCAAGCAATTTCATGGAAAATGTTTTCTAAAAAAAAGTGTGATTCCTTCGCATGGCGCACCTGTAGTGGCGTTGCAATCATCCTAAAGTTACTTCTGTGGTGGGGGGAGGGGGAGGGGGTCGAGCAGATACTTAAAAATGGGTCAAATGGCTCTGAGCACTATGGGACTCAACTGCTGTGGTCATAAGTCCCCTAGAACTTAGAACTACTTAAACCTAACTAACCTAAGGACATCACACACATCCATGCCCGAGGCAGGATTCGAACCTGCGGCCGTAGCGGTCGTGCGGTTCCAGACTGTAGCGCCTTTAACCGCTCGGCCACTCCGGCCGGCAGAGCAGATACTACTACACACACAAAATATTAGATCGCTTTATTAAAACTTGAACAAGACTGAGAACTTGGAAAGAATCCAGGTCAACAGGCATTTCACTGTGTCTAAGTTACTGTCTGAACCGTAAAACTTAACACTTGGTTCGATAAAGAATGATAGTCCTATCACAGTATACAACTGGCTACTTTTGATAGTCTGGCCTTTAATACAACTCGAGCTTCTGGATGTGAAGTACGACGATACTGTCATCGTAAACGTTGGTTAACGAGAGGGTAGAGCAGCGCTGCGCTCTGACCGTAAGTAATCATCCAGCAGCGGTGGCGTACGGAACCTCATGAAACCGTCTCTATGCCGACGTATCTCATTCTTTGTTGCGTCAGGCAGCGATTTTCTTTACTTGCGGTTCAGTCGTTAGGTACCAACTTTGACATCGGACCTCGTTCTTCGCATGATGCCACAACTTTTCCATATTTTGTCTCGTTAATGGATTTGGTTTGTCTTAGATATTCGTCATAGTTTCCATGTTGCTTCGAAATTAACGTAACCCGTTGCACGAAATTTTATGAGTTAGCAGTGAAATCATCACATTTCATATACTTCGCGTTTGGTTCACTTTAGTTCAGACATTGCTGTGTATGCAATGTGGATATTTTATCGAAATTGTATTTAAAGTTGGGAACAGAACGATATCCGTCTCAACTTCCCAGATTCTGGCTTGTATGAATTGCATTCGAATGGTACGAAGTGCTTCCAGCTCCTCTCGAGCGCAACGTAAATCACCTATTCATAAAACTCTTTGTATTTCAAAGTTATTCAAGGTATCCAAACAACTTTTGCAGCAATTGATAGCATGCAAAGAGGCATGGTTTTTTATATGATTAATACATGAAACTTTTTGTGTGTTGAGCCATAGAGGTAACTATAGTTTTTTCAGTGGATCGATGTACCTTATTAACCATATTTTATAGACCATGAAGGAATTACAGGAAGATGGAACACATTAGTATGTACGATAACTTATGTAGGCTCACTGAAGTTAAACTTTAAACAGTTTGCTAATATGCCATAAGATGTAATAGCTAAGTAATTATAAGTTCCAAGTACTTTATTTTGCATTAAGACTTTTGTTTATTTTTTACGTTTTCGAATACTTTAAACGTACATGTAATAGCGTCAACTCACCAGCTAGTCTTTCCAGCACCGCTGTTGAAATATCCTCTGACATTCTAGCTCCTTCATTTAGCTGGAGCATCGTACAAACCTGGTAGCATCCTCCTTTGAGACCTTAGCCCCAAGTATCATCCGTAATACCCTGTAGATCGTAACAATATCGACAAGCTCTGGAGAACAATGCATCAGACTAGGTGAGCATTCTCACCCAGCCCAGTCTTCCGAGTAGTTCTGGGCCACAATATTCAAAATAATTACTCTTGTCGTTTCCAGTTCAGCTGGAATGATACAACAGTCGACTCGACATATGGTAGACAAAATACAGGATTTATTTTTTGATTTACCTGATTACCCGAGACTGATTGTAAATTAACATAATTTCATACAAAATTAGTGCATCCTTTAGTCGACCTGTACGTGGGCATAAGATATGTGGGGTTAGTGGAAAAATCCGTTCTGCACCAAATACGTATGATAGCATATGGTCGCATTCGCCGATCTGAATAATAATACGTTTACTATCGATGGCTCCTACACTGTCTGAGAAGTGTTGGTGCATTCGAAAGTCACGGGTAATACTTTCAAATGGTTCAAATGGCTCTGAGCACTATGAGACTTAACATCTGAGGTCATCAGGCCCCTAGAACTTAGAACTACTTAAATCTAACCAACCTAAGGACATCACACACATCCATGCAGGAGGCAGGAGTCGAACCTGCGACCTTAGCAGTCGCGCGGTTCCGGACTGAAGCGCCTGCAACCGCGTAATACGTAAATATTCACTGTTTGTTGACTAAGAAAGGAACTGGTGATACCCGTATAGTCTGATATGTCTTACGGAAAATGCCAACATGGTAATTCAGCATCATTATTTCCTGACAGTCGACATACGCAAATTTTATAGCATTATAAAACTGTCTGCAATGAATAATAGAGATGTATACAAAATATACACCAAAAGTGATATTTACTGCAGATTATATTAAACAAATATTTTACAAGAATTACGCAACTGACTTAGTTAACCAAAGGCGTTGTTAGCATCGTCAACCAGAAACATCTACATCTACATTTATACTCCGGAAGCCACCCAACGGTGTGTGGCGGAGGGCACTTTACGTGCCACTGTCATTACCTCCCTTTTCTGTTCCAGTCGCGTATGGTTCGCGGGAAGAACGACTGTCTGAAAGCCACTGTGCGCGCTCGAATCTCTCTGATTTTAAATTCGTGATCTCCTCGGGAGGTATAAGTAGGGGGAAGCAATATATTCGATACCTCATCCAGAAACGCACCCTCTCGAAACCTGGCGAGCAAGCTACACCGCGATGCAGAGCGCCTCTCTTGCAGTCTGCCACTTGAGTTTGCTAAACATCTCCGTAACGCTATCACGGTTACCAAATAACCATGTGACGAAACGCGCCGCTCTTCTTTGGATCTTCTCTATCTCCTCCGTCAACCCGATCTGGTACGGATCCCACACTGATGTATAGGTCGAACGAGTGTTTTGTAAGCCACCTCCTTTGTTGATGGACTACATTTTCTAAGGACTCTCCCAATGAATCTCAACCTGGTACCCGCCTTACCAACAATTAATTTTATATGATCATTCCACTTCAAATCGTTCCGTACGCATACTCCCAGATATTTTACAGAAGTAACTGCTACCAGTGCTTTTTCCGCTGTAATATAATCATACAATAAAGTATCCTTCTTTCTATGTATTCGCAATACTTTACATTTGTATATGTTAAGGGTCAGTTGCCACTCCCTGCACCCAGTGTCTATCCGCTACAGATCTTCCTGCATTTCGCTGCAATTTTCTAATGCTGCAACTCCTCTGTATACTACAGCATCATCCGCGAAAAGCCGCATGGGACTTCCGACACTATCTACTAGGTCATTTATATATATTGTGAAAAGCAATGGTCCCATAACACTCCCCTGTTGCACGCCAGAGGTTACTTTAACGTCTGTAGACGTCTCTCCATTGATAACAACATGCTGTGTTCTGTTTGCTAAAAACTCTTCAATTCAGCCACACAGCTGGTCTGATATTCCGTAGGTCCTTACTTTGTTTATCAGGCGACACTGCGGAACTGTATTGAATGCTTTCCGGAAGTCAAAGAAAATGGCATTTACCTGGGAGCCTGTATCTAATATTTTCTGGGTCTCATGAACAAATAAAGCGAGTTGGGTCTCACACGATCGCTGTTTCCGGAATCCATGTTGATTCCTACAGAATAGACTACCTGCTACCCGTGTAGCCGCTTGCTTGCTTGGTTCAAATGATTCGCCGGCCAGTGTGGCCGAGCGGTTCTAGGAGCTTCAGTGTGGAACCGCACGACCGCTACGGCCTCAGGTTCGAATCCTGCCTCGGGCATGGATGTGTGTGATGTCCTTAAGTTAGTTAGGTTTTAGTAGTTCTATGGAACTGATGACCTCAGATGTTAAGTCCTATAGTGCTCAGAGCCATTTGAGCAATTTCAAGTGGAAGGAGGTACACTGCTCGTGTTGTCTGTAGTTTAACCATGCCTAGACGGCCAATACCGCTGTTCTATCGCGTCCGATTTGTTACTTTGTGCCAGGAAAGGCTTTCAGCAAGGGAAGTGTCCAGGCGTCTCGGGGTGAACCAAAGAGATGATGTTTGGACATGGAGGAGATGCAGAGAGACATGAACTGTCGGTGACGTGCCACGCTCAGGCCGCCCAAGGATGACCGCTAACTACGAATTTTTGCTCGGAGGAACCCTGACAGCAACGCCACCATGATGAATAATATTTTTCTGGCAACCACAGAACGTCGTGTTACGACTCAAACTGTGCGCAAGAGTCTGCATGATGCGCAACTTGACTCCCGACGTCCATGGCGAGGTCTATCTTTGCAACCACGACACCATGCAACGCGGTTCAGATGGGCCCAATAACATGCCGAATGGACAGCTCAGTATTGGCATCACGTTCTCTTCACCGATGAGGGTCGTATATGCCTTCAACCAGACAATCGCCGTAACGGGTGTACGATACGTGAATGCCATCATCCTACCGATAGTGCAGCCATATCGGCAGCATATTGGCGAGGCATTAGACTTCATGGACGAAAATTCGCGCCCCCATGGTGCACATCTTATGAATCACTTCCTTCAGTATAACGACATAGCTCGACTAGTGGCCAGCATGTACTCCAGACATGAACCCTATCGAACATGCCTGGGATAGATTGAAAAGGGCTGTTAATGGACGACGTGGCCCACCAACCACTATGAGGGATCTACGCGGAAACGCCGTTGAGGAGTGGGACAACCTCCACCAACAGTGCCTTGATGAATTTGTGGATATTACGCCAGGACGAATACAGGCATGCATCAATGCAAGAGGACGTGCTACTTGGTATTAGAGGTACCAGTGTGTACAGCAGTCTGGACCACCACCTCTGAAGGTCTCATTGTATGGTGGTACAACATGCAATGAGTGGTTTTCATGATCAGTATAAAAGGCGGAAATGATGTTTATGTTGATCTGTATGCCAATTTTCTGTACAGGTTCCGAAACTCTCGGAATCGAGGTGATTCAAAACTTTTTTTGATGTGCGTATGTTCCGTGTTTTCTCCAGAATCTAACATTGTCTCCATGTTCTTTTGGATAATTCCTCCACTCTTGTATATGTAATTTCCACGTCCCAACGTTTTCTTCTTGCAGAGTTGTGGCTTACCACGTGACCTCTTGACATTTCTTTCGAAGTTTTATTCCTATAGGCAGTATCTATTGTTCCATAGTCAATCGTGCGATTACAGCTTTCGATTTTTCCTTCTGCCATTCTTGCTTTGCTATTTTCCACTTTCTATCTGTCTCCTTTTGTTAGACGTCTCAATTCACTTTTTCGTCCTTACGAGTTTGAGGTAAGGTGCCTTAGTCCGTAGAAGACAGAGTCGAAAGGTATAAGCGAAAATCTACTCAAGGTCTGCTTAAACCTCTCTCGCTCAAAGTAAGAGCTCCAACATCTACACATTGATCATGAGGCACAGAATTCCCGCTGATGGCTGCCCAGTACCCTCAGATAATTTTTTCTGTTGGTGGACTAGTAACGGCGCACGTAACTTCATGTCAGAGAGTCCGAAAATCATAAGTCTACGACACAGAGATAATAAATTCCATGTAGCTGCAAAAGGTTCACAATTTGCTGCAGTTACTCAGAATGGCGTCCACCAGCGGCGATGCAGGCATGGGATAGTCTCACCCCCGGTGTCATTTGAACAGTTTGATAGAGAGCGAGAATCTCAGCAGGAATTCCCTTCAGTCTCGACATGCGTTTCGTGCCCAACACCTTTCATATGGCTACGTGAGAAGAAATAATGTTGGGCGAGATCAGGTGAACGTGCTGGCCTCGAAACAAGACCACCTCTGTGTATCAGCTTTTCATGGAATATTTGATCCAGGTGTTCATGGACCCTCAGTCCAAATTGAGGTTGGTGTCCGTCATGTTGGTACCACATCCTTTGACGAATGACAAGTGGGACATGTTCCAGGAACCTGGGTACCATGTCTCAGATAAACACTGTGTGCAAAGGCGTATTTAAGTGGGAAGGAAGACGAAACGCGCCTAGTACGTAATCATTAACTATGCCTGCCAATATGTTGACTGATAATCTATGCTGGCGACTCATCATAGCTATGGCGTATGGATTGTCATCTGCTCTAACATGCCTATTGCGACTATTTAGCATTCGGTCTCTGGCGAAGGAGACTTCATCCATGAAAAGTACATACGCAGGACAGTGAGGATCGAATGAAAGTCGCTGTAAGGAATCATTGGCTGAACACGATGTGAAGTCCGAAGTCAGCAGGACTTTCTGTAGAAGGCACGGGTGGACCTGCATTTCCTGTAATACTCGGCACACAGTACCCTGTGAAACTTTCATTTTGCGTGCAAATGATCCAGCGCTGATTCCAGGTTTTTCATCCACTGTAACAAGGACTGCATCTTCCAAGACGGGAGTCCTTGTAGTTTGTCGTCCTCCTCTGTCGTTGTACCGTGGTACCAATTGCCCTGTTTCACCTAATCGTTGGAACAGTCTTGGAAACATGCTATGAGCTGGATGTCTTCTACGCGAATATTTGGTTCTGCAAACCTTTCCGTTTCTCTGCTGCTTCCATTTGCTTATCCAGACACGAACATCATGTCTGCAAGTCCTGTCAACTGGTACAACTCAATTTGGTTAGGGTTGATCGACATTAGCACCAGGATTGCTCACGTCTAAATCTACATCTACATCTACATACGCATACCTACTCCGCAAGTCGCTGTATAGAGCTCGGCGGAGGGTACTTAGTACCACTAGAAATTTGTCTGAGTCATCTTGTGTTCTCCTACAGTCACTCAAGGACGACACCTACCCACACACCACAGCATTATCAGCAAAGAGCCGCAGATTGCTGCTCACCCTGTCCTTATGATGTGTTACGTGTATAGACAGTAACAAAATAGTTCAAATGACTCTGAGCAATATGGGACTTAACACTGAGGTCATCAGTCCCCAAGAACTTAGAACTACTTAAACCTAACTAACCTAAGGACATCACACACATCCATGCCCGAGGCAGGATTCGAACCTGCGACCGTAGCGGTCAGACAGTAACAGTGGTCTTATCACATTATTGGCGATAGCCTTTTGTCTGGTGCACTCGCCGTCGAGGAAAAGTTACTGGTATTTTTTTTTTTTTTTTTTACTTAAATATTTCTCGAGAATGTTTGTGTTTCAAGTCTCCTCGGGAAAACAAGTAAGTGAAATCGATCTTAAATTACTGAATGAAAGTTTAGAGAGAACTCTTCTGTTCTATGGAACAGGAGGAGTCGTAACATTAACAACGGAACTCTGGCATCTTTAAAGAGTTGGATATTTCACGGAAAATGAGATCCTTAACAGTTCATGCGTAGCATACTGGTTATCAACGAAATGAGGAAACTGACTGATGGGATGAGTTTCGACATAAGCTCTTTGCTGGAGCCGTTAACTAGGAAGTGCAGCATGCAAGTGATGTCAGAAACTGCATATGTCATTACTGCAGTAGGGCATCTGATGACAGCAATAAGGATCCTTAGACAAGCACTGAGGGACGTACAAATATCACACTTGTGTGATAAGAATGCCCTTGCCGAATTATCTCATTTCGTAATACAGGTCTTTGTAGATATTAACCCTCTTTACAGCTATGAGACTAGTATTCATATAAGAAGCTAATGTATGATGGATGACAATGACAAATCAGCTTTATGGAAAAACAGAGCGCCGGATTCTCGTGACCTTGAGTTGCAAGACATGATTATTGAGATTAAAATATTGACATTACTGTGACGAATAATCATGCCTATAGATCTGTACAAAGTTGCTATGTGACATAAGATCTAACCACAAATGACCACAACTTGATTCATTTCACTCTGAATAAGGAGACAACATCTGCAATGCAAGTTTAAAATATTCCCATTAAATATTAAGAAATTTAAAAGGTCATGTGGACGTTGCTCTGGAGACAACAAAACCTAGGGAAACGTTGAGGATTCATGCTTCCAGAAACTACCCCACTCACCTGAGGAGAATGGTTCACAGAGCGTATCAGAATTATTTCATCCAGATAACAGGACAGTATTACTTACTAATAACTGAAAGTTAATACACACTTTCAAAACCAAATTATGAGTTGAAATGGACTAGCTAGAATCAGTTCATTTGCAAGCTGCTGTAGATTGAGCCATGGGGCACACCATATGAATTGGTAATCCAGAAGATACAGTCGACGGAAGTTCTGTGGACATTTGGTCAAATGGCTGCAGGTTGGTTTGGTCAAATGGCTCGTTGAGTGAGAATAGGAGTATACAGGATGACTTGGATAGAATTTCTGTTTGGTGTGATGAATGGTAGCTTTCTCTAAATGTGGAAAAATGCAAGTTAATGCAGATGAGTAGAAGAAAAAACAACCCTGCATTGTCCGAATATAGCGTTAGTGGTGAACTGCTTAACACAGTCACATTGATTAAGTATTTAGGTTTAACGTTGCAAAGAATTATGGAATGGAACGAGAATGTATGGTCGGTACTAGGGAAGGCGAATGGCCGATTTCTGTGTATAGGGAGAAACCTAGGAAAGAGTGGTGTATCTTTAAAGGAGACCGTATACAGAACACTGGTCAAGTGTTTTGGAACCCCAGTATGCCGGTTTAAAGGAAGACACAATAAATCAAAGGCTTGCTGCTAGATTTGTTACCGCTAGGTTCGATTACCTCACGAATGTTACAGAAAAGCCCAGTGAACTGGAAAGGGAATGCCTGGAGGGGACACGATCTTCATTTGCGAAGCGCTATTGTGAGAGAGTTGAGAACCAGCATTTACGATATACTACAGAAAGATTCTACTACATCAAGCTCCACTAAGACGTGATAAGAGAAGATAGTGCGTTTACGAGAGTATATAGGCAATCGCTTTCCATCGCTCAATTTGCGAGGGTGTCAGAAGAAGGAATGTCTAGCTGTGGTTCAAAATAACCTACGCCATGCACTGCATGGCGGCAATGGAGTGTATATGCAGATCAGTACGAGGCTGCAACTGAATGATGTGTTGGACAATTTCTGTCTGTTATTGTAGATGATGGCAAAAAGGTCCTAGAGATATATCCATATGACATTCCTGTTTAGATATCCAGATACAAGGGCAGCCAAATGAAAATGAGATAAATTGAAAAAAGTAAGTAAACAGGTTATTAATTCAAAAGGAATCGGCATGAGTGCTAATAGCTTTATCCCACTGTGAAACAAAACGGTCCCTGCCTTGATGGGGAAATGTTTGTGGTTGCCTTCGGAACCATAATTGTACTCGCCCACATGTTGCCATGGTAGTATCGAGTACGCTGCAGAACTTTCACTAGGAAGCCCTTGCACGTATTCCGTACAGTCACAATGATTCCCCATGCGATTACCTTTTTTTGGCATGCTGAAGAAAGACGTTGGTGACGGTAGATTTTCTTCGATTGAATGCTGCGTACGATAACGGTTTCGTGGGAAACCGCAAACATTCTTCCAAGAGGCCACTGGTAGTCTTGTCTCACAGTGGGATAAATGTATTAACACTCTGCCGTCCGGTGACAACGGCCGGCAACACCACGGTGGTGTCGTGTGCATAGTATCGCACAGTGGCCGGCGACAGCACTTTAGTATCTTTTGCATTCTGTTGGTGTTTTGTTTAGATAACAGCAAGTTACACAAGTCAACAAGTCTTTTTGTTTCTATAAGTGCTTGTGCCCTTTCATCATGGCAGACGAAAGAGACGATACCGTTATTTACGATGAATGCGCGGAAGAAAACTTGGAGGTTGCCACTACATCGTGTACGTCTCATCATGACCCGGTTGACAGACTTTCCGGTCACATAAAGCAACAACAACTAATAGTCCTACGTATTTCCGAAAAGAAAAAACGAAAACGAAGAAACTGCCATGTAGTTGAAAAAAAAAAAAAACAACAAAAAAAACAACGGACTTAATGTGCAAGTCTTGTGGAGTTGAGTTACATCTTGGAGACTGTTTTGGTGCATATAATATGAAAGAGAAATACTGAGTACCAAAGACAATGCAAATAAATATATGAAACGAACAAATTTTGTATTTATTTTCGTATGTATATCTTCGAAATTTCATGAAAGCAGCGGAACAGGGTTGAGAACGTATGAGAACTAACGATGAGATTAGTAAAACGTAACAATTTATAATCTCCCGATAATGTCAAGAACGGCCGGCGACAAGCCAAGTAATCCGAATTAGAGTTTCCGGCGCCAAGCGAATAAATTTGTACGAGACGTGCCGACGGCAAAGTGTTAACAGTTAAGGTGATCACCTTTGAAATAATAAACAGTTTATTTACTCTTTTCCATCTGTCACGTTTTCTTCTGACTGCCCCTTATATTTCGGTACAGACATTGCTCTCTCTTTTACGTAGTTAATGAGTACCTTGCCCAAGTAAAATTTCCAAATACACAGAAATCTACCTGTGAAAAAGGTAGGAAACGAGGTTTGTTATGTCCTTATAGCTTCGCCTCAATTATAATTCAAGCAGCTGTACTTAAAAATCGTGCCTGTGTAGTCATGAAATACACATTCTGCTCTGATAGAAGGAAACACTTATCAGGTAACTGATAACCACGCATCCTAAATGTTCAAGATATGTAGCACATCTCCCTCAAGGATAGAATGAATTATTGAGTTTCGTGCATAATACGACTCTTTTATCTAACAAATGAATTTTAATTACTACTTACATATTACAATTGTTGGATTTTAATTCGAATTGTATTCGATGGAAGACTTTCAATAATTCGGAAGTGAAGAATTTTCGGCCATAGCCAGTTAGTCCAAATAGTTTCGAGACTGGGTTAGTAAAAAACAGAATAAAGTGAAGAAGGTGGTTTTAATGCTTTATGTGTTCTACATAGCCTCTTTCCATCTGAGTACAATAAACTGAACGTTCTTACATTCACGTGACCCTGTCAGAAAAGTCCTTCTTTGGGATGCTGTTCAATTCGCGCGTCACTTTAGCTTGAATGTCGGTTACGCCGGCAAAGAGTTGACCTTTCATGTGAATTTCTGCATGTTGTCGGACTGTGGTAAGTTCGTACTAATAAGACCAAGTCTCGTCATCCGTGGTGATTTGTCCGCGTTTTGCATTTCAGTATAGTCGAGGCAGCCATCCACTCTTCGTTATTTGTGTTCGGGAGTCCAAATGTTGGAACAAACTTTGCACCTATGTTTCTCTTCTTCAAAACATTCTGGAGAATTTATTGAGCATTTGATTTTGCGAACTTGCTTCATTGCGATTTATGACACGTTCACTACTTACACTGCCTGCTTGCAACTGACAGGTCGAATTCACATCTGTTGTTCACAGTTGTTAGTTCAGGCTGCCACTGTAGTTACTACGCCAACATTATTTATACGCCAGGAATAAAATCCTTCGTGGAACACTTAGGACAGACGTTGTATGTTTATATGGACTTTTTAAAGTTATGCAGAAATATGTAAAAACTCTTCATGTCTAGTTCTGTGTTATATTATATTGCGACGTTAGGATAAAAGTAGATGGCTGAAGTTATTGATGGCAGACGAGATCAATTATGCGACATAAGTGGTAATCAATGGGTACGCTGTTTCTTGTGGCTATCTCGTTGATTTCACAAAATACTCTTAGTAAACTTCTAGCTCATTAGCTCCCATGTGCACCTGCAGAAAGAATAAATTTTAAATTAGAAACTGTTTATAGGGCCTCCAAATGCGTTGTTAGATTTTCAAGTGTTGGCTACGCTGCAGTCTAGGGCCCAACCAACGCATCTGTCACATTAACCCTAAAAATTTCATTCACAAATTTCAAATAAAAGCATTAGGAGTAGTTTAGTGTTTAACGTCCCATCGAAAACGAGGTCATTAGATATTAGGGAGTAGGGAAGAATGGGGAAGGAAATCGGCCGTGCCCTTTCAAAGGAATCATCCCGGCATTTGCCGGAAACGATTTAGGGAAATCACGGAAAACCTAAAGCAGAATGGTCGGAGACGGGTTTGAACCGTCGTCCTCTCGAATGCAAATCCAGTGTGCTAACCACTGCGCCACCTCGCTCGGTAAATAAATGCTAGCAGGAATTTTCTGTGGAAATAACATTCACTATTGACAGCGTTTTTATATTTTATCTGAGTTTATTCGATTGCTTTAACATTTATCACAAGTTAATAATTGTTTAACATTGAATTAATTAATATCGGAGCGAATGAAACGTGCATAAAGTTCGTGAAAATTAAGGAAAATAATAAAATTAAAGTTTTTTAGCGCAAGTTTAAAGTTCCTCAACTACGAGCTAACTACATGATCAGTACAGATCATACGCTTAAGGCGAAATATTCAGTCCCTATGTATTTTGCGTGAACCTGATGTCACTCATGCTAAATGTGATGCAAGTGTTCAGACGGAAGTATGTTACAGAATTGTAACCCTTAAGACAAACGTGAGAATATTTCAGACGAAGCGTGAAGAAGGTGGAAGACATGGCAGAATTTATTACCATACTCAAGAAAAGAAACTGTCTAAAAGAAAGTTTCGAACGTGTGCTTCAGGAACATTTTATTGATTAAGGTTAGATTTTCTTCTTACATTGTTGAAAAACAATGATGCTAAAAAGCAACCAACGCCGGTATAGCGAATTAACTGAATAATTTGTCCTCATTATGCTCTTGTGACATTTTCTTTGAATTCAATGTATTTTTATGGCAGACTTATTAAATCTGTGTGTGGATTATTCGCAGAACAAGCTAATGTGTCCGGCAAAGCACATACGCTAGTATCTGCAATTGTCTCTGAAGACGTGCGTAAATCATTGTTAATACGAGGGATTGCTACTATGTATCTTCATATTACATTAAAAGCACACACAAAGAAAGCAATAACTGCTGCACAGAGCAGCTATTCTGATATAACGACATTGATAATTATTAGGCAAGCTAATTACATTTGCCAGGGTGTGACATGTTTTAAATATACACTGAAGAGCCAAAAAAGTGGTACACCTGCCTAATATCGTGTAGAACGCCGTGATCACGCAGAAGTGACGCAACACAATGTGACATTTGTTGCGGCGTAAAGTCAAGCGTCGGCACGCCAGTCGGGAACGACAGTGGAGAGAAGGCTGTGAGAAGGAGTCAGCCAGTCACACGCTGACCGGACCTCTCTCCAGGACGACAACACGACAGCAGCGGCCCCTATGTGAAGAGGAAATAAGCGCCGCGACCGACTGGGGACGCCCAGTTCAGTAACAGCGTCAACGCTAGGCGCTTCACTTGTACTTTCTATGTACCACAGACTTAGGATTGTCTGTACTGAAGAAGATTGATTATTTCGTATATCTTCCTTTGCTTGCGACACATCTGTGTCATTGCAAAAGTTAAGTATTGTAACTTGCTTATCGTAATAAAACACATTAATACGACTATTTTATAGTTTATCCATCGAACCGAGTATGCAAGCTTCCTAGACAATACAGCATTAAATCGACTAATGTCTGAAGTAGTGCTGGAGGAAATTGACACCATGAATCCTGCAATGCTGTCCGAAAATCCGTAAGAGTACGAGGGCGTGGAGATCTCTTCTGAACAGCACGTTGCAAGGCCTCCCAGATATGCTCAATAATGATCATGTCTGGGGAGTTTGGTGGCCATCGGAAGTGTTCAAATTCGGAAGTGGGTTCCTGGAGCCACTTTGCAGCAATTGTGGACGTGTAGAGTATCGCATTGCCCTGTAGGAATCCCAAGTCCGTCGTAGTGCACAATGGACATGAATGGATGCAGATGATCAGACAGGATGCTTATGTACGTGTCACCAGCCAGAGTCGTATAGAGAGGTATCAGGGGTCCCATATTATTCCAACTGTACACACGCCACACCATTACCGAGCCTCCAGCAGCTTGAACAGTCCCCTGCTGACATGCAGGGTCCATGGATTCATGAGGTTGCCTCCATACCCGTTGTAAGGTGCCTCTTACGTGAGGAAGACATTTTTTACTAGTTTTAATAAATTATTGTCTCTTATTGATGTATTCACGATAGTTAGGAAGTGCTGTAGTCCGTAGCCGGCCATGAGTCGGAGAGCATTTCCCACGCTGGCTGGCTAGGTGAAGAAGCGACCATATGTCTCGCCTAGTGGGGTGGGGCTCGGCGCTGGACCGTAGCAACAAGCGTCAGCCTGGGAAATATACATGCCGGGAAGTACCGCCATCTTGGCGCCAAAGTCACCGATTTTATTTATATTTAGTAATTAAAGTCATTTATGACAACATGAATACTAGGAGGAGCCTCTGGATGTTTAAAACTATTTATCATAATTTTGCCTCGTTAATATTCACACCCGTTCATTAATAAATGCATGCAGGGTCCATGGATTGATCGGCAATCTACGAACTGTGACGAAACTAGTAAGAGATACGGACTGCGCACCAAAGTCGGCAGTCGGCGTTAAGAGCTCTTCCTGTCTTGTTCGATGGTATCCATGCTCTCTGTTAAGAGTAGTTTGTGACATGAGTGTTTCATTATTGATCTAATAGGAATAAAAGTGATATTACGGCATTCTGAATGTTAATTTCGAGTAAATAGATACCCCAAAGATGATCGACAGCAATTTCAAATAAATAGCTTCCACCGACAGAGACATCCAATGCGCAAATGAAGAATCTGCACGGGACGACATTTACGAGAGCTGCACCGCGCATAGGTAGGAGGAAATCCGACGACACGACCCACCAAGGTGGGTCAAGGAAGGTCCTACTTGCACTCGCAAATTCCGGGTGGAAATGCTGACCAGTTATACTGTGCGTCACATATACCACCCTCTACGGACTCGCGGCTGAGTAATAACAGTATCAGTTTAGAAGCGAGGGGATCTTGCACCGTACACGCCCATCCGCTCGATACAGTTTGAAGCGAGAGTCTTCCGCCGAAGCAAAATGTTTCCAGTCATCAACAATCCAAGGTCGGTGTTGACGGGCCCAGGCGAGGCGTAAAGCTTTGTGTCGCGCAGTCTCAAGGGTACACGAGTGAGCCTTCTGCTCCGAAGCCCATATCGATGACTTACCTTTGAATGGTTAGCCAGCTGACACTTGTTAATGGCCCAGCATTGAAATCTGCAGCAGTTTGCGGAAGGGTTGCACTTCTGTCACGTTGAACGATTCTCTTCAGTCATCGTTGGTCCCGTTCTTGCAGGATTTTTTTTCCATAGGCGTTACCGACCGCAGCGCCGTATTGTGCCTGTCTACATATCCCAGTATTTGAATACGCATACCTATCCCAGTTCCTTTGGCGCTTTAGTGTTTGTTGAATCAAACAAAATAAGAAACATAGAATTAAATGAGCTGTCTACGTGTTACTAATTCGACAACCGTTCTTCCCCAAAATTCTTACCGGCAAATTGTAAAAAAAATTTCCCTCTCTCTGTAGCTAGATTACACGGAATGAGGAACAAGGCAATGGTTTAGCAGTTTTGTTGCCTAATGATGTGTACAGAACTTTTCCTTCTCACTAGGTTTTCTGTTGCATGACTTATTGCCTGCAAGTTCGCTACCTATCTGATGAGGTAAAAGTAAGAAATTTCTCAGTTTTTATGTCAGTGTTTCGCTCATTTTGTGCCGCTATATAGTCTCACTATTAAGAAAATAAAATGCGAAAAGTGAAAGTGCAATTCACTTGCACAGATGTGATATTTTTGAGAAATATAACTTGTAACCATTTTCAGCGTCGGTACGAAAATTACGTAAATAAACAGACAAGATTAAGTGCGGAATTGATCTTGCAGGAAAAGTTAGCAGATGCAAAACAGTAATAACAATGAGCCATAAGCTAGAGCCAGCCAGTGTGGTATAGTAACCGTAATTGGTTATAGTATTTCTTCCGTACATCAGAACAATCAGACGGCTTGCTCCGGTTTAACATGGCGACTGTGGCGTTGCGCGTCACGCATTTGCTTCGTGTATTAGTCTCTCCATTGTACTATTGAGCTCACTGGCCTGTGTTTGCCTGGCCTGCGGTCTTGGTTATTCTACAAGGTAACTGTGTTACTCGCTGTTCGTTCGTAAATGAACCATGATAAGGCATTCATTTTACTTCAGATCATATTGCTATCCATGTTACAAATACAGTGCAGTACACACGTTCTTTTAATTGTCGCTTCGATTTCTGCATAATAACAATGGTTTATATCAGTTGCACGCTAAACTGATAATTATTGCTGACTCCCTTTACAGTTCCGTGATACCTGAAATGCAGCTGGCGGTTAAATTGTGTAGTACACAGATTACCATTAACTGAAAATATTTGAGGACAGGGTATTCGTTCACTCACTTATGACCAACAACTTACTCCTAAAACCATCTCTTTCAGCCACTACTTGTGCTCTTAAATTATGTATTTCCAAAACTTACTTTAGTTCTTTAATCACGTTTACTGTTCCCCACAAAAATATTTGAAAGTTCGTTACGTTAGCTTGTAGTCAGTCAATATGAATAGCTCTCCACTGAATCTGAATCGTCCTTCTAAACAGTGTTTCAGAAAGACGTTTCAAAAATTTGGAGGTATGTTCCTTACACGAAAAGAAGAAAAAAAGGTCTAGTAAACATGAGCTTTAAAATGCCCCTCTTAAGATCCATGAGCTCTTGTTCATCCTCGATACAGATAAACACATCTCTTCTACTATAAGTTCTTTGCTTTCCATATTTTGGGAGGAAGTAGAATGCACTAAAACAAGAAAAAAGTCTCCAGTAAATATGGGCTCTAAAATGCACACCTTCAGATCTATTGAGCTGTTGCTCATCTTCGCTGCTGTGAAACATATTTCTTCTACCGAGCAAGAAGTCAGAGCTCTTATGGTATGCACTTGAGAGCCCATGTTTTCCTGACATTTTTTCTTGTTATGGTCCATACTACCTCCTCCCAAAATATGGTAAGCAAAGAGCATAGAGAAGAAGAGGCGTATTACAGCAGCTCACAATGCAGGAATATGTTAGCAATCACGTTTATATAAATTACATAATAATTGTATTTTTATTAGTAAGTAAAGATAGATAGAAAACATTTTAACAATCCCGGTAGTTGAAAAAAATAAAACTCAAAGGAATCTAAGTGATCGTGAATGCACAATCATCGAAGCAGCAGGGGTTTCATTAAAAACAATCTTGTAACAGACCTCACACAGTACTCCGTCACTGGAAAAAGAAAAAGAAATTTTCTAATTGTCTTATTGAGAGAGGCATGTTGATGGGCAAGAAGGAATACGGGAAGGGTTCAGAACGTGTCTAAGTGCGAGAATCGTCTTTTTTATTGCAGTAGTGGTCTATGAAAACCACGAAAAACTATTCGTAAAGCAGGAATCAAAGTTATGAGTCATCTCCTTTGTTTTACCTTTGCACTAATTCTCTCTGGGCATCCAGAAATGATGCAGCCTCCTTGCGCTTACGTAAAAATTTAATGTTGTGCAATCTGTATTAAACGGTACACGTTTTATTGCTACACATTTCTAGCTGCTCGCCCACGCTCAGTAAATCGGTATCACTGGGAACTTAAGCTCTTCTTCTTCTTCTTCTTCTTCTTCTTCTCATAACGAAATTACACTTCGCCTCAGCACCGTAATTAATCGCTTCCTGTGCGAAATTTAGTAAATATCTCTCCCGAGTGCTGGCGGCTGTCTGGCAGCAAGGCCATGAAGCTACATCAGTAAAACTTCCGCGTCCATTTACATGTATAAGTGACACATAAAGATGGTCTTATTAAAAGAATCTTACACACTTCATCCTGTCGTTTCCCAAATAGAAAACAGGAGCTACATATCAAAAGGGAAACGAGCCATCGTTTATAAATAGCTAACCTATCACATCTTCACGTCTACGCTTTAGCTTTAGAACTAGTAGTGAAAGAGGATTTAGTTATAAAAGTCAGCCAGCAAATTTTTGTCACCAGGTGAATTGTTGGTCATAGCGATATGGTGTGAGAAACACTTATTTAATTCCGTTTCGAGCGGTTCTAGGCGCTACAGTCTGGAACCGCGCGACCGCTACGGCCGCAGGTTCCAATCCTGCCTCGGGCATGGATGTGTGTGATGTTCTTAGGTTAGTTAGGTTTAAGTAGTTCTAAGTTCTAGGGGACTGATGACCTCAGAAGTTAAGTCCCATAGTGCCCAGAGCCATTTGAACCATTTTTTAAATTCCGTTTAAAGATACGAAGTTCCATTTTTTGTACATTCAGAAATTTAAATTTCACGCTAACGTGACCAGAAACAACTGAATTCAGAATACTGTGAAATAGACTGTGACATAATCGGAATTACTTCATTTCGGATGGAAGCTGCTCGCAAGCTCTGATTTCTGTTTCTGTGAGTCAGAGACAATACTCCCCCCAACTCTTTCTCTGAATTTGAATCGATATTCTGTTACTCGAACAAAGGCGACATGGATGATACTTCGTAATATACTCTCAGATAAAAATATCAGACATCTAGTTCTAATACTACTGAATACTTTCAGAGATCAGTTATTAGGACTTCCAGCAACAGTTTAACAATCCACTCATGTTTACAAAAAACAGAACACCTTGAACGACTAGAGATAGGACGTTCATGTTCACAGGACATGTACATTAGTATGTTCTGCAAAAATGATTAGCCTTTCGGTCACCTCGGTCCAGCATGTGTCCTGTTGCCTTGTGGGCACAGGGTCCGCCATGGGACCTGATAACTTGTTCCATGCGTGATGGTATCGATGCATATAAGGCGCGAATGGCGTCCTGTGGTTTAGCCACCCATGCTGCATTCACCCAGTTCCAAAGTTCGTCTGTGGTGGGTGGCAGTGGGTCACAGGGCTGCACCCCTCGTCTCAGCATATACCACACATTTTCGACTGGTGCCAAGTCTGGTGGTCTGGCGGGTCAGTGCAAAAGACTGATATCCTGTGACACCAAAAAGGCACGTGTTCGTCCAGCAAAATGTGATCATGCATTGTCTTGCTGAAAAATGGGGTTTGGAGTGTTGTACAGAAACGGTATGGCTGTAGGTTGCAGGATTTCATTCACGTGGGTCACACTGGTGACAGTGCCCTGGACACGCACCAACTGTGATTTGTGGTTGTATCCAGTAGCACCCCACACCATAAGCCCTTGAGTTGGCACTGTACGTCTTGTAAGAGTGCAGTCACTGTGATGTCACAACCAAAGCCGTGCATCACGCCACATTTACCCGCCAGAGCCCGGCTGCGGCCGACCACTCCGTCCTCTCGCCAACAACACCAGAGGATACCGAGCTGAAGTATACCGGCAACGAAATGCGCGAGCCGCGATGCGCCGTCGAGGGCCGCTGCTCGTCGGGTACCCGACCGAACCCGGGTGTCAACAAGGTTCGGTGCAACCGGGATACAGGAAGCCTCCACACACGTGCAGAATCCAGAATTGCTTTCTGAATCGTCTGCACTTCTTTGAGAATCGTCAGGGTTTGATGTGCTACGTACAGGGCATTCTTGATCCTGTACAAAGAAAAATAACGTGTAATGTAAATTGAAGGCTGTAACAGTAAAAAGTAGTTACTGTCACGTGGAAGTAATGGGATTTAAAGTAAATGGTTTAATAGCTCTAATGCTTTTATAATGCTTTACATTTCACCAGTACCACATCAAAAGGGCCGATGAAGCTTTCGCATCGTGTATAGGTCTGGTATGCAATATGAAAGTATTTTACACTTTTCTGTTAATCTAAAAGTTTTCTTTATGGAACTGACTGGCTCAACCCTTCCTTGGATTTCGTTGAGGAGGACCTGCTTGCTTTGCCTATGACGTAACTTTGAAATCAGGAACCACAAAAGGTAAAGACAGTTTCAAATGGCGCTGAGCACTATAGGACTTAACATCTGGGGTCATCAGTCCCCTAGAACTTAGAACTACTTAAACCTAACTAACCTAAGGACATTACACACATCCATGCCCAAGACAGGATTCGAACCTGCGACCGTAGCGGTCGTGCGGTTCCAGACTGTAGCGCCTAGAACCGCTGGGCCACGCGGCCGGGTTTATTTCTGGATTTATTTTTTTATATGCGTGTAAGAAGGAAAAGCCTTTTCGCACAGATATGTGGACGAGACAAGTAATATGCTTGTTGCCGCTTTATTTGATAACTTTGGAAACTCTGTCTTTAAGCTCAACCAGAAGCGTATAACAAAGATTTATTCTTTGTATCTGTTACTGGACTCGAGTACCTGCTCGTTTCAAATTACACTTCATGTGAATTCCAAAATTGTTGTGATTTTCAAGCGATTGGAAATTCAGTTATTACTAGATAAAGCAGGGAAATACTATCTGAAGTTTTTCCAAAACACTCCAAATGTTCCTTAATTTTATTCTTGACATTTTCGTCCGAAATAATATGAATTTCTAGTAGGAAATCCTGAAGAGTATCGAAGTCCTCAGTTTGATTGAAATTCAGACAGATTTCCCAAACTAAAAGGTTTTAATGAACGAGTCACACGGTCTTACACAGTAAACAGGTTTGTGTTTGGGCTGTGAAGTAATAAATTTCAACTGCCGATTTTTTAACATTATTTATGTCAAATAAGCTACAGTCGGAAGGCAGACTTTGCCTAGAGAAAGGTGTACCTGGAGAGAAAAAGATGAATTTATACAATATGAGACAGGTCTGCTGTGATATAACGACCTTATATCCGTGTTAGTCAATAAAAACTTTTAAATACTTACGTACATCCGTGTTAGTCAATAAAAAATTTTAAATACTTACTTTATTATTACAGAAATTCCTTAATTAGTAGGATGACTACTTTCACAACTTCGTAAGCTACAGAGATTTTTCACATTCACCTAACAATAAGTTGATTTTATTCGTGGGTTGACTGAAAAGTAATGCCTCCACCTTCGTAACCCTTCACCAGTGGGAACATTGGTATGCAGCAGGTACTGGCTTGTTCGGTAGCCTCTTCTCTACAGCTCCAGTTGGCAACGTGCAGTCATTGAATTTTTAACAGCAGAAGGTATCACCCCAAAGGAGATTCATCAGAAAATGAAAGCAGTTTATGGTGATTGTGTTGATGTGAGTACTGTGCGTCGTTGGGTGAGTAAGTTTAAAGATGATGAGGCGAAAACTGTGGTGTCACCGCCAGACACCACACTTGCTAGGTGGTAGCCTTTAAATCGGCCGCGGTCCGTTAGTATACGTAGGACACGCTTGTCGCCACTATCAGTGATTGCAGACCGAGCGCCGCCACACGGCAGGTCTAGAGAGTCTTCCTAGCACTCGCCCCAGTTGGACAGCCGACTTTGCTAGCGATGGTTCACTGACAAATTACGCTCTCATTTGCCGAGACGATAGTTAGCATAGCCTTCAGCTACGTCATTTGCTACGACCTAGTAAGGCGCCATTACCAGTTACTATTGATGCTGTAAAACATGTACCGTCACGAGCGATGTTCACCAATTGTGGATTAAAGTTAAGTATTCCACCAGCTACGTACTTTTCTTGCTAGTATAATTACTTTACCTGTTCCAGACCTCACGCCAGCCTGCGTGAGCTTAAACGCGTGCCTTTCGGCTTCCTCATAGTGGCTTGGCTGTCTTGCCAAGTCACAACAAAAACAACCGGCCCCTCGTGACAAACAAAGAGTTGGACGTCCTGTGACAGCAACCATCAGTTCCACAAGCAAAATATTGACAGATTGATTCAGGACGATCGTCGTATCACTCAGAGAGACATTGAAAGCACAATCGGCATTTCACAGAAACGTGTGAGCCACATTATTGCTTTGCTTGGCTATCGGAAATGAAAGTGCACAGACTTGAAATTTGCCAGGAACTTCTCTCGCGTTACGAGAATGAAGGTGACGCCTTTCTCCATTCAAACGTGGGTACACCATTACGACCCTGAGACGAAACGTCAGTCTATTGAATATCGACACAAAGACTCGAAATTCAAGACGCAGCCCTCAGCTGGAAAAATCATGGCCACAGTATTCTGGGACGCAGATTGTATTATCCATGTTGACTTCCTTGATTGTGGAGCAACAGTAAATTCAGAGCGTTACATCACAACGCTGCGAACTCTGAAACGACGGCTAACAAGGGTCCGAAAGGAAAAAGGGAAATGTTCTCCTGCAGCATTATAATGCCAAACCACACACTTCACGTGCCACCACAGCGGAACTTCAGAGACTCTCACCACTGTACAGTCCATACAGTCCAGATTTAGCACCGCCTGACTTCCATCTGCGAGTACATCATAACGCTTCTGATGAAGACGTTGAAAGAACTGCGAGACTGTGGTTGCGGAAACAGAGTGTCGACTTCTTCCGTGACGGCTTCAGAAAACTTGTTCATGGTTGGCAGAAATGAATCCAATTGGCTAGTGATTATGTGGAAAAGTGAACATTGGTAATTAAAGATCACATCGTAAGCATTATTTCTGCGTTTGATTTACTAAAATATTCCCATCCAAACCCAATTAACGAAGGTGGCGGTATTACTTTTCATGCGCTACGGTCGCAGGTTCGAATCCTGCCTCGGGCATGGATGTGTGTGATGTCCTTAGGTTAGTTAGGTTTAATTAGTTCTAAGTTCTAGGCGACTGATGACCTCCGAAGTTAAGTCGCATGGTGCTCAGAGCCATTTGAACCATTTTTTTACTTTTCATGCAACCCTCGTAATTACCATCTTGTTGCTGAAGCTACGGCCATCAGTTATTTTAATGTAAGACCGGAGACGAAGTACTGGGTCAGTGAATACTGTGCGAAGTAGAAAACTGCAATGGGCAACCGAAATTTCGTTTCGCGTCCGCAACAGTGTGGCGCCTGGCGGGCGACTTGACGAGCTGGCGAGCCGCGTGGGCGCCGGGGCGGACTCGGGCGCTGGCGGGGCAGCGCACGGCCTCGCCCGACCGGGCAGCGGGTGTTGGGTCTCGCCCTGCAGAACAACAAGAAAAGAGAGGCGCAACTCCCTTGTTAAAAGAGGGAAACACAGATCGATAGCAGCGTCTCTAGTGGTATGGAGATGAACTAAAGATGGATTAACATTGCGGGTTGCATCCCTACTGGCTTATGTACGTTGCATGTTTTTTCCTTTTAATTTTCTGTGGTGCTATGTAAATATTTTGGCTACATCATAATAAAGTAATTTAAACACAGCCATATCACATTGTAACACAGCATTGACAAACCTATTATTTAGGAATATTTGTAGTCCAGTATAGCTGCTACAATTTTATTTAGCTTCAGTTATTTATTCTACAAGCTTGTTTCGACTTACTGTCAGTTTCAGATGTTGCGTCTAGTTCTTATGCCGCACTAAACATCCTTGAGCTATTACATGTTGATAGAAATCAATATAAGTGTGTCAGTTTAGTACTCTATTTTTGGAATTTTCGGCTGACAGTCGCTGCTTCTATGATGGTCTCTTGAGCAGCGACTGTCAGATGCAAACGTCAAAAATAGACTTAGAAACTGACACAATGATATTGATTTCTATCAACATATAAAAGCTCCAGGACGTTCTGTGCGTCATAAGACTAAACGCAACGTCTGAAACTAAGTGTAAGCCGAAACAAGCTTGTAGTCTAAATAACTGTCACAAGCTAAATAAAAATTGTAGCAGCTGAATTGGACTATAAATATTCCTGAATAATGTCATACTTTGACGCCTCACAAAGTGCGGGGTCAATGAAAAAAAAACCTATTACCAAGAGAATTATCGGCAGTTAAAGACGTTCAATTAAGAAATCTGTATCACAGTGTTAAATAATGAAGAATTCTAAAATTTGTGACAACTATGTTTCAGGACAGTAATTTCTGAGTAGTTGCCCAAAAAACTTGCATTACAGACCATTAATTTCTTAAAAAGTGTTCCTACATCTTACGATTGTAAGTGCTTCAACACAAAAAAGACATCAATATTAAGTACCAAAAATAGGAAAGGTGGATAAAAACAGTGAAATGAAAACAAAATTTACTTTTTATTTCTCAAACACACAATAAAACATTTCTTTTAACTGTCATAAAGCCTTAAACTTTTTACTCATTTTCTGCTTAACAACATTAAATCTTTTATTACCGACGGTGTGTTTCCAATCTCGCACATACTTGTAAATCAAAAGAGGTACACACTTCTGGTATTGGCACCTATATAATAAAGATTTTGCCCCCAGGGGCTCAGCATTCATTTGCTGAGTACGGGCTTGGCGACCCCGGGGTTCTAAGCTGGGGACTGGTCGGCGCCGCCAGTCTCCTGTCACCGTAACCCCCGGACATGCTTCAGCGACCACCGTATGGCGCGGCGGTGGAATGTTGTGTGCTGCGAGGAATGGTAATCTTGGCTTTACCGCCTGGATTGCGAGGAAGGCCAACCTCTATAAAAAACCCTCAATCTTCCGGTGTGCTTCGCGCCTATGAGATGCATGGCTGTTGAGGTGGAACAGTCGCAAGCGGGCAACCTCTGGGGCACCTGCCGCACCTCAGTTGCATAAGGCTTACTCAGGCACGCGGGGCTCTGTCTGAGCGGACCTTTAGTTCCCTAGCTGCTCGTGGGACCGCAATGGACCCTTCGACATCTACATTTCCTCCTACCAGTGGCTTGGGTGGGCCACTGGTAGGAAAACACACCCCATCGAAGAAGCGACTTCGTGCAGCGAGTCCTCCAGCGCCTAGTGTTGATCGAGATTTATCAGACTGTCGTAACAGAGCACATGCTGATAATCAGAATGTGTTTTTGATTATTAAACAGAAGGAGGGTAGCTTTGAGAGGGTTTCTCCCTTTTACATCCACAAGGGTCTTGAGGGAATTGCAGGAACACTTAAATCTGTGAAGCGACTGCGCAATGGGACTCTGTTAGTTGAGACATCTAGTTCCAGTCAAGTTGCTTCTCTTCGGAAAGCAACCTGTCTCGGTGAGTACGCTATCGAGACCGAGCTCCACTCCACTCTGAACTACAGTAGGGGTGTTGTGACATGTAGGGACTTGGTGGATATACCCACAGACGAGTTAAAATCTGAATTGGTTGATGAAGGTATTGTTGACGTGCAGCATATTATGAAACGAGTCGATGGGGACCTAGTCAAATCCGACTCGTTTATTCTCACGTTCAGTTGCCCACGACTCCCAGAGCATGTTAAAGCGGGGTTCTTACGTTTGCCAGTAAGGCCATATTTCCCCAACCCAATGCGCTGCTTTCAATGTCAGCGCTTTGGGCATACTACGTTGGGGTGCAATGGGATAGCCACTTGCGGTAAATGTGGTCAGCCTGCCCATGAAGGAGCCGATTGTTCATCGCCTGTGAAGTGCGTGAATTGCTCTGGGAGGCACCCTGTCTGGAGCCGGGTCTGCCCCATCTATCTCGAAGAACGGAAGATACAGGAGATCAAAACATCTAAGCGTATCCCCTATGGTGAGGCCAAGAAGCTCTTTAAGGCCATGCAACCTCCTGTGTTTACGACATCTTTCGCTTCCGCTCTGAAAAAACCGGTACAAATGGCCACTGTTGCTACGCAAACGGAGGTTGGTAGTGTTAGCACTAATACCTGCGTTTGCCAGTGCACTTGTGCTGCTGCGGTTGTTTTGAAACCTGCGGCTCTCTCCGCAACGTCGGACAAGGCCGTGGTTGCTGACAATGGGGTACTTCCTGCCTCTTCTCATATGGCGCCTTCTGCCCAGGCGAGTAAAGCTCCATCTGCTGACAAGGCTCTACATTCTAAGCCCCCCAAAACAAAGACGCCGAAGGTGAAGGTTTTGCCACCTGAGGAGACTGGTCAGGGTCGGTCCGATGACGAGGCCATCGTACTGTCTGACATCTCCCGTGGGTCGTCATCGGAGCTGATGGACATTGATGTCGACCGGTGGCGATCTTCTCGCCCCAGGAATAAATCTCCGGCCAGTACGGGCTCTCCTCCAAAACACAGAGGCAGGGTGAAAGTTCAGCCACCCTGATCACTGGCTCCCATATTACAGTGGAACCTGAATGGGTTCAGGACGCATGTGGCCGAATTACAACTCCTTGTACGAGAGTGCCCTTTGTGCTTATGTCTCCAAGAGACACATTTTCGGGCCACTGATGCTCCTTCTTTACGGGGCTATACCGTATATCGGAAAGATGATCTGACGGGGGAAAGGGCAAAGGGTGGTGTTGCGGTTTTTGTCCGTGACATGCACCCCTCATCTGAGCTCCCTCTCGTTACAGACTTGCAAGCAGTTGCAGTTGACCTTCTTGTGGGTCAGAGGCTCACAGTCTGTTCACTTTACTTACCACCTCAGTATGCGATAGACTCTGAGGCTCTCGCAGACCTTATTAGCCAACTCCCCCGCTCATTTCTTCTTCTGGGGGACTTCAATTTTCATAATGTCTTATGGGGCTCTTCGACTACTTGCCCCAGGGGTCGCATTCTGGAAAGCCTCATGATGTCTGAAGAACTGTGCATCCTCAACTCTGGTGCTCTCACTCATTTCTGTACTGCTTCTGGGTCGTCATCAGCTTCCTTTTGCTCTCCAGCACTCGCGGATTCTGCTCTGTGGGAGGTTGCTGCTGACCTCCATTCTAGTGACCACTTCCCCCTTTGGATTCGCCTCCTGCATGAGGCTATGGCATTACCAGTGCCGCCCCAGTGGTACCTCTGCCGAGCTGACTGGACACTTTTCAGCCAACTGGCTGTTTTGGAACACCGTGCCAGCGTCCACGAATGGGTAGACCATGTTACAGCCGTGATCTCCCATGCTGCTGAATTGTCAATCCCACGGTCATCCGGTCATCCCAAGAGGCGTCCTGTCCATTGGTGGACCACTGAGTGCCGCTCAGCCATCCGAGCCCGCCGTGCAGCTCTGCGCCGCTTCAAGTGCCGTCCCTCAGCTGACAATCTTGTAGCCTTTCGGGTGGCAAGGGCCAAAGCCCGGCGAGTGATTAAAGAGAGCAAACGACGGTCATGGCAATCGTTCTTGAACTACATCTCCCGCTCCACTAGTTCTACGAAAGTATGGGAAGCCATCAGGAGGATTTCCGGGAAACTCGGCCAGCTACCTGTCACGGCATTTCTGCATCAGGGAAGTCTTCTCACGGCGCCGAGAGACATTGCCCAGACACTGGCCATGCATTTTGCGGCATCTACCGCCACTATTAACTGTGATCCAGATTTCTGCCGCTACCGCACTGCCATCGAGAGGGGTCACTTGGACTTCCGGTCCCCAAATTCTGAGCCCTACAACTGCCCCTTCACAATGTGGGAACTGGATTCGGCGCTGTCTGTGGCTCATGATACTGCGCCTGGTCATGATCAAATTCGGTACAGCATGCTGCAGCACTTGTTACTGCCTTCCAAGGAAGTTCTCCTGAATTGTTTTAATAGGATATGGTTATCCGGCACGTACCCTGACTCATGGCGGGAGGCGATTTTGATTCCTCTCCTCAAACCGGGGAAGGACCGAACGCATCCCAGTAGTTATCGGAGTATTGCTTTGACGAGCTGTGTCGGGAAGACGTTGGAACGCATGGTCAACCGTCGCCTGGTTTGGCTGCTCGAGACCAGGCAGCTCCTTAGCCCCTCTCAGTGTGGCTTTCGGAGATGTCGTTCAACTATAGACAACTTGACCCTGCTTGAAGCGGCCATCCAGCAGGCCTTCCTGCGAAACCAGCATTGTCTAGGTGTATTCTTTGACATTCATAAGGCGTATGACACTACTTGGCGCCGCCATATCCGCAATCAACTCCATGAGTGGGGCTTTCGTGGCCGTCTCCCCATCTTCATTCGGTCCTTTCTTTCCCACCGCCTCTTTCGATATAGGGTTGGTAATGTGCTATCTGATTTGTATGTGCAGGAGAATGGTGTTCCTCAGGGAAGCGTTTTAAGTGTCACCCTCTTTGCCGTCGCCATTAACAGTATCACGTCCACTATCCGGAGTCCTGTCCAATGCTCCTTGTTTGTGGACGATTTTACTGTTTTGTGTTCTTCCTCCAGTCTTGTCACTGCTAGTCGGCAGTTGCAGCTTACGATACAGCGATTAGAGGCATGGACTGCGTAGACGGGTTTTACCTTTTCTGCAGACAAATGTGTGTGTGTTCATTTTAATCGTTCTCGACGTCTTTTTACCTCCCCTGAATTGCGTCTGAGGGACACCATTCTTCCTTTTAGCGACACTGTGCGGTTCCTGGGCCTCACTTTTGATTCCAAGTTGTCGTGGTTGCCTCACCTTAAAGACCTCAAGGTGCGGGCCCTGAAGGCACTGAATATTTTGAAGTGTCTGGGCCATCGGTCCTGGGGAGCAGATCGGGCGCGTCTGCTGCAGTTTGATAGGGCTTTCGTCCGATCGCGTCTTGACTATGGTTGCACCGTGTATGGGTCAGCAAGGCCTTCCTATCTGAAGATTCTTGACGCAGTACACCATGAGGGTATCAGGCTGACCACTGGTGCCTTCCGTACCAGTCCCATCCCCAGCCTGTGTGCTGAGGCAGGGGAACCGCCGCTCGCCATCCGCCGGAAACTCCTCATGGTGCGACGGGTGTGTCAATTCCTTGCCTATCCTACCTCCCCTGCGTACCCTACCGTTGCCCGACCGCCTATGGAACGTCTCTTTTCCAGTCTTCCCAGGGCAACGAGACCATTTGGAATTCGTGCCAAGCATTTGCTTGAGTCCCTTGGTGTGGAGCGTGTGGCCCCCCCAACGGCAAGGTTTTACTCGCCTGCCTCCCTGGTTGCTCCAGAGGCCCAGCGTCCTTTTAAACTTGTCGGAGTACCGGAGGAGCTGCACTACTGCGTTTGTTTTTACCTCCTTATTTTATGATATTTTAAACCAGCATCCCGACCATGTACCAGTATTTACGGATGGCTCTCAACAGGGGGACTCTGTTGGTTGTGCTGTTGTTTTCCCTGATCGACTCGTCAAGTTACGGCTTCCTGCGGCGTTTACCATCTTTGATGCCGAATTGTTTGAGATCTTGCGGGCATTGGAGCAGATGAGATGTGTTCCCAGTCTTAAGTTCCTCATCTGTTCTGACTCCCTGAGTGCCCTTCAGACCATGCAACACTTGTACCCAGCGGATACGGTCGTCAAGAACATCCATGATGCCCTCCTCCACCTCCAACGACAGGGGAAGGAGGTTTCCTTCTGCTGGGTGCCGGGGCACGTGGGTATTAGGGGAAACGAACTGGCGGATGTGGCTGCCAAGGATGCATGTTCCCTCCCTCACGTTGTTGCATGTGCGGTCCCCCTCCATGCTGTTACCTCCCTCCTGCGTTTTCGCGTTCTGCGTCAGTGGGAAGAGGAGTGGCTGGCAGTCTGTGAAAATAAGCTGCGTCTGGTCAAGGCCACCACGCGGCCATGGCGTACGTCCTACCAGTCATGCAGGCGGGATGAGGTTCTCCTCACTCGCCTCCGCATCGGGCACAGTCCCTTCACTCATGGTTTTTTACTCCGGCGGGAGGATCCCCCAATCTGCAGTGCTTGTGGCGTCCAGATTACTGTCCGCCACATTTTACTTGGCTGTCTTTTATTCTCTGACCAGAGGGCGGTGGTTTCTTTGCCACTGGATTTGCCCTCTATTTTGAAAGACGACGCAACGTCTGTGGTTAAGGTTTTACGGTTTTGTGTCCTGTCCAATTGGTTGCCTCGGATTTTAGGGAGAGGGTTTTAATGTGCTGCTCACCGGCTCACCAAAATTTTAGGTAAGAGGTCAGCCAGTCACGAATACCTCCTTGTTTCCCTTCGGTTTCTGTCCTCCCTTCCTTGTGTTTCCTTTCCTTTTTTGGTGCACTCCTTCTCCTCTTGTTTTGCCTCTGTATGTGAGGATTTGGAACTGCGTCAGGTCTGTGTCTTTTAGCTGTTCTCCTTGTTCGCTGTTCGTCTTAGTCCCTTCACTGCATGTGTTCCTGTTTTTATGCGTTTGGGCGCTGATGACCCCGCTGTTTAGCGCCCGTAAACCTCAAACACACACACAATAAAGATTTTCCATGGCATCACTAGTGCCTGGTAGGCCTAATTCACTATTAACACCAGTTTCACTTGATCCACTTCAAGTACTAACAGCTGCATGAGAACTACTTGCCACAGCACAACTAAAGCTTTGCAGTTCATTAACACCAGTTTCACTTCTAGTATTAGCAGCTGTATAACGAACACTTGCATAGCACCACTAGTGCTCTGTAGGCCTAATTCACTATTAACAACAGTTTCACCTGATTCACTACCGATATTAGCAATTTCACAAGTAACACCTGCCCCATGTTTTGGAAACTTACGCCTGTTCAGCCTTTGTCTAGTTTTATTCATAAAATTTCCTTCGAAAAAATGATATTCACAAACAAAATAAGTAGCACAGTTGACATCATGTGACTGTTTACAAACACTTTTCCACTTCAGAAGCAACTGTTGAGGTTGTTTTGGAAACCTGTAGAAACGCTTGTTGCTAACTTTCTCCGTTGAACCCACGTAATATACAGATGAACAGCTGGGGAATTTACAGTAGTATTTCAACCTCAATTTGCTGTGTTGAATATTCTGAAAAAAAACCACAAAATTCTTCATTAAATAAAACTACTACTGACATATCAAAGTGATTTGAATAAAAAAACGGAAACCACACGATAGAAGAGAATACATTTCATTTATAGGCTACGAGATTATTTACTGAAACTTAATTGTCTTACCTTAGGATTAATTCTGGCTAGTTTTTCAGCAGGAAATCTCTTCAATTCCACGATGAGCTTCATGAAATTTAGAGTAAAAATGATTATAGTGAAAATCAGTATTATGTAAATATGAAACAAATACAAAGACGACATGGAACCCCTGATGTCGCTGCGTCTTCCGGCAGTGAGCATCTTACCGGTCAGCCATCACTCCAGGGTGAATGGCGGACAGTGGTGGGCTCGCGCGTGCCTGGCCGAAAGGCGAAGGTGGGATCTGGCCGCGTGGCAGCTGCCTTACCCCTTTCCAACAGGTACGGGGTGCTTCCTAGTGGTGATGACATCGTTTCCGAGCCACCACAGGATGCCTCGCCTGTTGGGCCAGTGGCCGATTCTCCGGCAAGGTCCCGACAGTCACAGAGGGCGGGCCTATTAGTTATAGGGAGCTCCAACGTTAGGCGGGTTATGGAGCCCCTCAGGAAAATAGCGGGTAGGTCGGGGAAGAATGCCAGTGTGCACTCGGTGTGCTTGCCGGGGGGTCTCGTCCGTAATGTGGAGGAGGCCCTTCCGGCAGCTATTGAACGCACTGGGTGTGACCGGCTGCAGATAGTAGCACATGTCGGAACAAATGACGCCTGCCGCTTGGGTTCTGAGGCCATCCTTGGTTCCTTCCGGCGGCTGGCTGATTTGGTGAAGACAACCAGCATCGCACGCGGAGTGCAAGCTGAGCTTAATATCTGCAGCATAGTGCCCAGAGTCGATCGCGGTCCTCTGGTTTGGAGCCGTGTGGAGGGTCTAAACCAGAGGCTCAGACGACTCTGCGACTATAATGGTTGCAAATTCATCGACCTCCGTTATTGGGTGGAGAACTGTAGGGCCCCCCTAGACAGGTCAGGCGTGCACTACACACCGGAAGCAGCTACTAGGGTAGCAGAGTACGTGTGGCGTGCACACGGGGGTTTTTTAGGTTAGAGGGACCCCCCCTTGGGCGAAACGATAAAATACCTGACGGCTTACCAGAGAGGACATTATCATCGTTGATAAAGAACGTCCGTCCTCAGAGACCAAAAACAGGAAAAGTTAACGTAATATTGGTAAACTGCAGGAGTATCCAGGGCAAGGTTCCTGAATTAGTATCTCTTATTGAAGGAAATAGTGCGCATATAGTATTAGGAACGGAAAGTTGGTTAAAACCGGAAGTGAACAGTAACGAAATCCTAGACACAGAATGGAATATATACCGCAAGGATAGGGTAAACGCCAATGATGGAGGAGTATTTATAGCAGTAAAGAATTCAATAATATCCAGTGAAGTTATTAGCGAATGCGAATGTGAAATAATCTGGGTTAAGTTAAGTATCAAAAGTGGGTCAGATATGATAGTCGGATGCTTCTATAGACCACCTGCATCAGCAACCGTAGTAGTTGAGCGCCTCAGAGAGAACCTGCAGAACGTCGTGAAGAAGTTTCGTGATCATACTATTGTAATAGGGGGAGACTTCAATCTACCAGGTATAGAATGGGATAGTCACACAATCAGAACTGGAGCCAGGGACAGAGACTCTTGTGACATTATCCTGACTGCCTTGTCCGAGAATTACTTCGAGCAGATAGTTAGAGAACCAACTCGTGAAGCTAACGTTTTAGACCTCATAGCAACAAATAGACCGGAACTTTTCGACTCCGTGAATGTAGAAGAGGGTATCAGTGATCATAAGTCAGTGGTTGCATCAATGACTACAAGTGTAATAAGAAATGCCAAGAAAGGAAGGAAAATATATTTGCTTAACAAGAGTGATAGGGCACAAATCGCAGAATATCTGAGTGACCACCATCAAACGTTCATTTCTGAGGAAGAGGATGTGGAACAAAAATGGAAAAAATTCAGAAACATCGTCCAGTACGCCTTAGATAAGTTCGTACCGACTAAGGTCCAAAGCGAGGGGAAAGATCCACCGTGGTATAACAATCATGTACGAAAGGTACTACGGAAACAAAGAAAGCTTCATCATAGGTTTAAGAGTAGTCGAATCATAGCTGATAAGGAAAAGCTGAACGAAGCGAAAAAGAGCGTAAAGAGAGCAATGAGAGAAGCATTCAACGAATTCGAACATAAAACATTGGCAAACAATCTAAACAAGAACCCTAAAAAGTTTTGGTCATATGTAAAATCGGTAAGCGGATCTAAATCCCCTATTCAGTCACTCGTTGACCACGATGGCACCGAAACAGAGGACGACCGAAGAAAGGCAGAAATACTGAATTCAGTGTTCCGAAACTGTTTCACTGCGGAAAATCGTAACACGGTCCCTGACTTCAGCCGTCGCACGGACGCCAAAATGGAAAATATTGAAATAAACGATATCGGAATTGAAAAACAACTGCTATCACTTAGTAGCGGAAAAGCATCCGGACCAGACGAGATACCCTTAAGATTCTACAGTGATTATGCTAAAGAACTTGCCCCCTTTCTATCAGCAATTTATCGTAGATCGCTGGAAGAACGTAAAGTACCTAGCGACTGGAAGAAAGCGCAGGTCGTTCCCATTTTCAAGAAGGGTCATAAATCAGATGCGAATAATTATAG
This sequence comes from Schistocerca americana, assembly GCF_021461395.2. Classification (NCBI taxonomy): domain Eukaryota; kingdom Metazoa; phylum Arthropoda; class Insecta; order Orthoptera; family Acrididae; genus Schistocerca; species Schistocerca americana. Next base: position 288,017,143 of record NC_060130.1, read on the forward strand.
GCCTATTTCGCTTACGTCAATCTGTTGTAGAATAATGGAACATGTTTTGTGTTCTCGTATTATGACGTTCTTAGATAATACAAATCTCCTTCATCATAACCAACATGGATTCCGCAAACAGAGATCATGTGAAACTCAGCTCGCCCTATTTGCTCAAGAAATTCACAGTGCCGTAGACACTGGCGAGCAGATTGATGCCGTATTCCTGGACTTCAGGAAGGCATTTGATACGGTTCCGCACTTACGTTTAGTGAAAAAAATACGAGCTTACGGAATATCGGACCAGGTTTGTGATTGGATTCAGGATTTCCTAGAAGAAAGAACACAACATGTCATTCTTAACGGTTCAAAATCTGCAGATGTAGAGGTAATTTCGGGAGTACCGCAGGGAAGCGTGATAGGACCTTTATTGTTTACAATATACATAAATGACTTAGTTGACAACATCGGTAGCTCCGTGAGGCTATTTGCAGATGACACGGTTGTCTACAAGAAAGTAGCAACATCAGAAGACTCGTACGTACTCCAGGAGGACCTGCATAGGATTAATGCATGGTGCGACAGCTGGCAGCTTTCCCTAAACGTAGATAAATGTAATATAATGCGCATACATAGGGGCAGAAATCCATTCCAGTACGATTATGCCATAGGTGGTAAATCATTGGAAGCGGTAACGACCGTAAAATACTTAGGAGTTACTATCCGGAGCGATCTGAAGTGGAATGATCACATAAAACAAATAGTGGGAAAAGCAGGCGCCAGGTTGAGATTCATAGGAAGAATTCTAAGAAAATGTGAGTCATCGACGAAAGAAGTAGCTTACAAAACGCTTGTTCGTCCGATTCTTGAGTATTGATCATCAGTATGGGACCCTTACCAGGTTGGATTAATAGAAGAGATAGACATGATCCAGCGAAAAGCAGCGCGATTCGTCATGGGGACATTTAGTCAGCGCGAGAGCGTTACGGAGATGCTGAACAAGCTCCAGTGGCGGACACTTCAAGAAAGGCGTTACGCAATACGGAGAGGTTTATTATCGAAATTACGAGAGAGCACATTCCGGGAAGAGATGGGCAACATATTACTACCGCCCACATATATCTCGCGTAATGATCACAACGAAAAGATCCGAGAAATTAGAGCAAATACGGAGACTTACAAGCAGTCGTTCTTCCCACGCACAATTCGTGAATGGAACAGGGAAGGGGGGATCAGATAGTGGTTCAATAAGTACCCTCCGCCACACACCGTAAGGTGGCTCGCGGAGTATAGATGTAGATGTAGATGTAACCATAGATCAGCACAGAGCAAGACGATAGAATATCAACAACCGCCATTGGACAGTTTTCATTGGTCAATTCCAGCTTGGTTTGACCCCTAACGCCTCTAGTGGTCTGGAAGGAACTACGTGGGTTGTTGCCTCTTCTCCCATAGCTTTCACCCCCGTAGTCGAGGCTACTGTCCCGAGCGGGCCGCGCAGGCTCACTGCACGCCTCTGGTCACAACCCCTGTCTGCGGCGAACCAAAATGCGGCCATCACTTTCAAACAAACAGAACCTGGATTTGTCCGAAAACACTATCTGATACCGTTCCTGTCTCCAGTGACATCGTCCCACACACCTTTGCTGTCTAGCATGTTTCTGCACGTTCGTCAGAAGTAGGCGGAGAAGTGGACGACGCGCACGTTACCCGTGCCGTAATAAACGGCGACGGACAGTCACCACTGATAGTATACAGTGTGTCACAGTGTTCCACTGTTGTGCCAGAGCCGAGGAGGTCGCAGATCGTCCTGGAATGCCATTCAGATGAGGTGTCGGTCTTCTCCGGGGGTGGTCTGGGTGGCGGGACCTGACCCATGTTGTTGTGTTCTACGGCCTTCCGTGAACCATTCTGCACACAGCCATTGCACTGCAGAAACACTTCGTTCCACACGAACAGTAGTTTCCCGGATGGATACATTACAATTTCTCATGGCAAAAATGCGCCCTCTTTCAAACTCATTGATTTGACGGTTTGGTTGGCGCATACGTCGACGAGGCATCGTGCACGTCTGCTCAAGTCACATCCATCCATTACCTTTGGTTTATAGACACAATGAGAGCCGCAGGCGCCGCGCGGGTTTAGCCGAGCGGTCTCAGGCGCTGCAGTCATGGACTGTGCGGCTGATCCCGGCGGAGGTTCGAGTCCTCCCTCGGGCATGGGTGTGTGTGTTTGTCCTTAGGATAATTTAGGTTAAGTAGTGTGTAAGCTTAGAGACTGATGACCTTATCAGTTAAGCCCAATAAGATTTCACACACATTTGAACATTTTGAGAGCCGCAGGCACATTTGACCGGTAGGTGGAGTTGCGCCGCGATATCGATGTTGACCTTGATCCCGCGGATCGACATGATCCAGGTATTAATCGTTTCTGCAGAACATACTAATGTACACGTCCTGTGAATATGAACGTCCTGTATCTAGTCGTTCAAGGTGTTCTGTTTTTTTCTGAAAAGGAGTGTATGCACGTAAACATTAAATTCACAAACGAACACGAACTTAACAACAGCATTAAGTTCGTCAACTTAAATGTCACAACCACTGATCCAGAACATACTTTCACTATCTTCCACGAACGCACACATACAGACATCATCATTCATAATAGCTCTTGTCACCAATGGAGCCTTAAAGAGGCGTAGTTTGGATCAGTAGTTGATCGTATCAGTGATAGCTACAGCTCAGAACTGCTCAACAACCTATAAAGGGCGGCCGACCGCTGTAGCTGAGCGGTGCTAGGCGCTTCAGTCCGGCACCGCGCGACTGCTGCGGCCGCAGGCTCGAATCCTGCCTCGTCATGGATGTATGTGATGTCCTTAGGTTAGTTAGGTTTAAGTAGTTCTACGTTCTAGGGGACTGATGACCTCAGAGGTTAAGTCCCATAGTGCTCAGAGCCATTTGAACCATTATAAAGGGCGATAAAAGAATCCGTTTGAGGGCATTGCTGCAGTGTATTTGAGCAGTAGTGCGACTCATATGCAGTTATACCGTGTGTAATGGGTATAAGTGAAGAATTTCTATTGGTAACTGAGGACAGTGAAGTGAACAACATTACATCAGTATTTACTTAATTTTCAGACTATTATCTATAGCTGTTAGGACTATTTGGTCAGTACCCCCAAATACGTGTGGCAAGAGCAAGCAATTAATGCTATTATCTCCTGGGCAGCAGGTCAGGTGTTTCAGTGTGGAGAAGTGGACACACAACGGTTAGTCTATACTGACAGGTGCAGTAAACTAAATGGTGCAATTACAGCCATGCGGAAAACGTGGCATCGTAAAGTTTCTAACGTGTTCGCGGAAGACTGTTCGACACAGTCAAAAAATAACCAAGACACTGATGTGTATACATATTAAGGTACCACATATAAAAATATGTGAACTTACACCCTGTATAATCATCGGCATGTAGGTAAGGGATTAGTGTGGAATACGTGTCTTTCCGATGCGCGTGAGGTAAACGCGGAAACGTGAACCATGGCGACATTATTAACAAATGCTTCCAAACAGGACTAATCTGCCGTTAATCTTTTTATGGCTGCCGAAGGACAAATACCGGTAGAAGTCCATCGGAAATTGAAGAATAAGAGTGGGGCTGCATGTCTGTCGGAAACCACTGTTGTTGCATGGTGCTTCAAGTTACGTGCAGTTTTCATGATAAGGCACATTCCCATATCGAAAATGTCGTAACGCAGAACATACGCCAATTCAAGTAGAAGACACAAGAGCATCCGCCCTATAGTTCTGATCTGCCCCTTGCGATTATCATGAGTTCCGTCCCTTGAAAGAGCCCCTCAAGTGTCGACGATTCCTGTGAGACGAGGATGTGCAGCAGGGAGTTAAGGACTTCTTCACGCCGAAGGACACGATGTTCTGTCAAAATGGTATCACCAACCTGCTACGTCAGTGGAATGATAGCGTCAATGCTCACGGGGATTTAGCACGATTGGCACACCGAGTCTGGACTGTACGGCCTTCGAATGGGAAATTTTTGATCGCCCCAAATATATAAAAATAAATTAAATACAAAACAGAGAACCATTAAAGACGAAATCACGCTGACATAGAGCTAAACAACAAAGAATGGTAAATTCGTAATACTTCCATACTAGGGACATGTATCAGACAGAATACATTACGCATTAAAGAAAGGAAGTCCCAATCAGGTTCTTTATCAGCAATACGTTGGGAACTAACAACATTCATAAAATAGACAAAACGCATATAATCATTCTCTTGTTTACAAAGTCGGATGTAGAAAGCCTACGTTGTACAGACACGCAGAACTTTTAAAACGAGGTACACGTAACACAGGAAGCTTTCAGTAATCGGCACGCAAATCAATCCACAGAAAGTATCGACAGAAATCTCACTATTTTACATAATGCTTCCAAAGGCCAATTAATGAACATTCGGGAACACGTGGAAGTCTGGATTCACACAACTAAGCACCCAGAATAAATACGAAACAAAAAAAACAGAAGCACACAAAAAATTAATAGAAAATTGCAGTATCACTTTAACCATCCTACATTAATCACCAAATACGCGACTACAAATGATTCATAGAAATGAAAATTAATTGTACAACTATAACGTAATGGAACAATGTGTAGCACACTGAATACTGTCAGTGACATTAATTGCGGAGTAAGTAGAATAATTCAGCGAATATGTAAGACAGTAAAATAAAATTCTTTGAATCAACGTTTGTCAAAATTACCATAACACCTACGAAAATAAGTCAGCATGACTCATAGTGAACTATAACGAGAACAAATTCTCCATTATTTACGAGATATCGTAGACACGTGGATCAGATGATGGTAGATACGAATGTACCACAGTTAAAGCAAATACACTATGTGATCAAAAGTATCCGGACACACGACTGAACATGATTTACAAGTTCGTGGCGCCCTCCATCGGTAATGCTGGAATTCAATAAGGTGCTGGTCTACCCTCAGCCTTGTTGACAGCCCCCACTCTCGCACGCAAACGTTCAGTCAGGTGCTGGGAGGTTTATTAGGGAATGGCAGCTCATTCTTCACGGAGTGCTGCACTGAGAAGAGGTACCGATGTCGGTTGGTGAGGCCTGGCACGAAGTCGGCGTTCCAAAACATCCCTAAGGTGTTCTATAGGATTCAGGTCAGGACTTCGTGAAGGACAGTCCATTATAGCGATGTTATTGTGTAACCACTCCGCCACAGGCTGTGCATTATGAACAGGTTCTCGATCGTATCGAAAGATTCAGTCGCCATCTCCGAATTGTTCCTCAATTGGGGGAACCAAGAAGGTGCTTAAAACACCAATGTAGGCCCCTGCTGTGATAGTGCCCCGCAAAACAACAAGGGGTGCAAGCCCCCTCCATGAAAAACACGACCACGCCATAACACCACCGCCTCCGAATTTTACTGTTAGCACTACACACGCTGGCAGATGACGTTCACTGGGCGTACTTTATACCCACACCCTGCCAGCGGATCGCCACACTGTGTACCGTGGTTCATCATTCCACACAAACTTTTTGTACTGTTCAATCGTCCAATGTTTACGTCCTTTACAGCATGCTAGCGGTCGTTTGGCATTTACCAGCCTGATGTGTGGCCGCTCGAACATGAAATCCAAGTTTTCTCACCTCCCGCCTAACTGTAATAGAACTCACAGTGGATCCTGAAGCAGTTTGGAATTCCTGTGTGTTGGTCTGCCTATTACACATTACGATCCTCTTCAACTGTCGGCAGTCTCTGTCAGTCAACAGACGAGGTCAGCCTGTACGTTCTGTACGTGTCCCTTCACGTTTCCACTTCTCTATCACAACGGAGACATCCAGGGATCACTAATTTAGTATTGGAGGGCAGCGTGGAGGGTAAAAATCGTAGAGGGAGACCAAGAGATGAATACATTAAGCAGATTCAGAAGGATGTAGGCTGCAGTAGATACTGGGAGATGAAGACGCTTCCACAGGATAGAGTAGCATGGAGAGCTGCATCAAACCAGTATCAGGACTGAAGACCACAACAACAACAACAACAACACATCGGAAACAGTGGACCTATGGATGTTTAGGAGTGTGGAAATCTCACGTACAGACGTATGGCACAAGTGACACCCAATCACCAGGCCACGTTCGAAGTCCGTGAGTTCCACGGAGCGCCCGATTCTGCTCTCCCATGACTTCTGAGGTCGCTGATACTGGAGTACCTGAGAGTAGGTGGCAGAGCAATGCAACTAATATGAAAAATGTATGTTTTGGGGTTGTCCGGATGCTTTTGATCACATAGTGTGTATCTTGACACACAAAAGTATCGTGTAACTACAATTGTGACAAACTGTAACGCAAGTCGGAGCTACTTCCAAAATGTGACGATACAAATAGCGCTGTCCATCTCAATTATAGTCTGCCGATGTGGCCGAGCGGTTCTAGGCGCTACAGTTTGGAACCGCGCGCCCACTCCGGTCACAGGTTCGAATCCTGCCTCGGGCATGGATATGTGTGATGTCCTTAGGTTAGTTAGGTTTAAGTAGTTCTAAGTTCTATGGGACTGGTGACCTCAGAAGTTAAGTCCCATAGTGCTCAGAGCCATTTGAACCATCAAGTATATCCCAAATACAAAATACGACAAAAGTTACCATTTGGACGATATTTTTACTGATACCGTTATTATCCGCATTCGACGTATCCACACATAAAAAACTTTGTTCTGGGTGGTTATGTGGCTTGTGAGAGCAAAGTTTGAAACTAGTCAGCCAACAAATAGTTGGCAGCTTCGTTTCAAACAATTAAAAAGTCTTATCCTCAGTAACCAATTATATTTGAGATAGAATTATGTTTCGAAAATAGAGAAATTGGCTATATTTATAAAAATAACAATACTGTTTCCTCTTATTTACAGAAATAATTCTTCGTCCTGTTTTAAGTGTGCTTACATAGATATGGAACAATTTTCTTGTGAAATAGTACATTCGTACCATTTTTTTAGTCTGTATTACGTACATTTTGCCTGACTAATGGGCTGCCAGTGAGGAACTTGTGTAAGCTGCGTTTCATCAGTGGTAGCGCTCACAAAGTAAAACTCACTAAGTGGCTTTTGTTGGTTGCCTGTGGGCAACAGCGGACAGAGGCGTCCTCCGCAGAGCACGTGGTCTGCAGGCTGCAGGTACGGCTGCTGCCGCTGCAGGCTGCGCAATCGATAGACAGAGCGCGCTACTCACCCCCGAAATCCTAGCCCTGCCCGCAGAGGGCCCAAAGCCGCAACACATGTTCTTACCTCTTCGCACGCCAGCACAGCTCCTCCCCATTGTCATTGATCACGTCCGCACAAAGTGCCGGAGGTCTCTTCCCTCCCCGATTTCATTCAATACCGTATTATGCACCCTCACCAGGGGATTCAGCTTCACAGATTACGGCGGCAAGGTACATTCTCTGGTCCCTACGAGTATACCCGCTAATCCTTAACAGGAGGTAATGATGCGTTTATTAGCTCTATCTTTTTTTACGTTTAATTCGATCTCTTTGAAAAAAGTTGATATACATGCGGCGAAATGACCTAGGAGGTGGCACAGTGGTTAGACGCTGTACTCGAGTTCGTGAGGACAGCGTTTCCGATTCTCATCCATCCCTCCTATTTTTTTCGCGGTTTCCTTAAATCACTTAACGCAAATGCTGGGAAGGTCCTTCTGGCAAAGGCACTGCGTATTTTATCTCTCATCCTTCCGTATTCCGAGATGATGCTCCGTCTCTCAAGCCCTCGTCGTCTACTGGACGTTAAATCCTGATCTTCCTTTCTTCCCATGAAATGTACATCATCTTTCATACGAAGGCATTCAGTAAGTAATGTAACACATTTTTCTGAAAGCAGGTTGGTTTTATTCGGGATTCCAATACACCTCATCCTCTCCTATTCTTTTGGTACGAAACCCAATTTTCAACATAACCGCCGTTCAGTGCGACGGCCTTACATCATCCTATTGTGTGGGCCTGTACGCCGCATGGTACCACTCTACTGGTCAGCGTTCAAACCAACTGCTTGTTGCATCAATAGGCTCCATATCATCCACGTACTGCTTCCCGCGTAGTGCATACGACATTGGGCCAAACAGAACTGAAGTTGGAAGATGGGAGATTTGGGCTGTAGCGTGAATAAGAACGAACAGTCCAGTGAAGCTTCTTTCGGTTGCACGGACTTGTATTTGTCATGGAGAAGAAGAATTTCGTTACCATCTTTGAGTTGACGAAGTCGTTTCTTCACTATCCTGAGGATAGCACACCTGTGCGCGGACGTCCTGCAGTCGGGCGATCGGACAGGTTTGCGCGACTATGTTACGATGATTAGAGACCCCTCGCCCAACGACTCACTGTGCTTTTGTTCACTGCCAGGTCTCCGTATACATTCTGCTAGTGCCTTTGGATATCTGCAATGCTCTGGTTTTCCGCCAAAAGAAACTCAATGAAAATTCTTTACTTGGAACTCACCACCGTTCCAGCCGCCATTTAGAACCGTAGGCATACCAACCTATCGATTTCCTCAAACTAAATTGGCCAATAAAAAAAATTGTTGCGTTACTTATTGAACGCCAAGCGTATATTTATAGCTCCGAGACCCCTGCTCCAAGTCTGCACTACAGAAAAGACACTCTGCACCAACCTCTATATATATTACTTTTCAAGTGCACATTTCGTTTGTCGCGGGAGAAACGACCTATACCACAGTCTATCCGTACCTCACCCATTCCACGTCATCACTTCACCGCCAATGCCTAGTGTTGACAGATAGCATCGGTTTGTTCCCTGTTACGAACAAAATGATTTTTAAAGAGGAATTAAACGTGCCCATTCGATAGAGCGGTCCCAAAGTAGTCTATATCCGTTTTATCGATATGTATTATGAAAGACAGTAAATCATGAAGAATAATCGCCGGACAGAGTGGCCGAGCGGCTCTAGGCGCTGCAGCCTGGAACTGCGCGACTGGTACGGTCGCAGTTCGAATCCTGCCTCGGGCATGGATGTGTGTGATGTCCTTAGGTTAGTTATGTTTAAGTAGTTCTAAGTTCTAGGGGACTGATCAGAAGTTAAGTCCCATACTGCTCAGAGCCATTTGAACCATTTGAAGAATAATCAGTACTCCAAAGGTGAATCATGTGCCGCCCAGAGCCGCATTGACTGCTAACGCCATTCAGCGGTTCTCGTCAGTTGCTGCTGGAAAAGTGCTTATTCTTCGTGTTTTAATGTCCCTGTTAATACATTTTAATACATATCGATAAAACAATTATCGCACTCGGCTAATTTGGGACCGCTCCATCGAATGTACACGTAAAATCCGGCTTTTAAAAATCATTCTACTTGTAAAGAGAAACAAACCGATACTTTCAATCTAAGTTGAGAGTCACATAAAACATGTGACGAGCGGTATCTGTTTCGGGCGAGTACAGCTGCACATCATAAAAACCAAACCGCAAAAATCTGCCGAAAGAACAGACGCCTGAATACTCTTAGGGGCACCCAGTATATGAATAATATTATACTTGGCCCCTTTTGGAAAGTGCGATCCCGCCATTTCAACAGTGGACTACAAAGCTATCGTTAGTACGCAATACCTCCCTTATAGCGTCCATCACTGGAATAAGGATCTCACATGCGCTCTAGGTCCGATTAACTGAATACACTCCTGGAAATGGAAAAAAGAACACATTGACACCGGTGTGTCAGACCCACCATACTTGCTCCGGACCCTGCGAGAGGGCTGTACAAGCAATGATCACACGCACGGCACAGCGGACACACCAGGAACCGCGGTGTTGGCCGTCGAATGGCGCTAGCTGCGCAGCATTTGTGCACCGCCGCCGTCAGTGTCAGCCAGTTTGCCGTGGCATACGGAGCTCCATCGCAGTCTTTAACACTGGTAGCATGCCGCGACAGCGTGGACGTGAACCGCATGTACAGTTGACGGACTTTGAGCGAGGGCGTATAGTGGGCATGCGGGAGGCCGGGTGGACGTACCGCCGAATTGCTCAACACGTGGGGCGTGAGGTCTCCACAGTACATCGATGTTGTCGCCAGTGGTCGGCGGAAGGTGCATGTGCCCGTCGACCTGGGACCGGACCGCAGCGACGCACGGATGCACGCCAAGACCGTAGGATCCTACGCAGTGCCGTAGGGGACCGCACCGCGACTTCCCAGCAAATTAGGGACACTGTTGCTCCTGGGGTATCGGCGAGGACCATTCGCAACCGTCTCCATGAAGCTGGGCTACGGTCCCGCACACCGTTAGGCCGTCTTCCGCTCACGCCCCAACATCGTGCAGCCCGCCTCCAGTGGTGTCGCGACAGGCGTGAATGGAGGGACGAATGGAGACGTGTCGTCTTCAGCGATGAGAGTCGCTTCTGCCTTGGTGCCAATGATGGTCGTATGCGTGTTTGGCGCCGTGCAGGTGAGCGCCACAATCAGGACTGCATACGACCGAGGCACACAGGGCCAACACCCGGCATCATGGTGTGGGGAGCGATCTCCTACACTGGCCGTACACCACTGGTGATCGTCGAGGGGACACTGAATAGTGCACGGTACATCCAAACCGTCATCGAACCCATCGTTCTACCATTCCTAGACCGGCAAGGGAACTTGCTGTTCCAACAGGACAATGCACGTCCGCATGTATCCCGTGCCACCCAACGTGCTCTAGAAGGTGTAAGTCAACTACCCTGGCCAGCAAGATCTCCGGATCTGTCCCCCATTGAGCATGTTTGGGACTGGATGAAGCATCGTCTCACGCGGTCTGCACGTCCAGCACGAACGCTGGTCCAACTGAGGCGCCAGGTGGAAATGGCGTGGCAAGCCGTTCCACAGGACTACATCCAGCATCTCTACGATCGTCTCCATGGGAGAATAGCAGCCTGCATTGCTGCGAAAGGTGGATATACACTGTACTAGTGCCGACATTGTGCATGCTCTGTTGCCTGTGTCTATGTGCCTGTGGTTCTGTCAGTGTGATCATGTGATGTATCTGACCCCAGGAATGTATCAATAAAGTTTCCCCTTCCTGGGACAATGAATTCACGGTGTTCTTATTTCAATTTCCAGGAGTGTATTTCAAGGTAGGCAGAGCCGTACTTTGAATATTTCGTATATTCTGTAAAGGAATCTAGATCATCAAGCACAATCAGGTGACGCTCCAGAATCCGTCGAGTGACAGTTTTGTAAGCTATTGCCTTCCTTAATGAAATTATGTGCATTTTGAACCTTGGATCAATATGGTCGTATACCACTACATATTTGATGATTTCCAGCGGCTGATTTCCAACAGCATAATCTATCAAAAATACATCTTTCCGTCTATTTAGGTGTAGTGTGTGAGATATGTCGATGTTAAGGGTAAACAGGTAGTTCTTGCACTCCACTGCAACTTTCTGCCATTGGTAATTCCCTATACGGGGTGAGACCATCCCAAATATATCCAGAATGGGTAAAGATATCAAGGTACGGAGTTCGGTAAGTTACAGTGGAGAGTGTAGGGACGTTCCTGACGTTCGTAAGTAATTTTTAAGACTTATAGCTACTAAATTTTGACACCAGCTTTTTAAAGTGAAAGTATATACATTTTTCTGTGGCAGTGGAATCTACGAATAATTTTTGTGCGGAATTTGTACGTCGAAAGATGGTGGAACATGGTAAAATAGTAAGAGTATTACAGCGTTGGAAACCGTTGTCCCGCAGTTAGAAGAAATATCCCAACAACGTCTGACCAACTGTGCCTGATGTTACCAAAATGTCCAATCATGTAAAATCGGACAAACCTACAGGAAAGCTGCTAGCACATTCACGGCCTATCCAGCGACCAGGAATGGGCTGGGTGAGCGCTTTCCTAGCCACGAGCAAGTAGTGAGTCGGGCACCCATAGCGTTCTTACTACATACACCTAGTGGTGCCGATGACCTCGCTGTATGGTCCTCTCCTCCAAACCAACCAACCTCTAGGAGAGTAGCTAACAACTCGTTAAAGCAGCTGCACGTGTCTGTTACTTTAGTGGGGTTAAATAAATACTCTGTTTGTTATTCATCTCTTTAACATCTGTATCTTTGACTGGAGACGAAAATAAAGTAACAAATGCTGCACTTGGTGTCTTGTCAGTTCATACACGACATATAATATGGTGCCGAAACCCAGAAACTGTGATAGGTGGAAGATCACGGTGGAGTGAAAGTCCAGCTGTAAGACGAAAAACGACGTCAGCTTGTTTCACGGCCTCGAACCGAGGTAAGAAAAAAAAATGGCTCTGAGCACTATGGGACTTAACACTGAGGTCATCAGTCCCCTAGAACTTAGAACTACTTAAACCTAACTAACCTAAGGACATCACAAACATCCATGCCCTAGGCAGAATTCGAACCTGCGACCGTAGCGGTCACGTGGTTCCAGACTGTAGCGCCTAGAACCGCTCGGCCACCCCGGCCGGCGAATCGATTTAAGAGCAGAGACAGCACACAACATATAGCAATGCAGCCTGTAGTCACACAATCTAGGTTCAGCAATTAATTAGCGCGCTTTTCAGTTCTGGCAAACACATATTAAGTTAACTCTGCAAGTATTGTGAAGTTCAAACACGAGCAGAGTAGTGACGGTTTATTGATGAAATACTGAAGCACAAGGAGCGCCTTCTATTGTCTGTGTATACTACTACAGTCTTTCACTGTTTCCACGTAGCAGTAATGTAGACATTGCAGTCTACTGAGAGTTCCTTTTACTATATTCCTTCATTGCCTTTGTGCGGCGTCAGTTCACGGTATGATGACAAATACGTTACCACAATTTGAAAACGAAAGAGTGGACTGACAGAACACTAGTAACACGGTTCAGAACGGCAATCGGTGAAGGGGATACTTGCGAAGATACAGATTGAGTACATTCGGACGCGACTGCAAGATAAGATAAATCGTTTGCGAGTGCTTCACGCTGCAATTCAGGATCTGCTTTCCGACACAGACTATGATTTCAGCTTCAACCAATGCAACAAGGAAAATAGAGTAGCATGTTCAAGATGCAAGATGTACGATCACTTATCTATCTGCAATGAAAAACAGCGAGTTCCGACGGAAAAGACTGACGTTCAACTGCCTCACTTCACATATTATCAAACTGACTTCATTCGGATCACAGGTCCGACGGATCTGAAGAGACGTACGCGCTTTTTACTCGACGCTTGAAACCAATGTAGCTCAATCAGCACCGTATTAGTTGACAAGTTGCAATTACAAGTCATCATCCACCAACAGTTAGCTGTTTCAGGATTTGTGTCACCACATTCCAAATCAACAAACCGCAGTTTTGTTCAATTCAAGTTGCCTGGAGTTTGGACAAATAACACGCTGACTTTCTCCGCTTTTGAAAGAGGGAACGCGTACTCATCATTACTACGTAGGCTACCGCAGCAGAGGTAATGATTATTAAAATTCTTCTGCTTTTTATAGCTCATCATTGTTTAAAATACTGTAATTATAAAATATAAAATCAGCGTTTCGGCCGTATTACAGCTACCTTCCTTAGGGCAAGACTGGTTTCCTTGGAGTTATGAATACGCCATATTTGCATAATTTTATTGGCTCTATAATATAATAGCCTAGTCATGACGCAATGGGAGAGTGTAAAAAAAACTATTTGTTGGATAGCCAGCTTGTCAGTAGCGACAGTCTGCAAATCAGCGCTTGGCTTCTAGTGTACGCAGAAATGCCCTGACAGTCCCCCTATAGCTATTTGTTTAGGCTGTCGTGTCCGTGCCCAGTAAGGCATCTGCTCCGCGGCTCCTTGGACAAGCGTAGGCAGCAGCCAGGGCACCAGAAGTTTATAGCCGTCCTCTTGATTGATGTTGTCTGGCTGCTTCATAATTTCAATCGTCTCTGGAATTTTGAGTTGGCGCGTCCACGACTGTTTCGGCAGCACACGGGCTTCCTGTATCAAGGAACACTGTCCATGCCGGCCGGCATGGCCAAGCGGTTAAAGGCGCTAGAGTCTGGAACCGCGTGGCCGCTACGGTCGCAGGTTCGAATCCTGCCTCGGGCATGGATGTGTGTGCTGTCCTTAGGTTAGTTAGGTTTAAGTAGTTCTAAGTTCTAGGGGACTGATAACCTCAGAAGTTAAGTCCCATAGTGCTCAGAGCCATTTGCACCATTTTTGAACACTGTCCATAGTGATGGTGGTGTTGGGCTATCACCGCAGCTGCAGCGACAGGATCCATAACATGATAGATTTCACAAACCGGGAGACTGGGAAGACCAGTAAGCACACGAGTAGCAGAACATAAACGGTACGTGTGATTAGCACAGCATAATAAATTGGCGATAGCGGAATATAGCCGTGACTGTGGACAGCCTGTTTTGTTCCAGGAGGCCCGTGTGTTGGCGAAAGAGTCTTAGATACGCCAGCGCAGAAAGTGAGGAGGGGTTTAAATTATTAAGCAGCCAGAAACACCACAAGAGAGGACTGCTACGAACTTCGGCGTCCTGGCTGCCGGCTATCCCTGTCCAACGGGCCGCAAGCGGTCGCAAGGCAGAAGTTTCGCCGGGCACGGTCGCGACAACCTAAGCAAACAGTTGTAGGGAACTGTCAGTCCGTTGCCACACCGACTAGGAAGAAAAAGTGCCCACCAGAATCCAAGCGATGATTGCAGACTGTCGCCAATCACTGACAAGTCGGCAAGGCTATGAATAGCTTCTTTCCTACCTTCTACCGTTTCGTCATGACTAGTCTATTATATTCTAGGGCCAATAAAAATTTTCAAATGTGACGTATTGACATCTATCGCCTTCAATAAATAGAGCAACCTTTCCTCCACGAAAACCAGTCTTGCCCTGAGGAAGGCATTTGTAATACGGTCTAAACGTTGGTTTTACACGTTGCAATTAAAGTATTTTATACTCTGAAGCGCCAAATGCTTATTCAAATACAGATATATGTAAACAGGTAGAATACGATGCTGCCGTCGGCAACATCTGTATAAGACAACAAGTGTCTGGAGCAGTTGCTACCGCTACGGTCGCAGGTTCGAATCCTGTCTCGGGCATGGATGTGTGTGATGGCCTTAGGTTAGTTAGGTTTAAGTAGTTCTAAGTTCTAGGGGACTGATGACCTCAGATGTTAAGTCCCATAGTGCTTAGAGCTATTTGAACCATTTTTATTTTTGCAGTTGCTGGATCGGTTATTGCTGCTACAATGGCAGGCTATCAAGATTAAAATGAGTTTGAGCGTGGTGTTATAGTCGGCGCACGAGCGATGGGACACAGCATCACTGATGTAGCGATGAAGTAGGGATTTACCCGTACGACCATTTCACGATTGTACCCTGGATATCAGGAATCCGATAAAACATCAAATCTCCGACATCGCTGCGGCTGGAAAAAGTTCCCCCAAGAGCGGAACCAACGACGACTGAATTGAATCTTTCAACGTGATGGAAGTGCAACCCTTCCGCAAATTGCTGCAGATTTCAATGCTGTGCCATTAACAAGTGTCAGCGTGCGAACCATTCAACGAAACATCATCGATATGGGCTTTCGGAGCCCGAGGGCCACTAGTGTACCCTTGGTGACTGCATGACACAAATCTTCACGCTTCGCCTGGGCCCACCAACACCGGCATTGGACTATTAATGGCTGGAAACATGTTGCCAGATTGGACGAGTCTCGTTTCAACCTGTATCGAGCGGATGGACGTGTACGGCTATGAAGACAACCTAATGAACCCATGGACCTTCTATGTCAGCAGGGGACTGTTCAAGCTGTTAGAGGCTCTGTAATGGCGTGGGGCGTTTGCAGTTGGAGTGATTGGGACCCCTGATATGTCTAGATACGACTCTGACAGGTAACACGTACGCAAGCATCCTGACTGGTCACATGCATCCATTCATGTCCATTGAGCATTCCGACAGACTTGGGCAATTACAGCAGGACAATGCGACGCCTCACAAGTCCAGAATTGTTAACAGAGTGGCTCCAGGAATACTACTCTGAGTTTAAACACTTCCACTGGCCATCAAACTCCCCGACATGCACATTATTGAGCATATCTGGAATGCCTTGCAACGTGCTGTTCAGAAGAGATCTCCATCCCGTCGTACTCCTACTGATTTATGGACAGCTCCGCAGGATTCACGGTGTCAGTTCCTTCCAGCACTACTTCAGACATTAGTGTGTCCATACCACGTCGTGTTGCGGCACTTCTGCGTGCTCGCGGAGGTCCTACACGATTTTCGGCTGATGTACCAGTTTCTTTGGATCTTCAGTGTTCAGTGACGCGGTACAACCTCCAGAAGAATTTTAACCATCATATACTCGTCACTTGCAGGTGTCCTGGAAGATATCATTCGGAAGCTAAAACTTGCTATCCCAAGGAGACCAGCATCAGTGTCCGGCTGACTTTCTCGTGGGTGAACACCAATACTGGAAAATAACAAAGAGCGACACGTCAATACGACTTGTTGATTTTTTAGTTGCCCTTCCTTCGAGATTTGGACGGATTTTCAGTAGGCGGAGGTCTGTTTCTATTGTCAGCCATGTTATTGTGAGCAACGTGCACCTCAACGAAGAGTCTGATTTATTAGATCGGTCTTGAATCGTTTCTGGGACTTACAACTGACGAGAATAAAAGATCAAAAAGAACGATCACTCTCAGCGCAGTGCGTCACTATTTTGCAAGGTGTTCATGATGCTTTCCAAATGGAGGACGGACGAAGAGTAGTTTCATTACTAGGAAAGAGAGATGTGATTTTTTTCTTCGAATCGTCGCAACGCAGAAAAACGTTCCTTATCGTTACAAATGACATTGTGATGTACCACTCTCGAAAAGATCAGTATGGAGGGCAGTAGTAATGATAGAGTATACCTTCATTATCACGCAGGGGTGAAGGAAAGACTAGGCACTGGAAAGCAGGGAACTGTTTTTTATCGTTCATCGCGTCACTTAATGGCACTTCAGACTCACGACTCAGTATGTATCCTGAAATATTGTCAACATGAATTCACTTCAGGATGATCCAGAAGGCAATGGTTGGAAATGGCACTGAAGCACTTTTACGATACCGGTAATCGGCGAAAGAAAAGAGCCGTAACGAGATTTTTCTGGTTTCGTATCAAGAAGGAAAAAAATGCAATTTGGTAACTACGAATCGTCATCATACACAGGTGTGCTCGTCACCGTTTAGCTTCACATGCAGCCCATTCCTTCTTTCCGCGACGTTTCGTTAGTTGGCTACAAGACTTTGGCACACATTTCCTATTGCAGCAGGACTTCTAGGTAAAATATGGGAGGACGACAATAAAGTAATATTGATTCACTACCAGCTAACAGGTCTGTTGCAACAAATGAATCTTCAAACTGCAAAATGGGCTACGAATTCTAGTATATTAAAGGGTATGTGGGAAACGGAAAGTCGGTCGCTTAAAGAATTTCCCACAGCCTTAGGCATCGACTGGAATACGAAATCAGCTTCAGTCTTCTTCGATCACCGTCTCATTACCGACATGTATGAAACTGCTACTAAACGCTAGTTGTTGGCCAGACAGCGAAATTCTAAGATAGTATTGGCAACCATTCACCTATATTCGTAGCAGGAAAGATTTTTCCAGAATACGTGGTGTAGAGACTTACAGTGGGACGAGATGTTTGCCTCTAAAGACTTGGCCTCCAGAATGAAAATTTGGACCCCACTATTCACTGATCTGCAGTCCTTCGAAATACTCACGTGGATAGAACTGCACAGGCAAACGCCAAATGCTTGACAAGTTCAGGTATTTCATGATGTCTCGGAAGGGCATACGGAGCAGAGCTGTACATCAGAACTTCCGAGACTAAAAACACGTTTGTTCGTTTGGGCGTCAGTAAAGGCAGAGAATCCCCTATCAAAAGGGTGATGCTTTTGCGGTTTGTGTTATTAGCTGCTTTAGTGGGTTCCCGACTTCTAAGGTATTTCTGCCACTCCTCTGGATTTGGCATCACAAACAGAAAAATGTGGAGCTATTCCATGGTGGAACTGACCAACATACAAAGCTAACCAAATCGCTGGGATATGTTTGTCTATAACTGAGTAACTGAAATCCAAGACAGTTTGATGGCATCACTGTGGCGATATTGCTGCACTCGAAATATATTAGGAGGAATAAGGACTTCAACCGCCTACACCCATTAAAATAAGTCAGTGGTGAATTTTGAAAATTTTGCGTCGAACCGGGACTCGAACCCAGATGCTCCGCTTCTCTAGAACGATTGCCTTAACTGCATCGGCAATTCGGACGCTCTTCCGCTCCAACCTAAATTCTCAAACCCTCACGCGCAAGCAGCGCCCCCACCCATTAGTCACACAGCTCGTAGCATTCGCCAAGTCTCGCAGGACTTGGTAAGATATATTACTTGTGCACTGATAGTGCCTAGAGTCGTTATCTCTCATATATTAATATGTCAGTATATATACCAGGGTAGATGATATATTAATGTGTCAGTATATATATCAGGGACAACGGCTTCTGGGTACTTTCAGCCCATACTTAATCATCTCTGTCGAAGAATTAATGAATGGAACTCAGTGTGAGCTTCTTGTCTCACTAGGATTTTCCGTTGCACGACAGTGTCATCAGCAGCCTGAGTAAACCTATTAAGATGCAATGTTTGATATTTATAAGAAACATTGTGCACTGACATCCTGTATAGGCAGCAGAAACGTCATCAGATACGTTTGCTTCAGACAATTAGTTAAATGTTCCAAAGATCGTTTGAATGATTCTTACATGGAAGTGAGGATTGAGTCAATTTACAGATTTTAGACATGATTATTGTTAACATTAATGAACACATGATCTTTTAGTCCTACTCATGCAACTACGTAGTAAAACTAGTTGAATTTTCATTTTTTTAAAAAACTGGCTAACAGTTTTTAAGTAGAAATTCGTCCATAGAATGGAAAGAAATGGCCAGGAGGAATGGTCCCAGGTTAGATTTAAAACTTGCTTTGCCATTTCTCAGATATTTTATGGTACTAACCAAATGATCAAAACATTTTTTGATGCATATTCAACTCCTTTCTGAGCCACTGGCTGCATTAATAATGGGTAGTGAAGGTCATTTCTTTCCTATGGTGTTGTAGGTACAGATATCACTATTCTTAAATTGTGATGGATCATTTATGACAAATTTAATTTGCGAATATACAATGATGATCTAAAACATTATGACCACCTACTCAATAGCTTATTTGCCCGTCTTTTGAACGAAATACATCACTGATACTGCTTATCAGAGACCCAACAGTTTGTTAGCTGGTTTGAGGTGGGATCTGGCACTAGATGTCTACGCGCAGGTCATGTAATTAGCGTAAATAACGGGCAGCTGATTTGCGTACGCGGTAATGGTGCCCAGTAGCGACACAGATGCGTTCCATAGCCCTTACATCAGGCGAATTTGGTCGCCGAGACATAAACGTGAGTTTCCTATAATGCTTCTCAAACTACTGTAGCACGGTTGTGGCTCCGAGACACTGGCAATTATACTGCTGAATGTTGTCATCGCTGTCGGGGAAGACACCAAGCATGAAGGGATGTAGCTGGTTCGCAGCTGTCAGGATGTCTTCAATTACTAGCACAGGTCCCATGCAAGCGCAGGGGAACGTCTCTCAAAACGTAATGCTTCTCCCATCTGTCTGTGTCAGTTGCGTGCTGCACGTTTGGAGCCGCCGTTCACGTCGATGACGGTGTTTGTGGAGACGACCATCAACCAAATGTGACAAACATGTGATTCACCCGAAGACCCGACACGTTTCCATTAATCAACGGTCGCGTCCCGGTGCTCCCGTACCCACTGCAATCGTGAATAACGATGTCGTTGGGTCAACATGTGAACAAGTAGGGGCGGTCTGTTGCGGAACTCCATTCTCAACAATGTACGATGAACAGTGTGCTCTGGCACACTTGTGCGTGCACCAGCATTGTGCTCTTTCGGCAGAGATGCCACAGATCACCATCTATCCTGCTTTACAGAGCAGACAAGCCTCCGAAACCCACGTTCTCTGAAGAGTCGTGAACCTCCAACCATTTAGCCCTTAGCAGTAGTTTCGTTGTTCTCCTACGTCTGTCCATAGATGTTCAGATTCGATCAGTCTCGTCGTTTTAGAGACACTTGTTCACAGGCTCTGCGTAATAATAATCAGCCCTTTCTCAAAGTCGCTTATCTGAATGGATTTCCCCATTTTCAGCACACATCTTCGCTGGGGTGATCCCCCACCCGTATCTGCTCCACTTATAAAGTTTTGTTACAGCGTTACGTGCCCGCTATATCAAACGTTGCGGTGGGCAGTGGTCATTATGTTTTGGCTTATTAGTGTCTGCATTGTGATAGTACAGTTAAGATGCCCAGGTCCTTGGAGAATTACCTACACGACAACCACAGGTGAACACCATATACTATTCCTACTGCTCGCTTTTGTATAGTCAATACTTTCTTTGTACGTGAGAGTTATCTCAGAAAATTACTCCATAAAACATTACTAAATGGTAAAATGGAAAATATGCCAGGGGGTTAATCCACCTCTTACCAGAACCAGCAACTGTTTGGAGAGTAAAAGTACCTGAACTTCATTGTTGAGAAGCTTAGTAATACGCTTCTTCCAGTTCAGGTTTTCAGTACTATGTACACTCAAAAATTTGGAGCATTCTACCCTGTTTACCAAATCCTGGTCATGTGCTACATCAGTTGTTGGTATGACTCTATTTATGGTACAGAACTGACTATAGTGTGTTTTCTCAAAAGTTAGGGACAGTCCATTTGGAGCGAAACGCTTAATAATTTTTTATGAAACATCATTAACTATCTTTCCTGTTGCTTTCTGTCTAATAGGATTTATTATAACACTAGTATGGTTTGCAAAAAGTACCAGTTCTATCAGTTAAATGTTAAGTGGGAGGTCATTCACATATATAAGGAACAAAAGTGGACCCAAAATTGGACCTCTTGGGACTTCTTTTGGGTTCTTCCACAGTCACTAAAATTTCCTACCATTCCAACATTGTAGGACTTATTCACACAACGTTTTGTAGTCTGTTTGTTACTGATGATTCAGACCAATTGAGCGTAAAGCTCTCAGTTCCGTAAAGCATAAGTTCTTTTTAAAACTGTTATATGATCTACACGATTAATTGCTTAGGAAAGATAACAAAAACACTATTTACTATTTAAGGCATGTAATATTTAGTGGATGAATGTGTAAATACTGTAGCATTCTCAGCTGAGTATCCTTTCTGGAATCCACACTGTGATATGGTGCATAAATTGTTTCTACTTAAATCTGTGAGTACCCCTGAGTACATTATTTTTTCGAATATTCTGGAAAATTATATCCGTAAGAAAACTGGAGGACAATTATTTCTGTCTTTCTTGTCCACTTTCTTATAGTGAGGTTTAACAACTGTATATTTTACTCTGTTATATGTGCCACTGACGTGTTACACAAATACTAAGTACATTGATCATTATTTTAGAATAACTTTTCAGAATTATGTCTGAAATTACATCAACACTACACGAGCTTTTAATTTTTAGAATTTTTATATCTCCACTAATTTCAGTGAATGATGTAGGTGCTATATTTAGTAGCTTAAAGTTTTGTGTGATGACATTTTTTGTACTATGAAAGTAACATCTGGTCTTGACTTACAGAAAATACAAATTTCCCTCTCCCTCCTAGATGACATTTGCCTTAGCTGTTCATGGCTTACATGTGTTTTTAATTGTCCTTCTGGATAACGTTTTAGGAAAGTTGATTTCAGATATTGATTCTAATATATTCTGAAATAAATGTAATTTGACATTAGCCTCTCTTTCTATATATACCTCATTACGTACCACCGTTTGTATACTTACTTTTAAAACATTATATCCCACTCCCATTAATAAGTCTTACCGTTTTTCTTTATGAATCTACATCAGGGGTGTAAGAGAAATAGTGTATTTCATTTAATTGTGCGCCATGATGAGGCACTCCACACTCCACTAACAAAAGGGAATACATTAATTGTTTGAGGCTGATCACCGTCTATAAAAATGTTATCAGTCAGGGTTCTACTACCTTGCTGCACGCGAGTTGGAAAATTAACCAATGAAATTGACTGAAATGCCCTAGTAATGGTTCCAATTCATTTTTTGTTCGAGTTTTTAAGAAATCTACATTGAAATTACCACGGGCTACTAACTGTTTCCTCGTGGCTGACAGGCAGCTCAATAATGCATCTAGATTTCTCATAAATGGATGAAAGTTTCCAAGGGAAGATCTTCAGACCATTTAAATCACAAGAGAAGAACTCTGCTGTAACAACTCACTGGCACGTGCTTCTAGATGCTGATCTGTACAAAATCTGCTTGTATCAAAATTTTTACTTTGTGTCCAACTTTTACATACGTTGTAAGAGCTGATTTCTTCATGTTCATTACATACGAAAATGATAGTAGTTCATAATTCATTATATTCAACCTATTTGTTACAGGTCACTTTTAATATTATACTCTAAATTTCCTGCCAGATTATTTCCACCTTCTCCTACTATGAGTACCTGACCCTCTTCATCAAAATCTTTGCCCAAAGCCCATAGATTCTCTCACACCTTGACACTGGGTTTCATGAAACTTGTTATTTGGTGTTCTGCGCATAGCGTATGCCGTATCATTTGGCCTACACCACTCCTATTACTGCTAGGACTCTTTTCGTTATATTTTACTTTTCTATCGACCTAGCCTTAAAGTTGTTTCTACAAGTCTGGTGCACTCTAGTTTGCTCTAAAACTGTTTGAGACTCTTCTCGTATTTCAGGTAGCAAGTCAAACTGATTGATAACCAGAATTTGAAATTTGATTTCTGAGCTTTCCTCTTTTTGTTTATTACTTGTCACATTTTCTCAGCCCCAGTTTTCTCTTTCCACCATCAACCTATCTAGTTAAAAGTATCCCATTTCTGATTCTTTCCGAACGGCACAAATCTTTCCTCCCTCATCCATTATTTTATTGTCTTGACTACATAATCTACACCTCCATGGAAGAGTTTCGTCTGACATATTACTGACCACGGTCATCCGGCAGTCCTGAAAACGTTTGTCCCCATACCAATTAACCTATGGTAACACTCAGTTCTCACACAGGATGCTATTTTTTAAGTAAAGTAAAAAGCACTAAACAAGCTTAAACAGCTAGAAAGTAAGAATTAGTGAAAACTTAGCTTCAGATGAGTTGCACAGCTAACTTACGAACGGCTGGCTCACATAGAGCAGAAGAATGTAATCAACACATTCATGTTCGTTGAACGTACTTTTTATGTAGCAGAAGACGTGAAATGAGTGAAAACTAAAATCACGATGTTTTTAACCACAATCTTAAACATAAAGTGTCAGTAAGTACTGAAAATTACTGTAATGTATGCAAAACAACAGGTAGCGTTCTGTAAAATGCCGGAGCTGTTGTCATTCGCTACGACTGCCAAATGCCACAATTGCTTTGCTAGGAATCCAAGCACAAAGACGTCGGAATTCAGCTCCCATCCGTTTAATGCTATATACATTTTATCCTCGTTTAAAAGCTATGCAAGAAGTGCTCATATGCTCTCAATAAAGCACCGCATTAGTTTTCTGATTTTTCCGCCCATTGTCCATTATGTTTCTATATGTATCTCTCTTTATAAAACAATCATTTTAGTGTCTATTCCCTGTAGTGAAAGTTGAACCGTAGAGCAGCTGTCCGCACTAATAATTTGTCTTTATTCCACACGAGCGCTTCGCATGAATTATGGAAATCTATCGGGTCTTTTGTGCCGCCATGCCGCCATTCAGATGCCTTTGTCGTCAGGAACAATAGGCGCGGGGAGCACGTCTGGGCGAAATATTGAACCGTTCTGTGTACTAGGGTGGGAGCTCTAACTTCAGACGCTCAAATCCTACTCACAAGAAATCGTTCCAGCTTCACATAACGGCCTTTCTGTAGGATATTCTCCAGATTTTTCCTAAATTTATGGCAACGCTGAAACGAAAAACCAAGCTCGATCGTGTAAACATTTATAAAATTGAAAATATAATTATGATGTGCACATTATTCTGATCGACACGCACATGTCCACGTGTTTTAGCTTGTTGGCTACACACTGATGAAATAGGGAATTCTCAGACTGCCTTTTCAACTTTCACTCACTCCTATCAAGGGTAAAAGAAATGATGTATCTCAGTTGTGAACAGAATGATCATCGGCTATCGGGATACCTCGAATGAGGGTAGGGGCATTATTACAGAGACTGCGAGATTTGCGAAATGTTCGCGTGCCTCTGAGAACGAAGTGAAACATGCTTAAAGGAAGTCTCTCTAACAAAGAAACCACTTCCGAAAAAACTTAGGTATCCGAGTAATGAAGGAATTAGTATATTTCATCAAAATATGCAAGGTATTAGAGACAAAGTTAGTGAACTGCTTATAGATGTCGACTCTGAAATTATTGGTATATCTGAACACTTCTTAAATAAGGAGATAATTCAGAGGCTTCCTTTACCAGCATACAGGTTGGCTGGCAGCTTTTCTAGGAGCTCTTTGTGGTGTGGGGGAGTAGCCATGTATGTGAAAAACAGTATCCCATTTGAGTCAATTGATGTTTCAAAGTACTACACTGAAAAGGTGTTTGAATGTTGTGCAGGTGTGGTTAAATTTAGCGGAGCTAAACTTCTAACTGTTATGAAACTTCCTGGAAGATTAAAACTGTGTGCCCGACCGAGACTCGAACTCGGGACCTTTGCCTTTCGTGGGCAAGTGCTCTACCAGCTGAGCTACCGAAGCACGACTCACGCCCGGTACTCACAGCTTTACTTCTGCCAGTATCTCGTCTCCTACACTCCAAACTATAGAAGCTCTCTTGCAGGTTCGCAGGAGAGCTTCTGTAAAGTTTGGAAGGTAGGAGACGAGATACTGGCAGAAGTAAAGCTTT
The DNA here is from genome assembly GCF_021461395.2 of Schistocerca americana. Lineage (NCBI taxonomy): Eukaryota > Metazoa > Arthropoda > Insecta > Orthoptera > Acrididae > Schistocerca > Schistocerca americana. The sequence goes on from NC_060130.1 coordinate 288,042,160, forward strand.
GAGTACCGGGCGTGAGTCGTGCTTCGGTAGCTCAGGTGGTAGAGCACTTGCCCGCGAAAGGCAAAGGTCCCGAGTTCGAGTCTCGGTCGGGCACACAGTTTCAATCTGCCAGTAAGTTTCATATCAGCGCACACTCCGCTGCAGAGTGAAAATCTCATTCTGGAAACATCCCCCAGGCTGTGGCTAAGCCATGTCTCCGCTATATCCTTTCTTTCAGGAGTGCCAGTTCTGCAAGGTTCGCAGGAGAGCTTCTGTAAAGTTTGGAAGGTAGGAGACGAAATACTGGCAGAAGTAAAGCTGTGAGTACCGGGCGTGAGTCGTGCTTCGGTAGCTCAGTTGGTAGAGCACTTGCCCGCGAAAGGCAAAGGTCCCGAGTTCGAGTCTCGGTCCGGCACACAGTTTTAATCTGCCAGGAAGTTTCATATCAGCGCACGCTCCGCTGCAGAGTGAAAATCTCATTCTTCTAACTGTTGTTATTTATAGATCCCCAGACTCCGATTTCACAACATTTTTGCTAAAGCTAGAGGTGGTTCTTGGTTCACTTTATAGGAAATACAAAAAGTTAGTTATATGTGGTGACTTCAATATTAATTGCATAAGTAATTGTGCAAGGAAAAGGATGCTGGTAGACCTCCTTAATTCATATAATCTTATGCAAACCGTATTTTTTCCAACGAGAGTGCAAGGGAAGAGTAGAACAACCATAGACAACATTTTTGTTCATTCCTCATTACTAGATGGGCATTCTGTTAGCAAAAGGATGAATGGCCTTTCAGATCATGATGTACAAGTTTTAACTCTAAAAGATTTTTGTGCTGCAACACATGTTAAATATAGTTATCAACTTTTTAGGAAAGCTGTTGCTGTAGATACCTTTGTAAACCTTATCAAGGAACAAGAGTGGCTAGATGTTTATAGTGCCGATACAGTAGACGATAAATATAATGCTTTCCTCAAGACTTTTCTCGTGCTCTTTGAAAGTTGCTTTCCGTTGGAACGTTCAAAACAGGGTACCAGCACAAACAGGCAGCCTGGGTGGCTGACTAGAGGGATAAGAATATCCTGTAGAACAAAGTGGCAGTTATATCAAAACGTTAGAAACAGTCAAAATCTAAATGCAGCAGCGCATTACAAATTCTAAGGTGCTTAAAAAGTTGTTAGGAAGCAAAAAGTATGTGGTATGCAGATAGAATAGCTAAGTCTCAGGATAAACCTAAAACCATATGGTCAATCGTAAAGGAAGTGGCTGGTCTGCAGAGACAGGTCGAGGATATAGAATCAGTGCGTAGTGGGAATGTCCGTGTTACTGATAAGTCGCCTATATGTACAGTATTTAATAATCACTTTCTGAATGTAGCAGGTGAACTAAATAGAAACCTAGTCCCAACAGGGAATCATATAGCGCTTGTAGAAGAAAGTGTTCCGAGACTGTTACCTGAAATGCACCTCCATGATACTGACAAGAGGGAAATTGAGCTAATAATTAAATCACTGAAGACCAAGAACTCTAATGGATGTGACGGGGTATCTAGCAGAATACTGATGTATTGTTCTATGTATGTTAGCCCAGTACTTAGCCATATCTGTAACTTTTCCTTTAGGAGTGGTCGGTTTTCTGACCGATTAAAGTACTCGGTAGTGAAGCCACTTTATAAAAAGGGAAACAGGGATAATGTTGACAATTATATACCTATTTCTATGCCATCGGTGTTTGCTTAAGTTATCGAGAAGGTTGTATATACAAGGTTACTGGAGCATTTAAATTCACATAATTTGCTGTCAAATGTTATATTTTCTTTTCTCTGTGGAGTTTTGGACGGATTAAATAAAAGGTTGCGAACGCTAGGTATTTTCTTTGATTTAACGAAGGCTTTTGACTGTGTTGACCACAAAATATTACTGCAGAAGTTGGACCATTATGGAGTAAGGGGAGTAGCTTACAATTGGTTCGCCTCTTACTTTAAGAACAGAAAGCAGAAGGTAATTCTTCGCAATATTGAGAGTGGTAGTGACGTTAAGTGGGCCGTTCCCCAAGGGTCGGTGCTGGGGCCACTGCTGTTTCTTATTTATATAAATGATATGCCTTCTAGTATTACAGGTGATTCAAAAATATTTCTGTTTGCTGATGACACTAGCTTGGTAGTGAAGGATCTTGTGTGTAATATTGAAACATTCTCAAATAATGTAGTTCACGAAATAAGTTCGTGGCTTGCGGAAAATAATTTGATGCTAAATCACATTAAGACTCAGTTTTTACAGTTTCTAACTCACAATTCAACAAGAACTGATATTTTGATCAGACAGAAAGGGCATATTCTAAGCGAGACGGAACAGTTCAAGTTCCTAGGCGTTCGGATAGATAGCAAGCTGTTGTGGAAAGCCCATGTTCAGGATCTTGTTCAGAAACTAAATGCTGCTTTATTTACCATTAGAACAGTATCTGAAATAAGTGACACTTCAACACGAAAAGTAGTCTCTTCGCATATTTTCATACGCTTATGTCGTATGGCATTATTTTTTGGGATAATTCTTCTGATTCAAAAAGGGTATTTTTGGCTCAAAAACGGGCTGTTAGAGCTATATGTGGTGTAAGTTCGAGAACCTCTTGTCGACCCCTATTCAATAGTCTGGGAATTCTAACATTGCCCTCACAGTATATATTTTCTTTAATGTCGTTTGTTGTTAGCAATATTAGCTTATTCCCAAGAGTTACCAGCTTTCACTCAGTTAATACTATGCAGAAATCAGATCTGCATGTGGAATGCACTTCCTTGACTCTTGTGCAGAAAGGAGTGCAGTATTCTGCTGCATCCATTTTCAATAAGCTACCACAAGAACTCAAAAATCTTAGCAGTAGCCCAAACACTTTTCAGTCTAAACTGAAGAGTTTCCTCATGGCTCACTCCTTCTATTCTGTCGAGGAGCTCCTGGAAGAGCTGAAAAATTAAGCAAATTCCAGTGTTACATTGTTGATTTTCTTTATTTGTACTTACGAATTGTCGCCTGAATACGTTTCTTATATTTCATTTTATCTGTTTCTACTATCGTGTTGTAATTTAATGTATTGACTCGTTCCATGACCATGGTGACTTCTCCTTAATTTGGTCCCACGGAACAATAAAAAAATAAATAAACAATGACGGCATTGGGAATAGTTCCCGGACTACTTACGTCTGAGGTGAAAGTCGACTATAGCACCACGTAACACCCAGTAGTCATGAGTCAAGAGAACAAATCACCTGCCATATAAATCACAAGGGAGTTACATTCTGGTCTACAGCGACAGTTCAGCCAACCCTGATTAGTATGGTCTCCCGAAATAGATTTGTGGCGTCCGCATCCAAATTAACCATTGCAGATCGACACAAAAGTCTTGAAGTTACATGTCATATCAGTGCTACACTGTTGATGATTGGTGACAAGCACACTTCTCTGACGAATAACATTTTTTGCTGCCTCGGGCAGATGAAAGTCCATGTGTCCGGCGAGAAACACCGAACAACAGCACTCAGCAACTGTCGGTGAGAGAACAAAAGCCGCTGGGAACAACATTTTCGATTTTGGAATGTGTTTTGCGGTGTTCTCTGAATTAATTCAATTACTCTTGGCCAATACTGATGTGAGTGCCAGGAGAGCATCTACGCTTGTACGTGGTGATTTTGTTCGCCGCAAAGAAAGATATCTTTTATCAATTTAATGATTTTTGGTACACAACTTGAAGTGTCCATAAATAGCACGATGAAGAGTTCAAAAACTTCCCTAGTCCCAAAATTCTCATAATCTCAATTAACCGCTGTAGGGGTTCGTTGATTGTCTTTGCGCTGTGTGAATATTTCCATGAGAACCCTGCAAAACCCGTGGGATGCGGGACAGGCAACATTATTTCAGACAGCCGTGGAGTTATATTAGTATCTGACTGAGTCACTTCCTGCTCGTACAAATTTTGTGTATGCTACACTCAACGGCTACTCTGAGTACTAGCACATGGTTATCACTGTGTGAAGCCACAGCGCACATAACACCATAGTGAATTTGCGACTGGTATAGTAACAGTATGAATTCCTCCTCTAGTATAATTTTTTGTAGCACGGGTCAGCAGACTCTACAAATGATTTCAATGTGGTCATTTCCTTTTATGTGCGTCACTTAAGTCAACAAGTATTTCTGTTGCCCAGTTTCGAAGTGTACGTCATTACAAAGAGGATGATACCCATGTAATTCTAGAACATAGAAAAAGGTCATGGTATTACTAACGGAACCCGTACAGTACGCATGATAAACGGTTTCTCTAGCTCAATGGGTGGAGTAGTTTGATAGAGATCCAATCCGCTTAAGATCGCAGGTCTTTTCAAATGGTTCAAATGGTTTTAAGCACTATGGGACTTGACATCTGAGGTCATCAGTCACCTAGAACTTAGAACTACTTAATGCTAACTAACCCAAGGACATCATACACATCCATGCCCGAGGCAGGATTCGAACCTGCGACCGTAGCGGCAGCTCGGTTCCGGACTGAAGCGCCTAGAACCGCTCGGCCACAGCGGTCGGCCGCAGGCCTTTTCAGCCAAACACAAGGTAAGCGGATAGTGATGATATTTGGGTGGGGGTGATTGAGTGCGGGGGGGGGATGTTTATTTCCACTTCCAGCACTTACCCTATAACCAATGGAAAAATCACGAAAATCTTGGTCGGAAGCAGAAGATTGGAGCTAATTGTAAGTTATTTCTTGGACATACTGTCTCTGACTAAAACACGAAAGCCTGCTTCGTGATTGAGTAATTGTTGATGTGTGTAACAGAGAAATGTTGGCGACCTGCTTGACTCGTGTAGTGTGCTTTATGTGTGTCTTACAGTTTAAGTATTCTTTATAAATGAAACCAAAACTTTTAGACAGCGTTTGAGGTAAACGAACTTAATATGTGATGCAAACACAAATACCCATCAGTAAACCACCAAACACCTTACATCAAAGTTGTGAGTAGCTTGATTCATTTTTTTCGTGGATATTTATGTGTGCATAGCAATACCTCATTATAACGAGTACTATATTCGGTGGACTGTTGGTGAGCATTTACAAGTGTATCGCAAAGTGCGCTTTTGGTCTCGTATGCTGTGTGAAACTTCTTACTTCGTGTACGATGACACAGATATCGTTCGATATGCGTTTCATATGGATTTTATTACTAACTTTTCGCATTCATTCGTGCTTGATACTGAATTTGATGTCGTAAGTATCCAAAACCAATATATTTTGAATAAATCGACCGCCATAAACAGAAATGACCACATTCAAAACTTTTTTGGTCCCCGACAAAGTAGCATAAAAGTATTGAAACCGGTGATACATTAACAACGGAACAGCATTCACTACACGGAATTCTAATGTTTCTAAAGTAAACTAAAAATCATCCGGCGATCCGCCCGAATGTTTTTGTTTAAGAGTATATGGTCCATCATTATGTTGTATTGTACTGTATGGAACTGGTGACCTACAAACGACGGAGAGGCTTCGTCCCCGCCGTAGCCCTCAATGATTCACAACCCCACAACAGACTACAACAGTCCACACACCCCACCGCCGCCCCACACCGAACCCAGGGTTATCATCAATATCTTACTCTGAACCAGCCAGATAAATGGTAACGCGTACTTTAAGTTGCAGTTATAACCACGATTCGACTTTCCATTATAAATACAAGTTCATCGGCTACCGTACTTCCCTAGTAATACCATGTGTATGTACTTATAATCTGTTGAGTACGCTTCTAAGTGTTTTGCTCATTCATCTCTGCAGGTTTTGAGGAAATCCCAAGTTCCGTTACAAAGAGAAACTCAATAATTTTCATTGTAATAAATATATCCTTAGACGAAAAGTAGTGCACCAATTGATTATAAACTCTTACGCCGGAACACACAGGCTGAGCAGCATAAATATTTTATTGATGATTTTATAAACAGCATCCATTGAAGAAGAAGCTTTGCGTCTTTTATACTCACTTCGATGTTTCTGCACTTCTTTTTGCTTCAAATCCTTCACTTCTCTCACGTCAAATGAAACTTTTTAGGCATTATCAGTTACGAATATTTGTTCTTTAACACTCTAAGACACAAAAAACGACACACCAAGAAGGAATTATGCGAATGGGAGGAAAGCGGTAGATGTGATGTACATGTACAGACAGACAAATGAATTAAAGCTCAAAACAACTGAATGATTAATTCTAGAGGAAGAGCTTCACCAATTGAGCAAGTCAATAACTGGTTGATCCTCCTCTGGTTCTTCTGCAAGCATTTATTCGGCTTGGCGCTGATTGATAGAGTTGTTTGATAATCTCCAGAGAGCTGTCGTACCAAATTCTGTTCGATTGGTGCGTTAGATCGTCAAAATTTCTAGAGTGGACAAATCTGGCGACCTTGCTGGCCGAAGTAGTGTCAATCCCGGATCCCGCATCCGACCATCCTGATTTAGGTTTTCCGTGATTTCCCTAAATCGCTGCCCGCATCTCGTGGTCGTGCGGTAGCGTTCTCGCTTCCCACGCCCGGGTTCCCGGGTTTGATTCCCGGCGGGGTCAGGGATTTTCTCTGCCTCGTGATGGCTGGGTGTTGTGTGCTGTCCTTAGGTTAGTTAGGTTTAATTAGTTCTAAGTTCTAGGGGACTGATGACCATAGATGTTAAGTCCCATAGTGCTCAGAGCCATTTGAACCATTTTGAACCTAAATCGCTCCAGGCAAATGCTGGGATGGCTCCTTTGAAAGGGCACGACCGACTTCCTTCCCCATCCTTCCCTAATTCGATGAGACCGATGACCTCGCTGTTTGGTCTCTTCCCCCCAAACAACCCAACCCCAACCCGAAGTACTGTTTGGCAGGCGCGAAGACAAGCACTAGAAACTCCCGGGTGGGCATCATCGTGCTGAACTGTAAGCCCAGGATGGCCCGCCATGAAGGTCAACATAACGGGGCGTAGAATATCGTCGACGTATCGCTGTGCTATAAGCGTGCCGCCTATGAAAACCAAAGGGATCCTGCTATGAAAGGAAATGGCACCCAATACCGTCACTGCCAGTTGGCGGGCGACAGTCAGGTTGGTATTCCACAGCTGTCCGGGGAGTCTCCAGAGGCGCCTTCGCTGGTCATCGAGGATCAATTCGAAGGGGGCTTATCACTGGAGACAATTTTAGTCCAGTTAGTGAGATTCTAGACCGAATTTTTCTTTCTTTCACATACTTTTGTAATTTCTTTAGTTTTAATGCGCTGCTCATAACCAATAAATAGTTATTGAGGTTTCTCATCATTAGGTAACATCAGTGGAATGTTATGTATGTGGACATACCTAGTTACACAAGGTATTTTTTAAGTATATTTCTTCTATTTGTGACTGACTGTTTTTATTTTTAACAAACATGTACGGAACGTGCTACATACTATCCACTATAACGTCAACTGGCATGTGTTATAGAGTCGTAGTGCAACAAGACGTAGAACAACAACTTTTTGAAATTATGAAAACGTAATATGTAATAGCAAATATAAATAACGATGTACTCTATGGAAATACATCATTTTACAACTTTACAGATCAGACGATGACAGTTTTAACTGTCGGAACCGGTCATCAAAAAGAAATACAAGTGTTCAGAGCGATCGTGGCTATTAAATTTTCTTCATTATACTCGTATAATGATCAGAGTACACGTCTGCCTCTGGCACCTTTATGTAACTTCAGTGAAAACGTCAGGTCTCTCAGGATTTCTTTCACGATTCTTAAATCAATGTTAGCAATGATTAAATTTTCTTCTTTGTAAAATTTTCCCAAGTGGCCTCTCTTTTAATTCATTTCTACGTTCTACTATTTTTGCTTCTCTCCCTTTTTCTGATAACGAAATGTAGTCCCCCATCACAGTTAAAGATTTCCCCTTATCTGTCTGAATAATTTCTTTCATGTTATCATAGCTTGTTTCAGTCTCTTCGTGTATGTGTGTGTTGGTCTAGAGTACTTTGGCTCTCATAATGTGTTCAGTGTGTGGTTCTTAGTTAGCACCCCTGCATTCCTGTTCTCTTATTCATCACTGATTATTTGATCTTGTGTCTGTATTGATGTAGTCATCTGACCGGAAGTCCTGTTCCTCCTCCCTTCGCACTTCACTCATACTCTCACTACACCTCTCTTCTAGGAGCTTCAGTCTGGAACCGCCCGACCGCTACGGTCGCAGGTTCGAATCCTGCCTCGGGTATGGATGTGTGTGATGTCGTTAGGTTAGTTAGGTTTAAGTAGTTCTAAGTTCTAGGGGACTGATGACATGAGAAGTTCAGTCCCATAGTGCTCAGAGCCATTTGAACACCTCTCTTCAACCTATCCACTTCTATTTTCAAATAATCTAGCAAAGTAAATCTTATACTATACACCTCGAACCAAAGAACGCCAGATTTCTTTCTCCCGATAACGTCGTGCAGACTAGTCCCCGCCCGTATTTCCAACTGGGGACTAATTTACCTCAGGATTATCTTACCCAAAAGGATATCTTATCGCTAGGCATACAGCAGAGTTTCATGTCTTTGGTCAACACAGTGTAGTTATGATTAAACTTTCGCTAACTGAGAGGGCAACCATGAAAAACGGGTGGTCGTACGACAATAAAACTTGGTAGACAAATTTGTAAGGACAAGGGGAAAAGAATACTGAATAAACCATTGAAACAAACGCATCGTAAATTCACGTGAGAGGGTAGCATATGTTAACTGCGTACCATGTTTGCGTTTCAGGTTACAATCGATGCTCGACGTAGCGACCATCTTAATCTACGACACCCTGGAACTGCGAGCGGTGGACCGCGGAATTTTCAGGTGTCGTGACACAGCTAAAGCACTGCTTGAAGATCGCACATTGCGTCTAGCATTCTCAGTCATGGAAAAAGTAACTTTTTCAACAGTTTGTACCGCAATTGGTCATCGACCTCTCCCAAGAGCAGTTTCCGAGTTGCCAATTACTTCGAACTTCCGAATCACGTTCTTCACCCCCGATGCGGAGAAAGGACCACCCCGCATTCTTTTAATCCGTCGATACTAGCGAAGAGTAGCAGCACTGTTGCCACTGTTTTGATAAAACAGTTTCACGAATAAAGCACTCGTCATCTTGTGCATCCCATGTTGACTGCCCGGAATACATACTGATGGTTGTGTTTCAACCCTACGTCGCCGCCCAGTACTGGAGCCTAGTGCCAGGTCATCACACTAACACTACTAACAACGCATATGCCGCGGCGTACAGTCTGAACATCGTTCCTATAAAGTTTGGTACCCATAGCGTTAATAGTTTCCGTATACAACGGCTCAAGTAGCGAAAGTTTAATTATAACTGCGCAGTATAATGCCTGCTGTTTCCGCGTTGATTTTAGTCAATCTGTGTACAAACATAGCAAGGCAAAGTTGACTAGTTTACAAGACCTGTTCAGCCAGATATCCAGCACTTTGTACATGTAACTACTGTAAATGGTACTGCTCCTATTCAGGTACCATTATTATGTTGTCTGATCTTTCCACAGAATATATCCTTCCAGAATTCTCTACAACTACCAGAACCTTATCCGACCGATTCTTACCATTGCCAACGTAACGTTTATCTCGAGAACCCCAAAACTGCACCACTCCTTACACGTCCTTGAACGCTATCCATTCCACCTCACCTTCTGCGACTGTTTTTCCTCTCGCAGCCGTATCCTTCACCTGGTGATAAAATTCCCCCTCTCGTCAAATTCTTCAAACATTGTAAATTCGAAAAGGAAAACCGAATTGTCTTCCTCTTCTGAACGCAGCAATCATACAAGACTCTAATATATCTGCACTCCTCCTGACCTTCCCCCGCTCCTTCCTTTTCTAGTTTCCATTTATACATTCCACTTCCCAGCCAAAAATCAAATTTCTACTCGTACGCATGGTAACACATTTGTCTGTACTGCCCTAGTGCCCTTATCCCTCCTTTCTTCCCTCCTTCCTATCCACCCAGCATGTACTGTAAGCCGATATCGAGGGACCCATGGCATGTGTCATCGCCATCGTCATAATAATCGTAATCGTCATCGTCTTCCTCAACATAATCCCTGTCTCATCCCTTTTTCAGTCTCTGTATGAAGTGTCCTTCATTACTGTGGGTACTAATAGCACTAGTGAAATAGTACAAGAGTACTGGGTGATAGAAGCATGTCTCCGACCAAATAGGTGGCAAAATCCATACACATTTCGAAGTGCTCTCGCGCTCTTTTCATGAAACGGTTGCTCGTTGGACCAACATTTTTAAGATGGCCAAAAACGTAACTCCATTGACCCTAATGAACACAAGACACCGTTACTCTTCTATCACACAAGATGTCTCGTTTAGCACACTTAATAAGAATGCTTAAATACGCGATTAAAATAGAATTCCGTTTATGTTAGTTATTTTACGTCTCCAAAGAAGTTGAATTACTAATTTTTCTTTATAAGAATATTCTCTTTCGAGACTGTTGTTGCTATAAATTCCGTAAAACTTCCACAATCCTACATTCAATAAACTTGAAAATCAGTTTGCTTTCTCACTTTCTTGTCAGGCACTTGATAATTCAGACACTTAATTTCCTACGGTTTTGAAGAAACTTAAAACTAGGCGTCCACAAACGGAGAGGTGTATCTTGTGCTTTGTGTCTGCAGGTGACTAAGTGAACAACTTCTTGAGCACTCTTAATAAAAGAAGTTCGACGAATTACTTCATTAGAGTAATCCGCGAGTAAAATTACATTCCATGTAATGACCCTTTTGTTGACGAGAACTCTTAATCCCTTGGCGCCAGAGACGCTGTTCGGAGTTGAGCGGCTCTTGGAGATTTTCTCTTTAGCCGGAAAAAGGAAGGTGTCTCTACCCGCGGGCCGCTAGGGTCGCCTGTTCCTAAACTTTAGATTAGTGAGGACAACGCATCTGAAGGCATGTTTTTAATAAAGCTACTGACGCAGCGGTATAAAGGGAGGAAGCGCACGATGGTAGGTATGATCACAAATAGCCCTGAAAACGATCGTTTTAGTTGTTTTCACTATAACGAACAATTATGTATTTTGAGAACACTGCCGTGTTTATACATATATTTAGTATTGTTGTTTTTAACTTTTATCAGTTTTCTTGTGATTTACACTGCTGGCCACCGTAAATGCAACACCAAGAAAGACAAGAGGTAGCACAACAAAATTTATTTTGTAGATGACGTGTTGACCAAGTATTACGTTTACAGACGTCTGTGACATGTGGTTCCTGCCGGAATCAGTAGCCAGAGTAGTCGCCATTGTTGGAGATCACCGTTGCCACACGTCTCGGCATTGAGTCAAAGAGACGTTGGATGTGTTCCTGGGGTACAGCAGCCCAAGCAGCTTCCACACGTTGCCAAAGATCATCCGATGTGGCAGCTGGGGATGTAATCTGGGTCACTCGTTGAGCAACCATGGACCACATGTTTTCTATCGGCGAAAGATCCGGAGAGCGAGCCGGCCAGGGAAGCAATTCAATCTGGTTATTGACGAAGAACCTTTGGACAATGCGTGCTACGTGTGGTCGCGCATTATCCTGTTGAAATATGGCTGTGGCCGAGCCCTGAAGATAAGGAAGGACAACTGGCTCCAGCACCTCGGATATGTAGCGCCGGCTATTTAAAGTACCGGCAATGCGTACTAGAGGCGTGCGACAGTAATATCCAATGCCGCCCCATACCATAATACCCGGTGCAAGACCAGTGTGGCGGTGCATAATGCAGCTGTCCAGCATCCTCTCTCCACGGTGTCTCCACACTCGAATCCGACCATCGTGGTGCTGCCGACAGAAGCGTGCCTCGTCAGTAAAGACAACGTCATTCCATTCTGCCGTCCACATCCGTCTGTCATCACACCATTGGCGACGGAGACGTCTGTGGTTCTGCGTCAATGGTAGACGAAGCAATGGACGTCTTGCGGACAGACCACTGTGCTGTAAACGGCGTCGAATGGTACGCGCAGGCACTGGATGATGCGTTACAGACGCAATGTTCTGTGCTATGGTTCCGGATGTCACTGAGCGATCCGTCACTGCCATGCGCACAATTTGCCTATCAGCACGTGCAGTGGTGCACCGAGGTGAATGCGATCGACCACTTTGGTCCGTCGTACCCTCCTGCATCCAACGGTCACATATCCGCATTACAGTTGTTTGGTTTCGTCCAACACGACTAGCGATTTCTCTGTATGATAATCCACAATCTCGGTAAGCCACTATCCTTCCTCTGTCGAACTCGGATACTTGATCAAACGATGTTCGCTGTTGTCTACGAGGCATAACTGATCGTCTTGTGAAACAACCACAAGGTAAACACACGTGCCGAACGTACACTCGTCGAAATCGCCAAGCCTTTTTAAATGGCGCTATGAGGTGGCGCCACAGGCGCGCGTGATGTGCGTCTGCGCTGAAATTCTAATCAGTTGCATATCTCATCGCTGCAAACCCATGGTGTAAATTTCACTTGATTCGGATGCTTCCTTCAGGGTGTTGAATTTACGGTGGCCAGCAGTGTAGTTTCACCGTTAGTAGGTTGGGTAGTCAAAGGTTTGAGCAGAAAGAAAACAAGACTCTCTAGAAATTACACAATGGATTTCTGTCTGTGTGTTCATAGTCAAACGAAGAGTGTGAAAGGGACAAGGGAGAATAAAATTGACCAGTGTGATGTCTATTTTTGTAAAAAAAAATTTTTCATCGCTTGGAAATAATTAGGATATTTAAGAACAAAACTTGACAAAAAGATTTGAAAAAAGGAACGGTCAAATTTTAGCACTGAACAGCCTGGCAGCAATGCTCTGAAACGATGTCATTATACATGCCGTCACTGTGGCGACCATGCACTATTAAGTAAGAAGACGTGTTCAGAGAGCAAGATCGATTATTCAGGAAGATGACAAACCGGAAAAAGCTAGCCAGTGCTACTGATGTGTGAAGCTGAGCAATACCCAGCTCCAACTATGCGCCATTGGGAGCTGACTAAAGAAGAAGAGCAAAACGAATGAAGTCATTGTCATCCAATGGCGACACCTGGCTGGGCAGCCTGTTCTTCTTCCAGGTTCAGAGCCGCTGCTGATGAAGAATTACTGGCCAGCAGAATCTCATAAATATCCCCACTCTCAGATGTTCCCAGATGCTCGCCGACATTCTCTTTATATGATCAATTTTAGGGACAACCTCTGTTGTCTCCGTCAGCTGCTGACTTCGAGGTGGAGATTGCTGCAGAACCAGATGAAGTATCCAGTCATCTACCAAGAACTTTTTCCCCAGTAGCATCAGGCAACTGCCTGTGCTGCGGACTGTATGCAGACGACTTGTCACCTTTGCACCACAGGGTTGTCCTCTGGGTGACTACCTCCTGCTGGTATCCACCTCTGTAGTGGGACACCTGTTCGAACCTGACCTGGAGGCTGCCATCGAAGCTGGCTTTCCCCCAAAGCTGTCACATGCCTTCGAGGTAGGTCATGCTTGGGGCAATGGTTTGAGTACCGTCCTACTGTGTGCTGTATTTCCTGTCCAAGGAGGGCCTGTAGCCTGGACGAGGCAGTCATATCTCGGCCGTGGCATGCAGTCTCTGCCAGCTACAGTTGTTCTGCTGAGTCCCGTGCGTGATACCGCTTAGGCACGCTACTAGCCAGACACTCTGCTGACGATGGTTCACTGTTCTCTGTGACTCACTACGTCATCGCAGGGCCGACGGCCTCTCGTCCTGCAGCGGTCACACCTCTGTGCCTAGCGCGGATAAAAGTTTAATTGGACCAGGGATGTCTTACTTGCAGCCCTCTGAAGGAGGCTACGTTATTTCCTGACTTTGCGTAGCCATTTAATCTGCCACATTAGAGGTCACACCTCCGGCCTCTACACATGATATCAGAAGTATCTACTGCAAAATAAGCTACTACCAATCATCGAGAGGACGCTCTGGCTGCGACAGCTTCGCCAGCTCTGGCCTGCGGTTACTAGTTTCGCGAGTGGGCTGTTTGTTTTTCGGGGCCGTTGTTGTGTAATTCTTTTGCACGATCATGATGGATAGGACTGATGTGCATAGTAATTTTTGGATAGGCTTTGAGAAATCAGATGGACCTGCAGACAGTTTCGGGAAAATTATAAAGAGTACTATTTGCAGCCAGTGAGTTGCCAATATAGTAAGTAACTGTGTCATGAATTATTGCGTATGCAGGCAGTTCCAACTACCTGTGACACATGTCGACGTTATGGGTACAGCGTTTAGAGGCATTTGAACCATTTGAAAGGGCCATCGATTACCAATTGAAACGTCCTGAACGATGACGATTTCGATATGTTGAGTGTAGACCGTTACTTCAAGCAAACCATCAGGGCATACGCATTACACGAGAAAGAAAAGCACATAAAAGGAAGGGATATGTCAACTATCAACTATGCGTCCACCTTCGTAGTTGCGTGGTCAGTGCGGCATGCAGCTATGAGGGATATCTAGGTTAGATTCATGGTGGTGCCAGGGAAGCTTCTTAGATGACAGGTGGTGGTACAGGATGCACTCAGCCCCTTAAGGACAACTCAGGAGCTACTCGATCGATTAGTAGCGGTTCCAAGGTCGAGAAACCCTACAGCGACCAGGACAGTGGTGTGATGACCACATGCACTTCGATACGTCTACTGATGAAGCCATTGGCAGAGGATGACACGATGGTCTGTCGGACCCGTTGTTCCGTCAGGGCCAGAACGCGGAACTTTACTTTACCAGGTCAACTATGCAGGCTTTGTTAATATTAATTATTGGCGACACCAGTGACGCAGCATCAAATCCCGACAGGGGATATTCCTCCGGTCTACTAGAAACCATTCAGAAATGCCAGGCACCAGCAATCAATAATGGAAGAATTCATCAATCAGCATTTGGTTGATGGCATTCTTGAGGGAAGTGATAGTATACGGGGAGCAGCGTCTCCTCTGTCACAGAAAAGGTTACACGAACATTGGTTGTACGTTTGAATGAGATGCCGATAGATAATCTGAAGTTGAGTATTTAGTATTTCACTTGGAATTTTAAAGACTGCTGGTTGATTCTCAATGGGCACCTCATTTCTGAATGTGATATCGAGCATTATTCAAAGGCTTATCAAATGTTTCTCAGTCTATTTTAGTTTTTATTTTGAACAAATCGTTTCACAAAAAGGTTTGACTGTTTTTCAATTTTTAGAATTATTTACTTTGTTCCACATACGATTGTGTTTGTGGCGGCTGTCTACCTTGAATGAAACTGACATGATGTTCTTGATCTACGTCTTCAGCAACATCTACATCCACATACACACTCTGTAAGCCACAGTATGGTGCCTGGTGGAGTGTATCTCATACTACTAGTAGTTATTTCCTTTCCTTTTCCATTCTCAAGTAGAGCAAGGAAAAAGCCACAGTCTATACGCCTCTGTACGAGCCCTAGTTTCTGTTACCTTTTCTGCGTAGTCCTTACGTAAAATGTAGGTTGGCGACAGTAGAGTCGTTCAGCAGTCAGCTTTAAATATCGATTCTCTAAATTTTCTCAACAGTGTTTTGTAAAAATAACGTCGCCTTCAAAAATGGTTCAAATGGCTCTGAGCACTATGGGACTTAACTTCGGAAGTCATCAGTCCCCTAGAACTTAGAACTACTTAAACTTAACTTAACCTAAGGACATGACACACATCCATGCTCGAGGCAGGATTCAAACCTGCGACCGTAGCAGTCACGCGGTTCCGGACTGAAGCGCCTAGAACCGCTCGGTCACAGCGGCCGGCAAAGTCGCCTTCCCTCAAGGAATTTACATTTGAGTTCCTGAAGCATCTCCGTGATAACTCTGTACTGTTCGAATCTACTGGTAACAAAACTGGCATCCCGCCTCTGAATTGCTTTGATGGCTTCCTTTAATTCGACCTGGTTGGGATCCCAAATACTCCCAATAGTACTGAAGAACGGATCTATACACGGTCTGTTCTGTATATGAGGTACACTTACCTAAGATTCTTCCAATAAACAGCAGTCGATCATTCGCCTGCCCTCTTACCGTCCTCACGTGGTCGTTCCATTGAATATCGCTGTGTAACGTTACGACTAGATATTTAATCGATGTAATTGTCTGAAGCAGTACACTATTAATGTTGTTTTCGATCATTACGGGACTGTTTTTCCTACTCGTCTCCATTAACTTTTTTTTTTTACATGTAGAATAAGCTGCCGTTGATTACACCAACTAACTCGTCTTGTATCTTCGTACAGTCATTCAACAACGGCACCTTCCCATACACCATAGCATCATGACCAAGCGATCTAGGTTGCTGTGTGTCTGACGAACACTCGCCGTCGAGGACAACATAATGGGTTCTATTATTTAAAAAGTCTTCGAGCCACTCACATATCTAGGAACCCAATCCGCATGCTCGGATCTTCGTTAACAGCCTGCAGCGGGACACCATTTCAATCGGTTTCTGGAAATCTAGAAATATGGTAACTGCCTGTTCTGCCTTCATCCACGGCTCGCAGGATATCATGTGAGAAAAGGGCAAGCTGAGTTTCACACAAGCGATGTTTTCTAAATCCGTGCTGATTTTTGGACAGAAGCTTTTCCGTCTCAACTCAGAATATGTTTCATTCAAAAATTCTGCAGCTAACCGATGTGAAGGATTTTCGTCTGTAATTTCGCAGGTACGTTTTTACCCTTGATGTATACGAGAGCCACGTGCGCTTTTTTCCAGTTTCATAGGAAAGAGTCTCTGGGCTAGGGATTCGCGATATATGCCTGGCGCCTTTTTTTCGCTTTTTCTGTTGCTTCTCTACACCAGGGACGCCTTATTCCGTTATCCTTAAGGGATTCTCTGCGACTGTCAAACGACGATACGTTAGAGCGACCCTCCTACGTGAATGATTTCTTAACTAGCGATTTTACATAAGACAATTTTTTGGGGTTCTCGGCGAGATCAAATGCCAAGACATGTTACTGGAAGTTGTTGTATGCTTCGTGCATCCATCTTTTTACAGACGCAGGAATCTACATCTACATCTATACTCCGCGAGCCACCTTACGGTGTGTGGCGGAGGGTACTTATTGTACCACTATCTGATCCCCCCTTCCCTGTTCCATTCACGAATTGTGCGTGGGAAGAACGACTGCTTGTAAGTCTCCGTATTTGCTCTAATTTCTCGGATCTTTTCGTTGTGATCATTACGCGAGATATATGTGGGCGGTAGTAATATGTTGCCCATCTCTTCCCGGAATGTGCTCTCTCGTAATTTCGATAATAAACCTCTCCGTATTGCGTAACGCCTTTCTTGAAGTGTCCGCCACTGGAGCTTGTTCAGCATCTCCGTAACGCTCTCGCGCTGACTAAATGTCCCCATGACGAATCGCGCTGCTTTTCGCTGGATCATGTCTATCTCTTCTATTAATCCAACCTGGTAAGGGTCCCATACTGATGAGCAATACTCAAGAATCGGACGAACAAGCGTTTTTTAAGCTACTTCTTTCGTCGATGACTCACATTTTCTTAGAATTCTTCCTATGAATCTCAACCTGGCGCCTGCTTTTCCCACTATTTGTTTTATGTGATCATTCCACTTCAGATCGCTCCGGATAGTAACTCCTAAGTATTTTACGGTCGTTACCGCTTCCAATGATTTACCACCTATGGCATAATCGTACTGGAATGGACTTCTGCCCCTATGTATGCGCATTATATTACATTTATCTACGTTTAGGGAAAGCTGCCAGCTGTCGCACCATGCATTAATCCTCTGCAGGTCCTCCTGGAGTACGTACGAGTCTTCTGATGTTGCTACTTTCTTGTAGACAACCGTGTCATCTGCAAATAGCCTCACGGAGCTACCGATGTTGTCAACTAAGTCATTTATGTATATTGTAAACAATAAAGGTCCTATCACGCTTCCCTGCGGTACTCCCGAAATTACCTCTACATCTGCAGATTTTGAACCGTTAAGAATGACATGTTGTGTTCTTTCTTCTAGGAAATCCTGAATCCAATCACAAACCTGGTCCGATATTCCGTAAGCTCGTATTTTTTTCACTAAACGTAAGTGCGGAACCGTATCAAATGCCTTCCTGAAGTCCAGGAATACGGCATCAATCTGCTCGCCAGTGTCTACGGCACTGTGAATTTCTTGAGCAAATGGGGCGAGCTGAGTTTCACATGATCTCTGTTTGCGGAATCCATGTTGGTTATGATGAAGGAGATTTGTATTATCTAAGAACGTCATAATACGAGAACACAAAACATGTTCCATTATTCTACAACAGATTGACGTAAGCGAAATAGGCCTATAATTATTCGCATCTGATTTATGACCCTTCTTGAAAATGGGAACGACCTGCGCTTTCTTCCAGTCGCTAGGTACTTTACGTTCTTCCAGCGATCTACGATAAATTGCTGATAGAAAGGGGGCAAGTTCTTTAGCATAATCACTGTAGAATCTTAAGGGTATCTCGTCTGGTCCGGATGCTTTTCCGCTACTAAGTGATAGCAGTTGTTTTTCAATTCCGATATCGTTTATTTCAATATTTTCCATTTTGGCGTCCGTGCGACGGCTGAAGTCAGGGACCGTGTTACGATTTTCCGCAGTGAAACAGTTTCGGAACACTGAATTCAGTATTTCTGCCTTTCTTCGGTCGTCCTCTGTTTCGGTGCCATCGTGGTCAACGAGTGACTGAATAGGGGATTTAGATCCGCTTACCGATTTTACATATGACCAAAACTTTTTAGGGTTCTTGTTTAGATTGTTTGCCAATGTTTTATGTTCGAATTCGTTGA
Source organism: Schistocerca americana (assembly GCF_021461395.2). Classification (NCBI taxonomy): domain Eukaryota; kingdom Metazoa; phylum Arthropoda; class Insecta; order Orthoptera; family Acrididae; genus Schistocerca; species Schistocerca americana. The sequence goes on from NC_060130.1 coordinate 288,060,981, forward strand.
ATGCTTCTCTCATTGCTCTCTTTACGCTCTTTTTCGCTTCGTTCAGCTTTTCCTTATCAGCTATGATTCGACTACTCTTAAACCTATGATGAAGCTTTCTTTGTTTCCGTAGTACCTTTCGTACATGATTGTTATACCACGGCGGATCTTTCCCCTCGCTTTGGACCTTAGTCGGTACGAACTTATCTAAGGCGTACTGGACGATGTTTCTGAATTTTTTCCATTTTTGTTCCACATCCTCTTCCTCAGAAATGAACGTTTGATGGTGGTCACTCAGATATTCTGCGATTTGTGCCCTATCACTCTTGTTAAGCAAATATATTTTCCTTCCTTTCTTGGCATTTCTTATTACACTTGTAGTCATTGATGCAACCACTGACTTATGATCACTGATACCCTCTTCTACATTCACGGAGTCGAAAAGTTCCGGTCTATTTGTTGCTATGAGGTCTAAAACGTTAGCTTCACGAGTTGGTTCTCTAACTATCTGCTCGAAGTAATTCTCGGACAAGGCAGTCAGGATAATGTCACAAGAGTCTCTGTCCCTGGCTCCAGTTCTGATTGTGTGACTATCCCATTCTATACCTGGTAGATTGAAGTCTCCCCCTATTACAATAGTATGATCACGAAACTTCTTCACGACGTTCTGCAGGTTCTCTCTGAGGCGCTCAACTACTACGGTTGCTGATGCAGGTGGTCTATAGAAGCATCCGACTATCATATCTGACCCACCTTTGATACTTAACTTAACCCAGATTATTTCACATTCGCATTTGCTAATAACTTCACTGGATATTATTGAATTCTTTACTGCTATAAATACTCCTCCACCATTGGCGTTTATCCTATCCTTGCGGTATATATTCCATTCTGTGTCTAGGATTTCGTTACTGTTCACTTCCGGTTTTAACCAACTTTCCGTTCCTAATACTATACGCGCACTATTTCCTTCAATAAGAGATACTAATTCAGGAACCTTGCCCTGGATACTCCTGCAGTTTACCAATATTACGTTAACTTTTCCTGTTTTTGGTCTCTGAGGACGGACGTTCTTTATCAACGATGATAATGTCCTCTCTGGTAAGCCGTCAGGTATTTTATCGTTTCGCCCAAGGGGGGGTCCCTCTAACCTAAAAAACCCCCGTGTGCACGCCACACGTACTCTGCTACCCTAGTAGCTGCTTCCGGTGTGTAGTGCACGCCTGACCTGTCTAGGGGGGCCCTACAGTTCTCCACCCAATAACGGAGGTCGATGAATTTGCAACCATTATAGTCGCAGAGTCGTCTGAGCCTCTGGTTTAGACCCTCCACACGGCTCCAAACCAGAGGACCGCGATCGACTCTGGGCACTATGCTGCAGATATTAAGCTCAGCTTGCACTCCGCGTGCGATGCTGGTTGTCTTCACCAAATCAGCCAGCCGCCGGAAGGAACCAAGGATGGCCTCAGAACCCAAGCGGCAGGCGTCATTCGTTCCGACATGTGCTACTATCTGCAGCCGGTCACACCCAGTGCGTTCAATAGCTGCCGGAAGGGCCTCCTCCACATTACGAACGAGACCTCCCGGCAAGCACACCGAGTGCACACTGGCATTCTTCCCCGACCTACCCGCTATTTTCCTGAGGGGCTCCATAACCCGCCTAACGTTGGAGCTCCCTATAACTAATAGGCCCGCCCTCTGCGACTGTCGGGACCTTGCCGGAGAATCGGCCACTGGCCCAACAGGCGAGGCATCCTGTGGTGGCTCGGAAACGATGTCATCACCACTAGGAAGCACCCCGTACCTGTTGGAAAGGGGTAAGGCAGCTGCCACGCGGCCAGATCCCACCTTCGCCTTTCGGCCAGGCACGCGCGAGCCCACCACTGTCCGCCATTCACCCTGGAGTGATGGCTGACCGGTAAGATGCTCACTGCCGGAAGACGCAGCGACATCAGGGGTTCCATGTGATTCCAAGGCCACCGAAGTAGGCATAGGTCTCACCACAGTTGCCCCAACGCCACTACGAGCCGACGCCTGCGCCTCGATCTCGATGAGCCTAACAGACAAAGCCTCCACCTGCCCCCGAAGAGTGGCCAATTCTCCTTGCGTCCGCTCACAACAACCACAGTCCCTACACATGACTATGTTTACCCTACTCTATACGGTGACAAATTCCCAAGATAATCTTCTGATGAGCTACTCTGATAATCAAGAAACACTCACTGAAATACGAGACGCGAAAACTACGCTAGGTTTTCCCAGAAAAACTATTTAAAAGCTAAGCGCAGCAAATAAGTACAAAAACGCTTTATACAAACAGTACTCGCTGCTGCTGGTGCTCTCGCTCTGGCTGTCACAAGACAACTGCTGATTCAAGTGACTAGTGGCTAACGGCCGCGAAACAAACAAATGACGGTTTTAGGGCGCTTTCTGTTCTAAACGATCAAGAAAACACTAAGAAATCTAACACGAAAACTACGTAAAGTTTTATCAAGAACTGTTAGTTACTATGCAGAGCAGATAAACACAAATAGAATCCCTTCCTTAGTGGAAGGTCGTAAACAAAATGCAAAATAAACGCTTTATACAAACAGTACTCGCTGCTGCTGGTGCTCTCGCTCTGGCTGTCACAAGACAACTGCTGATTCAAGTGACTAGTGGCTAACGGCCGCGAAACAAACAAAAGACGGTTTTAGGGCGCTTTCTGTTCTAAACGATCAAGAAAACACTAAGAAATCTAACACGAAAACTACGTAAAGTTTTATCAAGAACTGTTAGTTACTATGCAGAGCAGATAAACACAAATAGAATCCCTTCCTTAGTGGAAGGTCGTAAACAAAATGCAAAATAAACGCTTTATACAAACAGTACTCGCTGCTGCTGGTGCTCTCGCTCTGGCTGTCACAAGACAACTGCTGATTCAAGTGACTAGTGGCTAACGGCCGCGAAACAAACAAAAGACGGTTTTAGGGCGCTTTCTGTTCTAAACGATCAAGAAAACACTAAGAAATCTAACACGAAAACTACGTAAAGTTTTATCAAGAACTGTTAGTTACTATGCAGAGCAGATAAACACAAATAGAATCCCTTCCTTAGTGGAAGGTCGTAAACAAAATGCAAAATAAACGCTTTATACAAACAGTACTCGCTGCTGCTGGTGCTCTCGCTCTGGCTGTCACAAGACTACTAACTTTTGCCTGTCAACCTTTTCGTGTTCTTTTTTGATCCTGAGGTGCAACACTCTGCATTTTCCGAAATTTGTTATTTAACCACGGTGAGTCTCCTCCGTCCTTAATCCACTTACTTGGCATATATTTCTCCAGAGCGCGATTTACGATCTGTTTAAAATTTGCCTATTATTTCTCCACGTTCTTCATACTGGAACTAAATGATTTATTAACCAAGCGAGAAACTAAGAACTCTTCACCTTGCATTCTAGCACAAATACTCTCGAGGCCTTCTTGGTGGATTCCTAAAGTTTAGTAACCATCTTCGATATGATATCAGGATCACTAACCCTGTCTTTCTACAGACACTGTCGATAAGGTCAGGTCTTTGTGCAGCTACAAGGTCTAAAATATTTGCATTGAGTGTGGGTTCTTGAACTAGCTGCTGAAGCCACGCGTTCAAAACTTCTTCACGAAGCTGTCTGTCCGTACCACTTGCAAAGGATTCTAGGACGACCCAGTCTATAATCGGTAGGTTGAAGTCGCCTGTACCTAACGTCGCATGCTCTGGGTATTGACGCGCTACTCAGCGTAGACTTTCTATGAATTATTCTACAATGTCATGGCGGAATCGGGTGGCCAGTAAAAATATCCGATAATTAACTTGAGTTCACCTAGGCTTGTTCCTCGCGTCCAGATAACTTCACAGTAAGACTCAATTTCGACCTCGATGAGCACAATATTTTTGTCGACTGCAATGAACACTCTCCCTCCCATTGTGCCTAATTTGCGTTTTCGATATACGTTCCATGCCTTGCTGAATATTTCGGAGCTTACTGCTTTGGGATTCACCCAGCTGTCTGTTCCGAGAATAATTTCAACGCGACGATTTTCCCGGAGGGCACTAAGTTCAGGAAATTTGTTATGAATACTTCAATAATTCATCGCTCATAATTTTGACGATCGGAGTGTCTTTACTTTGTACGCGGTCTGATATCGCTCTTTGCATATCGACTGGCGAGCATTCATTTGAGGACCTCAGACTACCACCTAGCATCAAGAAAGGGCCAATGGGAGCGGTTCTATTCTCCATCTCACAACGCAAGTCTAGAAATCTGCAGCCAAAACCGCCAGGGAATCGACGGAGCCTTTTATTGAGACACTCTGGTCAGCTGCAAACCGAAGGACTTCGGACAACTCTGGGTACGACGCTGCAAATTGTGAGATTTGCCTGCTCTCCATAAGAGAGACCAGCAGTCTTCACCACTTCCACTAGTCGCCTGCACGGACTGAGAATGGCCTCAGAATTCAAGCAACAGACGTCACTGGCGCTTACACAAGCCACAACTTGCAGACGACTGCACCCTGCATCCTCGATAGCTGCAGGCACAGCCTCCTTCACATTTCGGATGAGGTCCCATGGCAGACATACAGAGTCCACATTAAACTTCTTTTCAGCCCTGAACACTATTTCCCTAAGGGACTCCATAACGCCCCTAACATCGAAGCTCCTCATAACTAAAAAGCCCTGTTCCCGTGCGCCTGCTCAGACCCTGCTGAAGGAGCGGTCAACTCTCTACTCACAATGTGAACGGGCGAGGCCAGATGACCAGCATCCACATGGACTCTCCGCTTTGAGCGACGCAGACATATTACAACCCACCACTCCGCCTGTTGTGAGAGTGGGTTCCTAGTGCTGGGTTCGCTGCAAGGTACCTCAGCAGCAGAGTCAGTGAGTAAACCAAACGACACCAGAAGTTTCCCATGCGACATACTGCATTCACTAACAATGACCCCGAGGCAGCAGCCTTGAGATGGTTGGCTGTGGCTAAAAGCATCTTCAGCTGTTCACGAACTGCAGCTGCCTTCTCCTCTGTCCTCACACAAGATGCACAGCTCCTATCCATCCTATTACTACCTACTCAAGTGTTAACTATAAAATCACACAGAGAAAGCTAAATAAGTAGCTTGCTAATGTCCTGGTGCATTAAAGGCAGCAAGTAAAGCCTCATGATTATGATATGGTAACAACTATTCCGTTTTATACAGAAAAAAGAACAGCTATGATGTTTGCGCAACTGCCATCTCTTTTACCATCTAGTCTGCTAAAAGCGAGGTTGCTATTTCAAAAGTGACATTGAGAGATGAAAGAAAATCATAACTAGGTGTTACGCAGTGCTGTAGTAGTCATCACAATAGAATCATTAGAAATAATAGCGAATCAGGATCATTTCCGTAAACGATCGCCAAAACTAAAGTAAAATAGAAAGTGTTAACCTGTTACTGTGGTATCGAAAACCGATACCACCTCACAGTATCAAGGATGGTAATCGAATGGCAAGTTTCCGTCTAACACCGATAGCGGTTGCGCAGGATCTGGTGGACACCGTGGTGCGTTTCTGCTGAGCCATCCCAAACAGCTCTGTACTTGGAGCGCCCTCCGCCACCGCAATAAACGATGGCTGGCGGTAGCCGCTAAGCGTACTTCCTCTCGGAGCCACCTCCCCACGTGACGTTATACAGATGCCGCCTAGTTGCGGTACAGTTCGTGCTCAGTACAGTAAGGCTCATCCCAGCTGCTACTGTATCAGCTGAACTCTTTTTCTTGCTGCAATATTTGTAATGAGTCTTAATTCGTTTGGAGGAATACAAGCAACGTAAATCTCGTGTTTACTGGGATATGTTGTTCACTAATCATTTCTGCTCCTGCCCAGCTTTCCTACGACGACAGGAACTGCACCACTTTGTAGCCCACCGCTAATTACCACTGCATACGAAGTTGTATACAACAGGCATGACAATATTTCAACGACGATTCGGTGAATAATCGCATACAAGCAACTGCAAAAAATCGACTCTACCGGCCAAGGTAGACAGCCACACCAACAGTAAGGCGCCCCCCCCCCCCCCTCCTCTTATGATGGTGTTACACTGAATAAACATATTTCAGTAAAAGCGAAACACAACAAATTTTCTCAAGGCGATGTCGTCAACGGTCTTCCTCAGTCCTCTTTATCGTAACAGTATTCATGTGGAAGTTGGTGTAAATGACATCTGTATTCTGCTACAAGAAATCCGTAAATTATACTGCCACACAAATAGTTTCTTGAGACTTTTTTCTTCCTGCATTGAAAACCTAATGAATGAACACAGCAGGGGACCAAAAAGTAGAAATATTTTACCACCGCCCCAGCAACATTTACTTTTTAAGCGTTCGTAGAGTCTTGTCTCAATCGTGTAAATGATTTGATGCGTTTGAAAAAAGAAATTGTAACTTCATTCTGTATCATTACAACCATTATATACCGGGTGGCTATAATGAAACTTTCCATATATCCGACAAGGGAAACTAATTACCGTACGCAGACAAAACTTGGTAGCATGAACCTCTAGGACATGGGGAAGAGAAATAATGCAGAATAAGCTCAATTGAAACACTTTTAATATGCTGCTACGGTAAATTATGCCATTACATACCGGTACCATTGCTGCTACAAAACGGGCTCAATATGGTACCCATCAGTGTCCAGAAGAGTATGAAAGCGCAAGATAGCACTCTGCACAGAAGAACGAAACATATCCGTAGGTATGCTGACTACCTCTTTTGATATGCTGTGCTTCAGATCAGCACGTGTGTGAACGTTCCCCTGGTAAACCCTGTCCTTCAGGCAGCCCCTGAACCAGAAATCACATGGAGTGAGATCAGGTAGTCTGCCGGCGAAGCATTTGGGAACGATCGGCTGATAATTCGATCGTTTCCATATGTATATTGACTTATCTCTCCACTTTCTCGCAAGGACTGAAGTTGACGAGGGCTGGTCCTGGAGAACCTTATCGACAGACGAAGCTCAGTTTTCTCTGACGGGTGAGGTGAACAGACAGAATTGCCGAGTATTAGGGTCTTTGCCTTCAATCGCTGTGCATGAAGTTCCTCCGTTTGGTGATCGTGTCCCCGTACGGTGTGGTTTCACGGCTACGTTAAGCATTGGTCCATTATTTTTTGAACAGATTGGCGCTCTTGGACCAAAGACGTGCCGTTGGACTGACCAGCGTTACTGCGATATGCTTCGCTAGCATGTCATACCCGACCTACGGGAGAGAGACCCATTGAACTCCACAGTTTTCATCCAAGATGGGGCCCCACCGCACATCGCTCGTGCATTTCATTTGCTTCTCCGAAACACATTTGGAAATGATCGAATTATCAGCCGATCGATAGGGTGTCAACTTGTCCTTGCGAGAAAGGAGCTAAGTCAATACGTCGTTGTGCGTCGTGTGGTGCAAGCTACTGTACGATAGGGATTTTGTACGGATACCATTTGACAATGTTTCGGAGCACCTTCCGTACATTGGACCACGGGATGTTCAACTGTCGTGACACAGCACGCGCACTGCCTGACGATCGACTGATTCACGAGGAAGGTTTGTTCCAAACGGTTCAAATGGCTCTAAGCACTATGGGACTTAACATCAGAGGTCATCAGAACCCTAGACTTAGAACTGCTTAAACCTAACTAACCTAAGGACATCACACACAGCCGTGCCCGAGGCAGGATTCGAACCTGCGACCTCAGCAGCAGCGTGGTTCCGTGGTGAAGCGCTTACAACCGCTCGGCCACAGCGGCTGGCGAGGAAGGTTTGTGTGTAATGTATTAGCGCCACGCCAGACAAGTCACCCGGTCGTAGATACCTGTGGGAAGTGCTGGCCGCGGTGGTCTCGCGGTTCTAGGCGCGCAGTCCGGAACCGTGCGACTGCTACGGTCGCAGGTTCGAATTCTGCCTCGGGCATGGATGTGTGTGATGTCCTTAGGTTAGTTAGGTTTAAGTAGTTCTAAGTTCTAGGGGACTGATGACCACAGCAGTTGAGTCCCATAGTGCTCAGAGCCATTTGAACCTGTGGGAAGCCGGGGTGGGTTGCTGGCTTTCATTAAGTCAGGTGGCGCAGTGGTTAATATATTGTATTTGAAATCACAGTGATTCACATAGCCGTCCGGTCATCGAGATTTAGTTGGTCCCAAGCTTGTGTAACTCAATTAAGGTCGGTTCTTCTGTAAAGGATTCGGTCGAATTTGTTTCCCATACTTCCTAAAGCTGTTCATAGAGAAATTACTGCTATAATCCGTTCATCATTAAAATAAACCAGATGTAAATATTGTACTATGTATTCTTCCGCGTTTGCTGGAACCTCATTGGATTTCAGTTTCATGTGGGACTGCAGCCAAGCTGTCGTAAGTACTGTCGAGTGCCGGCACGGTAGCTCAGTGTGTTCGGTCAGAAAACTGAGTTAATGGATCAACAACGAACTGAAACGGGTCTCTTTCGACGTCCGCCCAGAGCAGATACAACGAACAAAAACGAACTGAAACGGGTGTCTTTCGACGTCCGCCCAGAGCAGATACAACGAACAAAAACGAACAAAATGAGTTTAAAAAAAAGGTAAGATAATAAGGGTACGTTTTGCGCTGTGTGTTAAGCGCACATCGACTTAGCGATAATACGGGACAACAGATTCACCGGCGCATACCCGACCTACTGGAGAGAGACTTAGCACTGGCCGGTCAGCTGATACAGCTAGCCTGCAGTGACGTGGCCAGCTGCAGTTCACACTTAAAACGAGACGAGCAGAAAAGCAATAGAGCTTCGAATGTCATTTAATTTTTAAGCAGCATGAAATAATACACTGCAAATCTCCCACAATACACCCGTTAGACGACTAGACGAAAACCACTACACGTTATCGTTTTTAGCTAACGTACTATTGCAACTAAAAACAAGAATGATGAAAATTCCTGACTTAACCACAGGGTAATTTTTCTGCGTAATCTGTGTGTAACGTAAGAGAGTATTCAAGGATATCGCAGTATAGTTAAGTATTGAAGCCACTGAAGGTATTACTTACAGTCAGTCGTCTGTTAATCTCTTAGCTCCTTCCTTATCCGAATCCGAGAAACACATTTCAATACTGGAAGTGTCACCTGCTACGTGGATAACGAGCCTAGCAACAAAAGAATCCACGAAGCCAGCCAGGCGCAGCATTTAACGAAAGTTTAGGGAATGTACAGTTGTTGAAACGTAATATTTTGGTTTCAATAAACAACTTATTTTATCTACTTTTACATGTTTTTGCATACGGATTACACAGTACTTTATTTGCCCGGAGTCATAGAAAAGTAAACCAAATACAACAGTTACTGAGACAGTGACCAAGGGAAGCAAAGTCCTCGTAAGTAAAGATCAAAAACTGTTAGCCAGAATTCTGTTTAAGTATGAAGCAGTAGGCAAATACTGCCACCAGCAACTGCAGCAGAGCTCCAACTCCATAACCAACTCCCAAGTCCAAGAGAACAGCAAGTCAGAGATACCATAGGACACTAAGCGAAAATAGACAGAAACATCACAGAGAGTTTGCTTGTCATTGTAGGTGTTTATGATAGGTTCTTGGTCAAGGAACTCGGCCATGTGACATGCTTGCACTAGCGCGTCGCTTTGCTGTGGTCTCGACCTCGGAGGTACGGCGACCCAGAGACTTGACAGCTGTTAAGGTAGCGTCGACTTGAGGTAACATGGTTCCATACTCTTGACGTACTATCTGATCCCGAATCATTGACAGAATAGAAAAATTTTCTGCATGTCAGACACAAATAACATACCGTGACAAGTTCATGTAAAATGTAAATGATTATAATTTCAATTCTCTTTGACAGATAGAACGGCCAAATGAATACCCTTGTGTTGTTGGTGTAGTATATAAGTGCCGTAAACAGCGCCAGGTGTTGAGTGATCACTTTGAAAGGCATGTAGATGTCGCGTATTCATGTGAAACAGCTTTATCAGCCCCTTGCAGAGTTTCAAAGGTGCTCCATTGTGGGTATCCATTTGACCGACCGCGAGAATTACGCAATATTCAGAACATTGAGGCATTCGGATGTGACACTGGCCCGATGTTGGACTGCGTGGGAATTTGAGGGCAGGCATAACTACCGTCAAGTTTCCGGCTGAGCACGTCGGAACACAAGGCAGGATCGCCGTGTTGTCCGCCTAGCTCATAGTAACCCCTTCAGATTTGCGCCTATCATCTGAAAACATGTATTGGACTCCCTGAAACAAACTGTGTATTCCCGCACCATTGGTCGGAGACTAGAAGCAGCCGGTTTAGGCCTCACCGTCCCTTTCATAGGCTGCCATCAACGCTACAACACAAACAGTTGCTTTTGCAGTGGTGCCGGCAAACATTCGATGCTGATGAACGGCGTCGCATTGTGTTCAGTGATGAACTGCGATTCGGCACTATGCCGGATGACCGTCTGTGGCGTACAGTGTGGCTACCTGGGGAAAAGTCCCATTCTTCTAATGTTACGGAGTAGCTCACCGATGTTACTGCTGGCGTCATGGTGTGGGGAGACTAGTGATAGAGGGACGGCACAACGGCACGTCATGGACGTCCTACATCCTGATGTGTTACTTCCCGGGCCACAGTATGGTGGTGCCATTTTTCAACAGGACAATGCTCGTCCACACATGGTACGTGTCTCTACATGTTGTGACCAGGTGAAACTAGTTTCGTGCAGCCACAACTGTGGGTTCTTTTATTGCTCTGGGAGAAGACTCATCAAACTAGAACACATGAAATATAGTTCACTTTGTTAAATTAATGATTTAAAGATTTACTAAATTTCGACACATTTCTTTGACAAAAAAGTATCGGATAATTTACAAGTGTCATGGACTAGCAAAGCATCACTAGATGCACTATTTAACAGACTGTTCTCTTGAGGTACAATTTTCAACATTAACGTGACTACAATTTCATCTGAAACTTAAACTACTCATTGGACCTATGCGACGATGTTGACTGCCGCAGCTGAGGTCTCGAACTGGGCTGAGCTCTTGCGTGCTCAACACTATTCACTGACGTGACAAAAGTCATGGAGTACGTAATAACATCGTGTCGGAACTCCTTTCGTCTGGTGTAGGGCAGCAACTCGGCGCGGCATAGACGCAGCAAGTCATTCGAAGTCCACTGCAGAAATACTGAGCAATGCTGCCCCTACAGCCGTCCATAACTGTTAAAGTATTGCCGATACAGTGTTTTGTGTGCCAACTCATCTCTCGATTATGTCCCATAAATGTTCGGTGGGATTCATATCGGCCTGTCTGGGTGGCCACATGACTCTCTCGTATTGTCCAGAGTGCTCTTCAAACGAAACGCGAACAGTTGTGCCACGGAGACATGGCACTGTGTCATACATAAAAATTTCGTCGTTTTTGGCTGCAAATGGTCTGCATGTAGCCGAGCATAACCATTTCTAGTCAATGATCGCTTCAGTTGTACCAAAGGACCCAGTCAATTCCATTTAAACACAGCCAACACCATTAGGGAGCCACCAACACCTTGCACAGTGCCTTGTTGACAACTTAGGTCCATGACTTCAAGGGATCTGCGCCACACTCGAACCCTACCATCAGCTCTTACCAACTGAAATCGGGACCTATCCATTGTCTTCCGCTTGCCGGAGTGGCCGAGCGGTTCTAGGCGCTACAGTCTGGAACCGCGAGACCGCTACGGTCGCAGGTTCGAATTCTGCCTCGAGCATGGATGTGTGTGATGTCCCTTAGGTTAGTTAGATTTAAGTAGTTCTAAGACTGATGACCTCAGAAGTTAAGTCCCATAGTGCTCAGAGCCATTTCAACCACTGTTTTCCAGTCATCTAGGGTCCAACCGATAGGGTCACGAACCCAGGAGTAGAACTGCGGGCGATGTCATGCTGTTAGCAACGGCACTCGCGTCAGTCGTCTACTGTCATAGCCGAAATGCCCAATTTCGCCGCGCTGTCGTAGCGGACACGTTCCTCGTACAGCCCACATTGATTTCAGCGGGTAGTTCACGCAGTTTTGCTTGTCTGTTAGCAGTGACAACTGTACACAAACGCCGCTGCTCTCGTCGGGCACTGTGTCGTCCGTGGTGAGAGGTAATGTCTGAAATGTGGTATTCTCGGCACACTCTTGACATTGAGGATCGCGCAATATTGAATTCCCCAATGATTCCCGAAATGGAATGTCCCTTGCCCCTAACTCCAACTACTATTCCGCGTTCAAAGTGTGTTCATTCCCGTAGTACGGCCGCAATCACGTCGGAAACCTCTTCACATGAATCACCAAAGTACAAATGACAGCCCGGCCAATGCACTGTCCTTGTATGCCTTGCGTACGCGATATTGCCGCCATCTATACAGAGTGTTACAAAAGGTACGGCCAAACTTTCAGGAAACATTCCTCACACAAATAAAGAAAAGATGTTATGTGGACATGTGTTCGGAAACGCTTAACTTCCGTGTTAGAGCTCATTTTAGTTTCGTTCTTCCACCTACGCTCAATGGAGCACGTTATCATGATTTCATACGGGATACTCTACCTGTGCTGCTAGAACATGTGCCTTTACAAGTACGACACAACATGTGGTTCATGCACAATGGAGCTCCTGCACATTTCAGTCGAAGTGTTCGTACGCTTCTCAACAACAGATTCGGTGACCGATGGATTGGTACAGGCGGACCAATTCCATGGCCTCCACGCCCTCATGACCTCAACCCTCTTGAATTTCATTTATGGGGGCATTTGAAAGCTCTTGTCTACGCAACCCCGGTACCAAATGTAGAGACTCTTCGTGCTCGTATTGTAGACGGCTGTGATACAATACGCCATTCTCCAGTGCTGCATCAGCGCATCAGGGATTCCATGCGACGGAGGGTGGATGCATGTATCCTCGCTAACGGAGGACATTTTGAACATGTCCTGTAACAAAGTGTTTGAAGTCACGCTGGTACATTCTGTTGCTGTGTGTTTCCATTCCATGATTAATGTGATTTGAAGAGAAGTAATAAAATGAGCTCTAACATGGAAAGTAAGCGTTTCCGGACACATGTCCACATAACATATTTTTCGTTCTTTGTGAGTGATGAATGTTTCCTGAAAGTTTGGCCGTATCTTTTTGTAACACCCTTTATATGTGGATACTTCTATCCCATGACTTTTGTCATTACAGTGTATTACCTCAGTTTGAGGGTGATGTTGTTTCTGAGAGTAAGACGTTGTCTTCTGGAGCGCTTCCTATAATCGTTGCGGATTGCGGCGACATATGGTATCGATTCGCGTTGTCGATATTGGTGTGGCACCGTGATCTGTTGACAATACTACGTAGTCCCGTGGCCAGCGAGATAACCAGATGTGCCTCCGATAGAACATGTTGGACCATATCAGACGTCCATTTCGTACCAGTGTCAGTATTCAGTACATCAAGGACCAGTCACAACACTTGGTGGCTAATCTGCCTCAGCACAGGTTACAACGGCTTTGTGACATCCTTCCCAACCGACTAAATGTGTACATACTTGCCAGCGGGGATACAACGTCATACTGACCAGTGGACACATACTGGCAAATAATTTGTAAATTTGACTCGATACTTTAATCAAAGAAATAACACCACGTATCCTCTCAGGTCGTCAAGTTTCATTTCGTTTCCTCTTTTCCTTCTGGGTCCTTAACTATTTTTTGTTAGGCTGTGTTCGTCGTCTGTAATGGAGGGTGAGCCAAGTGCTGTGTCTGATAATGTATGAAAAACGAGTTTTCTCTTGAAGTCACTCTATTTTTTTAGCAGTCTATGCTTCTCGATTGTCAGCGCCATCATCATCATCAAATGAGTTAAAGTCAGTTTATATTGTGGAACGTACTTGTGGCATGCATACGTGATGTTTTTTGTCTGCGCCACACAGATATCACATATGTATGGCACAATTAGATTCCACAATGTAAACAAAATGAAATCCACTTAGCGTTGCGTGATTGCATGACTATCGAAACGTTTAGTGGGTTTTGAATTTGATACGTTTTATGCCTTAATTTATTATCACAACGGCTATTTGAATGTCTCTAGGTGGTTATTCAGAATATCTTAATTATGTAAGAGAGAAAAAGGTTTCAGCATCTGAATAAAACTGTTTCACCTGTTACAATTTGAATTAATCGTCTTTAGGTAAAATAAACATCATCGGCAATTACTGAATTATTGCTCCTAGCTCGATTTATCAACTTCGACTCGTACAGAAAGTGAAAGTGGCGGGGATTTATAACCGTAATGCCGAGTCTGAAAGCTAGCCGACCGTCTTCATCGCCTCGCGGACTGAGGTATTACGTATTCTGAATTCGCTAATCCCGGCTAACTACTGATAAGTTAATAGAGGTAATGAATGGGCTGCTCGTTCTACGGGGGGCTAATATAATTGAGGAGCGGAGTGGCCTCGAAGTGGCTCAGTACTGGCTGCGTTACAGACCGAACAGCGGCCCTCGTTCCAACTCCTGCACTCTATCCGCCACTCGGCCATAACCTCATAAATGCCGGATTAGTGGCGTTCCGCGCTGCAAAACGTGCGGAGATCAACGGCAGCAATTGCTTCGCTATAATATCTGGCGTGTTTCCGCTTTAATCGAAGCGATTTAGTGTAGTTCAATTTCGTAATCTGTGTGTTCCATTAATAATGTTCACAATAGATCGATCTGATGTATAACGTTTCATTTGTTGTATAATTAGATTAAGCATTCTCTGTAAAATTATAAACGCATTCTCAACATTTCCATGATAAGCTTTTACAGTAATCTTAATCTACATTTAAATTTAGTAAGACGTTTTACATAGAGCTTCATCTATGGGTAGAAGTAAGGTAAAGCGGGCCACATGATGGGAGAGGACTGATGCCACACTTCCAAGTAATACCTAGTAGACGTTGATGTGCGCGACGCCCATTGTTGTAACCTCTGGTGAAATCAGTTTACTCACAAGTTTTTGTACTTAAGGAGTGAAAAATAGAAGATAAATTTAAGAAATTAGAATTTCGAGACCAAGTTAAGTCATGGAAATTTTTCACGATTCCTTTATAATGGTAAATACTAGCAGATAGGGGCCTGGTAGCTTATAATTCGTATTTAGATTGTGCAATAGCAACACTGTGTGTTATGTGGATCGAGTAATGGCTTCTTTCGCTAACATCTTTGGTGAAAATGGGGATGCGGCATCATTCTGTATGACAATGGACGGATGACCCACCCTTACTGAGGACAGATGCCGCGATGCTTACAACGCTTGCGGGAGCTCATACGATTTTTGTTTACAGAAAAATGCCTAGAAAACGCATTAGGACAACATACGGGAGAAAACGGACTGCAGAAGCTCTAATAGAGGCCGTGACACTAGTCAGAGAAGAAGGTAATGCTAGGATAGCAGCTTGAACGAAAAATATATCAGAACGAACATTAAGGAGAAGACTTGCTACAGAGCGAGGTGGCGCAGTGGTTAGACACTGGACTCGCATTCGGGAGGACGACGGTTCAATTCCGCGTCGGGCCATCCTGATTTAGGTTTTCCGTGATTTTCCTAAATCACTCCAGGCAAATGCCGGGATGGTTCCTCTGAAAGGGCACGGCCGACTTCCTTCCCCATCCTTCCCTAATCCGATGAGACCGATGACCACGCTGTCTGGTCTCCTTCCCCAAACAACCAAACCAAACCAATACTTGCTACACGCAGTTTCAAGGAAACAGGGTGTGGCTAATCATCACACTTGGGTGAAGATGGAGAAAGGAAATTAGTTGCCCATGTGAATAAATTGCAATCATGTGGCTTTGCTCCCAAACCTCAGGCAAATAGCTTTCAATTTAGCTGATCAGACGGCATTGAAAAATAAATTCAATCAATAAAAGAAACGTGTAGGGAAAGATTCGCTTCTCTAATTTTTAGAAGACAATGCAGACTTAACCATCACAAAAGCACAAACGCTTTCTGTTGCCAGGGGCGATTCGAATGAACAGAGACGAAGTCAGTTCTTACTTTGATCTATTGACAAAAACGTTGACAGAGAACCGGCTTTTGGACAGATGTTCATGCCTCTCATATGAATTCTGCTACCTTATTGGATCTAGCTCCTGAAAACGAAGTGTCGATGGTTTGTTTGCATAGTGATACAACACACTTTTTACAGCCACTGGACCAATTGGTTTTCAAGCTGCTAAAATCTTGTCATCTCATAGAATCAGGTATACTGCCGGTGCTCTGCGTCTTCCCAACACATTATTTCGACGTCGTAACTCGGCGTTTACGACGAAAAATAAAATCATTTTCCACACAGAGTCGTTTACTGCCAGGCAAACAATTTTCATCTTTTAAATGCAGAATACTGACTGGACTAGCCGCAATAGTTTACTCACGTTAATGTCTTACATTAATGTGTAAATATTCAGCTCACTTGGAAACAGTCGTGCAGACGGCAGATGTGTGAGTGGATGGTTTAGAGGATTACCCATACTTTTTAATCCAACAACTGAACTACTTCCCATACCGATAACCCATTCATTATCCAGGTTCAGAAACACACGGAACATTGACCCTTACCATTCACGTCACCCATACAAAGACATAAGATGACCAACACTGTGATTGGCTCCACCATATCTATCAGTCTCTGCGCGATACATGAAACTGAAACCTAAGCCAAGGAAAACGTAATACATTTTCAGTGCCACTCAAATTGTGAATGAGATTATGTGTGTGTGTGTGTGTGTGTGTGTGTGTGTGTGTGTGTGTGTGTGTGTGTACTGATCACGCATACTAAGCGTTCCCGCCTATCGTTGACTTCGCTGAAGTTAATCTTCACTGACTGGAGATGAGTACAGCTTTTGTCGCTGCAGTATTATGGGAGTAATGAAAGAGTAGTATTATTTGCAGGAGCAGTGTTTATGGACTACTCAGGCGCAGCTGCACAGCTGGGAGCGAGGAAATTAAGAGCCCCCTGCCGACTCAGCAAAGTCACGCCGATCGAAACATTCTGCTTTCAAGCTCGACGAGGCTCATTCTCCACCCGTTTTAAATTAACGACCTGGCTAAAAAAAGTCCAACAACGAAACGTAACACTATGACAGGACATCCCTCCTCCAACCTTATATCAGAGGACGTACTCTATGATGCATATGTTCCAGATATTAAAATTACGTGTTTTTTTCTGCAGATTTCCTATATATCGCTCACTGATATAGACGGTAATCTTCCTAAAATTTGCGAGGTAGATACTGTTTCTATTGATATGTAGAACCACTTTCGCTTATAACATAAGTAAACTTTGAGTTCCCGGAACAAAACGAAGTCCGACGATAATACAGGGAAGACCGTGCCACGTGACGCAGTGATACGGGCACAAAGCATATCAGAAAGCCGGCGGTGGCCAGTTGGTGGCATTGACCATATGTAGTGCCCTTCCGCCCGTTGAGTATAGAACATCGGTGTAGGATGATTCACTTGCATCACCATATAGCACGCTCAACGGCTGACCGTGCTATGGGAAAGGTCTTCCAGCGTACTCAGTTCAGCACATTCCACTATCTGTACTTCTATGACTTTCAAGACCTTCGATATCCTGTATATTCTGATCCTTTCTAGAAAATCTCCGTAGGATTTTAGTGTAGACAGCGAAATGATTTTTTTTAAGAGAAATAATCACAGTTAGTACGGATATTGCAGTTGACCCCTGAACAATATGAGTAGCGAAACAATTTTATTACATTCCGATTACACGTAAAATCACACGAATTCAAAATTTTTAGATTCAAGTAAGATATAGAGATTACACTTAGGAGCAATTTAAAATTGGATCGTCATTTAGAAAATGTTGTGGAGAACGCGAACCAAAGACTACGTTTTATTCGTAGAACACTTCCAAGGTGCAAAAAATCTGATAAAGAGGTTGCATTTTCGTTTATTGCTGAGCGTTTTGGGATCCTTACCAGACAGAACTGACAAACGAAATCGAAAAGATTCTGAGAAGAGAGTATCATTTTGTATTATCACGAAACAGGGGAGAGAGTGTCACGGATATAATGAGTGGGTTGAAATGTCAACCACTGAAACGAAGTCGTTTTGTGCTGCTGCGAGATCTTCTCACGAAATTTCATTCAGGAACGTTCTCCTTCAAATGTCAAAATATTGTTTGACTTGCACCTAGACATGGAGAATTTACCGTCACGATAAAATATATGAAACCAGAACTCGCATGGAAAGATTTAGATGTTCGTTATTCCTAAGTGCTAACAGACAGTGTAATAACATAAATATTCTGGAAGTGGTTTCTTGCACCCTCTGTCAGTCAATTAAGTGTGAATTACAAAGTAATCATATAGATGTACGTAGAATCGATCTCACTGAGACGTGGAAACAGCAACTGTTTATCATCAGGTCCTATCCTCATTTCAGCTGTATCAGAACTTCTGACCGTTGCTTTTGAAGTTGACTGATTTTGTTGCCAATCAATTTACGGAGGATTTGGAAGTTTTTGTGCCTGATAATGATTTTACATAACTAAATTTATGCTATCCCACAAACTTCAGTTACTCGTCTTTCTTGAAACAAATGTTTTAGCCCTTCTTTGTGGATAAATAGCAAATGAATTACGAAGAGCTTGGTAAATATTCTTCGTGTTTATGATCTTCTCTCTCTTTTTATATTTCTTCTTTTAGTTTTTTTTTACTTATTTCTATTCATAAATCAAGAGCAATACAATTCAACAAGTAAATACTGTATCATATTTGAAACATACAAAATGGATGTAGCACTTGAATGTATGGAGTATCTCTGTACAGCACATAATTGATGCTGTTAATGATGCGATATATAAAGCGATAACTGATGTTATTAATGTTGGTATTTCATAGCTCCGTAGGAACTGAATATCATTTTTGTACCAAGATTCTTCTATGGCAACAACGGCCCAGTGTAAAAGAGTGCGATCAATAACATTCTGCACCAGAGATCCCAGACTGCTGTTTGCCGTTCCTGATATGCGTTTACGAGGCGAACGAAACATGTATGGTCAAAGAGTGTCACTATTTAAAATGAAATCATTACTTATTCTGCCAGCCGCTGTGGCCGAGAGGTTCTAGGCGCTTCAGCCTGGAACCGCACGACCGCTACGATCGCAGGTTCGATCCTGCCTCGGGCATGGATGTGTGTGATGTCCTTAGGTTAGTTAGGTTTAAGTAGTTCTAAGTTCTAGGGGACTGATGACCTCAGATGTTTAGTCCCATAGTGCTCAGAGCCATTTGAACCATTTTTTTTCTAGTAGTTGAGCTCACAATTGGAGAATCATGGGTAATATTGTACGTGCTATTGAGCAGATACGTACCAAGTTCCTTTGAAAATGACTGATCTATTCCATTGCATTGTCTGTAATTTCTTTGCATTGATGGCAAGTAGACGTGGTGGCCGCTGTGACCACGGAAAAATACTACGGGAGATAGATTTTTTGCATGTGATATCGCCTCAAAAACAGCGAAGAACTCAGCTGTCAGCACAGTAGTTTCTGCGTGTATCAATAAGAATAGGCCATGTCCGAGTAAGTAATCGAAGTATGCGCTTTCCCCAGAGAAGTTTGGTATTTTAGAAACGTCTGTGGTCACTATGCGCAAGCCTTCGTAAATTCTTGGTATTTAGGCAGGGTTAAGACACTAAAATCATTCAAGTACACTTTCTGTTTACTGACTTGGCGAACACACGCTGATTAATCAATACAAGGTGAGATTTTACTTACATTGGATCACTTTCTTTCCAGAACAGATAAAACTGACTTTGGACTGAACGCAGTAAATAAGTGTGCTCATCATTTCAGCCTACAGAGACGCCGTCATATTAACTGCGTAAAACCCATCCAGTGTAATATTAACCTCCTTCCAGTTTCATTAAAA
This sequence comes from Schistocerca americana, assembly GCF_021461395.2. NCBI lineage: Eukaryota > Metazoa > Arthropoda > Insecta > Orthoptera > Acrididae > Schistocerca > Schistocerca americana. Next base: position 288,080,906 of record NC_060130.1, read on the forward strand.
CGTATTGCAATGAATATGCTCTGAAATATATTGAAAAGCGAATACGATTTGCCAGGAAGATCATGAGAGACTGTACGGAAAACATGCAGTACACATCGTCTAGATTATCATGATAATTCACGACATGTGCATACGTGCCCCCTATGAACTGATTTTAGTGGATGTCATTAAGTGACCAGGGTCAGGATGAGTTTATTTTTGTGTTCGCTTTGTTGCGTAATTTCCTTTCTTGTAATGTATGGCAGCATTGATGTCTATAGCGGAAATTTTCTGAAGCCTTCAGGCCTGTTCTTGACCTCAGACATTTCACAGGATCGAAGGCGTTATTTTTGAATGAGGCCGGTATCACAGGATAGTGACAACAGGCCGGCGGACTCACGCCAGCGCTCCGTCACGCGACCACCTCCCTTCTCTCTTCATCTCAGCAAGGAGCACAGACACAGACTACAGGTCTCGCTTCCAAAGCACACTCTCTTTGCGCTCCATAGGCCTCAGTAGACAATACATATACCATACTCTATCCACTCTTATGGCTTAACAACACCTATATGCAAAATAAATACGTACAGAAATACAAATATAATGTGAAGTCTTCGTTGACACATCTGTCTCCACAGATTACAGCCTGTTGAGTGTAGCCATTGTGGTACCTATAAAGTCTCGGAGCGCTGCAGAATATTTCCGATCAGGGAATTCTATGACTAGATCATTCTATGGTATGTTCACGAGATCCACTGTCGTATACAGGAGAGTTGTGGAATCCACATTTATAAATTAGGGCATTGTGGCATGGAAAATACTTCGTCGATTTCGTGTAGTCCGCTCATTACTCTTTAAATTGAATCCCTTTACTTCAGCTGAGGATTTATTTGTGGTTACATGATTATCTGAACCTATCGTGTATACCTGCTACAACTCATCCTTGATGTTGATATTATCTCTCATACCTTATCATACTGGATTCCCCGATTTCCACAGGTTTCCTTGGCGATGTTGATGTAATTTCATCAATTCTCATATCGTTGCCTCCTCCAGTTTGAGTTCTGAAGGCGGGTTGTTGCTGGTGGCACACAAACAAGGGATAGGAGCTAACTTCGGCGTTCTTGTAATAATTCTAACGCGTTCATTAAAGTAAGAGCGAAACTTCTTACAAGGGAACCTCCCCATCGCACCCCCCTCTGATTTAGTTGTAAGTTGGCACAGTGGATAGGCCTTGAAAAACTGAACACAGATCAATCAAGAAAACAGGAAGAAGTTGTGTGGAACTATGAAAAAATAAGCAAAATATACAAACTGAGTACTCCATGAGTAAGATAGGCAACATCAAGGATAGTGTAGGCTCAACGTCGTCGTGGTCCCGTGGTTAGCGCGAGTAGCTGCGGAATGAGAGGTCCTTGGTTCAAGTCTTCCCTCGGGTGAAAAGTTTAATTTCTTTATTTTCGCAAAGTTATGATCAGTCCATTCGCTCATTGACGTCTCTGTTCACTGTAATAAGTTTAGTATCTATGTTTTGCGACCGCACCGCAAAACCGTGCGATTAGTAGACGAAAGGACGTGCCTCTCCAAAGGGAACCGAAAAAATTTGATCGCAAGGTCATAGGTCTACCGATTCCTTCACAGGAAAACACGTATGATATATTCTATACGATACTGGTGACGGCATGTGCGTCACATGACAGGAATATGTTGTCGACGCACCTAACTTGTACACTTAGGGAATGGGTAAAAGATTTTTCTACCTTGTCCGATTTAGGTTTTCTTGTGGATGTGATAATCACTGCCAAAAAAGTGACGACGGATAGATAATAATTGTCTGAAAATAAAAAATTAAACTTTTCACTCGAGGGAAGCCTTGAACCAAGGACCTCTCGTTTCACAGCTGCTCACGCTAACCACGGGACCACGGCGACCTTGTACCTGCACTATCCTTGATGTTGTCTATCTTGCGCGTGGACTACTCAGTTTGTATATTTTCCTTATTTTTTTCATAGTTCCACACAACTTCTTCCTGTTTTCTTGATTGATCTGTGCTCAGTTTTTCAAGGCCTATCCACTGTGCCAACTTATAACTAAATCTGCGGGTGGTTCGATGGGGAGGTTCCCTTGTTAGTGTGATATCTGTATTTCCCAGAACTGAGAACAGTATTTTGCATGTTTGCGATAGGGAGTAGGTAAATAAGCTCCCTGTGAGAAACTAGGTATTTGATTTTGGATGGCTTCGGTTTCTGGTTGGTGTTCTCAAAATTTTTTCCATGTTCCAGAACGATCCAGATTAATGTCGCGATATTTATGGTTGAAGTTACATTTTATCTTCTCACAGCAACGGTTTGCCATCAGCTGCTGGGATACTGTTATATTGTGAAAACGGATCAGATACTTCCATCTTAAACAAATGTGTAATTTAATAACAAACTTGAATGTGTCAAGCTACTTCGATATGATTTCCTTTCCTTCCTATAATGTGGTAGGTTGAGCAGCCATTACAACACCGCCAGCGTAGCAAAATTTGATGCTATTGTACAAGTTGATGTTTACTGGAACGTATACATAGCACTGAAGAAACTTGTTCTTTGCTGTGAATGATGTACGTGTACTCTGATCAATACTGACCTTAAAGAGCCATCAATATTTTAGCACGTTTGTGCAAAAGAAGGTAGATGGTATAGACCTGGGACTTCATCAAGTTCTTCACCAGCTTGCATTACAGCTAACGAACACAGATGGCATTCGGAATTTCACACATAAATTTCAGAATTTCACATATAATAAAAATCAAAAATCCTCCTTTTATAGATCGCATTTACAAAATAATTATTAACGCTATCACACTCTTTACCACCGTCACCAGTGACCTCATCGCTGACAGGACGTTATGCATGATCTCCTCTTCTTTATCATTCTCATACCTCTATAAACACCCATTCCTAACAGCTCTCCGTTTTGCAGCGCTTACATTTAAAGCCACGTCACCAAATCGTCATAGAGGAACAAAATTCTCTCCTTTCTGTCGTTTGTGGACCTCTACTGTTACATACCCACACTCAAAACTGTGGAAACTCGGCAGCAGGTAAATATACTGATTTCGACTGCCAGTAGAAGCGTTGCGACGCTGTGAAGACCTATGGACTCCATATCCAATAGCTACCAAATTACTGTGTGTGTTGCGTCTTTCTGACGCTGACAGACGAGCGCCGCGATGTTAATGGCTTCTTGTACCGTGAACTCACCGTCTTTTCAGTGCAGCGTAAATGTGTTTAAAACTTGGTGGTTGCATTTCAAGCTGGAAGGGTGAAAGTAAAATGACTTGTCGAAACGGTGCTCTTAGACGCCACTGTTGCTCGACTGATAGAGAAGCCTGTTTTATAAGAGAAATTTGTCGAAAAGTCTGCAGTATCATATAAAGCTATATTATATTGTTAAGTATATGACCATTAACTTATATACAGTATGTAGGAGTTGTAACCTGATGATTTCTTTTTTCTTAAGTGAGCGGTCGTAAAATGTCAGAAAATCCATACGTGATGATCATTGACAATCATACTGTTTCTACATATACATCTACGTGATTACTCAATAATTCACAATTAAGTGTCTGGCAGAGGGTTCATCGAGGAACCGTCAAGCTTTTTCTCTACCGTTTCGCCCTCGAAAGGTGCCCCCGAAAAACGGGCTCTTAAATCTTTCAGTGCGAGCTCTGAGTTCTCTCATTTTATTATGATGATCATTTCTCCCCAATTAGGTGGGCGCCAAAAAAATATTTTCGCTATCGTACGACAAAGATGGTGATCGAAATTCCATTAGAATATCGAGGGGGCAACGAAAATCACTTTTGTTTTAATGATTTCCACTAGGGCTGTTTAAAAACATAGATATTTTTTCTTATATATATACGCGATATTTCTCGTCGATACATCAAAATCAAAGTGCCAGTATCGAGTGTCGATATTTTTATTTTATATTATATTTTATCACAATTTTCGGTTAATATTTGAAGTTGTTCCTTTGAAATTATAGTAGAACATAATTTTACTTGCACTATGTGAAGGAATCGTAACACTTTTTGAGCTTTCAACACAACCATTCTTTCTCTTTGATTGTGTGGAGCAAGTATGATGGCATAAAAGTAGTAGTTCGATTGTACTAGTGGGTGGCTTGTTGAGTGGAATAAGAAGGCTTCCGATGTGAAGAAATAGCTCAACAGTTGCGTTAAAAAACAATTTTACTGCAACTAATGTGCTTTTTCTTCACATCAGTATTCTTCAAAAATAATGATCAAAAATTTGAGGGACAAGATTGGTCTTTGCAGAGGGCGGAGACGCGTGAGGGAAATGCCGACGTAATCGGCGCTCTGCGCTACCAACAAAAACTGCAACGTTTAGCTTCACTACGCAATTTTGAGGCTACAGCTGACAGGTCGCTGGCAATGGCAGAAGTGAAAAACCAGAGAAGTCGACATGAAGTGTTTCGGAAAAATGCGATATGTGACGAAACCGAACGACGAACCTATCGGACACCTCTTGTTATGGCCCCTTACATGCAGTTGCCGTTGTTAGCAAAGTGGTTATCGCCGAGCGTGAAAGTGCATCGTTTACCTTTCAATTCTTGCTTCAACGGGGACAGGCAGACTGCTAGCTTGTTGATGTACAGAATATCTAACACCTAATCGATACTTAAATATACAGCTCTAAAACCGGCATTATATTCACAATGTGCAGCCATATTTTCATAGGACGGTACACTCTCCCTCCCTCTCTCTCTCTCTCTCTCTCTCTCTCTCTCTCTCTCTCTCTCTCTGTGTGTGTGTGTGTGTGTGTGTGTGTGTGTGTGTGTGTAGTTGTGGTACCTTCACTAATGCTTTGGTCTGAGCACTATGGGACTTAACTTCTGAGGTCATCAGTACCCTAGAACTTAGAACTACTTAAACCTAAGTAACCTAAGGACATCACACACATCCATGCCCGAGCCAGGATTCGAACCTGCGACCGTAGCGGCCGCGCGGTTCCAGAATGTAGCGCCTAGAACCACTCGGCCACTCCGGCCGGCTCAGTAATGCTTTCACACAAGACTCAATAAAAACACATGTTCTAATTAAGGAGCGTAAACATTTCCAGTTGACATAGCTGCATTTCGTATGCAATTAAAACACCATGTTCCTAGTATTCCATCATAACATGTGAAGAACTCGAATGCTCTTTATCCGCAACGGTCGCATGTTCGAATCCTGCCTCGGGCATGGATGTGTGTGATGTCCTTAGGTTACTTAGGTTTAATTAGTTCTAAGTTCTAGGTGACTGATGACCTCAGAGGTTAAGTCGCATAGTGCTCAGAGCCATTTGAACCATTTTTTTGCTCTTTATCTGTGACGTATGTTTTGACGCCACAACCATCAAGAATGCGTTTCCATAATGAGAGAAATGGTGCTAATATCATGCAAGATTAATCACCGACGACTAAGAAAGAACAACGTGGTGTAATATCTCCTGCGGGGACCACTCGCAGTATTACAAGAGAATCCATTTCCTGAGAAGTGAATATGTCAGGCACTTCAGTCCGGAACCACGCGTCTCCTACGGTCGCAGGTTCGAATCTTGCCTCGGGCATGAATGTGTGTGATGTCCTTAGGTTAGTTAGGTTTCCGTAGTTCCAAGTTCTAGGGGACTGATGACCTCAGATGTTAAGTCCCATAGTGCTTAGAGCCATTTGAACCATTTAGAACGCATCTCCCAAATTTGGTACTGGTGCAGACAGCGAAAACTACAACGAGAGGTGTGACCCAACACCACTACACCGCCGGAATGATTGATGGCGTGCAGTGCCTAAACAACATGGCCGCTTGTCTGTGAGGTAACTGATCAACGTAGTTCGAAGGAAGGGATTAAAAGGGCGCCAGTTCTCACAGCTACGTAGTATGGTGCTACCTTAGAGTGCAGCGACTTGCCCAGCAATTAAAAGTAGGTGGAAATGTTTCATATCCATGCAGCAGGCATGAGTCAGTGGGAAGCAGCAGCAGCAGCCGAAGTTTCAGGTCGTCATTGACCGATGGTGTAACATTTTGTTTGTACGATTAAATAACTTCTGGAGCATGCGTTTGTCTTTTTGTATTCTCGGTATCTTCACTGTTTAGACTATTTCCTATGGGTCAAGCATATTGAATCACCAATGCAACTTTGTAGTGTGGGACATGACTTTTGAATCACCCTGTACACCACTCAGTCTGATACGGATCCGTGACACACTGCATTGTTCGCAAGAAAGCCGGCAAGTGAGGAGGATCATACTGATCAAGAGTGTGGCTCAATATTTAAGAAACATTAAGCTCTGTGGTGTCACTGTGTCATCAAGCGCGTCCATCACATTTTTTAAAATTTGCTTTTAGGTATTTACTCACGCAGCCATACACATACAATTTTCAATCTTCAGTGCACAATTCTAACAGTTTCTAAGCATGAGTTTTAGCTAGTTCAGATACAACATTTCAGATGAAGTACATAGAGAGATGTAAGTTGTCGCAATAAAAGACCAGAATCAAATATGTGGCATTGCGTTACGTCAGTTTAAAAGAAATTGAAATTAAAATAGAAATAAACGGTAACGTGAGGAACAGTAGAGCAACGACCAAGATATTTTCGCGTGGGCAAAAGGCTGGTGCAGCCATTATGTGGAATAAATGCCGTGTAATTTAACAGAAGATACTACTGTTATGTCCATTCAAGAGTACAGAAATCAGTGTTTTCATACTCAATGTAAAATGAACACCAAGAATTGGTTGAACTATCAATGGTAGGTACATAGCCCCATCAGAAATCACCACTGCGTTGAAATATAGGCATACGTGCGAGTATTCCACTGCTACACTAACGACTTGCTTAGCCTAATCATCTGCTTTCATATATCTATATGATATTTTATTTTTCTGCGCACGGGAAGGGAAAGAATTTCTCGTATACTATATAGTCTCTTGTCACCAGGAATATCGGCACAGACGCCCCCACCCCATGAATGGCGCCCTGTAGTCAGGCGTTACTGCACAGTGAGAATTCGGACGTACAGCAAAGTCACCGTCTTGGATATTCTCCTTCCACTCCACCATTGAAATTAGGAAGAATAGCTAGAATGATGGAGGAGAGAGGTGCTTAGTCGAAAAAGGAAAATATTGCTAACAGCATCCACAGTTATTCGACATACAGCTGGCAAGTGATTCTACCTGATTGAGTAATTAGAGAAATGGGGTCAGGGCGAAATGAAGGCAATGTGCCTTCCCAATGAGCAGGGTTACGACAAACAGAACTAAAAAATCTGCCTCATGGTGGTAGAGACCGTATTGCTAATTATGCAGTCTCATTTTGTTGTGTTAATTGACTGTCTATTTTACTTAGTCTCAAGTAATTGGCACGCGAATGCATCTGTCAGGCGCAGAGATTTTGCCATCGGTGTGCTCAGTTTACCGATTGAGAACAACCCATGGTGTCAAACAGTGGCATTTTAACGGTCTCATTCTTTCGTGAACAGTGCTGAAGCGAATGGCAAATCAGCTCAATATAGATTGCGACATTTTGCGCACACTGCTGCCTCCATTGGCAGCAACCTCTCAGGGCATCGAGTCGAACTGAACTTAGATAAGTCATACGCATACGTCATTACATGCTGCTTTAACTCTGTGGCCAGGTTCATCCTTGATAATCAATGATGAGTGGTAACATGTTCGTCTCTAGACAACCTACAGCAGATGTTTTAAATAGGTAAGAGATCTGGAGAGCTTGTTGGCCAGGGCAACTCTCGAACACCTACTGTACCGAAGTAGGTCAGAACAGCACGGTAAACATGTGGTTTTGTGATATACTGTTGAACGATAACCTCGTGAAGACCACGAAAATGATGCGCGGCCACCAGTCTTAACACATCAGAAACTCAGCGGCTGCTGACCAAATCACAGTCAATACGAATCAAAGGTAATCGTGTTGTGTACCGAGTAGCTCATAATATCATCACGCCAGGGGCTGTGAACGTATGACGATGACGAATGCCATCTGGCAGTGTTCGTTCCCCTCAGATACAACCACCGTGGGGCTGCACGCAGTACTGGGGCTCGTCTGGAAAAGAAAGCAGACGTGGTGGCGCTCTTATTGAGCGAAAGTTTTGGCATGCTTCTCTCTGCTGAGTCGTAAAGGTAAGCCGCAACAGTCGTCGTCATGCTGACGGTCTGGGGTGTTCCAGACGTCTTAATTAGCTGCAGACAATTCCATTCTTTGACTCCTAATGTACGCGAAGTGCTGTACTATCCCGCACGGCGAGCAAATATTATGTGTGTGTGTGTTTCTCGAGCTCTACTCGTAATGGTCCAGTGGGATCCTGCATGCCAGTAGTTGTGGCCCGACTGAACCTGTCTATCCCATATTGACATCACAGTTGTGGGATGCTGACCAACTCTAGCCGCAACACAGCGGAATGGTAAACCACACGCTACGCTCCTGCCGCTGTCAAATTCCGCCACCTGCTGGTAACCGAGCGAGGTGGCGTAGTGGTTAGCACACTCTCTCGCATTCGTTAGGACGACGATTCAAATCCCCGTCCGGCCATCCAGATTTAGTTTTACCGTGATTTTCCTAAATCGCTTAAGACAAATGTCGGGATGATTCCTTCGAAAAGGCACGGCCCATTTATTTCCTCAGCTTCTCCTAACCCGAGCGTGTGCTCCGTCTTAAATGACGGAACTGTCGACGTGATACTAAACACGATACTAACTAAACCTGCTGTTAACTGCTTATCCTTTCTACACGAGGCAAAACATGATCTTTTCACAAGCAAATAATATTCAAATGGAACTTCTTAGTGGAAAAATTGCTGGGTAGTATGCTATTTCCTTATACACAGCATGTAGGTCGATCTACATATAGCATATACAGAAGCGCAGAAATTCTAATGTCTTGCATTTGAGCGTGCAGTACAATTAATGTCAATTTGGCGTTTATTACATGCCCTGTTCATGGAGTTGCAGTTTTAGTGGCCATCAGTGTACAATGGCACCGTGGTGTGGTCCCTAGTAGGATATACGGAAGTGGACACGTGATGTTGCGTGTTGCAATTTTACGGTGCTGTAGTTGGTCTAATTATTACTGTCCAGGGGTGAGTTATGGATGAAGATAATGTGAACGGCTCATGTGATCAAGTTTATAGCAAGTCCAAAACAGTAAAACCAGCACCACAGTCAGTTCAAGAACTGTACGAGAGGATCACTCACAGTAGAGCAACGAACAAGATATCTTCGCGTGGGCAAAAGGCTGGTGGAGCCATTATGTGGAATAAATGCCGTGTAATTTAACAGAAGATACTACTGTTATGTCCATTCAAGAGTACAAATCAGTGTTTTCATACTCAACGTAAAATGAACACCAAGAAATTGGTTGAACTATCAATGGTAGCTACATAGCACCATCAGAAATCACCACTGCTTTGAAATATAGGCATACGTGCAAGTATTCCACAGCTATACTAAACGACTTGCTTAGCCTAATGGTGACGAGTAAGAAACTTGTAGAATTTTTCCTTCATGACTACTCTGTTGCGTGGCCGATAATCAGAGGAAATTTTGTCAGTTAAAGTGCTGTAGATATTACTAAAGCAAACTACTGGGCAAAAAATCAAAACTCTCAAGCACTGTGTTCTGTGGCACCTCTGTATGATATCTGCGTACTAACGGGTTGTATTATTTGTGATACATTTGTCACGGTCATCGGCGATAGGATATCACACGGGAACCCTGTCTGTGCACCCTGTGTTCACGGACACCCTGCGTCCTCATACATTCTCTCTCATAAGACAGTATCGTGGTTCCATTTTTCAACAGGACATTGCTCGCCCCCACATGACACTATATATGTTCTGTCTGTTCCGGAAGGACAGACAACACACACACACACACACACACATTTTATATATATATATATATATATATATATATATATATATATATATATATATATATATATATAATTTCAGGCGAGGACAGCCAATGATCTCTTCAGAGCGGATGCACACCAGGCTCTAACTCGTACGGGAATCGGTGAAATGCCTCGAGTAATGAGAATAATGGGCACGGAGCACTACATTAGTAGTGCGTGGATAAGTTGAGAATTTAGGTCTGACGGGAGGCGTGCTATGGCAGTCCGTGCAGTTACGAATACCCCTGTGTCCAGATGGCTTAGTGGTCAGAGCATCCGCCTAGTAAGCACGAGACCCGTGTTGAAATCACCGTTCGGCGCAAATATTTCACATTCCTCACCCATTTTAAGCAATGCTCAATCGCAGCCAGTGTCTTTAATTCCTTTGTGTCTTAATTTCTATCAACTATCTACGTGACGGAGAGGTAATCCTGTGGCCACCAGTTTGTGGAGGTCTGAGGTCTGCCCCCATTAGAACATTTTTGGCATCAATTCAGCCTTCAACTCTGTCCCAATGGCAGTATTCATGATACCGAAGACCAATTACGAGCCGGCAGGAATGGCCGAGCGGTTCTAGGCGCTACAGTCTGGAACCACGCGATCGTTACGGTCGCAGGTTCGAATTCTGCCTTGGACAAGGATGTGTGTGATGTCCTTAGGTTAGTTAGGTTTAAATAGTTCTAAGTTCTAGGGGACTGATGACCTCAGATGTTAAGTACCATAGTGCTCAGAGCCATTTGAACGATTTGAAGCAATTACGACAGTAGTGGGCCATTTTGGCTTGGCCAAGGATGTAACGGCTTCATGGCATCTTTTGCAACCGAATAAGTGCATGAATCCAGGCCAGAGGTGCTCCAACGTCATACTAATAAGTCAGTTCATACTGCCAAATGCTTTATAAATTTGACACGTTTTTGTAATCACTGAAACATCTCATACCCTCTCAATCGATGTTTCCCAACATACCATAATCTGGAAAGATGGAGGTAATAAAGAGGGTCCAGTTAATCATATAAACACCTGATTTATGGATCTTACTGGTCTTTGGTCCTATTCGGTGTAGTACGCGCGCCTTAAGCGAATTAGTAATCTGCATAACAATCCTATCACCAGTATTTCAGAAGCATTGCTCAATTCTTTTGTGACATGACCATTGTAGGTCAGAGCTGTAAATTTATTTAATAAATTATGTTTCTCGCGTTTTATCGCTTTCTTCTTATTTCTTTTCTTTCCCTAAATTTCAGTCCTGCTGTAACTACACTATTTCAGTTACCATCTATGCAGAACTGTCACTTCCACCTATCTATCTCTTCTTGTCTTCGTGAGCACTTCTTACTGTTCACGAAACCATCATAAACATGTCCATAAGAGAAGTATCTGGATAACAGATAATAAATTAGCTGAATGAGATTTTCACTCTGCAGCGGAGTGTGCGCTGATATGAAGCTTCCTGCCAGATTAAAACTGTGTGCCAGACCGAGACTCGAACTCGGGACCTTTGCCTTTCGCGGGCAAGTGCTCTACCATCTGAGCTACCGAAGCACCACTCACGCCCGGTACTCACAGCTTTACTTCTGCCAGTAAAGCTGTGAGTACCGGGCGTGAGACGTGCTTCGGTAGCTCAGATGGTAGAGCACTTGCCCGCGAAAGGCAAAGGTCCCGAGTTCGAGTCTCCGTCGGGCACACAGTTTTAATCTGCCAGGAAGTTTCAGTAAATTAGCTCTTCACAAAATTAATTCAGATATTTATCTTAAACAAAACGCAGTACATGTAGTGTCCTATCTCCCAGTGAGTGAAATTTTCAATAAGAACATAGCGTAGTCAAAAACCAATGGAGAAACCAGAATGATCAAAATGTTTCGGTGTGTCCTTCGGAAAGAACATCTCACGGCTCTTCTCACAGTCGTAAGTCCGACAACTTCTGCTGCGCTCGTGTGTATTGATTAGAATATAAAAAATCTTCCTTATTTTCCACTTATGTTATACGAAATAATATTTTAAGACAAATATACACAAATAATTCGTTCCACAAAATCCAGTAATAAGGATTACTAGGGCGTGCTGAAAAGTAATGCTTTCGAAGATTTTATACGACAAGCCTTAAAGCCTTAAAATAAAACAAACGTTATTGACATTTTACATATTTATTCTTCATGTTTACATATTTATTTCTTAACATACTCACCCAGGTGACGAATACATTCATCCCAACGAGAGACCAGTTTCTTGATACCATAACTGTAGAAGGTTTCTCATCGTCCATGGAGCCACAACCTCACCTCTGCTTGCACCGCTTCATCGCTATAAAAGAGAAGACCTCGAAGCTGTTCGTTAGGTTTTGGAAATAGACGGAACCCGGCAAGAACCAGGTTTGGACTTTATGGAGGATGATTGGTGAGAGTGAACACAACGCGTCGGATTGTTGCAAATGTCACAGCGGTCGTGTGTGGTCTGGCATTTTTATGGAGAAGGAGAGGGTGCCCCATGTGTGGACGAACTCTTTGAATTCGTGCTTTCCGTTTTAAGAGAGTCTCTCAAGCACCGAAACAGTTATTTTACACAAAGCAATGTTACACGCTACAATTCGGAGCACCCTAGCGGCTGAGAGTTGCAGCTTCCGTTAGCGAAGTGGAAAAGCCGACTGAGTTTTCATCACGTCATTATATGTTTTATGAACACCCTAAAATCTACTGCACACAAAAGTTTACATTTCAAAAGAAGGCCTTCTGGGAGAAATCTTACATGTTTAATAGTCTTTTTGGTGTGCCTGTCTGCGATTCAACGTCTCGACCGCATGGTGAATAGCAATCTATCCATTCTATAATATTGCCAATGTTTATGTAAATAGCCAGACCGATTGTAGCCGCAGAATGCTTAACTGGAAGTTTCACAGATTTGAATAAACAACGAAACAGTTGTTTATCAGGTGAATCGTTATCGAAATAGAGCTGATAAGAAGCATTATGTTGTTGCGTATAAGATATCTGGCCGTGTTGACTGACATTGTCAGAAATAGCGCTGTGTGATTTTGGGAAACCTTCGTTCGTCGCGGAGGATGCCGCGTCATTCCGGAGAACGCTTGAGTGCGAATTCTCGTGGGCATTCGCAGGAGAGGAACCCATTCTCCCAGTGGCCCCCATCATCGATTTCCTCCAGTCTGCGAGGGTGGTGCTCCACGCGCCTGACTACAATACGCGAAAAACTCGAAAAAATTCCTTTCTGCTTTCCACAATGGGGAGTGAAAAAGCAATGATTGTCCTGCTTCGACGGCCGTCGCTTAAAAGGATTTTAAATCTCCGATGTGCCCGGATGAGAAGAATAGAACTTAACTCTTTTTCCATAGCACAGGTCGTCTTATTACAAAATGAGTGAAGCGCTGTGCACCCCGTAGTAGCTGCAATCGTTCTGTTTTCATTTAAATATCACTGTGATTGTGCGCTCATGAAGTATACAGCACGTACTCCTTCCAGAAAGAATGATTTACAGCTCAAACTCTAGAGCTCTTTATCGCCCTAAACCCTCACAGAATGGACTGTTGTTTAAGCTTCAGAACTCAGTTTTCGCGTGCCATCCTGGAAACTATAGTTGAAAGTTGTCCATGTTTTGTCTATTACGTAAGTGACATGGCAACTAACCCGTATCACTGAGCGTTACGGGTCGTGTAGACGAGGCCTACATTTCGTTTATAGAAAGCCTCTTACACTCATTTTGGAATGATACATATAAATGATATTAGCAAATAATAGAAAACTTTTCTATGTGAAGCAATTAAACGTGCTTCGTTTTGGGTATCCTCTAGGAATCTTATCATTGACGTCGCTCTTGGTTTAAAATTTTGCACCAAAATGGTACCTTCTAATTCACTCAGTGTCTGGTAACTGCAATAAGGTAACTTTTTCATCTGTGGAATTAATTGCAACGACCTACGTAATACGTATGAAGAAGACAATAATAATTCGTTCTTGGTAGCAACTACTTTGTAGAAAAATCTTCAGGTACCATCACGAATAATGGCTAACAATTTTATTCATGCACGCTGCATCATACTCAGACGTCTATCAAAACTGTTAAAGAAATGAATTTCTATTTCAATTTTACAAACAAGAATTACTCGTTGTGTATAAGACGTGCATTGTAGGTAGTCACCCCTAAACATTTATTCAGAGCACTTACTGCTCTCTACTTTCATGTCACTCAAATTTTTGCAGAAAGATTGTGACGGAACTACTGTTTTTGCAACATATGTAAACGAATTTGCAGTACTGGAAGTTACTTGCCAGCTGTAGCATTCGGATAGCCCGTGTAACTGAGGAAGAAATCAAAAACAATATTACGCGAAACGATACTCGATAAGGCCTATGAGGAGCCGTCGTCATAACATGTGTATCAAAATAAAATACACGGAAGAAAAAAATCGTAGCACCAAAAATTAATTAATTTAGAGTAATGAAATTTCGGGAATACATTTGTTTAGGCGACATATGCAAGTGATTAACACTCCAAGATCACAGGTTAATTTAAGCGTGAGATAAGCCACTGCAAATGTGAAATGCTGCTGGTACATTAATAACCGATATAACCACCAGAATGCTGAAAGCAAGCACGCAAACGTGCATGCATTTTATTTCCCAGTTGCCGGATGTCAGTTTGTGGGATGGAGTTGCCTGTTGCACTTGGTCGATCAGTACACTGATGGGTAACGCTGGTTGTAGAAGACGCTGGAGTTGGCGTCCGATAATGTCCGATATGTGCTGATTTGAGACAGATCTAGTGACTGAGCAGGCCAAGGTAACATGTCGACACTCCGTAGAGCATGTTGGCGACCGTTATTCTTTTAGAAAATATCCTGTGGAATGCTGTTAATGAATGACCGCGCAACAGGTTTGCAGTCAGGGTGCGTGGAATAATTACGAGAGGGCTCCTGCTGTCATACTAAATCGCACTCCATACCTTAACTCCAGGTGTTGGGCCAGTTTGTGTAGCACGCAGCCAGTTTGATTGTAGGCTCTCAGCAGGCCGCCTCCTAATTAACACACAGCCATCACTGGCACCGAGGCAGAATCAGCATTCATCAGAAAACACAACGGACCTCCACCTTGCCAGTGATTTCTCTCTTGACACCAATGACGTCGCGAATGACGGTGGTGTGAGGTCAGTGGAATGCACGCTACAGAGCGTTTGGCTAGGAGCTCGCCACCTCCACTAGCGCCACTCTCATGCGACTGGCGCGAAATTTTAATAGATATCATCTTTCAGATGTAGAAACACACACACTAACTTTCATTTATGTCGCACAATTCCGTCTTGATGTTGAACTTTGTCCTGTTAGAGTATTTGTAGAGAGGAAACACAACTTAACGTCAATGCTGATCCCATCACTTAAAAGATGTGCAATGTTAATGATTGACTGTGGGCTGATCGCGAGTAAGTTAAAGTATATGACATGTAGATGAGTACATCAGTTACAGTATTAAAGAGAAAATAATTTACATCTGTATGTGCTGCGTTACAAGGTGCCTGATTACCAAAATCATTGGTATAAATGGTTTATACCATTCATTGTGTGAAGAATCTGAGTCTTTGTTTTTTATTATTGCGGTCGGTCATTTCATTTCGACGACAGTTTCTGCATGGGATAATCTAGCGGTTTTCCGAGAAATGTTTATAGAGATGCGAAACAAAAATGGTTCAAATGGCTCTGAGCACTATGGGACTTAATAGCTGAGGTCATCAGTCCCCTAGAACTTAGTACTACTTAAACCTAACTAACCTAAGGACAGCACACACATCCATGCCCGAGGCAGGATTCGAACCTGCGACCGTAGCGGTCGCGCGGTTCCAGACTGAAGCGCCCAGAACCACTCGGCCACACAGGCCGGCAGATGCGAAACCCATTTCCGTTTTTGATGAAGGTATTTCTTCCATATTGCCCTCTGTATACATAAAGACGTGTTGAATTATACTTCCCATAGACAGCAGGCAGCAGTTTTATCTGAAAAAATACGTTTGGCCCGACCAGGTATTCCATAATTTTAAATCGCAGAAAAGTCGCATATGCTCCACCATGACATTAACAAAAAAAGGCCCTTGTGTTTCCTCTTATCTTCTGGAAACAGAAGACACACAACATGTGCACATAAATCTATACTTCTCAAAACATTGTGATGTCCATTTTAGATGATACTTTTTATTGAACCATGTATTAGGGTCTCCCTCTGCCTCAGTCACGGTTTAAAGGTGAGAGGAATGACTCCTAGAGCGAGCTATCATTTATCTAACTCCCCTTACACTGTATATATTGGAGGGATGCTTAGGACGCCGAAGAATAATCGTAGTTTCTGCCATGAAACACAGTTTTTGAGACTTTCTGAGCAGGCTCTCAAGAGATGAGCGGCGTTTTTCATCGATCATCTGGCAGTTAGGATTTATGTTGTGAACAGTTCCTGTTATAATTCGCTTTGTTGCCAGATCAAAAGCAGTTGCAGGCACCTAATGGCTGAAGTGTATTAGAAGAAGATGAAATGAACATCGAAGCGACCTCTGCCGTATCACATTCCAACTCAAGACATGGACGACTATGTTGTATGAAAGATGACATATAAAATATTCATAATATGACCACCTTCTAAATTTTGCACGTAAAGTTGTCTTTGCTTTTATGTTCATGTTACAAATGATGTATTCCTTTAACTCACTTGAGTATGTTTTTTTCTGAACGGTGTCACCTCTCTGAATTGAGAAGATTCTGTGTCGTAGTGCGTAATTTAATGGCAGATATATTGTTTCAAAATACGTACATTTTCGTTTCTACCATTCAATGTCGCTGAATGGAAAACTTGCTTATAGCTGCGAAATCCTAAAAATATCACGTAAAGGCACAGTTGCAATCTTCCTGATGTCTGTTTTCGTGACCTCAGAGAAAAGTATATCTGGTAATGCGAGCGTCCATGGGTCGAATTCCTCTAGAATCGTTTTAACTCAGATATCCTGCGGTACTTCTTAACGTGTCAGCCACAAAAATGGTTCAAATGGGTCTGAGCACTAGGGGACTCAACTGCTGAGGTCATTAGTCCCCTAGAACTTAGAACTAGTTAAACCTAACTAACCCAAGGACATCACAAACATCCATGCCCGAGGCAGGATTCGAACCTGCGACCGTAGCGGTCTTGCGGTTCCAGACTGCAGCGCCTTTAACCGCACGGCCGCTTCGGCCGGCCTGTCAGCCACAATTATGGGACAATAAAAAAAACTTCAAGTTATAGTCCTTCACCGTGTAATAGAGAGTACGATGCTTCGTCTTTAATAACTGCCCTTGAGAGACAGGTAGCGCAGTGATAAGATACTGGACACCCATTCTAGAAGACAGGGCTTCAAATTTCCGTGCGAGCGTCCTGATTTAGGTTCCTCGTGGCTTCCCTAAAGCGCTCAAAGGGTGGCACCACGATGGTTGCTTTGAAAACGACGCATGTGATTTCCTTCCATAACCTTATTAATCCGAGGTTATACTAAGTCTGTCTGTCAGCAGGACGTTAAACCATAAGCTTACTTCTTCGTCTTTGCGCTGGTGTGCAAACTCCAACGAATACTGTGTGGTGATTGTCACCATCCTACATTTTATTGTCCCTGTTGCTGTTGAAGAAACATCTCACAGGAAGCGGGACTCATCAGTAAGCATGACGTGCGTGCGGACAGACTTTGTTCTCGCAGCCCCTTGCATACTGATGTTTCAGTTACACCCGCAGCAAAGCGACGCCACGTCAACTAGTGGAGGGCTTTACAGTAAATCCCTCAAGCCAGTATTTCTTATTTCTGAAATATACTGTCGTATCTCTGAATTATGCTCGTCCAAATTTTGGAGGGCAAAGGAATCTCGGTTGAAGTTGCGTATATTACATCAATCACTGAGATAACTACCAGGAAGACATGGCAGATTGATTCTGGAAACTTCTGTTACGCTTTCGGTAGTCTATAACTGCCTTGCTAGCAACGCCTATTGAAACCAACGTAGTGTAAGATGCGAGAATAAGCAATATCATTTTTCCATAAAGAGGCTCAAAATGCTCTGGCTGTACTTAAAATACATGCAAGCTCTACGTCAAATGGGGGCTGGTAAGTTGGGAACGACACATAAAATATTATGGATTGCTTTCTCACAGACTCTGATGCTGTCTAAGAGAAAATTCTTCGTGTGGGCTGATAGATAAGTATCAACTCACAAAGAAAAACAGTGAACTGAAATCGTTGCAAAATACTTTGCAATACTTTCCTGAACGTTATTAGCAACTCTGAGCAAGATAAAATGTTGTAGAGAATAAAATACATGTAGGTGAAAGCCTGGCAAAGTGCTCAGGCTAAGGTATTCCTATTTTTAAGGGGAGTAGCAATAGACGGAAACGCTTAGAAATCGATGATTATAATATACAACTATTGATGTGTAATATAGAACAGTTTAATCACCTTATAATCCAATTAAGCATTTCAAACAATCCATTTTTCACGAAGTGGCAAAACTGCCACTTTGCCCGACTCGAGAGAACTGAGTGGCCACTTAGCTTTAAACTCAATTATAAGGGATAAGAAACTGTTTTAACAAAGAACTGAATTTATTTTATTGTGAAACGTGATGAAGATTACACTTTTCACAGATAATAGTTCATTTGTATTCCTCAACTCTTGTTCAGATTCAGGACTCCAGAGGGAGCACAACTGGTACTTAATCCACTGCTCTTCTGGTCTTTAATTTGAAAATGTTTCTTTGCACTACATGCGCTCTGTGTTTCCTGCTATTCACAATTTTGTCTTTACTGTCTTTCTCCTCTTGGGCTGCTTTCCGTTTTTCCTTATTTTGGCCTTCTATTTCTTCCCTTTCTTTATTTGACGTTTCTAAGTCACTCTTATAAGGACTTGATATAAGTATCGCCGAGGGGCTCTTCTTTCAGTCGTTTTCCCCCAACATAAAGTAGCCAGAAGCTGAGACGGCCACTTTTCCCTTATTGACATCTTTACAGAAACCTGTATACCTTCGATTAGCATGACCGAACATCCATAATTAAAGTAGTATTATTGAGTGAAGATGTGCCACTTTCCACACAATTTCATTAACAAGCATAGATGACATTTCCTCTCAATAATGAATACACAATACGACAAAATACCTTACATCAGGATAACAAAGATCCGCAAAAATTCTTATTACTCCGAGGAGCAGACAGGTTAGGCTTCCCAGGTGACTGAACCCTTCAGGGAAGGTAATTTGTGGCATTTTTCTCGCGATGCCGGCATCTCAAAGCTCCAATGACCGGTATAGCCACTTTACCCGCCTTGGCCACTTTACCTACCTTGGCCCCTTTACCCTCCTTGGCCACTTTACCTGCCTTGGCCCCTTTACCCGCCTTGGCCACTTTACCCACCTAAGCCACATTGCCCACCTCTCCCCTAAAATTGAAATTGATAGATATTAACATCCATATAGATTCAAAGCGAGCAGTTTACAGAGGGCCGGCCGGCCGGAGTGGCCGTGCGGTTCTGGGCGCTACAATCTGGAGCCGAGCGACCGCTCTGGTCGCAGGTTCGAATCCAGCCTCGGGAATGGATGTGTGTGATGTCCTTAGGTTAGTTAGGTTTAATTAGTTCTAAGTTCTAGGCGACTGATGACCTCAGAAGTTAAGTCGCATAGTGCTCAGAGCCATTTGAACCATAACCCAGAGTACTTAGAGCTGTCCTATTCTACTCGCAATTACAGAGTGGTGTGGTGATGGTGAACTCCACTCCTGAATGTATCGCCGGCCGATGTGGCCGAGCCGTTCTAGGCACTTCAGTCTGGAACCGCGCGACTGCTACGGTCGCAGGTTCGAATCCTGCCATGGGCATGGATGTGTGTGATGTCCTTAGGTTAGTTAGGTTTAATTAGTTCTAAGTTCTAGGCGACTGATGACCTCAGAAGTTAAGTCCCATAGTGCTCAGAGCCATTTGAACCATCTGAATGTATCGGTAAGCGCCCTAGTCTTTGTAATCTCAATCTCATGGAAGCAATAGAATAATTTCAGTGATCTCTCCGAATAACAGACCGGGTTCTATGCAAACAGCATAGGCCTTCTTCAAAGGATTAACTGTTGCGTCTTGCCCACGCGTCTCACGTGGGGTGCCTACGGGTTGCTGCGTTCTCGGAAAGTTGTACAAAAATAACGAGCAAATAACATTATTAGTTTTATTTCACTAAGCAGATTGACAACTTTGTATTTAGAACAAGTGTCGCGAGCGATGGGCGACATGCAATATAAAGCAGAGTCCAGTGCTATATGCAATGCTCAGGCAGGGCTGTCTCACAGTTTGTGGATCACTACTAACTGTTCTCGTAACACTCTCTGTTCGGCCGTGGTAATACTGTCCACTAATGTCCGGCCGAGGCTGGCAGGAGTGACGCTTATATTCACTTTGGCCAGATGCCGCTCCTATCGTGCTGATGTCCTGATCAGCGCGCTATTGGACGACGTCGTTTCACCGCCTTCTCTGGTCTTGCATTCTTCTTCTTCGTTCCGGCACTTGTGGTTACGCCAGGACAGTAACAATTTCAATTCGCTGTGTACGAGGGCGTGCTTAAAACTAACGCCTCCTTATATGAAAAACCTTAAACCTGTTTAAATAAAACCAACATTATTAACTTTCTACGTCTTTATTCTCCTTGTCTGCGTAACTGTTGCTCAACATAATCACGCTAATGACGAACACATTTCTCCCAACGGGAGAAAAGTTTGTTGATACCGTCATTCTCGAATGTTTGACTTTGTTGTAGGAGCCACAACCTCACCGCTGCCTGCACCGCTTCATCACTAACAGACGTAAGTCCGCGAAAGTGTTCTTTAAGTTTTGGAAACAGATGAAAATCGGATAGGGCCAAATCGATACTATATGGAGTATGATCGACGACAGTGAACCTAAGGGGTCTTATTGTTGCAAATGTCGCAGCGTTCGTGTGTGGTCTGTCGTTGTCTTGCCTGGAGATGTGCTCCATGTTTGGACGAACTCTCGTGCGGTTGCAAACTCGCGCTGATTCTCAAGCACTAACGTAGTTACGTTACACTCTGTCGTGTCACACGCTGGAATTCGTCGCTCTCTAGCGGTAGAGAGAAACATTTTGCGCCGGTGCCTCGGAAAGTCGACCGATTAATATACATGACATGTAATTGCTCAACGAATATTGAGAACAAAATAAAAGAAATCTGAGGCATTACTTTTCTGCACGCCTTTCTACAGTAGGTTAGGTCGCACCAACGTTTTAGTCCTGTCTGCTTAACAAATATACTGCACTTTCCCAGAATACTTCCAAGTAATGAATAATCCTTCTTCATCCATTCTTCTGATTCACATTTCACGCAGCATCATAAGTTTACCACTAATGTCACAGTCGAATACTATTTGGTTCTTCCTCTCCTCCGTGGAGATTATATTACCAGTTGTGCATTCAATAATTTATTATGAACCTAATTAGCCCAAAATGTGTTCGAGGCGGATGACTCAAGTTCATACGCGTCACCGCATTTGTTCTGAACTGAAAAACATTCTTTTCATACAAGGTGTTTCAACCCCCACTGATTCGTAGATTCTTCGGTATGAACCTGAATGCAAACGGAAAATCTTGTGAAGAAACACGTGGATCCGGCCACTAAGAGAAACATTTCGAATGTCAGTCGTCTTGTGTACTAACGGTCTTCTTGGACTCTTGCGACCCAGTTTGATACAGCTCTTTAGGACAATGAACTCTGAACAGAAAGAGCCACCGGTACATCCTTTAGCATTCAGCGACACACGCGATAAGAAGCAAACGCCACGGTGCTCTCTCAGAAGGTGTGGTTCTGCTGTAGACTGTCCTAAACATCGAGAAATAGTCGAAATTTTGGCTTAGGAGGTGTTGCCACATAGCCCTTAAGCTCACGATACCGCGCCTTCGACTGAAAATTTGTTCGGTCTGTTCAGGGCGTTTCTACATTGTATTATATTCTACGACAACAAAGGCTCCAAACAAACAGTACCGGAGAGTTTCGCATATCAATTGGAGCGTCATTCATAGCTAGAATTCCCGTTATGAAATATATTCGCAGTTGCGAATATGCACAACCATCAGCTGTATAATGTAATGACGTCAATGAGAATTTTTGCTAAACCGCGACTGGAGCCCGATTTCCTGCTTATCGCGAGCTGTTCAAAATGGTTCAAATGGCCCTCAGCACTATGGGACTGAACATCTTTGGTCATCAGTCCCCTAGAACTTAGAACTACTTAAACCTAACTAACCAAAGGACATCACACAACACCTAGTCATCACGAGGCAGAGAAAGCGAGCTGTCGCCTTACCATTAGGCTACCCGAGAACCTCACACACTCACAGCCAAACATCCATCTGCCATCAGCCACGTGACTACAACCTACACTCGTACACCATTAGGTATATTCCCGTACAGGCGAGACATTTTAATTGAAAGTCGCTTGAGACCGGGTAGCGTCTTTCAATTAAAATACCGCCCTATATGGGCATGTACATACTGGGGATACGAGTGTAGGGTGTACACCTATGGCTGACGACATTTGGGAGTATAGGTCTGGCTGTGAAGTGTTCTCGGATAGCCTACTATAAGGTGACTGCACGCGATAAGCGGGAAATCCGGGCTGCAGTCCTGGTCCGGCACAAATTATCATTTTCCTCATTCCATTATACACCTGATGGTTGTACATATTCGCAACTGCGAATACATTTCATTTAAATACCTAAACGCTGGTTGAAACTGCATGTAAATTTCATTGTCACTGATTAAATTACTTACAGTTTTCATTTTATAGTGAGGTGAATTACTGAAAGCCGCACAAAAAGCGTTGTTCGTGTCAGGAAGAGCGGCCAGCGGCCAGCGCCGGGCTGTCCGCGGTGGCGCGGAAGCGTCCGCAGCAGGGGCCAGAGGACCATCGGCAGTGGCAGAGGCAGAGGCAGAGGGATGCAGTGGCGCGCCGGTCGATACGCCGCCAGGCCGCACAGTCTTCCAAATGCCCCTGCGGCCGCCCCGCGGACGTTCTGCGGCCCCCGTCCCTGGGGCAATGTAACACGTGGCCTCTGCAACTCGCCCGGCGTACAACGTCTTCTCTCTCTTGCCTCCCTAACAGAAAGCTACATTTGTAACCGGCAAGCTACTCGGGGGAGACTGAAGATACTCCGCAAGCCACTTTACGGTGTGCGACGGAGGACACTTCTGCCACAACTAACTGTTCCCCCTTTATCTTTTTCATTCTCGAATGACGCGTAGGTAGAATGACTGTCGGAAGAGCTCAGTATGACTTCTAATTGCTCTGACACTCACCTTGTGGCCATTTCACGAGGCGTGTGTGGGAACAACTAATACGTTGACCAGCTGTTCTTGGAATGTACTTTCTCGGAAAATTCTATAGTAAACCTCTACGTGAGTATTTCAGCCGGCTACGGTGGCCGAGCGGTTCTAGGCGCTCAGTCCGGAACCGCGCGACTACTGCGGTCGCAGGTTCGAATCCTGCATCGGGCATGGATGTGTGTGATGTCCTTAGGTTAGTTAGGTTTAAGTAGTTCTAAGTTCTAGGGGACTGATGACCACAGATGTTAAGTCCCATAGTGCTCAGAGCCATTTGAACCATTTTTTGAGTATTTCAATAGTAACTCTCTTCGTGATGCACAACGCTTCTGTTGCAGCGTCTGCCATTGGAGTTCGTTTAGCATCTCCGTAACGCTCTCGCGCCGACTGAACGATCCCGTGACGAAACGCGCTACCCTTCGTTGGATCTTTTACCCCTCTTCAATTAATTTAAGGTGATAAGCGTCCCAGACTCATGAGAAATCATCAAGAATCGGTCGAACAAGTGCATCATTAGTCGTTTTCTTCGTGGATGAATTATACTACAGCAAAATTAACCCCATCTATCTCAGGGAGGCATCTGCTTTTCCTACAGTTTCTTTTAAGTGGTCATTCCATTTGTGCCCGCATCTCGTGGTCGTGCGGTAGCGTTCTCGCTTCCCACGCCCGGGTTCCCGGGTTCGATTCCCGGCGGGGTCAGGGATTTTCTCTGCCTCGTGATGGCTGGGTGTTGTGTGCTGTCCTTAGGTTAGTTGGGTTTAAGTAGTTCTAAGTTCTAGGGGACTGATGACCATAGATGTTAAGTCTCATAGTGCTCAGAGCCACTCATTCCATTTGTGGTCACTCTGGATGGTTACTCCCCCACTGAGTGACCAGTTTGTTGATACTGCCACTGTAGAATGTTCGACTTTGTTGACAGAGCCACAACTTCGTCACTGCTTGCACCGCTTTATCATTGTCAAAGTAAAATCCTCGAAGATGTTTTTTATGCTTTGGAAACAGATGAAAATCATATTGGACCTAGTCTGTGAACCCAAGGCGTTGGATTGTTGCAGATGTAGCAGCGTTCGTCTGTGCTATGGCATTGTCATGCTGAAGGATAGAGTGCTCCGACTGTAGATGAATTCTCCGAATTCATAACTCGATTACAGCACGCTGTTTCTCACACACCGACATAGTTATGTTACACACCGCCATATTATACGCAACAATTCCAAGCCCTTTAGGGACAGAGAGTACAAATATGTAGAAGTGAAGAATAAAGATGAAGAATATTAATGTTTGTTTTATTTAAAATACCTTAAGAGTTCTCCCATAAAAAATTATGGGGCGTTACTTTGCAGATATACAGTTTTACGGTAGCAACTGTTTCTACTGATTTGTCACCAATATTGTAATCCAACAGTACTGCATTTTTTCGCCAGTTTATCCACAGTGCGTTACATTTATTTTACGTTCAAGGTCAATACCAGTCCCTATACTAGGCGTTGATCTTTCACAGGTCTTGGTGGATTTCGTTCCAGCCTTTTGACATTGCTACCTCAGAGTTGACAACTGCGTTGTCTGTAAACAGTTTCGTGGAAATTCCAGCCTTATCCAGAAAGTCATTTATACATACCGTAAATAGTACTGCCCCGATAACATTTCCTGTGGTTACCCCTGAAATTCATCGGCCGATTTTGTTCTGTTACGGGCGACGTGTTCAGTACTGTCTGCCAGGAAGTCTTGAATCCAGTCACAAATCTGATTCGGTACACGGTAAGCTCATATTTTTTTCACTAAACGACAGTGTGGAACGGTATCTAAGTCCTTCCTGAACTGAAATATTACGGCATCTACCTGGGCTCCGCTGTCTTCTGCACACTGAATCTCATGTGCTGACTTTCAAAAGATCTTTGTTCTTGGGGTCTGTGTTGACTTGTATAGAAGACATTTCACCATTCTCCAGAGACATCACAACACGTGAACATAAAACATGTCCGATAATTCTGCAATAGTGTGACGGCAGCAATACAGCACCATAAGTATTTGTATCTGCCCTACAATCCATCTTTGAAACTTGAACGACCTACGCTTTCTTTCAGTCGCTAGGTACCCCTGTGGCTCTAGCGAGCTACGATGACCCATTCCTAGATATTGAGCAGGTTCTTTCGCACAATCTCTCAGGAAACTCATCTGTTCCTCACTTATCTCAACATCTACCATTTCGGCGTTTTTACGGAGATTGTTGCAAATCTCCTCTATTCCATTTGTGTCTGGAGCTAGTGAAAGATGAGTACTTGTATTCCTCAGCACGCGCCTTCATTTTTCTCCTCACATTCTCATCAATTCAACATGAGATGTACGATGCATCCAGATGTACATTGTACATCTAATAGCGATTCTGTAAATGTTTCCAGCAGAATTTCACGCGAGAAAGTCACCTATCTTCCAAAACTTTTCATTCGTGTTCCCTGAGCAATTTCACCAGGCTTTTGTATTGGCTATGCCGACCAACTGCGATCGTTGCAGCACATCTGTGAATATGGTCGATTCCTGCAGTCACGTCAGCTTTACTAAATTCCGTACACTCGAGCAGCGCTCCGCAACAGCTCGCAACAGCAGTTTGCAAGTGATTTTCTATAATACTTGAACAGCTCCTACAGTAAGATGACACGAAATAAAACATGTGAAACTACTGGGAAAGGGTTTTAAGAATATTAAACACATCTTTGATGTATACGAAAATTTCTTTGCTTGAAACGAAAAATGCAAAAATTGTGACCCATTAATGAAAACATCCGCGACGGGAAAGAAAGCAAATTCCGACATAACTGCCTTGGTTACATGCCTCTTCAGCTGGTATAGGTCTTGAAATTGCGTATGGATTTTATTTTAAACTTTAGCTACTTCTACATATGAAGGGGTTATTTCAATAGTGGTAAAAGTCCGTTACCTCCACTTTGCTGCCTATAATGCTTCTGAAATTAATGATCCAAACAATCAGAAATGAAGGTTCATCTCTAGCAAGAAGCCATATGCTTGAATATTTCTGGTATCTCAACTGCAGATTTTACAGCACTCATTTAACTTTAGGACTCTGTATCTCAAAATGAACAAAAATGGACTTGTATCACTATTGAAATAAGCCCTTCATATGTTACTTGCATGACGTGTTCTGTGTCACACAAATAAGAAATACATCCAAAGTATATTTTTAGTTAGAAATCACTCTAGGACAAGCAAGATTCCTTGCCTAATACTGAATCACGACGTCTGTGTGGAAAAGTCACCACTCCTGTTATATGACTCACATACTCTTTCGTACAGTCTCTTCATTCACCTCAAACTAAAATCAGTGCCACTCTGTGACCTATAGTAAGGTAAAAAAGCTAACTTTATTCAGAGAAGGAGAGAAAAGTCACGAGCAGTAAACCGGAAACGTTACCCAACAAGTTAGAGCCTAATCACAACACGTTTGGCCGGCAACTGTGTGCAAAACATAATTGGTTGTATTATAGAAATGAAGATAGATAACTAAGGAAAATAACTAACCAAGGATAAGCTCATCTGGCAAAATATTAGTCACCCACTTAAAAGAGATTGCGTAGAGTTATTATGCAAACAGACAAGCAACATTGCGTGAAATAACCGCAGAAGTCAATGTTGGACATACGGCAAACGTATCCGTTACGACAGTTCGGCGAAGTTTGGCGTTAATGAGCTATGGCAGCAGGTGACTGACGCTAGTGCCTATGTTAACAGCACGACATCGCCTGTAGCGCCTATTCTGGGCTCGTGACATTATCGGTTGAACCCTAGACAGCTGGAAACCGTAGTCTAGTCACACGAGTCCTGATTTCGGTTGGTAAGAGCTGATGGTAGGGCTCGAGTGTGGCGCAGGCCTCACGAAGCCATGGATCCAAGTTGTTAACAAGGCACTGTGCAAGCTGGTGATGGCTCCATAATGGTGTTGGAGGTGTTTACATGGAATGAACTGGATCCTCGGTTCCAAATGCTACTTCGAGACCATTTGCAGCCATTTATGAACTTCATGTACCCAAACAACGATGGAATTTTTATGGATGTCAGTGTGCATATCACAGGTCCACAATTGTTCAAAAAAATGGTTCAAATGGCTCTGAGCACTATGGGATTTAACATCTATGGTCATCAGTCCCCTAGAACTTAGAACTACTTAAACCTAACTAACCTAAGAACAGCACACAACACCCAGCCATCACGAGCACAATTGTTGGCAGTTGGTTTGACGAACGTTCTGGACAATTCGAGCGCATGATTTGACACCCAGATAGCCCGACATGGATCCCATCGAACATTTATGAGACTTAATTGAGAGGTCAGTTCGTGCACAAAATCTTGCATGGGCAACACTTTCGCAAATATGGACGGCTATAGAGGCAGTATGGCTTGATATTTTTGCAGGGGACTAGCAACAGCTTGTTTAGTCCATGCCTCGTCGAGTTGCTGCTCTACGCTGAGCAATAGGAGGTGCGATACCGTATTAGAGGGTATCCCATGACTTTTGTTAGCTCAGTAGATAGTCCGATTCTCGGCGCTCGAGAACTCGACCATACAAAATACTTCTGCAATTGTTTCTTTGTGCCGTTATGACGTAAACTTCATCAAGACATCACATTCCATTAACAAATGATATGTAAGCATGACTCAACTATTATATAAATAATGCACTATACTTCCTTACATTTAACCCACGTATCCGAGGAGGGAATAGACCCTTGTTAGAGTCATGGCTCGGTTTGCGTGTGGGAAAACCTTGACCGTAATTTTCCCTTTCTAATTTTCTGTGTTCTCGATGACGAATAAATTTTTAACACCAGTTGATATTATTTCTATACTATAGAATATGTCAAACTCTTCGACTAAATTGTCTTTTTGGTGTATAGAGAAATTTCGCCTGCAGATAATTTGCTGTCGAGAATTCAGCTTCAGTGTATTTTGTTGATAACAGCTTATTCAACCATAGCCCGCATCTCGTGGTCGTGCGGTAGCGTTCTCGCTTCCCACGCCCGGGTTCCCGGGTTCGATTCCCGGCGGGGTCAGGGATTTTCTCTGCCTCGTGATGGCTGGGTGTTGTGTGCTGTCCTTAGGTTAGTTAGGTTTAAGTAGTTCTAAGTTCTAGGGGACTTATGACCACAGCAGATGAGTCCTATAGTGCTCAGAGCCATTTGAACCATATTCAACCATAAACGTCAAAGTTTTTTTTTGTTTTTAGGATCGAACTGCGCAAACTAACTTTCGTCGGAACAGGCCGCTGCGCGAGGATTTCCGAACAAGCAGCTTTCTGGTTGATGTTGCCAATAAGTGATGGATGTGTACAACGAAAAATGTGCCATGTTCATTCGGTGATATTCGATATTTTAGAGTTACGACCATCATTCTGTTTCATTACTGACGGTGTTCATGCATTTTGCATGGTAAGGTTGCGCATGAATTAGTTTCGTGTTCTTCCGACATTTCGTTTGCTAAAAGTAGCAACAATTCCATAGATATTGGATTCCGTGAAATACGATACAGAAATCTTCTATTCCTTTCAAAATTATCTGTATGTCATTTGATTTTCCGTACCCATCCT
Organism: Schistocerca americana; assembly: GCF_021461395.2. Taxonomy (NCBI): domain Eukaryota; kingdom Metazoa; phylum Arthropoda; class Insecta; order Orthoptera; family Acrididae; genus Schistocerca; species Schistocerca americana. The sequence goes on from NC_060130.1 coordinate 288,109,807, forward strand.
AAACTCACCTTGAATAGCGTACCTTTACAACTTTTGGGGAGTGGACTGGTATCTAAACAACATGTGTTCGAATCGTCTACTGCTTGTGCAGGAACAAGTCGACGAACTTAAAATAGCCTATAATATGGTATATTAAACAGAGGCACGTTTGTCTCGAGCGGTCAGTAAATGTGGTGAGTGTAAAAATTCCTGCTAGTGTGCGATGGAGCTATGCATACTTATTAAGTTTTTTTTTTTTTTTTACATGTTTGTAATTTAAGAAATGTTGATATGAGTGTGCTTACCGGAAGCTATGACCAGATAACTGGTGTGTTAGTGTGCACTGAAATGACAAAAACCAAACAGTGTTATATCTACAACTGAGCCAAATAAACGTTCATTTCAATCCCATCATTACTGTACTTTTAAGTACGAACGATATATGGATATTTTATCTGATAGGCTACTACTGTACTTAAATCTCAGACGTAGTATGCCAATTGTTTATTTAATTTATTTTAGTCACTTAACCATGTGCAGACGCGTATAGAATAAATATCTTGGAAGTTTAAAATGTGTATTTATGTAGATGTTTACAGGGTGTTACAAAAAGGTACGGCCAAACTTTCAGGAAACATTCCTCACACACAAATAAAGAAAAGATGTTATGTGGACATGTGTCCGGAAACGCTTCATTTCCATGTTAGAGCTCATTTTAGTTTCTTCCACCTACGCTCAATGGAGCACGTTATCATGATTTCATACGGGATACTCTACCTGTGCTGCTAGAACATGTGCCTTTACAAGTACGATACAACATGTGGTTCATGCACGATGGGGCTCCTGCACATTTCAGTCGAATTGTTCGTACGCTTCTCAACAACAGATTCGGTGACCGATGGGTTGGTAGAGGCGGACCAATTCCATGGCCTCCACGCTCTCCTGACATCAACCCTCTTGACTTTCACTTATGGGGGTATTTGAAAGCTCTTGTCTACGCAACCCCGGTACCAAATGTAGACACTCTTCGTGCTCGTGTTGTGGACGGCTGTGATACAATACGCCATTCTCCAGGGCTGCATCAGCGCATCAGGGATTCCATGCGACGGAGGGTGGATGCATGTATCCTCGCTAACGGAGGACATTTTGAACATGTCCTGTAACAAAGTGTTTGAAGTCACGCTGGTACGTTCTGTTTCTGTGTGTTTCCATTCCATGATTAATGTGATTTGAAGAGAAGTAATAAAATGAACTCTAACATGGAAAGTAAGCGTTTCCGGACACATGTCCACATAACATATTTTCTTTATTTGTGTGTAAGGAATGTTTCCTGAAAGTTTGGCCGTACCTTTTTGTAACACCCTGTATACAAAATATAGTTAGCGAATTAGTGAATATGACTCGAACAAAAAAAATTTCGGACTCGAAAGAAAACTGACAGTGATGAACCTCGTCGTGTTGGCTTTCCTGTATAACGACAGACAAAATCGAGCAAAGGCGTCAAATTCAAATAAAAAGAAGGCGTCTGTTTCTGTGGTTACAGGAGATGCGGATCCGGAGTAACAGCACTAACATCTTCATTTATGAAGATCTTAGTAAGCGATAGATGTGTTACCATGTAATAGCGAGTACAAGACAAAACATGCGGGATGTGCTAATTGTTTCATTGCCGCTTGTGACCGATATAGACGTTCTCCATAAATTACTATCAGAAGGGAAAAGATTTGGTGCTATTACGAGTTAGATCTGGAACTGTTCAACATCCATCACGATAACACACAGCTCCCTGCATCACATTTCAACAGACATCAAAAGACGGGTGACGTTAATGCTTCATTCGGTTCCCAAAGAGGCCTTCGCTGACAGTATCCAGCGGCTTCATAAAATATGTAACCGACAGATTTATAGGGTTGATGGAGTTAATCTTCTGTTTTCGTTGTCTTATGCTACCATTCACTGAACCCAGGGAAGAGGATACGTTTTGCGGAATCCTACACTCGTTACAGTTGTAGCTCGGCAGTTACCATTCAGCTTTCGGTTGCGACTAATTTTACATCTGCATCTACATGATTACTCTGCAATTCACATTTAAGTGCTTGGCAGAGGGTTCATCGAACCACAATCATGCGCTCTCTCTACCATTCCACTCCCGAACAGCGCGCGGGAATAACGAACACCTAAACCTTTCTGTTCGAACTCTGATTTCTCTTATTTTATTGTGATGATCATTCCTACCTATGTAGGTTGGGCTCAACAAAATATTTTCGCATTCGGAAGAGAAAGTTGGTTACTGAAATTTCGTAAATAGATCTCACCGCGACGAAAAACGTCTTTGCTTTAATGACTTCCATCCCAACTCGCGTATCATATCTGCCACACTCTCTCCCCTATTACGTGATAATACAAAACGAGCTGCCCTTTTTTGCACCCTTTCGATGTCCTCCGTCAATCCCACCTGGTAAGGATCCCACACCGCGCAGCAATATTCTAACAGAGGACGAACGAGTGTTGTGTAAGCTGTCTCTTTAGTGGACTTGTTGCATCTTCTAAGTGTCCTGCCAATGAAACGCAACCTTTGGCTCGCCTTCCCCACAATATTATCTATGTGGTCTTTCCAACTGAAGTTGTTCGTAATTTTAACACCCAGGTACTTAGTTGAATTGACAGCCTTGAGAATTGTACTATTTATCGAGTAATCGAATTCCAACGGATTTCTTTTGGAACTCATGTGGATCACCTCACATTTTTCGTAATTTAGCGTCAGCTGCCACCTGCCACACCACACAGCAATCTTTTCTAAATCGCTTTGCAACTGATACTGGTCTTCGGATGACCTTACTAGACGGTAAATTACAGCATCATCTGCGAACAACCTAAGTGAACTGCTCAGATTGTCACCCAGGTCATTTATATAGATCAGGAACAGCAGAGGTGCCAGGACGCTTCCCTGGGGAACACCTGATATCACTTCAGTTTTACTCGATGATTTGCCGTCTATTACTACGAACTGCGACCTTCCTGAAAGGAAATCACGAATCCAGTCGTACAACTGAGACGATAGCTCATAGGCCCGCAGTTTGATTAGAAGTCACTTGTGAGGAACGGTGTCAAAAGCTTTCCGGAAATCTAGAAATACGGAATCAACTTGAGATCCCCTGTCGATAGCGGCCATTACTTCGTGCGAATAAAGAGCTAGCTGCGTTGCACAAGAACGATGTTTTCTGAAACTATGCTGATTACGTATCAATAGATCGTTCCCTTCGAGTTGATTCATAATGTTTGAATATTTTAAATTGCCCTTAATAAATAATAATTTAAATAAGGTTATCGTCAAGTTATTCGTGATCCAGTACTTAGCAACCATCAACGGCATGTTTAATACTTGTGATTTTTCAGTTCTCATATGTAATTCCACAACGACACGTCTATGAAACTCAAGTTCAAAATGGGATATCAAATAATTTTTGCAGCCATCTCTCAGTAGTTACGTCTCCGAAGTCGGCTACAGCATCAAATTAACTGTATAAGTGGGAAATCTGTGACCGGCATCCGTTATTTCTGTCACAATAAAGTAAAGGTAAACATCGTTTCATTTCATTTAGTGAAGTAGGTGGAATGTTTGTAAAAGCACTATACTGCTGGTCCTCGGGCATGAATTGATGGAACCGCTCACACTCACACGTTGAGATAGAGGAGAAATGGTGGTGAAATGGAAATGCAAGCCGCAGCCAGCTGCAACAGTGGGAGAGGGGCCGAGCCGGCAGCCGCAATCCCCCAAGCTAAGAAGCTAATGGGCTGACCAACGAACCGGGCAAGATATTTGCATATCACATCCCACTGAGTAAATAGGTAAATACCGCCGCAGGAGGCACGCACTAGAATTCATGACCGCAACCAGCAACTTCCCTGCAAAAGACCCTTGAATTGTCACTAACTTTTGAGAGTAGTGGATTTCATTCCGCCTAATAAATTTTCTTAACTTCAAATTTTTACGTACGAATACGTCGTTTTCGTTAAACCATTAAAGTAAAATGGTGATTGCTCCCGCCGGTTCAACGACTTCCACTAGATGAAATAATCAGAGTTACTGACATGTAACTACGTAAAAGTGTAAAATATGTAAGTGTGAAATATTTGGGTGTTCACTATGTAGTGCGAGCAGATGAGATCATGACTTACAGTAGTATTCGTAATTTTACAACTTCGAAAAGCGTTACTGAAAATAGAGGTGGATACTAAATGTATCATTTGAAGCTCCTGTGTAGTCACCCTCTAACCAAATACAATATTTTTCTATGAATATACGTCGTTGTTTAAACACAGAAGACGTGCTAGGTTTTATCTGCAATGTATGAATTACTTGGCTACGATTATGTTACGCCGGCCGGAGTGGCCGTGCAGTTCTAGGCGCTACAATCTGGAACCGAGCGACCGCTACGGTCGCAGGTTCGAATCCTGCCTCGGGCATGGATGTGTGTGATGTCCTTAGGTTAGTTAGGTTTAATTAGTTCTAAGTTCTAGGCGGCTGACGACCTCAGAAGTAAGTCGCATAATGCTCAGAGCGATTGATTATGTTACGTACGTATTGACGCTTCACCAAAGATAGAAATTACTTTGTGTCGTGGACGACTGTAGTAAACCGAATCAAAGTCTGTGACATATCTTTAATTAAGTGCTAAGTTAAACTACAGTGATTGTGATCTTGAATCATTAGGGAGATAAGCAACTCACATTTTTATGAGCTTTCCAATAAACACTTTCAATGTAAACCAATCTGTGCCTGTCATTAAAAGATTGTGAAAGCATCTGGGAGTGAAGAAATTTAATGTCCATTCCATTTAACGTACAGCTGCCACAAATCATAAAAAGGCATAAGCAATTCCAGAAGAAAACGCACATTTACTGAGCTGTCAAACAATTATTATTCAGAATATTAAGCATGGCTGCAGCAGCAACTGTGAAAATGTAATATCGGAATAAGAAAGCCACTAGTTGCGGAACGTAGTACTCAACAGCTCTTGACCTATGTTTCAGCCCGTGTAAACGGGCCATCTTCGCAGATCTGGGTCAAGAGCTTTTGACTACCACCTCCCGCAAATGGTGGCTTTTTTATTCCCTGTGTTATTATTTAAACTTTCATACTTACTGTAACTACCATACTTGCATATCTAGTGTAAGAACTTTAACTACGCAGATTATAATCACATGTCTCGTCTAAGTAATTTTAACCCTCGTAATTTTGCTGTTAGTTATCAGGAATGTGCCCTACAAACAAAACTATTAAGACAGATCTCTCCAAAATAAATCCTGTTTTAATATTAAATCTTATATTTGGGGCTGAGCAAATTAATGACGACCTGACAAAAATGCAACAAAACAAGACAAATGTATAATTTCAGGTCTTTTACGGATTCAGTAGACTTACTAATGAGTCAAAGATAGTATGTTCTATAAGTGGTGAGTATACTTTGATTATAGCCTGATATCTATAATGATATGTAAATCCATAGATGCACATGCCGGGATGGTTCCCTTCAAAGGGCACGGCCGACTTCCTTCCCCGTCCTTCTCTAACCCGATGAGACCGATGAACTCGCTGTCTGGTCTCCTTCCCCAACACAACCAACCAACCAAATCCATAGATATTATAAAAGTGTGTGTATGTATGTATAAATATATGTACGTGTGTTCCACATCTCCTGTTAAGCCACGGGATCAATGTCAACCAAACTTGGTACATATATCACTTACTGTCTGCAAAGAACCGCTGTGGGGAGAGAGCCACCTACTCCTAAAACGGGGGGGAGGGGGAACATTGCGTAATAAGAATAGTTAGTGACTTGCAGCCAAGATTAGACATAGTTTTTAACCTGCATTACACTTTTCTCGTTCAATTTCCGCTCCCGCCTCTTCCTCCTCCCCCTCCTCCCCCATTTTCGCTGTTCTTGCAGTAAAAGTGCCGCATCATGAATGACGTTTTAATTTATTACTCCTTTGCTACTAACCCTATTCGTTACGCATTTCGCCGTCACTGTACACATCTACAACTGAATGTGCCTGCAGAACTGTATTATTGTAAGACACACTGTTCAGGAATATGGAGTTATAAACAGTGACCTGCGTGAAGGATGTGTACACCAATGTGTGAAATGTATTAAATACACTGAGGTGACAGAAGTCATAGGATAGCGATATGCACATATACAGATGGCTGTAGTATCGCGTAAACAAGGTATGAACGAGCAGTGCATTGGTGGGGCTGTCATTTGTACTCAAGTGATTGGTGTGAAAACGTTTTCGATGTGATTATGGCTTCACGACGGGAATTAACAGACACTGAAAGCGGAATGGTAGTTGGAGCTAGACGCATGGGACATTACATTTCGGAAATCGCTAGAGAACTCAGTGCGTGTGTGAATTCCTAAGGGCCAAACTGCTGAGGACATCGGTCCCTTGGCTTACGCGCTATTTAAACTAACTTATGCTAAGAACCTCCGGCGGGAGTGACCGGGCAATCCGTGGCACGGCACCTCAAACCAAGCGGCCACACCGCTCGCCAGAGAACTCAATATTGCGTGACCCACAGTGTTAACAGTGGGCAGAGAACACCACGGAGAAAGCAGTGACCGACGGCTTTCACTTAACGACTGAGTGCAGCGGCATTTGCGTAGAGGTTGGTTGTTTGGTTGATTTGGTTTGATTTGTTGACCAAACAGAGAGGTCATTGGTCCCATCAGGTTAGGGAAGGATGTTGAAGAAAATCAGCCGTGCCCTTTCAAAAGAACCATCTCGCCATTTGCCTGAAAATATTTAGGGAAATAAAGGAAAACCTAAATCAGGATGATCGGACGCGGGTTTGAACCGTCATCCTCCCGAATGCGAGTGCACAGTGCTAACTAATGTGCCACTAAGCTCGGTGTTGGCGAAGAGTTGTCAGTGCAAACAGAAAAGAAACACTACGTGAAATAACCGCAGAAATCACTATGTGACGTACGACGAACGCATCCATTAGGACAGTGGGTCGAAATCTGGCACTTACAGGATATGACAGCAAACAAACGACACGAGTGTTTTTGTTAACAGCACAGCATCGCCTGTAGCGCTTCCCTGGGTTCGTGACGTATACAGGGTGAAAAATATTTAAGCCGACAAACTCCGGGAGGTTGTAGGGGACATCAAATCAAATACTTTTCCCTAATGTCATTTTTTCCTATGAGGAGTATTTAAACTGGTAGAGGAAGATTTCTCTGGCGGCAAATTAATTAAACCAACAAACACTTTTCCATTTTTTTATGACCAAGATACAACACATTAACACAACCCAATTTCAATTACAGTAGATTTTCAAAAATGCCTCCATTGACACGTAAACAAAGGTTACACCGTCGGATCATGTTCTGTCTGATACGGGCAAAAACCCCAAGAGTATCCTGAATTGTTCTTGCTGCTGCTACTATCCGGGCAGCCAGATCATCTTCTGATGCAACAGGAGTTGCGTAATCAAGGCTGCGCATCTCTCCCCACACAAAAAAGACCAGAGGGGACATATCTGGTGATCAAGCAGGTCATGGTACAGGACCACCTCTGCCAATCCACGTTTCTGGGAACCGTCGGTTCAGGAATCGACGCAAACGACGACTGAAATGTGCCGGCGCCCCGTCATGTTGGAACCACATGCGTTGTCTTGTAGGGAGCGGGACTTCTTCCAGCAATTCTGGCAATGCTCTGGCGAGAAAATTGTAATAGTGCCTGCCATTTAATGGCCTAGGTAGCAGATACGACCCAATTAAACAGTCCTCAACAACACCGCCCCGCAAATTAACGAAAAACCGCACTTGATGAGTGCTAGTAACTGTGGCATGTGGGTTATCCTCACTCCAAACATACGAATTGTGCATGTTGAAGACTCCATCACGCCCGAACGTTGCTTCATCGGTAAACAACACAGAGGACGGATATGCAGGATGCATTTCACACTGTTCCAGGTACCACTGCGAAAACTGTGCTCTGGGTGGGTAATCAACTGGTTCCAGGCTGTGGACACGCTGTAAGTGAAATGAACATAACAATTGCTCTCGAAGGACCGTTCATACATTCGTCTGATTCGTCCTCATGTTAGGTACAATTTCACGAGTGCTGATTGAAGGATCCCGCTCCACATGCTGCAAGACAGCTTCCTCAAATTGCAGCGTTCTTGCGACGGCGTCCCTGTCCAGGTAATCTGCTAAATCACCCGGTCTCACACAGACGTTGGTACACAGCAGCAAAGGTCGCATGATGCGGGATACGGCGATTAGGATATTGTTGTTGATAAAACCGCTGTGCAGCTCGTCCGTTGTGGTGCGCTACGTAGTACGCACCAACCATATCAGTGTACTCACTCCAGGTGTATCGCTCCATTAGTAAAGAGAGACAATGCACTACTACACTGGTGGACAGCAGTTGCCTACAGCTGAAGATCGTATAATACTCCCTCTAACAACTGAAGACTGTAATACGGCCTCTAACGGTTTAAATAGTTCTCACAGGAAAAAATGACACTAGGGAAAAATATTTGGTTTTATGTTCCCTACAACCTCCCAGAGTTTGTCGTTTTAAATACTTTTCACCCTGTAGATTGGATCCTAGACAACTGGAAAGCCGTGATCTGGTGAGATGGGTCCCTGTTTCAGTTGCTAAGAGCTGATGGAAGGGTTCAAGTGTGGCGCAGACCCCAAGAAGCTGTGGAACCAAGGTGTGAACAAGGCATTGTGCAACCTGTTGGTGACTCCATAATGGTGTGGACTGTGTTTTCTTGGAGTCAATTGTGTCCTATTATGGATGACTATCTGCCATGTCACCGAGCCTCAGTAGTTTGTAATTACTTTGAAGAATATTCTGGACAGGTCGTGCGAATGATTTGGCCACCCAGATCGCCGCGGGATGGTTCCTTTGAAAGGGCACGGCCGATTTCCTTCCCCATCCTTCCCTAACCCGAGCTTGTGCTCCATACGGCTCTAATGACCTCGTTGTCGATGGGACGTTAAACACTAATCTCCTCCTCCTCCTCCCAGATCGCCAGACATGAATCTCTGTCGTTGCACAAAATCCTGCACCAGAAACATTTTTGCAATTATGGACGGCTATAGAGGCAGTATAGCTCACTATTTCTGCAGGGGACTTCTAGAGACTTGTTTAGTCCATGCCACGTCGAGTTGCTGCACTGCACTGGACAAGAGGAGGCGCGGTAGGACTTTTGGCACGTCATTGTATATGTGACATGTGCGTCTGTGAGCAAAGGCGCGGTAAAAATTGCCACCTAAATCCCTAGATCGACATCAGCCCAACTTGGTAGATGTATTACCTGCTACTTGGAAAGAAATATTGTGGACGTGAGAACCAGCTACCTGAAAGGGGGAGGAAGAGATAAACAGGGAGGGGGATGGAGATAGATACAGATGTGGGGGTGGGGAGAGAGAGAGAGAGAGAGAGAGAGAGAGAGAGAGAGAGAGAGAGAGAGAGAGGGGGGGGGGTTAGGGGTAAACGGGCGGAGAACGGGAAGTGGAGAAGATGGGAAGAAGGAGGGGGAGGAGGAGATGGGCGGAGAAAGGGTGGGGAAAGACGTGAGCAGAGACAGGGAGGGGAGAAGGAGGAGGAGGATAGAGAGGAGGAGATGGACACAGAGAGGGAGAGGGGCACAGAGAGGGAGAGAAGGAGACAAAGAATCAGGAGGATAAGGAATTAGTGGGGGATGGAAGAGATGAACAGTGGGGGAGGAAGGAGGTGGGCTAATGGAACTGGAATACGTACATATCCGGGCAATTCCGGATACTCTACTATTTTACCTATAAAAATTCTATTAGTCTAACTACCAAAGTAAATAAGGAAAATATTTCCATTAATTTTACTGTATGAGAAGTTCTTGTGACCGTTTTGGAGAGAGGTTCCTCACAGTTAAACTAGGAAAGCACTTCGTTTAAACACATGTGTGCCTATGCTTAGAATTTTCATAGGAAAAACATTTGCTGTGATCTCAAAAAAATTCAGCCTATTTCTACAAACAAGGATGACGAAAAGAGGAAAATTAGCTTAGACGACAAGGTCGGCAAAGACGGAGCCCCATTTCGGATGGGACAAGGATGGCGAAAGGAAATCAACCGTGTTCTTCTCGAAGGAATCATCGCGGCAGCTGCGTTAATCTGTTTTAGAAAATCACGCAGAAATTAAATTTGCGTGACAGGACCTGGGTTTGAGCCCCGTTCCTCCCGAGTGGGAACTGAATGCCTCGGACAGTGCAGCGTTTTCACGGCTGCATTTTTAGTACTAACCATAAATCGATGTCCTTTTTCTCACTTATGAATCCATTCACAAACTGTAGATAAGCTGCTCACCTTCCGCCCTTATTCCAGAATCTATGACGAAACCTTTCTTTCTTCAAGTGCCCATTCACCATTCGAAAGGCATCTAATGGTTCTGGTTTCCAAGCTGCATTCTTGAATATTAGTTATACATTTTGTGAATGGTTTCTCATTATGTCACATCTTGTCTCGCATTCATGTCTTCTAGGTCCGTGTCACTTGTTTTTACATTTAACTTTTTAAATTCCGAAAAATGAAAATTTCGTTGAAATTTATCATTGAATGTATATGCTCGAGGCAGGTCATGTGAAGATTAACTTCCGTTGACATCATACTCCTGGATCATGAAGCCATAGAGCATTAGACCAGTTCCATAGTGATAATGTGGGATCTCCGTTGAAATACCAGATTTTGCGAGTCAGGGACTACTAACACTAAGACGAATGCCAGACGATATGTTAAAGGCGCATTGCCGTTCTTATGTAACGGTACGATTCCCTTAGTAATAATTCAGTGTGTCTGACTATATTGAGAAATGGGTCGTTATCTGTGACTGACACATCATTCTCTTTGTGAATGGAGATTACCCATCGGTTCAATCCACCAAGTTGTACAAATACTGTAGCCGCACAGAAAAAATAAATAAAATACGAAAAACTGAGAACCCTGTGCAACATACACTCCTGGAAATTGAAATAAGAACACCGTGAATTCATTGTCCCAGGAACGGGAAACTTTATTGACACATTCCTGGGGTCAGATACATCACATGATCACACTGACAGAACCACAGGCACATAGACACAGGCAACAGAGCATGCACAATGTCGGCGCTAGTACAGTGTATATCCACCTTTCGCATCAATTGCAGGCTGCTATTCTCCCATGCAGACGATCGTAGAGATGCTGGATGTAGTCCTGTGGAACGGCTTGCCATGTCATTTCCACCTGGCGCCTCAGTTGGACCAGCGTTCGTGCTGGACGTGCAGACCGCGTGAGACGACGCTTCATCCAGTCCCAAACATGCTCAATGGGGGACAGATCCGGAGATCTTGCTGGCCAGGGTAGTTGACTTACACCTTCTAGAGCACGTTGGGTGGCACGGGATACATGCGGACGTGCATTGTCCTGTTGGAACAGCAAGTTCCCTTGCCGGTCTAGGAATGGTAGAACGATGGGTTCGATGACGGTTTGGATGTACCGTGCACTATTCAGTGTCCCCTCGACGATCACCAGTGGTGTACGGCCAGTGTAGGAGATCGCTCCCCACACCATGATGCCGGGTGTTGGCCCTGTGTGCCTCGGTCGTATGCAGTCCTGATTGTGGCGCTCACCTGCACGGCGCCAAACACGCATACGACCATCATTGGCACCAAGGCAGAAGCGACTCTCATCGCTGAAGACGACACGTCTCCATTCGTCCCTCCATTCACGCCTGTCGCGACACCACTGGAGGCGGGCTGCACGATGTTGGGGCGTGAGCGGAAGACGGCCTAACGGTGTGCGGGACCGTAACCCGGCTTCATGGAGACGGTTGCGAATGGTCCTCGCCGATACCCCAGGAGCAACAGTGTCCCTAATTTGCTGGGAAGTGGCGGTGCGGTCCGCTACGGCACTGCGTAGGATCCTACGGTCTTGGCGTGCATCCGTGCGTCGCTGGGGTCCGGTCCCAGGTCGACGGGCACGTGCACCTTCCGCCGACCACTGGCGACAACATCGATGTACTGTGGAGACCTCACGCCCCACGTGTTGAGCAATTCGGCGGTACGTCCACCCGACCTCCCGCATGCCCACTATACGCCCTCGCTCAAAGTCCGTCAACTGCACATACGGTTCACGTCCACGCTGTCGCGGCATGCTACCAGTGTTAAAGACTGCGATGGAGCTCCGTATGCCACGGCAAACTGGCTGACACTGACGGCGGCGGTGCACAAATGCTGCGCAGCTAGCGCCATTCGACGGCCAACACCGCGGTTCCTGGTGTGTCCGCTGTGCCGTGCGTGTGATCATTGCTTGTACAGCCCTCTCGCAGTGTCCGGAGCAAGTATGGTGGGTCTGACACACCGGTGTCAATGTGTTCTTTTTTCCATTTCCAGGAGTGTAGTTTAATGTTCATAGTGATCAAACGGAACGGCAACATGCTTGAGGAAAACTATGCCACCATCTACTGGACAGCTAGTAAGTCGATTAAAATGAGCCCGCATCTCGTGGTCGTGCGGTAGCGTTCTCGCTTCCCACGCCCGGGTTCCCGGGATCGATTCCCGGCGGGGTCAGGGATTTTCTCTGCCTCGTGATGGCTGGGTGTTGTGTGCTGTCCTTAGGTTAGTTAGGTTTAAGTAGTTCTAAGTTCTAGGGGACTGATGACCATAGATGTTAAGTCCCATAGTGCTCAGAGCCATTTGAACCATTTTTTTGATTAAAATGAAATCAATGTGAGGTTATTTATTTACTGGCAGTATTTAAACCATCAAATAATGGTCAGTCAGTAAAGCTCATAAGCTTCAGCAAAAAGCGTTCGCTTAAGTATTGGTCATAAATTCATATAAATTACCACTAGTCTGCAGCATTACTCGAACCCTCGTCCAGTTATCATGTTAAAGGATAGTGGGTGGATGCTCCAAATCAATGAAGCTGAGTGCCAGGACAGTTCCCTTGAAAGGAGGACGTTTGGTTTCAGTTTCTCTCTTTACCCTATCCGAGACTGTGCTTTACCATTATTGATCTCTTCATCGGAGGGGCGTTAAACATTTTGTTCCTTTCTTTTCAAATGACCCGATCCTAATCTTCCTTTCTCTGTCTTTGCGAAGATTCGATTCTCTTACGGAAAAAGTTAGTATCATGACACTGCTCTTTGACTTGGCAAATGTGCTTTTCCAACAGAAGAGCAGATCAGGTATGGATATTCATTTTAGTACATCGACACAGATATTCTGCACGCCACCGTATGCTAAATGGCGGACGGTATCCCGTACCATTACTACTCGTCTGCTTTCCTGTTCCACTCAAAACTAGAGCGAGGGAAAAATACTGCCTATATGCCTCCGTATGAGCCCTAATTTCTCGTATCTTTTTTTCGTGGTGCTTACGAGCAATACCTGTTGGCGGTAGTAGAATCATTTGTCAGTCAGCTTCAAATGGATGTTCTTTAAATTTTCTCGTCGCCTTCCTTCCAGGGATTCCCATTTGAGTTCCCAAAGTATCTCCGAAACACTGGTGTGTTTTTCGAATCTATCGGTGAGAAACCCAGCAAACCGCCTCTGAATTGCTTCGATGTCTTCCTTCAATTCGACCTGCTTCGGTTCCCAAACACTGGAGCAGTATTCAAGAATAGGTCGCACTAGCGTCCTGTATGTAGTCTCGTTTACAGATGAATCACACTTTCCTAAAATCAACCAAAGTCGACCATTCGCCTTCCCTATCACAGGCTCCACATTCTCGTTCGATTTCATATCGCTTTGCAACGGTACGCCCAGATATTTAAACGATATGACTGTATTAAGCAGTATCTGAACATTACTGGTTTGCTTTTCGTACTCATCCATGTTAACTTGCATTTCTTCGCATTTGGAGCTAGCTGCCATTCATCACACCAACTAGAAATTTTGTCTATGTCATCTTGTATCTTAGTACAGTCACTCAACTTCAACGCCTTAGCGTACACCTCAGCATCAACCGCAAGCAACAGCATACTGTTGGACACCTCGTCCGCCAAGTCACAATGGTGCCATCCCACTTTCCCGGGGCACTCCTTACGTTAGCCTTGTCTCTCATGAACAATCGCCTTCGCGGACAACATACTGGGTTCTATTATTTAACAAGTTTTCGAACCACTCAGATATCTGTGATCTTACTCCACACGCTCTCACCTACGTTAACAGCCTGGAATGGGGCACAGTGTCAAAATCTTGTAGGGAAATTTGCATGCTTACGGAAATCGTCTTAGTTATGTGACTGGATTCGTGATTTCCTATCAGAGAGGTCACACTTCGTAGTAATTGACGGAAAGTCTTCGAGTGAAACAGAAGTGACTCCTGGCGTTCTCCAGGGTAGTGTTATAGGTCCTCTGCTGTTCCTTATTTATAGAAACGATGTAGGAGACAATCTGAGCAGCCATCATAGGTTTTCTGCAAATGATGCTGTCGTTTATCGTCTAATTAAGTCTTCAGATTTTCCGCTTTATGCCTGCGGTCATCTAAACGCTTCGGCCATCAGAGCACGAATCACGACCAGACCCAAACATCCATATGTCGTTGTCCATGTGTCACAACTTTCACTCGCACTTTACGTATATTCCCGTCCAGGAGGAGCATACATGCATTTCCGGTGAAACATTGCATCGTACTTCTTAATAACACGGGCACTGCTATTTCGTATTTATTCGCCAATACCAGGCCCGCGACTCTCAATAAGTATACAGGGTGTTACAAAAAGGTACGGCCAAACTTTCAGGAAACATTCCTCACACACAAATAAAGAAAAGATGTTATGTGGACATGTGTCCGGAATCGCTTAATTTCCATATTAGAGCTCATTTTAGTTTCGTCAGTATGTAATGTACTTCCTCGATTCACCGCCAGTTGGCCCAATTGAAGGAAGGTAATGTTTACTTCGGTGTTTGTGTTGACATGCGACTCATTGCTCTACAGTACTAGCATCAAGCACATCAGTACGTAGCCTCAACAGGTTAGTGTTCATCACGAACGTGGTTTTGCAGTCAGTGCAATATTTACAAATGCGGAGTTGGCAGATGCCCATTTGATGTATGGATTAGCACGGGGCAATAGCCGTGGCGTGGTACGTTTGTATCGAGACAGATTTCCAGAACGAAGGTGTCCCAACAGGAAGACTTTCGAAGCAATTGATCGGCCTCTTAGGGAGCACGAAACATTCCAGCCTATGACTCGCGACTGGGGAAGACCTAGAACGAAGAGGACACCTGCAATGGACGAGGCAATTCTTCGTGCAGTTGACGATAACACTAATGTCAGCGTCAGAGAAGTTGCTGCTGTACAAGGTAACGTTGACCACGTCACTGTATGGAGAGTGCTACGGGAGAACCAGTTGTTTCCGTACCATGTACAGCGTGTGCAGGCACTATCAGCAGCTGATTGGCCTCCACGGGTACACTTCTGCGAATGGTTCATCCAACAATGTGTGAATCCTCATTTCGGTGCAAATGTTCTCTTTACGGATGAGGCTCCATTGCAACGTGATCGAATTGTAAATTTTCACAATCAACATGTGTGGGCTAACGAAAATCCACACGCAATTGTGCAATCACGTCATCAACACAGATTTTCTGTGAACGTTTGGGCAGGCATTGTTGGTGATGTCTTGATTGGGCCCCATGTTCTTACACCTACGCTCAATGGAGCACGTCATCATGATTTCATACGGGATACTCTAACTGTGCTGCTAGAACATGTGCCTTTACAAGTACGACACAACATGTGGTTCATGCACGATGGAGCTCCTGCACATTTCAGTCGAAGTGGTCGTACGCTTCTCAACAACAGATTCGGTGACCGATGGATTGGTAGAGGCGGACCAATTCCATGGCCTCCACGCTCTCCTGACCTCAACCCTCTTGACTTTCGTTTATGGGGGCATTTGAAAACTCTTGTCTGTGCAACCCCGGTACCAACTGTAGAGACTCTTCGTGCTCGTATTGTGGACGGCTGTGATACAATACGCCATTCTCCAGCGCTGCATCAGCGCATCAGGGATTCCATGCGACGGAGGGTGGATGCATGTATCCTCGCTAACGGAGGACATTTTGAACATGTCCTGTAACAAAGTGTTTGAAGTCACGCTGGTACGTTCTGTTGCTGTATGTTTCCATTCCATGATTAATGTGATTTGAAGAGAAGTAATAAAATGAGCTCTAACATGGAAAGTAAGCGTTTCCGGACACATGTCCACATAACATATTTTCTTTATTTGTGTGTGAGGAAAGTTTCCTGAAAGTTTGGCCGTAGCTTTTTGTAACACCCTGTATGCATCCTGGATGGGAATATACGTAACCTACGAGTGGAGGTTGTGACACATGGAAGATAACATACTGAAGTTCGGGCTTTCCCTGATTTGTGTTCGGATGGTCGAAGCATTTAAGGCGACCGCACGCATAAAGCGGGAAATTCGGGTTTGGGTTCCGGTACGGCACAAATTTTCACTTTCTTCATAGCAATATAAATCCGAAGCTGGTTAATGTTCGCAAATGCGAATAAATTTCCTATATTTCTTGATGTCTGTAGTCGCTGCAGCGCCAGAGCCTGATCATACAAAATTAATTGTTGGTAAGGCGGGTACCAGGTTGAGATTGATTGGGAGAGTGCTTAGAAAATGTAGTCCATCAACAAAGGAGGTGGCTTACAAAACTCTCGTTCGACCTATACTTGAGTATTGCTCATCAGTGTGGGATCCGTACCAGATCGGTTTGACGGAGGAGATAGAGAAGATCCAAAGAAGAGCGGCGCGTTTCGTCACAGGGTTATTTGGTAACCGTGATAGCGTTACGGAGATGTTTAATAAACTCAAGTGGCAGACTCTGCTAAGAGAGGCGCTCTGCATCGCGGTGTAGCTTGCTCGCCAGGTTTCGAGAGGATGCGTTTCTGGATGAGGTATCGAATATATTGCTTCCCCCTACTTATACCTCCCGAGGAGATCACGAATGTAAAATTAGAGAGATTAGAGCGCGCACGGAGGCTTTCAGACAGTCGTTCTTCCCGCGAACCAGACCTGACTGGAACAGGAAAGGGAGGTAATGACAGTGGCACGTAAAGTGCCCTCCGCCACACATCGTTGGGTGGCTTGCGGAGTATAAATGTAGATAGATGTAGATGTAGACATGTATACATGTTTGAAGGAACATTGCGTCGTACTTCTTAATAACACAGGCACTTTATTTCGTATTAAATAACAGGTATATTCTGCGAGTTACAGTTTTAGCTGTAATATACTTACCTTATGAATTAACTCTGACGAATTGCAGATTTCCATCGATATCTTTTTACGTTAACAAATTTCGGCAACTTTCATGTTATCTTTGGAACAGGATGTTTCCTACACGGTTCCTACATCTACCCTGAAAGCCAGGACCATCAGCATGTACACAAAAAAAGAGAAGTAACGTAATTTCCCCACAAGCAGACGCCGTAAAAAGAATGTTCAGCGAACTTTATAATAACACGGGCCACTTTGCGTTCCCTCCTACGAGGGCAGCTGGAAGTTCGTTGCTTCCTCCTGCTTTCTGTCAGCACATAAAGGCCTGTGCCATACTACCTCCCTCACTCCATTCGCACTCACATCACTGCGCATCTTTCCCCTCTTTCCCCACTATGCCTGTGTAAAGACGAATGCACAACTGCCTCTTTCGTCCGTGCCACACAAGAACTTAATACCAGAAGGCATAGTGTTACAACTCCTTGTATTTTTTTGAATCCAAATCGTTGAAATGCCCTTTTGAGCAACAACGTCATGAGCGGTCAGCTCATAGGGCGATTGCCTGTCCCTGATCAGATCATAATGGTTGCATTTTGTGATTTTGAAGCCAGTATATGACCTGGAGTTCATTATTATTCTTTTCTAATCAGAGAAGCAAAGTAGCACTTGTAGGCGTGTACCATATGTGGTTGTCCAGCTAGAAAACACAGCATCATATGAGGAAGTCGTCTAGCATGAAAGGCCGACAGTAGCCAGGTTTCATGGTACTATCTAAAACAACCTTGAGTATCGTGGAAAACAAAATAGATACTCTTCTGGACCCCGCTTCCATTCCCACGTCTTTAGAATCATAGTTCCAACATTGGCTAGTTATATGTTCCAGTGGATCTTTCTTAACCCAATAGTCGTCGCAATGTAGCAAGAAGTGTCAGTTCTCAATTACGCTGCTGTTTGATCTGTATTCTGCTTAAAAAAAGGTAACAAGCTCCAGACGTCTACTTTCATGGTAGAGACACCCTTGATATCCACCTTTTGTACCAGGCATAGATGCAAAACACCGTATCATCTAGTGTTATTCTCACATTCATTCGTCCACTTTAAGAAACGTTCTTGATATAAATACGTAAATATGACATACCATCATAATTTGGGTGCTAGAATTGTCATCGAACACTACGTAATCGTTGGTGTAGGTAACTCCATATAACAGTCTTCCGTATATTTAACGCAGGGATATATTTACTTTCGTAGCATTTGATAAACTTGGTGTCTCTGCCAAGACTCGTCAGGAGCATGTTCTGTGGTGTTTCAGCAGATATTTGCTATTTCGATTTTGAATTGTATAGCTGGTGTCAACCAAACAATTCATCGACATCTGTATCATACTTCGCAAGCCACCTAATGGTGTGTGGCGGAAGGTACTTTCGGTACCGCTATCTGATCCCTCCAATCCTGTTCCACTCGCGAATAGTGAATGAGAAGAATGATTGTCGGTAAGCCTCTGTATTGGCGATAATTTCTCTAATTTTCTCCTCCGTGGTCAGTACGCGAGATGTATGTGAAGGGAAGTAAAATATTGTCCAACTCCTCCTGAACAGTGCTGTCCCGAAATTTCAATAGTAACTCTCTCTCTGATGCACAACGCCTCTCTTGTAACGTCTGCCAGTGGAGTTTGTTTAGCATTTCCGTAACGCTGTCTTGCCAGCCAAACGATCCCGTGATGAAACGCGCCGCTCTTCGTTGGATCTTCTCTATCTCCTCTATCAGTCCTACCAGATAGGGATCCCAGATAGATGAACAATACTCGAGAATCGGGCGAACAAGCGCCTTATAAGCCACTTCTTTCGTGGATGAGTTACATTTCCTTAAGATCCTACTGATGAATCTGAATCTAGTGTCTGCTCTTCCCACTATCTGTTTTATATGGTCATTCCATTTACGTTCGCTCTGGATAGTTACGCCTAGATGTTTTACGGCAGACGCTGCCTCCAGCTATTTGCCATCAATAGTGTACCTGTACAGTAGTGGATTTCTTTTCCTATGTATGCGAAATATGTTAGCTTATTTACATTCAGGGTCAACTGCCAGAGCCTGCACCAATCATCAATTCTCTGCTGGTCCCGGCTTTCATGCGACAGCCATTGTCAACAGAAATCATCGGTTGATTTTCCATCAAAAACGATTTTCTTTTAATCGGAATTTCACGTGACCATTGGAGAGAGCGCTCCAAATTAGTCTAGTCCGATATTTGTTTTACCGATATAATAATAACAGGTACACTAAAAAAGAAGAGTAAACAGCAGTCCAGCAGCGACTCAGTAGTCCTGCATGCTTGGCGGTAACAGTCAGCGCAGTGCTGCCGCTGGTGGAGTACTGCTTATTCTTCGAGCTCTACTCTCACTGTTAATAAATATCGACAAAACAAATATCCCACGACACTAATCTGCGACCTCTCTATGGAATGGGTACATAAAAATCCGCTTTATAAATAATTTTGTTTGTAACGGTTAACAAACGGACGCTTTCCGTCGACACTGGGCGTCGCATGAAAGATTTAATGAGTGCTGTTCGTTTGGGCTGGCTCCAGCTACACAGTGCAAAACCGAAATTGTACGTATCTGCTACAACACCAGAGAAAATGCTTCTGACGGTTCTTAGGGGAGACACCCTGTATTTCTTTGTCACAGTTAAACATCCATCCCACGTGATTTAGGCGTCTTTCTATCCACAGTTTAAGTAATATTCCATATATTCTGCTTCATAAAAGTACAGTAACGTTTCTGAGATCTCCAACACAATAAAATAGAAGTTAGTGAAATGAATACAGTGGTGTCAAAATTAAAGCAACAAACGAAATTTCTTTGCCACAAAACAGTATAAGCAGGCGATAGTAAAGTATCAACAGTTTAAGAGTGCATAACGTAAACAACTGCAACATGAATAATGGTAGACAAAAAATACTTTTGAATACATTATGGGAGTGACAGTGATCATGCATTGCAAATATTTACTATCAAAAACAGTCTTGATCACAATTTATTTATTATGGTGTCCGGTTTCAACCACTACTGTGGTCATCTTCAGACCTACAAAGTCGTATACAAAACTTTAATTAGAGGGCTACATACATTAAAGAAAATACATAAAGTTATAAAGCCATAAAACGATGAATTACCAATGAGTAAGAGCCTCCTTCTGCTGGAGAATCACTACTGGAGAAACCAGTGCACGTCTTAGTGTATATAATGGAGGCTTCGCCCACTTCTGATGGAATGACGTCATTACTAACCAATGGGTTATAGGTCGAATATCAATGTAAAATTTCTTAGTTAAAAGAACATTGTCAAGAAATAAAAATAAACACACACTAAACTTAGCTTATTTAACAGCTATTGTCAATTAAGAAGCGTTAAAAATATTTAAACATGTAAGATAAACGAACATCGTTTTGACAGTACATGGGTTGCTCTCTCAAGGCCTGTTAGTGAACCATTTGGAACCGCTGGTTGCCGTGTACCTCCTTCCTGGAAGTGATCGGCTGTCGGATTCGCACCGTCTAATAGGCGCTGCTCATGCATGGTTGTTTACATCTTTGGGCGAATTTACTGACATCTCTGAACAGTCAACGGGACTGTGTCTGTGGTATGATACCCACATTCAACGTCTATCTTCAGGAGTTCTCGGAACCGGGCTGATGCAAAACTTTTTTTGATGTGTGTATGCAAAGTATTAAGCCGCAGAAAACGAACTGAATTCCTTAAAATGTAAACGAACATAAACATATATTGCTTTTCCATATGCACGGAGATTCGTTTTAGCCTACAAACTGGCACAGTGCACACATTCAAATTCAGGTAAAGTAAAAGGACACTATAGTACAATTACGCGGTTACAAAGCAGATGACATAAGAATGACAATAAGTACAATAAAATGCAAAATAAACGAATGAATAGGATGGACATTTTATTAGAGAATGATGCAGTGCTGCAGAAAATATTACACTATATAGACATGTGAAAGACACACTAATGAATCACCAAATCATGAAAAATATTAAAATACCAATACCTACTACTGGCAACCTGCTCATTGAAAGCCTCTGGATCAGACCTGTGATGCACATACATCTTCGGCTCCTCAAGAACATCGATTTCTCTGCCCTTAGGATCAACATGCAGGATATCTCAAGCCTGAACTTCGTATATTGGTATGTATCGTTTTTACATCTACATACGTTACATACACTACTGGTCATTAAAATTGCTACACCACGAAGATGATGTGCTACAGACGTGAAATTTAACAGACAGGATGAAGATGCTGTGATATGCAAATGATTAGCTTTTCAGAGCATTCACACAAGGTTGTGGCCAGTGGCGACACCTACAACGTGCTGACATGAGGAAAGTTTGTAACCGATTTCTCATACACAAACAGCAGTTGACCGGCGTTGCCTGGTGAAACGTTGTTGTGATGCCTCGTGTAAGGAGGAGAAATACGTACCATCACGTTTCCGACTTTGATAAAGATCGGATTGTAGCCTTAGCCTATCGTGATTGCTGTTTATCGTATCACGACATTGCTGCTCGCGTTGGTCGAGATCCAATGACTGATAACAGAATACGGAGTCGGTGGGTTCAGGAGGGTAATACGAAACGCCGTGCTGGATCCAAACGGCCTCGTATCACTAGCAGTCGAGATGAGAGGCATCTTATCCGCATGGCTGTAACAGATCGTGCAGCCACGTCTCGATCCCTGAGTCAACAGATGGGGACGTTTCCAAGACAACAACAATCTACACGAACAGTTCGACGACGTTTGCAGCAGAAGGGACTATCAGCTAGGAGACCATGGCTGCGGCTACCCTTGACGCTGCATCACAGATAGGAGCGCCTGCGATGATGACGACGAACCTGGAAGCACGAATGGCAAAACGTCGTTTTTTAGGATGAATCCAGGTTCTGTTTACAGCATCATGACGGTCGCATCGGTATTTGGCGACATCGCGGTGAACACACATTGGAAGCGTGTATTAGTCATCGCCATACTGGCGTATCACCCAGCGTGATGGTATGGGCTGCCATTGGGTACACGTCTCGGTCACCTCTTGTTCGCATTTCCGGCACTTTGAACAGTGGACGTTACATTTCAGATGTGTTACGACCCGTGGCTCTACCCTTCATTCGATCCCTACGAAACCCTACATTTCAGCAGGATAATGCACGACCGCATGTGCAGGTCCTGTCCGGGCCTTTCTGGATACAGAAAATGTTCGACTGCTGACCTGGCCAGCACATTCTCCAGATCTCTCACCAATTGAAAACTTCTGATCAGTGGTGGCCGAGCAAGTGGCTCGTCACAATACGCCAGTCACTACTCTTGATAAACTGTGGTATCGTGTTGAAGCTGGATGTGCAGCTGTACCTGTACACGCCATCCAATCCCTGTTTGACTCAATGCCCGCCACTGCAACTAACTGAAGGCAGTTTATTTATTGCATACGCGTCTGACTTCCTTTATTTGTAAATCATTTTCATTGGCTTGTAATACAAGTTTCTTTTTATAAATGTAATAAATGTATTATGAGGTAGTTACGATATGTTATTATGTTACCGTTTGTAACGTTTTTCTCTTGTTTTTCAGATTAGTGTCAATGTTTGTAGCATAAATTTCGTGATGTGAAATTATCGTTCGGTGTTACGATTTCCAGCGCTGTTAGCCGATGTGTGTGGTCCTGGAGATGTGTTCATTAGTCTCCATGCTGTAGTTGGCCGATTTCCAGGCTTACTTCACCAACATTTATTTCAACACATCGCTTACATCACTCGCACTTTACATTTTGTGTTCAACATATGTGTGTTTACGGTGTGTATTGTTGCCAACTGTCGCTATGTGTTTATCTTTTGTCTTTGGTTTGTGTTGTGGGTGTGGTTTGATATTTTTCATTTGTTGTGTTATGTGTGTGTGTGTGTGTGTGTGTGTGTGTATGTGTGCGTGTGTGTGTGTGTGTGTGTGTGTGAGTGTGTGTGTGTGTGTGTGTGACAGAGAGAGAGAGAGAGAGAGAGAGAGAGAGAGAGAGAGAGAGAGAGAGAGAGAGAGAGAGAGGGGGGGGGGGGAGAGTGAGAGAGAGAGAGGAGAGGAAGATTCATTAATTATTTATTCTGGTTATGTTTCGGATCTCTGTTTGTTATTGTTTTAGTGGATAACACGATCAGAGAGTTATTGCTTATAAGGATTTCGTCATTAAGTACCTTCTTTTGACTGCAAGGGTCTTTGTGTGTGAAAGTTTTCTTGCAGTGTCAGGTGCTTTTTTTTTGTGATTATTCACTCTAATAACTATTATGTCTTGCTCCATGTTATTAGAGCAAATAATCACAACAAAAAGCAATGGAAGAAAACTCTCACATACAAAGAGCCCTTCCAATGAAAATGAAGGTACTTAATGACTAAATCCTTATAAGCAATAGCTTTCTGATCATGTTAGCCACTGAAACAATAACAAACAGAGATCGCAAACAGAACAAGAATAAATAATTAATGACTCTTTCTCTCCCCCCTTTTCCGTCTCTCTCTCTCTCTCTTTCTCTCTCTCTCTCTCTCTCTCTCTCACACACACACACACACACACACACACACACACACACAATAAATGAAAAATATCAAACAACACGTAAAAAACAGACAAAAGACGAAAGATAAACACACAGCGACAGTTGGCAACATTGCACAGTGTAAACACACACATGTTGAACACACAATGTAAAGTGCGAGTGATGTAAACGATGTGTTGAAACAAACGTGGGTGATGTAACACAGGAGATCGGCTAACTGGAGCATGTCGAGTAATGAACACATCGGCTAACAGCGCTGGAAATCATAAGTAACACCGAACGATAATTTCGTATCACGAAATTTATGCTACAAACACTGACTCCAATCTGAAAAACACGAGAAAGACATGAAAAAATGTAACATAGTAACAATTGTAATTAAAACATAATACATTTACTATATGCATAAAAAGCAACATGTATTACAGGCCACTGAAGATGCTTCACAAATAAAGGAAGCGAAACGCATATGGCAATAAACAAACTGCCTTCAGTTAATTGCAGGGACGGAACATACCTCCTTGAATTTTGAAGCAACTAAGGAACGATGGAAAACAGAAAAAATGACGATTTCTTCACTTCTAAAATTTTTGGAGCAGGGGTTACACATTTTCCCCATCATTTCATGATGTTTCATTTATGATTAATGGTTAACAGTAACTAACATGTTGACATCACAGTTATTTCAACGAAACACACACAACAAGACTAATGTGAAACAAAATATTCCGTAGATAGACTTGACATTTGTTTCTGGTATTTGGCCAACAACTGGAAATACAACAACAATGGAAACCATTGATAACACAGCTATCTTTTTGCCAAGCTGAAAAAAATTTCTCTCTCTTCTAGTAGGTATTACCTGGAGAATGTTCAGTCCTTTTTTACATCTCTGCTCGATTTAACACAAGTAACAGTTTTCAGCAAACTTCTTTCAAGCCACTTTCTATAATGTCTTTTTTTCGCAATATAGTCAAGGTACTGCGCAATTATAGCTTATTTTCTTGTTGTTATCGTTAATTGTTTGTCAGTGTTTCATTTTTGTTGCACCTCTGGCTTAGTATTTGTTGTTCTAATCGCCTATTGGAGCTGCGGTTGCCTGAAACACGGAGCTTCTTTCACATATAGGGGATCAAAC
Organism: Schistocerca americana; assembly: GCF_021461395.2. Lineage (NCBI taxonomy): Eukaryota > Metazoa > Arthropoda > Insecta > Orthoptera > Acrididae > Schistocerca > Schistocerca americana. The sequence continues at coordinate 288,134,815 of NC_060130.1, forward strand.
GTAAAAGGAAAGTTTTGATTACTTCGTGATATCTGTTTTATGAACTCCAGATGGATGTGGAAAATAGAATCCAAACGTCTTGAAGATTCCGGTAACAATGTGCAAACACTTTTTTTCTTCTTGTAAAGAGCTGCATCGTGAATCCCCGCGCAGCAGCAAGCTTGCCTTATTCCTTATTCCCTCGACACTTGCTCTGCCGGATGAAGTACAGAGGAGTTGCAGTTCCCTAGGGAACGGAACACAGAAACGACAGGCTAGGGAACAGCGCGCGTTTGCTGTTGATACGGATCCCCCGTAATGCTCCAGATTTCCAATAAGTTAAAGCTAATGTTTCGTTTCAGTTCCGCAGGTGGACTTAACATCACAACGGCATCAAACTTTTACTTCTAGAGAAAATATTCAACAAAAAAGGCCGACTGGGTACAGAGTATACATAAATACTTTGTGGCCTCTGTGTAGTTTCTCAAGCCTTCAAAATTCTCATAGCGTTGGCAACTGAAGAACGCTAGCGCATTGTTTACGGCCTGACACTGAATGAGTGAGTTGTCTAGGTACCGAAAAGCCCAGACTCAGACGGGATTGAATGGGAATTTGGACTCAGGAGGTAGACTTGCTGGGGTAGTCCATGCAGTTATGCACAGCCACTGTGCCAAGGTGGAGCAGTGGTCAGCGCATCGGCCTAGTGAGCAGGAGACCCAGGTTCGAATCCCAGTCGCGGTACAAATTTTCCATCGTCGCTTCAGCCTACATATAACGAAATGGTCTCAGGAACCATGTAGTTTCGTTTCGTTACTGCTACTTAGATTCATATTATGTTCTATTACACTGTGCAACAATGAAAATGTAAATCGAAGGAAAATAGCCAATTTCTATCAGTTCAAATGTACTGATCGCGAATATCACAAATACGATTCAAAATTAGCTCTAGTTTTCATTTTACACTATTTTGTTACGGTGAGATAATTATCTACGGATTTTTATGTTAAGTTTAAAATCAAATATTATAACGGTTTGTCAGAGTCTTAATAACTAGTAACAATGGATTATTTTATTGTCCCTGGTCTTACTTGTGTGCAATATTTTGGATATAAACATTTTGATACAAATTTTAGTAAGCTTTTTGTCTCCCCCCCTCTTCACCTTCAGTGACTTTATTAATGCATGTAATAATTTTTGTACATTTGTTTCCAGATTAACTACCAGTTGTTGAAGTTGACTGCTATTGAACAAAAATGCCACGAGTTTGTGTTAATAGTGTTGACACATTTTGCTATGTGTGTGGAGAAGTGACATTTGCTTCACGAGAACAACAAATAACTCCCTTGATTAAAAAAGCTTACAGTTGTTATTTTAGGTGCAAAATAGGTGATCAGGATAAACTCTGTGCTCCACATGTGATTTGCAACACTTGCGCCAGCAACCTCAGGAATTGGATGCATGGGAAAGAACGTTCAATGCCCTTTGCAGTGCCCATGATATGGTGTGAGCCAAGTAACCATGTCAGTGACTGCTGCTTTTTAGTTCCTCCTATCAAGAAGGGAATATCTAAAAAGAAGAAGCGGACAGTGATCTATCGTAACATTCCATCTGCCATACATCCAGCTCTACATGGGGAAGGTTTGCCAATACCTGAACCACCGACAGAGTACGAGGTTACTTCTGATGAGGATTCTGAATGTCCTGAACCATGTACATCACAAGATCCACAGTTTCTTCCAAATGTATCATCAACTGACGATCGACAAAAATTGTCTCAAAATGAGTTAAGTGATCTCATTCGAGATATGGCACTCTCTAAAGCTAAGGCTGAGATTTTAGCATCAAGACTGCAGCAGCGCAATTTTCTGGAATGCAATGTAAATGTTTCATTCTACCGCAGAAGAGAGCAACAATTTACTCCTTTTTTTAACATGCAAGATAGTCTTGTGGCATGTGTAGACATAAGTGGTCTAATAAAGGCTCTCAGAATTAATTATTACCCTGATGAGTGGAGACGCTTTATTCATTCGTCAAAATTGAGCTTAGAAACAGTGCTTTTATGTATTGGTAATGAGCTTCCTTCTATTTAAATTGGGCATAGTGTGCATAGGAAAGAGTCATACCAAAACATAAAAATTTTACTAAAAACCATGAACTATAATGACTTTCAATGGCATATCTGTGGTGACTTGAAAGTGGTTGCACTGCTATTAGGTATGCAATTAGGGTATACTAAATATTGCCGCTTTCTGTGTGAACGGGATAGCCGATCTCGTGCATCTCATTACAGTAAATATGAATGGTCCACCAGAAAATCTCTTCAATCAGGTATAAAGAACATTAAAAGTGAACCTCTAGTAGACCCTAAAAAGAATCAACTCCCGCCCTTGCACGTCAAGTTGGGTCTCATGAGAAACTTTAAGGGAATGAACAAAGATGACGGCGCCTTTAAGTACTTAAGGCAAAAATTCACTTACTTCAGTGATGCCAAAGTAAATGAGGGCATATTTGTAGGCCCGCAGATTCGAGAGCTTTTTGGAGACCATACTTTTAATGGGATCATATGAGGTGATGAGAAGCATACATGGGAATGTTTTAACTCTGTTTACAGTTCTTAGGGAACAAATGAGCGATAAATTACAAGGAGATTGTATATAACATGTTGTCATCTTACGAAAAACTTGGTTGCAAAATGTAATTGAAAATGAGTTCCTTGCATAGTCACATTGACTTCTTCCCCAGAGTTTGTGGTGCAGTAAGTGATGAACTTTGGGAGCGGTTTCATCGAGATACTGCCACATTTGAAAAGAGGTATGCCGAAAAGTGGAACCCTGCTATTTCAGCAGATTACTGCTGGACTGTCATAAGGGATGTTCCCGAGTATATGTATAAACGTTAAGCCAAGCGAAAACGCTCATCTTCTGAATTTATCTCTGAACAAAATATGTAACTGTATATACTGTACATATGGACATTTAACATTTGTAATCCTTTATATACATTTTTGACCAGTTAATTGATATATCTTCTTTTTTGCTTTACGTAGTTCTGTTACAAAGTAGACTTACAAAGTATTTTCATACATTTAATATTATCTTAATTTTTTCTTAATGTTTTACTTTTGTACTTCCAGAATGGCACTGGAATTTATCAATACATAACACAAAACATAATTCAAGTAATTATTCACTTAAAAATTTTTGAGCTGAATCTTCGAACATGAATTCATATTTAGTTAATGAGTTGTTTATACAAAAATGTAGATTACTTTTTTTTTAAACTAGAGCTAAATATTTATGATGATGATGATGATTTTGTATTATTTTATACTGAAATAAACATCACTAACTCAAAATCATGCAATTTACACACTTTCAGTTCAAATTTGTTGTCAGTGTTGTTATTGTCATTGTTATTATTATTATTATTATTATTATTACTATTCTTGTTGTTAGTTTCGTCATCGTCATGCAAGGAACGAAGAATAGATTGACGTGATTTAAGGAAATCACATGAAACCTAAATCAGGGTGGCCCGAAGCGGATTTGAACCGATCTTCTAGGAGATGTGGCCTGTTTTTCTACTGCAGTAGGTAAACGTCTGTCGTTTTCATGAGACAAGTTTTGTTTCCTTTTATATAAAAAGCATCATCAATGACCTGTAATACATAACAGTATGAGAATAACGAAAAACTGTAATATAGTAATACATCTGTAAACATTATACAAAATATTTGTTGTATGTTTACAACAAACATATATTACAGGTCACTGCTCGTAAATAAAAAGAAGCGAAACGCGCATGGCGTGTGAACAAACAGGCTTGTATTTAGCCGCTTACTGTATTCGAACAATGGTCCCCCTCTACCATTTCTACATTCCAAAAATTCCCTCTGTTGTGGCGTAACAAGACAGCTACGCCACACTGAAGTAGCCGAAAGGCACGCGTAATGTCACTTAGGCTAGATAGAGGTCTGAAACAGGATACGTAATGAATGGTAGCAAGAAAAGTACGTAGCTGCTATTACTTAACTTTTAATCCTTGTTGTATACATCGTTCTTGATGAGACATTTCATACGATAACTATCAAACTATGTAAGGCTAATGGCGCCTTGCTAGGTCGTAGCCATTGACTTAGCTGAAGGCTATTCTAACTGTCTCTCGGCAAATGAGAGAAAGGCTTCGTCAGTGTAGTCGCTAGCAAAGTCGTCGTACAACTGGGGCGAGTGCTATCCCGTATCTCGAGACCTGCCTTGTGGTGGCGCTCGGTCTGCGATCACACAGTGGCGACACGCGGGTCCGACATGTACTAAATGGACCGCGGCCGATTTAAAGCTACCACCTAGCAAGTGTGGTGTCTGGCGGTGACACCACACCCTCCATTACAGAATTCATGACTCCTTGGCGCTTCATGGTGTGTCCTACCAATCGACTCATTCTTTCATTCGCGTTCTGCCATAAATTTCTTTTTTTCCAAATTTGATTCGGTAGCATTCTTCTGTAGCACGACATTCCAAAAGTTCTATCCCTTCTGGTCTGAACTGTTTATCTTTCACGTTTCAGTGCCGTACAAGGCTACACTCCAGGCAAATACCTTTAGTAAATCCTTTCTAACATGTAAAATTATGTGTCATGTTAACACATTTCTCTTTTTCAGAAATGCTTTTCCTACTATTGCTAGTCTTTATTTTATATTTTACGTCGTATCTACTTGGGTCACCACGTTATTTGCTACCTAAATAGCAGAACTCGTCTACTACTTCTAGTGTCTCATTTCCTACGCCAATTCTCTCAGCAACCACTGATTTAACTCGACTACATTCAGTTACTCATGTTGTTAATGTTCATCTTACTACTTGTTTATAAGATACAATCCATTCCGTTCAACTTGTCTTCTGTGTCGTTTGCCATATCTGACATAATTAGTGTCATTAGCAAACTTTAAACATTTAATTTTAATTCCGAATTTCTGCTTGGTTTCTTACACAGCGTGCCCAATGTACAGACTGAATAACACCAGACCTTGTGTCTTTACGTTCTCGATTATTACTTCCTTTTCATGTTAAAAATTTATTTTATCCTCCGAGTTTAAATTGAAATCTAGTTTCCATACAAGTTGAGACCAATCTTCCGCTTCTTGTGTTTTATTCTTCCTAAATTCAGAATTTCAATGAGAATCGTTCATTCAAAATTGTCGAAAGCTTTCTCAAAATTTAAAAATGCTATAAAAGTAGGTTACATTTCTTTAATCTATATTATAAGGTACAGGGTGTTTCAAAAATGACCGGTATATTTGAAACGGCAATAAAAACTAAACGAGCCGCGATAGAAATACACCGTTTGTTGCAATATGCTTGGGACAACAGTACATTTTCAGGCAGACAAACTTTCGAAATTACAGTAGGTACAATTTTCAACAACAGATGGCGCTGCGGTCTGGGAAACTCTATAGTACGATATTTTCCACATATCCACCATGCGTAGCAATAATATGGCGTAGTCTCTGAATGAAATTACCCGAAACCTTTGACAACGTGTCTGGCGGAATGGCTTCACATGCAGATGAGATGTACTGCTTCAGCTGTTCAATTGTTTCTGGATTCTGGCGGTACACCTGGTCTTTCAAGTGTGCCCACAGAAAGAAGTCACAGGGGTTCATGTCTGGCGAATAGGGAGGCCAATCCACGCCGCCTCCTGTATGTTTCGGATAGCCCAAAGCAATCACACGATCATCGAAATATTCATTCAGGAAATTAAGGACGTCGGCCGTGCGATGTGGCCGGGCACCATCTTGCATAAACCATGAGGTGTTCGCAGTGTCGTCTAAGGCAGTTTGTACCGCCACAAGTTCACGAAGAATGTCCAGATAGCGTGATGCAGTAATCGTTTCGGATCTGAAAAATGGGCCAATGATTCCTTTGGAAGAAATGGCGGCCCAGACCAGTACTTTTTGAGGATGCAGGGACGATGGGACTGCAACATGGGGCTTTTCGGTTCCCCATATGCGCCAGTTCTGTTTATTGACGAAGCCGTCCAGGTAAAAATAAGCTTCGTCAGTAAACCAAATGCTGCCCACATGCATATCGCCGTCATCAATCCTGTGCACTATATCGTTAGCGAATGTCTCTCGTGCAGCAATGGTAGCGGCGCTGAGGGGTTGCCGCGTTTGAATTTTGTATGGATAGAGGTGTAAACTCTGGCGCATGAGACGATACGTGGACATTGGCGTCATTTGGACCGCAGCTGCAACACGGTGAACGGAAACCCGAGGCCACTGTTGGATCACCTGCTGCACTAGCTGCGCGTTGCCCTCTGTGGTTGCCGTACGCGGTCGCCCTACCTTTCCAGCACGTTCATCCGTCACGTTCCCAGTCCGTTGAAATTTTTCAAACAGATCCTTTATTGTATCGCTTTTCGGTCTTTTGGTTACATTAAACCTCCGTTGAAAACTTCGTCTTGTTGCAACAACACTGTGGTCTAGGCGGTGGAATTCCAACACCAGAAAAATCCTCTGTTCTAAGGAATAAACCATGTTGTCCACAGCACACTTGCACGTTGTGAACAGCACACGCTTACAGCAGAACGACGACGTACAGAATGGCGCACCCACAGACTGCGTTGTCTTCTATATCTTTCACATCACTTGCAGCGCCATCTGTTGTTGAAAATTGTAACTACTGTAATTTCGAAAGTTTGTCCGCCTGAAAATGTACTGTTGTCCCAAGCATATTGCAACAAACGGTGTATTTCTATCGCTGCTCGTTTAGTTTTTATTGCCGTTTCAAATATACCGGTCATTTTTGAAACACCCTGTAAGTTGTAGGCCAATATTGCTTCCTGTGGTCATACATTCTCCAGGAACCAAACTTGTCTTACCCAAGGTTGGTCTCCATCAGTCATCTCATTCTTCTGTACGTAACACGTGCTAGTGTTTCGCAACCATTACTTAATAGACTGGTGGCTCAGTAATATTCACGCCTGTCAGCACCTGCCTATTTAGGAATAGGAATTACTACATTCTTCTTGAAGTCCGACAGTATTTCGACTGTCTCGTAGATCTTGCACAGCAATTGAAATAGTTTTGTCATAGTTGTCTGTCTCAAGGATTTCAGTCAGTCATGGAATGTTGCGTACTCAAGGGGCCTTTCAGTTCCATAGCTGCTTTACTGGAACCAGCCACAACTTCTTTTGATGACGGAATAGTTAGTCACAGCCTACCAAAAGTAGTGAACAGGAAGCCGTTGAAACAATTCGCAATTCATTTTCCTCTGTGTTTCTGCTAGTAAACTGTCTTTGCGGATAGACGTACTGTTCTGGAGAAACATGACATTTCTTCTCGAAATCCAGGTCTCTGTTCACGCAATTTTTCATTCAGTGATTTCAGTAGAGTTTCGTGTTACATAGGATAAGAAGGATCTCTTCCGCGTCCTGCGAAATACTGGAGTTACTCATCACTTATAAAGAAGGTTTTGATTGCAAAAAGCGAGCAGCGAAAGTAGTATGTGGTTTTCACTCGCGAACATCATTTAGATACCTCTTCAAGGAACTAGGTATTTTAACTACGCCACAAAAATATGTACATCCGCTCATGGAGTCAATCATGATGAATTCATCAGAGTTTGAGGAAAACAGTGTGTCCACACATACAACAGTAGAGAGAAAAATGAGGTACATTACCAACTATTAAAGTTGTCAGTGGCTCATAAAGGAATTAAATATGCAGCGACAAAAATTATTGATCATTTGCCCAACTGCATAAACTGTCTGATAGGTAGAAAAGCAAGTTTTAAATATAACTTAAAATCATTTCTCCTGAACAACTCCTCCCATTCTATTGACGAATTTCTACTAAATTTACTGGAAGCTGATACCCAGTAAAAAATAAAATTAGTTTTTAAGTGTAGTTGCATGAGTAGGACTAAAATAATAATGTGTTTATTAATGTTGACACTAATCATTAAGTTTTCTATGGGACGTGTAACTAACTGGCCATAGACTTATCGTTAAATGAAATCAACATCCCCTTTCATGTCGCAGGGCTGTAAGCCAACACTAAATAGTTTGATTTGATTTTGGTATGCGATGTTAGGTGCTAAGGACGTATGTCATCCACAGCAACAAAACGGAGAAGAATATCAGCAAGATATTTTTCTACAAAATTACCAGCCTCTGTGCCAGCGCGGTGGCCAAGCGGTTCTAGGCGCTTCAGTCTGGAACCACGCGGCTGCTATGGTCGCAGGTTTGAATCCTGCCTCGGGCATGGATGTGTGTGATGTCCTTAGGTTAGTTAGGTTTAAGTAGTTCTAAGTTTAGGGGACAGCTGACCTCAGATGTTAAGTCCCATAGTGCTTAGCGCCATTTGAACCAGCCTCTGGGGTCGAGTTCGCTAACGCACGTCAGTGCGGTGCTGTTCGACGCGGAGGTGGCCAATTGGAGCACTAGAAGCTTCACCGCCAGTATTTGGCAGGCAAGGGGAGGAAATAGTAATTGTCGGACACCAAACTTCGCGTCAATGTCCTCGATTCAAATTGAAAATTCTCCTCATCCTGAAGTGTGTGAATATGATACTTCGAATGGGGAAATTAAGTTTAGTGTGTCCCTTGGTGCTATTCGATAGGAATAGGCTATGCGCCAGCACCGGGTTTCATTACCTCACTTCTCTTACCAACATACAACACGAACTGCTGATATTTGTTTTACGGGCATGAGGGGGCGGTCCAAGGCGTAATTCTCTGCCTGAAGTTTCGTCTTCCAAAGCTGTAGACATCATCAGAGGCTTTAATGACTCAGAAATCAGTTACAGACTCGAACAAGCTCAGCAAAACAAACTGTTTATAATGGCTTGTTGCAGTTCAAGTGCAGCTACTCACAGAGGACCAGTGTGGGTTCTAGTTATCGTATGACAGCGAAACTTACTAGATATTCAAATACGTTAATGTGGAACCGATTTACGCTGGAAAAAATTAGTTGCAATTTTGGCCACCAGATGCAAATCTGGCGCTGTACAGCATCTCGTCCATGTCTCCGGGGCTCACATAGAACAAAATGTGTAAGCGGCGGTTAATAACAACATCAACATTATGCCTTTCTCACTTGTTTGACCTTTTCTGCCCATGACCCTTTCCTAATCCATTGGATATGGAAATAGTTCTATACATCTTTCTTACATCCAAACCGTCAAATTGGCATCTAGTAGCCTAAATTGGAACTGTTTTTTCCAGCCTTTATCGGTTCCGCATTAACGCATTAGAATATCTACAAAGTTTCGTTATCATACGATAGTTACAGCCCACACTGGACCTCTGTATGTAGCTGCATTTCAGTTATAACCTCCCGGTATGTATCCACGCCACGGTCGGTTCGTGACGTCATCAGACTGCCTAAGATCGTGGTGTCGCGCGATAGTTGCTATGGAGCTTGTAATGGGGAGGAGTCTGCTTTATTTGGCACTAAGAACTACAACTTGTCCAATTAGTCTTCCTTCTTTTCTGCTGAAATTGTTTTTGTGCCTCTCTGTACATCTTGGCGCAGAAATTATTGCATCAACTGATGATTCTTCGAGCACTGGAAGACGAAACGTTAGGCAGAGAATTATGCCTTGGACCACACCCTAATGCACACAAAACGAATATCAGAAATTACGCAAACACCGATCGTGAAAGCCTGTATTCTTTGATGGAAAATAAACATGTTACCACACTATACACAGAATACATGGCATTCGCCTACCCTGATCAGTTATGCTTTTAACACAGTGCGCGCACACACACTACGGGAAAATGGTCCATTATTTGTGGGAAAGGAAAATCCTCTTTCCAATCATTTAGTTGTCATGTAGATACAGACTAGACAGCTGAAACTTCCCTTCGTGGTGTCCCAGTCAACTTTTTTTTTTTTTTTTAATGTTCGAATATCTCCAACATGTGTGATGTGTGACTGTGTATAGTATGTGGAACTAGTATATATTTTATTATGTTTCGCTTATGCTGAAGTGGAAAGCTTACAGAGGCGGAAGGAAGTACAAAACAGAAGCCCAGAGTCCTTACTCTCTTACATATAAACGGGTAATTTGGGCTAGTACGCTGGACGTAGGCACGATATTAATTATTCAGAAACATGTAGGGCAGCTTTTCCGCTCACGAACAGGTTTCGGGGACGAAAACTACCTCCTGCTTCTTGACTCTCATTAATTACATCTCATGTCACTATACTTTACTGACTTCTGTCTCAGAGGAAGATGCCTGAAGCTTACCAAGATTTTAGCTATCAAAGAAAACACCACTGTTCGGCGCGACCTCACCGGGAAGGTTGGTGTGTGTACTCACCACGTTCCACGAGGAACAGACGACGTCTTGCGATGTGGAGTGAAGGTCTGTCAATTGATCTGTAGCGTGTTCAGGTCGGTGTCGTGCATAACTGCCTCCTCTGGTGGCAGCTGTGCTACGCCGACGTCATCTCCCACCTGTACTTATTACTTACAACACACAACCACTTACAGTGCACTATTGGCGGCAGTTACACGAACAGACAAGCTGTCCCAGAAAGTCTGCTTCTACGCATCTGCTGGCTAGTGAACAGTCTTGAATATTGCAAAGACACAACATCAACGATCATACAGGGTGATTACAATTAAAGTTAAACTTTCAAACCGCTGTAGAAAGAACACCACTGGTCAGAATAACGTCAAATTACGACGGAATGTTATCGGAGAAGGGGGAAAACGTATGGCAGAAGAAGAATAAATAGTTACAAAATGTAGCAATAGATGGCGCTATAAGCATCATAATTTATTACTGGTGGACTACAAATGACAAATGAATCATATAACAATGCCAAAGGTGAACGTTTGACGTTAAACAAACTGTACTACACATTGTGCATGGGTGTACAGGTGTGATACTGTTAGTTACGTAAGCCCATTCACCACGGAAAGGTCATATCACATCGGATGGCAAAAATCTCTCTTTAATTGTCCTGAGGCCAAAAACCGCATAAAAAGCATCAATCACATCGGTTTTTAACTGTCCTGAAGCCAGAAACGCCATAAAAAGCATCAATCAAAATCAAATCGGATTATTAATTTCCGTGTGACTGGCGCAAAACATGTTGAATTTGCTGTCCACCGTTTTCTGCAACAAGTTGAAATCGAGAAACAGCATGTGCCACAACTGATCTAAGTGTTTTCGGGGCACAGTTCAGTGCGCAATGCGTGCTTTCAGTGCAGCTAAGTATCGGAACACTGAACACATCTTTCAGGTAGCACTACAGCTATAAGTCTCACTTATTAAGGTCGGTTGATCTGAATCGCCAGGCTGTAGGGAAATGGTGCCTGATAAATCTAGCATTTCCGAAATGGCGCTTCAGCAGCTGCTTAACTGGATTTTCAATGTGCGTAGGTGCGCAATCTTGCATAAAAATGGTCCCATCCACACATCCACGCTGATGGAGAGCTGGAAAGACGGTACAGGTAACAGGACCGGAAGCACCCGTCTCTTCTAAAAGGTATGGCCCTACGATAAGTGATGCCGTAAACGCGCATCACACTGTGTCCTTTTCAGGATGAAGTGATACTGGTTTATTTGCCCATATTCGACAGTTCTGTGTATTGACATAGCCTGTCAGATGGAAGTGCGCTCCGTCTGCCCAATAAATCTTCCACGGCCAATCATTGTCCACTTCCATGCGAGCAAGAAATTCTAAAGTAAAGGTCTTTCTTCTGGCCGATCAACAGGAAGCAACCTTTGCACACGGATAATTTTGAATGGATAGCAAAGAAGGATGTTTTGTAGGATTTTACGCACCGTGGTCACAGGCATGTCCAATGTTCCGTCAATTCTCCGAGCACTACACGTTTGCACACCACCACTCGTCTCCTCCTGCACTGCTGTGGCCACTGCTTCCACTGACGTCGAATCAATTCGTTTCTTCCCTCTACCAGGTTGCACACCAAAAGAACCCGTCTTTCCGAATTTCCGAATCATTTTTCCCAGACACGCGGCAGTCATCGGACCAACGCCTTTTTTCAAACCCTTCAGTGTCTGGAACTTTTGCAGAGCGACGTGTGCACAATCATCATTCTTGTAATACAGCTTTACAAGCAGAGCACGATCCTGCATTGAGACGTTCATGACGAACGTCGCAGACGCGAAAGGAGGAAAAGCCGTGTACGTGGCATGTTTATACCAACTTAAATTGGTCGTGCGCATGACAGGTGTTTTCATTCGCGTATTCTGACACACAGAGAGCCATCTATTCATAAATTTTCACACTATTTTTTTCTTCTGCCATACGTTTTCCCCCTTCTCCGATAATATTCCGTTGCAATCTGACCTCATTCTGAGCAGTGGTGTTATTTCTACAGCGTTTTAAAAGTTTCTTTCATTATAATCACCCTGTATAATGCAGTTTGTTAAGTCGCAGCAAAATGCACACTTTTGTACGGTATATCCATCTGAGCAACAGTGTCCAATACTAAATATAGCGAAGGATACTCATTAAAAATCAAATGGCTCTGAGCACTATGGGACTTAACATCTGAGGTCATCAGTCCCCTAGAACAAAGCGACGTTCCTAGAGAACATAACACTAAATAAAAATCAGCAGCCGGCCGCTGTTAGGTTTACTTAGTTCTAAAATATGGTTCAAATGGCTCTGAGCACTATAGGACTTAGCATCTGTGGTCATCAGTCCCCTAGAACTTAGAACTACTTAAACCTAACTAACCTAAGGACATCACACACATCCATGCCCGAGGCAGGATTCGAATCTGCGACCGTAGCAGTCGCGTGGTTCCGGACTGAGCGCCTAGAACCGCGAGACCACCGCGTCCGGCTTTCAGTTATATATACGTAGCTTTTATACACCCTATGTATACAGATTTGAATACTGAATAGACTTTGTATTAAAACTGTCAGAGCTAATTGCATTTTCCTTTGCAGTGCATCGGAATGGAGACTGTAAGAGATATCAAAAAGAGATATTCATGTGAGATTGTTACAGTCAACTTCTCTGAAAATTTCTTTCACAGTTAGACAAAATGACTCATAAAGAAACGTCTTAGGCCTTCTGGTAATACACAGACCTGAACTTTGTCGATCGAGGTAAATTGGAGAGAGGAAATAGTGATCTTAAGGAAATTATACTGCCGAAGAAGTAGCTTAGCGATAGCCGTAGGGGCATAAGTCCCCATAAGTGTGCAATTTGGTGACGATTCCGTACGTGGGTTTCTGTTCTTCATTGGGTTCTGAAGGCACAGTCTAGAATTCCACGTAATGTATCGGTAACGGTTCGTAGCATCCTGTGTACCAACGATTCTCGTCCCTTACTGGCCATCATCACGATTATAACTGTCTGCTTTTGTGTCAATCAGGTCCACGCTTGAGTGCGTTCGCTCCCTCAGCTACGGAGACGGGTTCAAACGGTTCAAATGGCTCTGAACACTATGGGACTTAACATATGTGGTCATCAGTCCCCTAGAACTTAGAACTACTTAAACCGAACTAACCTAAGGACAGCACACAACACCCAGCCATCACGAGGCAGAGAAAATCCCTGACCCCGCCGGGAATCGAACCCGGGAACCCGGGCGTGGGAAGCGAGAACGCTACCGCACGACCACGAGATGCGGGCTACGGAGACGGGTTGCTTTGTTTTACAGTAAAAATAAAAATTTGTGAAACTCTTATCAGATGATTAAGTTTTTGACGAGAGAAAAAGCGTCAAATCAGCATAAAGTTTTGTAGTACTTTAAGAAATGTGAGGGTAATACGCGACAGCATTCTGGAAACTAAATCTCATTGGTTTTGTAGCGTTATTAAATCGTTATTCAGTGTGACGTCATATCTACGGATGGGTGCGTGGTTCTTGTCTAGAGGAATACTAGCTTATTAGACATAAAGCTCTTCACACTCCCATCAATACGTAACACAAGATGACAGCTTTCACAATTCCTGGTCATTCACATATACGCTTCGAAAGAGAAATGCGAAACAAGCTTCCAACACCGGCCGTAGCACAAGGAAAACTGAGTAGCTTCAGATGGAAGCTTATTAAGCTTGCGAGCTACTTTGCGAATCTGATTACGGAGAACAGGATTTTGCTTCCAAGTCACAAAACATGGACCCTCGTAGTTCTTCCAGCGAAGCTTTTGATACCGAGCCACGGAACTTGAGCGCTCAGTGTTACCAAAGAACCGCTGTTGTTTGGCTTGGGGAGCCATAAAAGAGGCACTTACAAATCTTCAAAGGCATCCACTGCTTGTTCTAAGAGGTGCTTCTGCGATTTCACGACGTTTGCAAAGCTCACCTTTGTTGCTGTGCTGTGTGCGTCAAAGAATCTGCAAGTTGAGAGTGGATGAGACTGTAAGGTTCCTGTGACATTGGCGTCCTGCCGTATGACGCTTATTGCTTGCTTACTGTGTAAGCTTGGGTAGACTACAGACGGAAATCTTTACATTGATAAATCGTGGAAGGCTTGCACAGTGTAATAAATTAAAATTATCAGCCACTTTTATTATTATTATTATCAGCAAAAGAACAGACTAAAACTAGGTGCCGTAGATTATGTATAACATTGTAACCGAAAATTTGTAAGTCCCACACGAGCACAGTTTGTTACAGCGAAGCAGAGTTTTATTCTGAACAGCACAGTCCTTACACTACCGCTGGCCATCATGTGGCCATTGGGAAGACGGTTCAGCCCATTTCATACAGTTAAAATAGAGTTTTCCTAAATTCACAGCCACAGGAAAATATGACGGAATAGATAGTATTGTAAATGTACCAGTCCGCCACATATCGCCTTCATCCGAAATTCGTCACAAAATAATTCTATATGCTTCAGTTTCTATTGTTAGGAACATGACATTTCGGCAGTAGAAATACAACACGATTGCAGTAGCCAAGCAAATATCACTAAACCAAAAATCTTCCAGAGGTATGCAAAGTCTGTCGCAAGCAGCTTCACCGAACCGTCGAACGATGCGAGGAGGGCTTGAGCAGTGTTGAATGACACTACGCCACCAGTGTTTCCGCGAAGGTGTGAGAGTATGTGGATTGACGAGCAGCGTCTATGTATCGAGAGGCATCCGATACCGAACTATGGGAAGGGAGAGCTACAGGGTAGTCTGATTATCCACTGAGAGGGATCCATGTCATTTCTCTGCTTCAGAATACTTCGACCAAGTTTATAAGGATAAGGTTCCTTCCTTAAGAATGGGACGTGGTAATTTTGAATGGTTTATAGTATTTATGTTTGCGTCTAATCGTTTTTCAGCGTACAATAACGTTATCAAAAAGCAGACAACCAACTTGTCGATAAAAAACATTAGAAAACATACGCTCACGAGACAGAACATCATGATCACCTGCTTAATAGCGTGTTGGCCCACTTTTGGAACCCAGTACAGTATGAATTTTAGTTAGCATGATTTCGACAAGTCCTCGGCAAGTTTCCGAACGTATTTTGCAGAAGATGTCTTCTACGCAAAAGCCACGCATTTCCCATAAATCACTGGCAGGTGTTTCGTGGATGCGGAACTGCCACCCGACAGCATCCTAGCTGTGTATCATTGGGTTCGGATTAGGTGAATTTTATGAGCAAGGAATCAACTTGACTTCACTAGCATGCTCTTCAGACCACGGCCAGTTACGCTGCTGGAAGCTGTAATCGCTGTCGGAGAAGACATCAAGCACGGAGGGATGCAGGTGGTCCACAATAATGTTTACGTAATCCACAGCTAACAGGGTGCCGTCGATTACTACAGTAAGTCCCATACAAGACGAAAATAATGTTCCAGACAGCATAATACTCCCCCCTGCAGCATCCGTGGTACGATGCGTGTTTCGAGCAGCCTATCTCCTGGATGACAGCATATCAGGTCACGGCCATCGACCTGGTGTGACAAGAAACATGATTCATTCGACCAAGTTATACGTTTCCGTTGATACACTGTTTAGTTTCGATCACCCTCACCATGAAGGGACCAGGCTAATCACTGCTGCTTACAGGACCCAATCTCTGTGCTGAAGCTGGCCCACCAACAATCACCATCCGGCGGCAACTTCCTCATGGTACATACAGCATCTAAGTTTTTCTCTGCTCCAAATTTATCTGACTACCATCCTATTGCTCGTCCGGCTTTGGATCTGATTTTCTCTACTAGGTAGTTTGGAATCCGTGTGAAGTATGTGCTGGAGTCACTTGGTTTACGACAAGTACAAACCCAAATCGAGGATTTTAACCTACTGCCTATAGTAATTTTAGATTTAATGCGGTACAGGAGAGGCCGCACTCCTGCATCTGATTTACATCTATATTTTATGAAACTTAAATGAGCACCACAGCTGTATAGCTGTATTCAGAGATGGGTCTAAAAGTGGGGATTTCATTGGTTCCTCTATTGCTTTCCTCAAGATTCGATAGCCTCAAGACTTCACCGTCCTCGACGCGGAATTATACACGAACTTTCGGGCACTGGGGCAGATGAGATGTCTTGCGACTGCTAAATTCCTCGTCTGTTCCCACTCCCTGAATGTCCTTCTCTCTCTACACCCAGCAGAAAAAGTAGTCCAGGATATTCACGACGCCCTTCTGCAGCTACAAACGTTGGGAAAAGAGGTGTCTTTGTGTTGGGTGCCAGGGCACATGGGTATCAAGGGAAACTAAATGGCGGTTGTAGCAGCAAAGGTTGCGTATCACGACCCTCAGCTAGTTTAGTGTGCCGTCTCTCTACATGCTATCACCTCGCAGTTGAGATGTAGTCATGCGACGATGGGGAGACGAGTGATTGGAGTGTCAGACAATAAGCTGCGACTGGTGAAGCGCACAACGCGGCCGTGTGTACTTACTTCCATCCACGCAAACGGCACGAGGTCCTTCCCATTCATCTTCGCAAAGGCAACAGCTCTAGGGGCTTGGCGTCTTGCTCCGGCGAGAGTATCCTCCAGTCAGCGGGGCTTGTGGTATACAGCACACAGTGCGCCAGTTTAAGTAGACTGCATTGTGTATTCCGACAAGAGGACAGCAGTTTAATTGTCAACAGAATTGCCCTCGATATTGCCAGCCGCGGTAGCCGAGCGGTTCTAGGCGCTTCAGTCCGGAACCGCGCGGCTGCTACGGTCGCAGGTTCGAATCCTGCCTCGGGCATGGATGTGCGTGCTGTCCTTAGGTTAGTTAGGTGTAAGTAGTTCTAAGTTCTAGGGGACTGATGACCACAGATGTTAAGTCCCATAGTGCTCAGAGCCATTTTTTTTGCCCTCGATTTTAACTAACATTCAGCTGACAGTTTGGGTTTGTGAAATTTCTGACTTGTACACTGGCTCCTCCGTGTTTGTTGTAAGTGATCACCCAGCCACGTATTATTATGAATATATTTTGGGTTTCTTCTTGTCTTATATGTACACTCCTGGAAATGGAAAAAAGAACACATTGACACCGGTGTGTCAGAGCCACCATACTTGCTCCGGACACTGCGAGAGGGCTGTACAAGCAATGATCACACGCACGGCACAGCGGACACACCAGGAACCGCGGTGTTGGCCGTCGAATGGCACTAGCTGCGCAGCATTTGTGCACCGCCGCCGTCAGTGTCAGCCAGTTTGCCGTGGCATACGGAGCTCCATCGCAGTCTTTAACACTGGTAGCATGCCGCGACAGCGTGGACGTGAACCGTATGGGCAGTTGACGGACTTTGAGCGAGGGCGTATAGTGGGCATGCGGGAGGCCGGGTGGACGTACCGCCGAATTGCTCAACACGTGGGGCGTGAGGTCTCCACAGTACATCGATGTTGTCGCCAGTGGTCGGCGGAAGGTGCACGTGCCCGTCGACCTGGGACCGGACCGCAGCGACGCACGGATGCACGCCAAGACCGTAGGATCCTACGCAGTGCCGTAGGGGACCGCACCGCCACTTCCCAGCAAATTAGGGACACTGTTGCTCCTGGGGTATCGGCGAGGACCATTCGCAACCGTCTCCATGAAGCTGGGCTACGGTCCCGCACACCGTTAGGCCGTCTTCCGCTCACGCCCCAACATCGTGCAGCCCGCCTCCAGTGGTGTCGCGACAGGCGTGAATGGAGGGACGAATGGAGACGTGTCGTCTTCAGCGATGAGAGTCGCTTCTGCCTTGGTGCCAATGATGGTCGTATGCGTGTTTGGCGCCGTGCAGGTGAGCGCCACAATCAGGACTGCATACGACCGAGGCACACAGGGCCAACACCCGGCATCATGGTGTGGGGAGCGATCTCCTACACTGGCCGTACACCACTGGTGATCGTCGAGGGGACACTGAATAGTGCACGGTACATCCAAACCGTCATCGAACCCATCGTTCTACCATTCCTAGACCGGCAAGGGAACTTGCTGTTCCAACAGGACAATGCACGTCCGCATGTATCCCGTGCCACCCAACGTGCTCTAGAAGGTGTACGTCAACTACCCTGGCCAGCAAGATCTCCGGATCTGTCCCCCATTGAGCATGTTTGGGACTGGATGAAGCGTCGTCTCACGCGGTCTGCACGTCCAGCACGAACGCTGGTCCAACTGAGGCGCCAGGTGGAAATGGCATGGCAAGCCGTTCCACAGGACTACATCCAGCATCTCTACGATCGTCTCCATGGGAGAATGGCAGCCTGCATTGCTGCGAAAGGTGGATATACACTGTACTAGTGCCGACATTGTGCATGCTCTGTTGCCTGTGTCTATGTGCCTGTGGTTCTGTCAGTGTGATCATGTGATGTATCTGACCCCAGGAATGTGTCAATAAAGTTTCCCCTTCCTGGGACAATGAATTCACGGTGTTCTTATTTCAATTTCCAGGAGTGTATTTTAATTGACATTTTTAGAACATCTGACCATTTTCACAGTATGTGACGTTCTGTGAATGTGCCGATGATCATGCGACAGGTTTTGAGAGGGTTAGTGCAGTTTTATACCAGATTGCATTCTACTACTTTTATTAAATTTTGACCAATTAGCCACATTCATTTCTAGTAATTTTGGTAAGGGGGCTGATGATATCGCCGTTGTGCGCCCCTAAATCACAAAAACACACAACTCGATGACCATTTACCAACTGAAATCGTAATTGACGATGTCATTGGGAGCACAGGGGAGCCGGCCGCTGTGGCCGAGCGGTTCTAGGTGTTTCAGCCCGGAACCACGCGACCGCTACGGTCGCAGGTTCATATCCTGCCTCGGGCATGGATGTGTGTGATGTTCTTAAGTTAGTTATGTTTAAGTAGTTCTAAGTTCTAGGGGACTGATGACCTCAGATGTTAATGCTCAGAGCCATTTTTTGCTTTCCGCGGAGTGCATCCTTCACTGGGCCAAACAGGTGGAAGTCAGAAGGTGCAAAATCCGACCTCAGGGGTGGCTGAGGAAGAAAAGTCCAATAAAGTTTTGTGAGCTTCTCTCGGGCGGGTAGACTTGTGTGAGGCCTCGCGTAGTCATGCAGAAGGAAAAGTTTGTTTGCATTTTTTTTTTTTTTGCAACCAACACAATGAAGCTGTGTCTATAATTCCATAGCTGTGTGCAGCCGGCCAACACGCGTGAGATCGGACAGGTTTCCACGACATTGCGATGATGACAGATACCTAGCCCAACAACTCACGGTGCATTTGCTCATTGCCGTGTCCCCGTAGACATTCTGCAAGCTCCTATGAATATCTGTGATGCTCTGATTTTCTGCCGAAAGAAATCGGTGAAAGCTCTCCGCTTGGCACGCAGCTGCGTTGTAGATGCCATTTTGAAGGTTACGTACAGCGCCACTACATATCAAATGGTTCAAATGGCTCTGAGCGCTATGGGACTTAACTTCTAAGGTCATCAGTCCCCTAGAACTTAGAACTACTTAAATCTAACTAACCTAAGGACATCACACACATCCATGCCCGAGACAGGATTCGAACCTACGACCGTAGCGGTCGCGTGGTTCACGACATATCGCAACTTCATGAAACTGTAGGGGCAGAAGCGAGAGTATTCTACGATGTCCGAGAACAGCTTCTGCATTTTTTCAACAGAAAAAGGCCGAGTAAAATAATTTTTTGCATTATGTATTGAAGGTCCTCGTGTTTAACTTCAGTTCCAAATGTGTAAACGGTGTGTGAGTATGAAGGGGCATCCTACAGTTTCATCGCGAGCGTATCTCGGCTTCTGCATTGAACAGGGAGCAGAGCTCAGGTTGGGAACTTTGATAGACCTAACCGTAGAGCAGGCTTTAATCAGCGGCCCTGTTAAGGAGTGCGCGGTTGGGCACACCTGTCGCCGGCGGGGCGAGCTACTCCAGTAATTACGCAGACGGCTCGTTACTGCAGTTCCTTGTGCCTCGGCCTTCAGTTACGCCAAATTGTTTCTGAACCAAACGTCTCTTAACTCTGCCTCATTACAGTCGAAGAGGTTACTGTCTGCACTCTCGATGAACTAACAAATCGCACCCTGGCCAGAACAGTGATAAAATTTGAAAACGCAGTACTTAACAGAGGTCGAATTAAACAATCTACACACATCAGAAAAAGTTTTGCATCAGCCTGGTTCCAAGAACTCATTAAGATAGACGTTGACTGCGGATATTGTATCACAGACACAGTCCCTTTGATGTTCAGAAACGTCACTAAACCTGCCCAAAGATGTAAACAACAATGAATGAGCAGCGCCTGTTAGACCGAGGGGGTCCGACAGCCGATCAGTCCCAGTCATTCCACTAGGAAGGAGGTACACGGCTCCTGTTGCCTGTAGTTCAACCATGCCTAGACGGTCAATATCGCGGTTAGATTGCGTCCGCATAGTTAAATTGGTGCCAAGATGGGCTCTCAACAAGGGAAGTGTTCAGGTATCTCGGAGTGAACCAAAGCTATGTTGTTTGGACATGGAGGAGATACAGAGAGACATGAACTGTCGATGACATGCCTCGCTCAGGCCGCGCAAGGGCTACTACTGCATTGGATGACTGCTACCTACGGATTATGGCTCGGAGGAATCCTGACAGCAGCGCCACCATGTTGAATAATGCTTTTCGTGCAGTCATGGACTGTGCGGTTGGTCCTGGGGGAGGTTCGAGTCCTCCCTCGGGCATGGGTGTGTGTGTTTGTCCTTAGGATAATTTAGGTTAAGTAGTGTGTAAGCTTAGGGACTGATGACCTTAGCAGTTAAATCCCATAAGACTTTACACACATTTGAACATTTTTTTGCAGCCACAGGACGTCGTGTTATGACTCAAACTGTGCGCAATAGGCTGCATGATACGCAGCTTCATTCCTGACGTCCATGGCGAGGTTCATGTTCGCAACCACGTCGCCATTCAGCGCGGTACAGATGGGCCCAATAACATGCAGAATGGACCGCTCAGGATTAGCATCACATTCTCATCACCGATGAGTGGCGCACATGCCTTCAGCTAGACAATCGTTGGAGATGTGTTTGGAGACAAGCCGGTCAGGCTGAACGCCTTAGACGCACTGTCCAGCGATTGCAGCAAGGTGGAGGTTCCCTGCTGTTTTGGGGTTGCGTTATGTGGGGCCGACGTACGACTCTAGTGGTCCTGGAAGGCGTGGTAACGGCTGTACGATGCGTGAATGCCATCCTCCGACCGATAGTGCAACAATATCGGTACCATATTGGCGAGGCAGTCGTCTTCATTGACGACAATTCGCACCCCCATCGTGCACATCTTGTGAGTGACTTCCTTCAAGATAACGACATCGCACGGCTAGAGTGGCCAGCATGTTCTCCAGACATGAACCCTATCAAACTTGCCTTGGACAGATTGAAAAGGGCTGTTTATGGACGACGTGACCACACAAACCACTCTGAGGGATGTACGCCGAGCCGGCCGAAGTGGCCGTGCGGTTAAAGGCGCTGCAGTCTGGAACCGCAAGACCGCTACGGTCGCAGGTTCGAATCCTGCCTCGGGCATGGATGTTTGTGATGTCCTTAGGTTAGTTAGGTTTAACTAGTTCTAAGTTCTAGGGGACTAATGACCTCAGCAGTTGAGTCCCATAGTGCTCAGAGCCATTTGAACCATTTTGATGTACGCCGAATCGCCGTTGAGGAGTGGGACAATTTGGACCAACAGTGCCTTGATGAACTTGTGGATAGTATGCCACGACGAATACAGGCATGAATCAATGTAAGAGGACGTACTATTGGGTATTAGAGGTACCGGTGTGTACAGCAATCTGGACCACCACCTCAGAAGTCTCGCTGTACGGTGGGATAATGTGCAATGTATGGTTTTCATGAGTAGTAAAAAGAGCGGAAGTGGTGTTTATGTTGATCTCTACTCCAATTTTCTGTACAGGCACTGGAACTCTCGGAACCGAGGTGATCCAAAACTTTTTTTTATGTGTATGAAACTACATTGAAATAGTACGTGTGTCCTTTAAATTTGAATTAAGGATTTGTGTCAGTAAATTCCGTTTTATTCTATACAACAGTAATATGGAAATGTAGTTCTGTTCTAATCAAATGTGAGGTGTCATATATACTTAATGTGATACAATACGGCATTCGGACCTCCACTAGACAAAGTTAGTACTTCACTTAGAAAAAAATTTGAAAACAAATAGTCATTGTTTAATTAGAAAAATACAAAATACAAAATAGTAATTTATGGAAATAATGCAATTAAATATGTAAAATGCATTGTGTGCCATGTAAGGAAAGCAGTTTACGAAAACAGAAAATTATAAATAGGCTTTTATAATGTAGGAATACTTTTTGCTAAGAAAATGGTTTCAATATGAACATCTTTATAGCTGAAATTTCCATTTTTCCTCCCACGCTGCAGTCCACGAATTTTCGTAATATATGCTGCAGCTGTAATCGTCAAAAGGTGTTTGCTCCTTCAGACATGCATGCATGCAAGACATTCTTATGTGAGATACGCATTACGAGCACAGACATTATAATAATACGTGATATGAAAAATTATATTCAACTTACCTTTTACATGGAACGTGTTACAACTCAGAATGTGCCGGTCTTGACCCATGTACACCTGCCAGTACCAATGCTGAATTGACTCTGTTCTTGCCGTGGCGAGTCACGAAGTAGCCTACAAAGAAACTAACACATCTGGCCTGAAGTGGACAAATTACGAAAAAGAGATTTGACGTTTTTCGTGCACGTAGGGCACCTTCACGCGTATTTTTCTGTGACATCATCTAAAAATTGCCGATTTTAGACTCATGTTACTTTTATTGCCGCGGTACCATGGTTATTAAATTTTTCTTTCAACTTTATGTCCATGACAGGAAAATAGTGAATCACTGTTTCGTGAAACACGTGGAAGTATTTCATCAAATTCGTATTTCTTTTTCGAAATGGGTCTAATATACCGGAATACGTTGTGTACTCTCTTTAGAACAAACACAGCTATAAAGAATACGATGGCAAATAACAATTCTATTTCTTAAAATAACTGTGTTGTGATATTCATTCAGATGGATTATCACTCCCACATACATTTCTTTGACAATTTCGTCTAATTAAGCTTCATACCAACGAAAATACGTCGGGAGGTGGTTATTGTCGTGAATATATGGGGTCGTATTGCCAACGATTAAATGAGTCGACCTCACGTACTTCCCGATAAAATGGACGGAATCGCGTTCAACATGTTCCTTTATAATGTGTTCCCACAGTATCTAGATGATGAGCCACTAAAAATTCGTCAGATTATGTGGTTTCCGTATGACGGGCTGCTGGCACGCTTTTTTTCTCCATGTTAAGAAACACGTTGATGAACAGTTTGTACGGTGATTAATTGATCACGGTGTTCCTTTTCCTTGGCCAGCTCGGTAACCATCCACTGTTCTTCTGGTGGTGCGTGAAGAGGCTATTTTACGAGATCCACACTGATATTCACATGTATCTTGTCGCTAAAATTGTCGCAGCCGGCAGAAGTAGCGAGTGGTTATAACTGAAATTGCGAGACATACAGGGATCCACTGTGTGCTGTACATGCAACCGACTCACACTGGAAAAAAAAAAAATTATTTCCAACTTTGGCCACCAGGTGCAAATCTGCCGCTCTGAGTGTAAGAAAGATGCATAGAAATATTTCCATATGTAATGGATTAGGAACGAAATATGGGCAGAAAAGGCCAAATAAGATGCTACATCCGTAAAACGACGTGATCAACGATTGCCCGCAGCAGTTCTGGTGGAATCGGAGCAAGTGTTCCTGCATACTGGCCTTCAGATCAGGTAGAGACCGAGCGTATCCCTGGCAAAAGGCCTTCCTTTAGATATCTCTAGAGCCAAAAGTCGCATGGATTCACATCGGGTGATCTTGCGCGCCATGCATCCGGAAAACCTCTGGAGATAACACATTCGTGGAAGGTTGCATTAAGCAGATATTTTAATGGTAGAGCAGCATGAGGTGGTGCCCCATCTTGCTTAAAATGGTGGTTCTCACACATTTCCTCTCTTCCAAAGCGGGAATCACATGCTCTACAAGGGGTCTCGATAGCGTGCAGACGTCACGGAACACCTGACAAGCCTTCTGGGTGTATTCTCTCCAAAGAAGAACGGACCGAGACTGAAGGTGCTTGTGAATTAATACCACACAGTCACATTCGGCGAGTGCAATGGGTCTTCGTGCACAACACGCCGATTAACAGTACCCCAAATCTGGTAGTTCTGTGTATTCACTACACCCTGTAGTGCAGAATGCGCCACGTCACCCCAAAGAATATTGCCCAGCCACATGTCATCAACTTCGATCCACGCCAGAAGCCGAAGAGCAAACTCAGAACGTTGCGGCAGATCGTGAGGTTTTAATTGCTGCACAGTCTGGTCCTTGTACAGGTACAAGCGAAGTGTTGATTAAGGGATAGGCAGTTTTTGTGACACCGTACAAGCACTAGCATCACCTGGGGCATGAGCTGCATGGTCAGTTACAGCAACAACAATCTTATCAATAGCTTCCACCAGGATAAGGATGCCTTCTCTTCCAGGTTCCACACCAAGCGCATTCTTGTTTTAGAACTGCATTATCATTTTCTTTAAACCATTTAATGACCTTGGGCATCTACTCAGGCCTTTCAGTAAGCAACACTGTCTCAGGGCAGCACTGCAGTTGCTGCCGTTCGTGTAAAACAGTTTCGCTAACAGCGCACGATCTCTCTTCTCTATAGCTATACTGCTCATTCACTTAATGGCTTGTCAAATGACAACACGTATGTCATACCGCCATACAAACAATGTACGACGCCAGATTTGCACGTAGTGGCCAAAGCCCGAACTGTTTTTTTCCAACGTAAATCGGTTCGGCATTAATGCACTACCATATATACCAACTATCGCTGCCATTCGATAATTACAGCCCGTAGTGTACCTCCATGAGTAGCTTGGGGTTTACGGGCGCTCAACATCGAGGTCATCAGCTCCATGAGTAGCTGTAACCACCAGGTAGTAGTCAATGCTAATTTTTTGGGATGTTTAAGCACATGAAATATTCGATGGTGCGTCGCTTTACACAGTGCCGTGATCGTGGTTGTCGGAAATTCGAATAATAAGTCTAACGAAAGGTTATGTATTTGTACATACTGTGCACTAAAGAACAGATCGATTGGAGTGTGATGAAGGTGTAAGTGTTTCGTTTTAGAGTAGTTGCGTTACTCTGTTTTTCCCATTATTGGTTTCGCTGATTTTATGTTGAAGACGTTTGCAACAAACTGCACAAATCATAGTTACATTATTATTCCTTACACCAAAATACTCAGTAAATATCTCTTAATGCCGGCCAAAGTGGCCGTGCGGTTAAAGGCGCTGCAGTCTGGAACCGCAAGACCGCTACGGTCGCAGGTTCGAATCCTGCCTCGGGCATGGATGTTTGTGATGTCCTTAGGTTAGTTAGGTTTAACTAGTTCTAAGTTCTAGGGGACTAATGACCTCAGCAGTTGAGTCCCATAGTGCTCAGAGCCATTTTTTTTTATCTCTTAACAACTTTCTAAGCTTCGTCGGTGGAGATCGGATTCACCTTCAACAGCTGCGATTCGCAGAACAGAGAACTAAAAAAATTGTACATCTGTTTCGTTATGCGCTTTGGACGTTTGCGAAATAATGTCGCCTTCAGGGGTAGTGCAGCTCTGAAATTTTAACTTAATGCGGTATAGTACGCGGAGAGAATACTTCTGCGCAGCAAATTAGCCACACCGATGATAGAATGACCTCTACGACACGTGTTAGCACTGAATAAATAAGTGATAAGCAAAATCGTATTTAGCTCTCAGACATATCAATTGTTTAATGTTTTATTATGGGTCCTTTATTGAGTTCTTGCTAATATGTTGGTTTTTTGTTTTCACAGGTGAGTAACAGCTTCGTGTGCTGCAGCCTTTAACACGCGTACCAGTAAGTAAAATAACTGCTACTCTTATGTACGATACATCTATTCTGTTGATGTTGACTTATTCTTTAGTATATCGAAGTTTAGTTTAAATGTAGTCATAAAACAGTAGACACTTCCATCGATATTGCGTGCGTAACAGCACGTGGAGGTCCGCAGATCCCCTACCACTATGAGATACTCTGGCAATAACTGATTTTGGGGCTTTATTTCAACATTTGAAATCACACAACATTTTCTTTTATCCGTGCCTGGAGGACAGTTAGTGATAATTTATATATATTGGTGCTAAACATATAACTTACAGGCTGAAGAGAAGGACTGTAGAAACTAAAACAAGGGACTCGCATTCACCTGTGGTAAGTGCATTGCCATGCTGGAGTGTACCTACTGAGATTCGAAAGTTGTTTCCTTTAGTCATTTAATGTGAGTGTCGATATGATTTGTTTAAGTAACAATATAATGGCCTGTAGTCTATCTCTGACCACCTTTTCGTCGAAAGAGTGAAGTGCCACAGTGATTAAGGCACTTCACTTCGACTTCGGCAATACCTGTCCTACCATAAAGATGTAGGATTTCCGTGGTTTCTCTAATAACGGAACCACAAAACCTGTCATCGTTCGACGTAACCAGGACGCTGTTCTCTGCATCTCCTTTATTCTTAATCGGAGAGATGCCTTAGATTTGCAGCAACATTTCTGCTCTGGCTATTATGTGTGTTTCCTGTACCGTTGTAAGTTAGCACGCAACAATTCCTTCCCCATTCTTATTAGGTTTGAAAGGTACGTGTAGAAGATGGTCAAAAACCAAAAACGATACTTTAGTGAATACTGAAAGCAGAGAATAGCTCTCGGCGTTCCGACTCGTTACAATAACAAGCAGTCATATTCTCACTTCTTTTTATATCCCACACTCGTGTTTTTACGTCCTCAGTAAATCTAGTAGACGGAAACCAAGCGGTTACGAGTAGATGTCACTTGGAATGGACATAGGATTAAAACTGTATGTCCTTACGTATCACACCCTATGTTGTCTATTGGTGGCAGTGGTCAATAATGAAGACCTATTTAATTTTATCCATTTCGTTTGAAACAGCATTGACTGTACTAATTGAAATGAATGTGCATGTTCACTCCCCCTTAATTTCTGTCACGTTTACTACACGGTCTGCTAGCTTTCTAAGGAAATGCGAAGAGCAGAGTACAGGGAGGAGAATGGCACTGCAACACACAAACAGTGAGAACCTGTTCGCAGAAAAACGTTATACCGTTTGAAGTTTTCTCCACTAGCTTTCCGCCGCAGTTTTTCTACAAATTAAACATGGAGAATGATTTGGCGTTCTATCTTACTTATGCAAACATTATCTCACAGCCTTCATCTGGTAATTAATTTA
This sequence comes from Schistocerca americana, assembly GCF_021461395.2. Lineage (NCBI taxonomy): Eukaryota > Metazoa > Arthropoda > Insecta > Orthoptera > Acrididae > Schistocerca > Schistocerca americana. The sequence goes on from NC_060130.1 coordinate 288,162,540, forward strand.
GAAAGATCGACATCAAATGTTCAAATGTTTGTGAAATCTTATGGGACATAACTGCTAAGGTCATCAGTCCCTAAGCTTACACACTACTTAACCTAAATTATTCTAAGGACAAACACTCACACCCATGCCCAAGGGAGTCCATGACTGCAGCGGCTGAGACTGCTCGGCTAATCCCGAGCGGCAGATCGACATCAGTTGTACTAATACTTATTCGAACCTTGACCGGCTTCAGGATTTTGAAATCCGATTTTCAGGTGTATGAAATGATTGCATTTGATAACACATTACATACTCTCGAGCCAGTCAAACTTCTGGAGGAGTGGCGTGGCCCACCACACAGTAGTGGCTGGCGTTCCTACCGTGCGGCTGCCCGGTGGCGGGCAGTTTCAGCCAATATGCGGTGATTGAAACTCTTACACTTACTTGCCCGAGAGCATGTTATGTGTTACCAAACACAATAATTTCATACACCTGAAGACAGAATTTTAAAATCCCGAAATCGGTAGTGGTTTGAACGATTATTAGTACAACTGAAGCGGATCTCTCAAAACATTAAGTATTATGCCTCTTAGATGCGGGTGTCCTTCGTACTAAATCTTGTTCATCTAGTAAGTTCAGCACAGGAGCATGTTTGCCTTACTCCATCGTGATTAAATTTTCCATCTAAATGTACATCTAATTACTTCTAACTGGATAATTTAATACACATTCTGTATCTTACAGTCGTATTTTAACGACATAGATCCGCTTGCTTCACAATATATGGAACGAAGTGCTTAGGGATAATAGTAGGCGAAACAATGAAAAGTGTTCACTGCAGCCAGTTACTGAGTGGTACAGCATATTTTGAAAAAGAAAAGTTGGTTATATTATCAGCTTCATGGTGAAAAATGAATTTTACGTTTTTTGTACATTATCTGATCTTGTATACCCTATGCAAGTATCCGGATACGTACTGGTGGACATTAATATGACCTACGTCCACATTTAGTCTTTATGTCGACTTGAACCCTGCTTGGGACGCTTTTAATGAGGGGTCTGAATGTCTATGGAGGAAAGGCAGCCCCTTCTTTCTGAAGAGCTGAAAATAGAGACGCTGGGGTCAGGAGCGTATTCGACGTTCGAACTCATCCCAGTGTTCCATTCAGTTCAGTTGGGGGCCCTGTGGCACGTCAGTCCGTCACAGGAATGTTTTTATCCACAAACCATTGTCTCGAGATACTGCTTTCTGACAGTGTGCGTTGCCGTGCTGATACAGTTGGTCATCGCCTCCGCACTCTTCCTCTGATTTAAGCAGTACACAATACTGATTCTTTCCGCTTTTAGTGTTTTGTGAAGGAGACCACACGGTAATCACGGAAAAACGCACTCATACCATAACAACACCCCCTCCATACTTCACTGTCGGCACTACACGTTGCAGAAGGTAACGTTTTTCAGGAATTCGCCAGTTCCAAACCTTTCCACCGGATTGTCACAGAGTGTAGCATGATTCATCACTCAGCAATGACTACAGAATGGTATGGTTTGTGAGGAGCTGCTTGAACATTGCATCCCATTCTGTTCACCTCCTTACGTACATTCATTGTACTAGTTGGACAGCTGGTAGCACGCTGGAACTTAAAAGTGATTTTTACAACTACCCTTTGCAATGTTCGATAGCCCCTGTCCGTCAGTACACGAGCACTGCCTGGCCTTGGTTTAGCTCTGGTTGTTTCATCGCGTTTCCACGTCACACTCACATCAGGAGCAGTCGACTTGGGCAGCTATAAACGGACTGATATGTCCCTGATGGATTTGTTTCTCAGGTGACAACAAATGACTAGTCTACGTTTGGAAGTCACTGAGCTCTTCTGCGCGACCCATTTTGCTGTTACTGTTTCTGTACTGACAACACAGTATCCCCCACTTCCTTTAATACTGGCAGGTCCCTCCTCGTGACGTCTAGCGGTCAGTTACACATTACATAGGGGTATCTGGATATTCTGATCAGACAGTGTATGTTAAGAAAGGGATACTCAAGTTTTTAGATTTCTTCATATGTGCCACCGTAAAGGAAAGCTATAAAATGAATATAACCGTCACCCTAAGGTTTGAAGACTTTTTACAGCTGAGTTACAGTCGATCTAGACACTCTTAAATCATAGGGTCTACAATAAGACCATCCTTCTGCCTGCTTGTATTTTGTTTATTTTCACTGGTCTAAAGGAAAGTACCCAAAAAATCCGTAACCTAAAAAGTAACCAAGTGGTAATTGTGCCCAACAGGGAAGGAGTAAAGGTCACATAGCTAAAGAAAGTTAAAGTACTTGGGGAAACATGTTCAGCCTAAAAAGTGTATTTAGAGATAAAATAGCTTATTTAAAGTACAAATTACATATTGACAGTAAGAGTTAATTACACAATATAACAATAATTTTCTTCAAGTAAAAAACTTACCATCGAAAAAGGGAACGTTATTGAATAAATTTTAGGTACAGTTTGAACACAAATCGGCTTTATCGTCCTCACAGATACCCACAAACAGTTCATAGGCCCACTTTGAACGTCTTGGGATCTTAATCCAACTCCGTTCAAAACCGAAGATGAAATTTTTTTGAAAACAGTACAAGCATACCATTTTCATCAGCTGAGCCTTCAATCATTTCTCGTTGTACTTCGCTGAGTCCATGTTTCTCAGTAGTTTTCATTGAGCTGTTCTTGGCATTCTGCTTTTTCTTCACATTTTCATGCCTGTGAGGTTTCGTTGAGTATCTGGCATACCCCTGAGATGCTACAAAACCTGACGCCAGTGACTTACAGTAATAGATAACTCCCCATAAGATGTTGCGAATTAAAAGAAAACAGGGCCACACTACTGATAATGGCTTTTCTGATTAAATTACCCACAGTGGGCCAGTTATACATGAAAATATGGCTACTGCATCTCATATAGACAAAATAATAAAAGGATCCATTCTAAGATGAGCTGCGGCATATGAATTCTGCTCTGAGTTGCAGATATCTCGCTCTTCTACTTTGAGATGAAGCGTATTGCATGAGGCACTGCAGAGAAGTGTTCCCTGTGCTGCGCTAAGGGGAAGACTAAACTATGATGCCTAAAGGAGAAGTGTTGTCTACTATTTCCCTGCAGCAAGTGCCTTATTGCTCTCCTCTACAAAACTTAGCTGGTACTGCCAGAATCGGAGTCTCACCTGTCAACTGCAACAGACGTTCCGAGTTCCAATTGATAATATCTTTATAGAAAAGTCAAATGAACAAAATTATATTACAAAACCAATAGTCAATGGCCTCTCAGACCATGACATGCAGTTCCTTCTGTTAAATGTTAATACTGAACAGGATATAAAATCTGTTAAATCTGAGCTCAAGAGGGTAATCAGTAAGCCAAAAATTGATTATTTTAGGACACTCCTCAGAGACATTCACTGGACTGATGTTTACAGTGCTCATGGCATGAATGAAAAATATAACATTTTTGCTAATAAAGTGCTTACCTTATTTGAACACTGCTTTCCCCCAAAACTTACCAAGGTTAGAGCAAAGTCTACAAAGAAGCCATGGATTACTCGAGGAATAGGGGTATCTTGTAAAACAAAAAGAAAACTGTATCTGTCAATCCGAAACATTTCCAATGTTGATGCTATAGCACATTATAAGAAATACTGCAAAATATTAAAGACTGTAATACGGATGTCAAAGCAAATATATTACAAGGAAAAGATAGTCATATCAGATAACAAAATAAAGACAATATGGGATATAGTGAAGGAGGAGACCGGTAGAACCAGACATGAAGAGGAACAAATAGCATTAAGAGTAAATGATGCATTGGTGACAGATGTGTATAGTGTTGCAGAACTTTTTAACAAACATTTTATAACTGTTACTGAAAAGATGGGGTTGTCAGGTTCGGTAGATGCTGCTATGGATTACCTTAGACCAGACATTTCAAGTAACTTCCATAATATGAATTTGACCCTCACTACCCCAACAGAAATAATGTCCATCATAAAATCTTTAAAATCAAAAACATCTAGTGGGTATGATGAAATATCAACAAAGTTAATTAAAGAATGTGATTCTGAGCTAAGTAACATATTAAGCTATCTGTGTAACCAGTCGTTTATCAGTGGAATATTTCCCGAATGGCTGAAATATGCTGAAGTTAAGCCACTGTTTAAGAAGGGAGATAAAGAAATAGCATCAAATTTCCGTCCAATTTCACTGTTGCCAGCATTCTCAAAAATTTTCGAAAAAGTAATGTACAGTCGTCTTTATAACCATCTTATCTCAAATAACATACTGTCAAAGTCACAGTTTGGATTTCTAAAAGGTTCTGATATTGAGAAGGCTATCTACACTTACAGTGAAAATGTACTTAATTCATTAGACAAAAAATTGCAGGCAACTGGTATATTTTGTGATCTGTCAAAGGCATTTGACTGTGTAAATCACAATATCCTTTTAAGTAAACTAGAATATTATAGTGTAACAGGAAATGCTGCAAAATGGTTCAAATCTTATATCTCTGGCAGGAAACAAAGGGTGTTATTAGGAAAGAGACATGTATCAAGCTATCAGGCATCATCCAACTGGGAACTAATTACATGTGGGGTCCCACAAGGTTCCATTTTGGGGCCCTTACTTTTTCTTGTGTATATCAATGACCTTTCATCAGTAACATTACCAGATGCCAAGTTTGTTTTGTTTGCTGATGATACAAACATTGCAATAAATAGCAAATCAAGTGTAGTCTTAGAAAGATCAGCCAATAAAATATTTGTAGACATTAATCACTGGTTCCTAGCCAATTCTTTGTCACTAAACTTTGAAAAAACACACTACATGCAGTTCAGAACTTGTAAGGGGTGTCCCAAGAGTATATGTCTAACATATGATGACAAGAAGATAGAAGAAGTGGACGGTGTTAAATTCTTGGGATTACAGCTTGATAATAAATTCAACTGGGAGGAGCACACCACAGAACTGCTGAAGCGTCTTAACAAATCTCTGTTTGCAATGCGAATTTTGTCAGACATAGGGGATATAAAAATGAAAAAGCTGGCATACTATGCTTACTTTCATTCCATAATGTCATATGGGATTATTTTCTGGGGCAATTCATCAAGCCAAGCTAAAGTTTTCCGGGCACAAAAACGTGCAGTAAGAATTATATGTGGTGTGAACTCAAGAACATCCTGCAGAAGCCTGTTTAGGGAATTAGGGATACTAACTACAGCTTCCCAATATATTTATTCCTTAATGAAATTTGTCATTAAAAATATATCACTTTTTCAAACCAACAGCTCAATTCATGGAATCAATACTAGAAATAAGAATAATCTTCACAAGGATTTAAAGTCACTTAGTCTTGTACAAAAAGGTGTGCATTATTCAGGAACACACATTTTCAATAACTTGCCAGCAGCCATAAAAAGCTTAACAACCAATGAAATTCAGTTTAAGAGAAGCCTAAAGGATTTATTGGTGGCCAACTCCTTCTACTCCATTGATGAATTTCTGAGGAAAACCAACTGATTTGTATATAAGTACAACATAACTTCTGCACAATTTCAGTGCAGTAATGTGTTCACTGAAAATTTGTGTGTGTGTGTGTGTGTGTGTGTGTGTGTGTAAGTATAATCTAACTTCTGCACCATTTCAGTGCAGTAATGTGTTCATTGTAAATAAGTATTACAGTAGTTGTATTACATGTTTCTTACCTTATAAATAAATATAAAACTTTTTTATTTTAAATTCAGTGCAATAGTATTTGTAAAATGACTCTTAGTGTTCATTAAAAAATGACGATCATTCCACTTGGGACCTGTGGAATGGTACATTAGCTTATTTGTTTTAGTTTAAATATTTGTCATGTATTGTTGTTTTTCTGACATGTTCCACATCCTGGAGGACCTCCTCACTACGGATCAATTGGAATGAAAGTAAATCTAATCTAAATCTAATCAAAGAACTGATAATTTCATGAATGTGCTGACAAATTTCCTACTATTATGGATTCTGCTGTGGTTGACCAATGAATTGTATTTCTCTTTTGGAACTGGGTAGAAGGCAAAAAAATGCCCCCACTATGAAACAGATTTCCAGTTACGCCTAATGAGAAGGCACATACACACACATGGGATCTCTGCCCTCCTACCCTAAATAATTACTATTAGCCAATCAGAGATCTCCTTACTAAATTTTGAGCAAAAATTCCATCTGACATTCTTTGTGTCTAACAGACGGGTCCAGCTGCAGCAACATTGGTTTTTCCCCTTTTCTTCACATCTTATTTTTGCTAAAAGGCATTCTTTTTGCTATATATAAGTGTTGGGCAGACTTATATATATGTAAATAAATTATTGACATTCAAAACATCAGAAAAAAAGTCTGCACAACACGTAGGTCACTGTGTCTAAATCATCAAACACGTCTAAACTTATACTCATGACTTCATTTAAAAATGTGTGCACGTAGATAACAATGTTTACATTGAAAACATTAGAAAATACTCATATAATCACATTGTGTCACTGTGTGTGCAGATTGAAGTACAGATTTTTAAGTTCGCGTCATAGTTGTATCTTTAAGCTGGACAAGATATAAGATTGACTTGCTCAACATAAATCAAAATTGCTTTCACGTCAGACCATTTGTAACAAAATATCATAAAGTTACAAACATACACAAGTTGCAATGCCATTGATGGTGTATGTCAGTAATTTATTCATTTACTTCTTTGGTTGTACGTCTACTTTTCTATGATATTTATTGTTTCAAATAATGATTTCCTTCAGATGGCAGTCACATCCACTGAAAACAGTACAATGAAAACACACAAAAAATCCTGCACCCTGAGATAATCAGAAAATTTGAAACTTGTGGTAAGTTCCGTGGAACCAAACTGCTGAGGTCATCGGTTCTTAAGCGTACACACTACTTCATCTAAAGTAAACTAACTTACGTTGAGGACAACACACACATACACACCCATGCCCGTGGGAGGATTCGAACCTTCGACGAGGGAAGCCGCGCGAATCGTGACAAGACGCCTAACGCTAGATAATCAGACTCACGTACGTTGACGTGATGTGGCGTGCCTATACTCTACCCTTTCATCTTCATTGCTCAGGGCATCACATTATTGTCTCCTGATAAAGAAACTACAATACGCAAATCATCCTCATTAGGCAAGCACATGCAGTATCTTATCTGATACTATCATCTTAGTCATCTTCCAAACTGTTGCAGTGGTTTTAACTTTTCCGAGGAGTCGCCCAAACGTAAACTACTAAACTTTCTTAATACCATCTCCTTGATTTACAGGTGTATATGCACCCATGGGTGTGAGTCTTGCTGAGTGGTATATGAGATTGTTGACTCAATAAATCATTTGAGGAGTGAAATATCTTGATGTTCCTTTGTTTTGCAGCTCTTGAGGGTTTCCATTTCTATCACATTGCCATGTATTTCTTTCTTAACTCGGAACGGTCCACAACAGATGTAGAAAAATGTTTGTCTCACAGTTGCTCTTACATGATCTTTTCCTCGTCGTTAGTAAAACCTTATAGCCTACAGCGAAGTTAATCCGTCATTTTGCGCTCTCTTTCTTCGTCACAAATCATACATTTAACTTCTGCACAACAACATGGCAAAATTCCCATTGATAACTAACTAGTAACTCATATTACCTTATTTCCAGTACTTATTGACTATGCTCGTTTCTGAAATCGATTAACATGACCCACAGTTCGTCCCCATCATCACTGCTTCCTTCCCTACTAATGCCATCAGAATTACCAGACTTTCTGTGACCGCAACACAACTCTTCACCTGGTTCTTACCATCTGTTCTCCATTCATGCATTCAAACTCTTCTCTGCAGGAATCATCATCTTCCTCTGGTTAATCTAATCTTGTGTCTTTCTCTCTTACGTGGAGATACACATCAAGAGTTTTCCCAGCCTCTGAAAAGAATTGCATCCCAAGTATAAGTAACTTTTCTCTTTGTCTTCATAGTTACTAGTCTAAACATCTTCTCACTCGTCAACAATTTCTCAACATCCTTCAGAACCTGATGCATTTACTTCTAAGACTAGTTCTGCAGATGCCTCTGTTCTCATAAATTCTATAAAAGCATGTTGATAAATGTCTCCTTCTTCTTAACCTAATTAATCTTCACCTCTTTGCATTAACTTTTAGCCCTCGTTTCCTGGTAACATTCTCTCTTCCCTGGTGAGTACAGTCCCTAACATTTCAATGTTCTTGTCAGCTGAACTGTTGTAATTACTCCTGAAGGTTAGTTTAATTTCCCTCTCACCTAGATCTACCATTGCATATCTCTGCCTCAGGTGTAGTACTACTATGTAAAATTTCAAGAGGTCGATTCCAAGAACTGTCTTTACTGTTAGATTATGTATAACTAGAAAATAAGGTCTGAGTCTGTCTGATTGACTCACAAAGTCAGCCCTGATCTGTTCCTTAACCTCTGACACTCCTCATATATTACACTGTGTAATCTCATTCTTTGCCTTACGAACATCAGCCACATCTTGTCTTTGTCGCACATTTCATAGACTTCCTTATCTAGAACCAAGACTTGGCTGCCTGAGTCCAGAATACATGACACTGTTATATCACGCAACATCGTATCAGTTATGGAATATGCAATATCTTCTGTCTGGCTGTCACACTGCACAACAACTTCTGATAGTTTACTTTTAATTCACCACAATTTACGAGTAAGGCTCCCGGAAGTTGGATACCATCTAACAACAAGGCCGGTATTTGGCCACTATAACTGGAGTCACAAACGATGGTGGTCAAGTTTAGACTTGTTCTGTGCTCCTACGTCACACATTCTCCGAAAGCTAATGAGAGTTCCGTAGTATTGCGAGCGCTCTGCTGTTAATGCTGTAGTTAATACGATCATTAAACGTGACCGTGGCGAGTTGTTTAGTGAATTTCTGTTCCATTTGTTGCAAATTGTCATCCCTGATGGTGGTGGTAAGTGATAAATCCTGCAGGAGCAAACGAGAGACATAATTTGCAGGATATACGGTTTCTTGAAGCGGAAAGCACCCGAATGTTCGTACCGCCAACTTTTGTTTGGAATCGTCAACAATACAATCCCCATTTGTGCTTCGACATGCGCGAACTGCCATCGTTCGTGGGTAGGACTATAGTTGATGATGCGTAGTACTTCTGTCTCTGTTGTTTTCTTTGTGGATCTAAACCATGTTCCTCTAAAATTTCTGCACCCTCTCTTTGCTGGTCACCACATCTTCTGTGATTCCATCTATCATCTGTTCGTTACGGTGGCACCTATGATCCACGGGCATTGTTACTGTGTGACTTATTCTCACTCTTGTGGGGTGGATTCTAGCTTACCAGTTCACATTGTATGGTTCATTATTTGCTGGCCCTTAGAGAATTTCAGTAAAGTACACCGTTTCACTAACTTCTACTCTACAGTCCTATCTAAGTTCATGTAATAAAGGTAGAAATGCTCCAAATCATTCATGCATCATCCAGCAAGTGCAATATCTGGCACCAGTTGTAATTCATTGCTTTGGCCTACATTACTATCATGGATAAAGGTGAGACTCATAATGTCTCAGTAATATCAGCTATATATGCTTTATACTTTTGCATTCTGTTTAGCAACTTTGTTTGCAGATATTCATTAATTCTTTCAGCTCAAATAGTACGTTCAGCAACTGTTTCTTTTCACTATCTCTTTAAAGTAGTGTATGAGGTTGTAAAATTGTAATTCAGCGGAAGTCTCCATCATTAAAATTCCCAGTTTCACTTCCTGTGGTTTCTCTTGCACACAGTACTCATGTAAAAAACAATTCGTCACAAGTTCTGTATTTGGTTGCTATTACTTGCATCATGACTGCTTCTTCTAGAAGATATGCAGAAATGAAATTTGTTTTATACCCTTCAGACCATGTTCTACAAAGTCCGTTTTGCAATCGTTCAATTCAAATCTTTGGATGCAGCCTGTTGGCCGGTCTGGGAAGTGCTCATTATTCTGTACCAACACAAAGTGTTTGCAAATTTCATCGTCTTTGACTTCCTTGTATTCCATTCTTGCGCGTACTGCTGGCTGTATTTACGCAGATGATTTTTCTGGATTGCTGCATATACGGCAGAGTCTGCCATCTAACATAACCATGCTTCCATCTACTCTCTTCATTCGTTATTGTCTCACTGATTCTAGTACTGTTCCATGAACCACTGTCCCGTTCGCTTTCCTTGAATAATTGTACTAATGCTTCTCGGTTATGGCGGTTGATGTTTGCATGGGATTCCTTGAATTGAAATAACGCCCTTATTTCTTCATGATCTTTCAGTTTCATTCGTATGTGCCTCACTTGATAACGACAGCTGCTTGAATTGTTCCCTCACTTGTCTTACTTGGCCCGTTACTTCATTCTTCCATTTCTTGATAACAGCTTCACCTCTATGCAGTTAATCTGTCATGCCTTTCACCTCACATAACAATGTGTTTAGCTTATTGACGCAATTACGCACTTGTTAATTAGTTATTCGATTCGTTTTGTCTTTGGACCTTTTGATTTCTTCCTTGATCTTGTACATTTCTACGATTTTTTGTCATACCGTTTTCTGTGCCCTGCTATCTGTTGTTCTAACTTCGCAAATTGTTCCTCATTTTTTTATCTGTTCCTCAGTCTTCTAGTATGCCTCGTTCTTCTCAACTTGTTGCGCATTGATCAACGCTACTGTTATGAAATTGTCTTCCTTGTTTTTAAAATGGTCTTTCGTCTTTTTGTAGTGCTCTTCCACTTTTTTGTACTGTTTCTTATTTTACAACGTTATTTCACTCTGAAAGAACTGCGGATCCAAATGTAGTGGCGGTGGAGGAGTTGGCACACGATCCGTAACACTCTGAGTCATTTCCACACATCCAGTGGCTGTGGAGCTTTCCGTCACATTCTCCTCTCTCAGTGGCTCAATTTCGCACTGTTCCCTACTAACGTGCATATTATTCGAGCCACTATCTATTACAACTGTTTCCTGCGAATTACTACTTTCATTTTCTGTGACTTTGACAACTTGTGAACTGCCATGTTGGACTTCCATAGTCAATTCACTGTTGGCAAATAGTGATGGACTGGCTGCTACCCTTTCAGTTTCACTCATTTTCTTCACACTATGTGCAAGAGCATGGGTTAACCTCAACATACAAGTACAACACATTCCCCCTATTACAATACGCACACCACAATATACAATAAAAACGTACTAACAGCACAAAAAACCTAATTTTTCACTCCAAAAGTACAACGTTGAGACTCAGGGCAATGTCTGTCGCTAAATAATTGCCCTCTTATTGGTGTAAGACAAGCATAAATTAGTACACCTCAAATTACTTAAGTCTGATTTATTTGCTTTAAGTTCATTGTTATTATGGTATTTGATCTTTATCTCTCAGTAAGAAAATGTAATGAATGGACAAATTATTCAGTTTATAGGAAACAGATTCATATGTTGTTGTTGTGGTCTTCAGTCCTGAGACTGGTTTGATGCAGCTCTCCATGCTACTCTATCCTGTGCAAGCTTTTTCATCTCCCAGTACCTACTGCAACCTACATCCTTCTGAATCTGCTTAGTGTATTCATCTCTTGGTCTCCCTCTACGATTTTTACCCTCCACGCTGCCCTCCAATACTAAATTGGTGATCCCTTGATGCCTCAGAACATGTCCTACCAACCGATCCCTTCTTCTGGTCAAGTTGTGCCACAAACTTCTCTTCTCCCCAATCCTATTCAATACTTCCTCATTAGTTATGTGATCTACCCATCTAATCTTCAGCATTCTTCTGTAGCACCACATTTCGAAAGCTTCTATTCTCTTCTTGTCCAAACTATTTATCGTCCATGTTTCACTTCCATACATGGCTACACTCCATACGAATACTTTCAGAAATGACTTCCTGACACTTAAATCAATACTGGATGTTAACAAATTTCTCTTCTTCAGAAACGCTTTCCTTGCCATAGCCAGCCTACGTTTTATATCCTCTCTACTTCGACCATCATCAGTTATTTTGCTCCCCAAATAGCAAAACTCCTTTACTACTTTAAGTGTCTCATTTCCTAATCTAATTCCCTCAGCATCACCCGACTTAATTCGGCTACATTCCATTATCCTTGTTTTGCTTTTGTTGATGTTCATCTTATATCCTCCTTTCAAGACACTGTCCATTCCATTCAACTGCTCTTCCAAGTCCTTTGCTGTCTCTGACAGAATTACAATGTCATCGGCGAACCTCAAAGTTTTTATTTCTTCTCCATGAATTTTAATACCTACTCCTAATTTTTCTTTTGTTTCCTTTACTGCTTGCTCAATATACAGATTGAACAACATCGGGGAGAGGCTACAACCCTGTCTTACTCCCTTCCCAACCACTGCTTCCCTTTCATGTCCCTCGACTCTTATAACTGCCATCTGGTTTCTGTACAAATTGTAAATAGCCTTTCGCTCCCTGTATTTTACCCCTGCCACCTTTAGAATTTGAAAGAGAGTATTCCAGTCAACATTGTCAAAAGCTTTCTCTAAGTCTACAAATGCTAGAAACGTAGGTTTGCCTTTCCTTAATCTTTCTTCTAAGATAAGTCGTAAGGTCAGTATTGCCTCACGTGTTCCAGTGTTTCTACGGAATCCAAACTGATCTTCCCCGAGGTTGGCTTCTACTAGTTTTTCCATTCGTCTGTAAAGAATTCGTGTTAGTAGTTTGCAGCTGTGACTTATTAAGCTGATAGTTCGGTAATTTTCACATCTGTCAACACCTGCTTTCTTTGGGATTGGAATTATTATGTTCTTCTTGAAGTCTGAGGGTATTTCGCCTGTTTCATACATCTTGCTCACCAGATGGTAGAGTTTTGTCAGGACTGGCTCTCCCACAGCCGTCAGTAGTTCCAATGGAATATTGTCTACTCCGGGGGCCTTGTTTCGACTCAGGTCTTTCAGTGCTCTGTCAAACTCTTCACGCAGTATCATATCTCCCATTTCATCTTCATCTACATCCTCTTCCATTTCCATAATATTGTCCTCAAGTACATCGCCCTTGTATAGACCCTCTATATATTCCTTCCATCTTTCTGCTTTCCCTTCTTTGCTTAGAACTGGGTTTCCATCTGAGCTCTTGACATTCATACAAGTCGTTCTCTTATCTCCAAAGGTCTCTTTAATTTTCCTGTAGGCGGTATCTATCTTACCCCTAGTGAGATAGGCCTCTACATCCTTACATTTGTCCTCTAGCCATCCCTACTTAGCCATTTTGCACTTCCTGTCGATCTCATTTTTGAGACGATTGTATTCCTTTTTGCCTGTTTCACTTACACTGCATTTTTATATTTTCTCCTTTCATCAATTAAATTCAGTATTTCTTCTGTTACCCAAGGATTTCTACTAGCCCTCGTCATTTTACCTACTTGATCCTCTGCTGCCTTCACTACTTCATCCCTCAAAGCTACCCATTCTTCTTCTACTGTATTTATTTCCCCCATTCCTGTCAATTGCTCCCTTATGCTCTCCCTGAATCTCTGTACAACCTCTGGTTCTTTTAGTTTATCCAGGTCCCATCTCCTTAAATTCCCACCTTTTTGCAGTTTCTTCAGTTTTAATCTACAGGTCATAACCAATAGATTGTGGTCAGAGTCCACATCTGCCCCTGGAAATGTCTTACAATTTAAAACCTGGTTCCTAAATCTCTGTCTTACCATTATATAATCTATCTGATACCTTTTAGTATCTCCAGGGTTCTTCCATGTATACAACCTTCTTTCATGATTCTTAAACCAAGTGTTAGTTATGATTATGTTGTGCTCTGTGCAAAATTCTACAAGGCGGCTTCCTCTTTCATTTCTGTCCCCCAATCCATATCCACCTACTATGTTTCCTTCTCTCCCTTTTCCTACACTCGAATTCCAGTCACCCATGACTATTAAATTTTCGTCTCCCTTCACAATCTGAATAATTTCTTTTATTTCATCATACATTTCTTCAATTTCTTCGTCATCTGCAGAGCTAGTTGGCATATAAACTTGTACTACTGTAGTAGGTGTGGGCTTCGTATCTATCTTGGCCACAATAATGCGTTCACTATGCTGTTTGTAGTAGCTTACCCGCATTCCTATTTTCCTATTCATTATTAAACCTACTCCTGCATTACCCCTATTTGATTTTGTATTTATAACCCTGTAATCACCTGACCAGAAGTCTTGTTCCTCCTGCCACCGAACTTCACTAATTCCCACTATATCTAACTTTAACCTATCCATTTCCCTTTTTAAATTTTCTAACCTACCTGCCCGATTAAGGGATCTGACATTCCACGCTCCGATCCGTAGAACGCCAGTTTTCTTTCTCCTGATAACGACATCCTCTTGAGTAGTCCCCGCCCGGAGATCCGAATGGGGGACTATTTTACCTCCGGAATATTTTACCCAAGAGGACGCCATCATCATGTAATCATACAGTAAAGCTGCATGCCCTCGGAAAAATTACGGCTGTAGTTTCCCCTTGCTTTCAGCCGTTCGCAGTACCAGCACAGCAAGGCCGTTTTGGTTATTGTTACAAGGCCAGATCAGTCAATCATCCAGACTGTTGCCCTTGCAACTACTGAAAAGGCTGCTGCCCCTCTTCAGGAACCACACGTTTGTCTGGCCTCTCAACAGATACCCCTCCGTTGTGGTTGCACCTACGGTACGGCTATCTGTATCGCTGAGGCACGCAAGCCTCCCCACCAACGGCAAGGTCCATGGTTCATGGGGGGGATTCATATGTATCAGTGTATAAAGTGACTGCATAAATCACAGGACTGCCACAGGTCGGAAAAATCCTGGCCAAGGGTCGAGAAATTCCTATGTAAGGTATCGGTTGAGTATTTAGCATACACTTGAGATGCTACATACTCTATCCCCAGTGGCGTACGGAGATAGACAACTTCCTATAAGAAAATGTTAATTCAAAGAAAACTAGGTCATGCAATGAATAGTGGCTTGCCTAATTAAATTACCAGCGGTGCCCCCAAGAAAGCATGAAAATATGGGTGCCATAATTCACACGGAGAAACTGATAATGGTATCCATAAACCGACAAAAAGAAACTAAGTGCCGCTATAAAAGTCTGATTCACACACGTCAAAAAAAGTTTTGCAGCAGCCTGATTCCCAGAACTCCTGAAAATAGACGTTGACTGTGGATATTGTATCACAGACACAGTCCCTTTGACTCTTCAAAGGTGTCACTAAACCCGCCCAGGGATGTAAACAACCATGCATTAGCAGCGCCTATTAGACAGAGGGGGTCCGACAGCCGATCAGTTCCAGTCATTCCATCAGGAAGGACGTACACGGCTCGTGTTGTCTGTAGTTCAACCATGTCTAGACAGTCAATACCGCGGTTCGATCCCGTCCGCATTGTTACTTTGTGCCAGGAAGGGCTTTCAACAAGGGAAGTGTCCAGGCGTCTCGGAGTGAAACAAAGCTATGTTGTTTGGACATGGAGGAGATACAAAGAGACAGAAACTGTCGATGACATCCTTCGCCCTGGCCGCCCAAGGGCTACTACTGCAGTGGATGGCCGTTACCTACGGATTATGGCTCGGAGGAACCCTGACAACAACGCCACCATGTTTAATTGTGCTTTTCGTACAGCCACAGGACGTCGTGTTACGACTCAAACAGTGCGCAATAGGCTGCATGATGCGTAACTTCACTCCCGATGTCCATGGCGAGGTCCATCTTTGCAACCACGACACCATGCAGCGCGGTACAGATGGGCCCAACAACATGCCGATTGCACCGCTCAGTATTAGCATCACGTTCTCTTCACCGATGAGTGTCGCATGTGCATTCAACCAGACAATCGTCGGAGACATGTTTGGAGGCAACACGGTCAGGCTGAACGCATTAGACATACTGCATAGCGAGTGCAGCAAGGTGGAGGTTACCTGATGTTTTGGGGTGGCATTATGTAGGGCCAACGTACGCAGCTGGTGGTCATGGAAGGCGCCGTAACGGCTGTACGATACCTAAATGCCATCCACCGACCGATATTGCAACCATATCGGTACCATATTGGCGATTCATTCGTCTTCATGGACGACAATTCGCGCCCTCATCTTGAACATCGCTTGATTAGAGTGGCTAGCATGTACTCCAGACATGAACCATATCGTGCACGCCTGTGATAGATTGAAAAGGGCTGTTTATGGACGAAACCACTCTGAGGGATCTATGCCGAATCGCCGTTGAGGAGTGGGAGAATCTGGACCAACAGTGCCTTGATGAACTTGCCCATAGTATGCCACGACGAATACAGGAATGCATCAGTGCAAGAGGACGTGCTTCTGGGTATTAGAGGTACCGGTCTGTACAGCAATCTTGACCACCACCTCTGAAGGTCTCGCTGTATGGTGGTACAACATGCAATGTGTGGTTTTCACATGCAATAAAAATGGCGGAAATGATGTTTATGTTGATCTCTATTCCAATTTCCTGTACAGGTTTCGGAACTCTTGGAACCAAGGTGCGGAAAAACCTTTTTTGATGTGTGTATTACTAAAAGCCATCAAAATTGTTTTATCCACTGAATCAACAATACAATCAGTTATCAAGCAAACGAGGGATAGAAAACGTGTACGATAGCCTAGGCACGTGTAGATAGGTACTTTATAGAAACAGTACAAAACTGTGTTCACGAATATGGCTAGTGATTGCAGAATAAGTTATTGAATTAAAGAAATGTCCTGGAGAAGTATGTTCAGACACCAGTGCCCTCGCCTAAGTCCATAGAGCTTGCAGTTGCTAGCTGTGCTACTTTGATGCAAGATAGATGACTTCACTCTTCATTCATCTCAGTGAATGCAAATACGGTCCTTCCTTGCCACTCTAATGACCAATGAGAGCAAAAGATGGCTGCAGTAATGGCTGAGAATTTTATGTTCCGTCATGGCATCTGAGTTCTTCTCTAAGTTAGAGGCATCTCACTCAGCAGTTCTAAGACAAAACATACTGCATTAGGACTGCAGAGCTGTGCCTTCATATGATACGCTAAGGAGAAATGTGCTCTACGATGCCCTTGAAGCAAATGCCTTGTTGCTCTCCTCTAAAAAACTTAGCTGGTTCTACCAGCATCAGAATCTCACCTGCCAATTGCAACAGACATTGCGAGCTCCAAACAACTGACAACTTAAGCATGCTAACAAATTCCCTACTCTTATGTAATCTGCTAGGAGTGAGGTAGAAGACAGAAAATCTCCCTGACTACGTAACAGGTTTCTAGTTATGGCCAATGAAAAGGCATCCATATACATCTGGGTAGGGACTCTCCCGTACTACACAAAATAATTGCTCTGAGCCAATAAGAGGTCTCCTTACTAAATACTGATCAAAAATTCCAGCTGACCTCCTTTGGGCCTAACAGCTGGGTCCCAAACTAGCAAAGTTGTTTTTTCTGCTGTCCTTCAGATCTTAGGTTTGATAAAAGGTATGCCGGCCGCTGTGACCGAGCGGTTCTAGGCGCTTCAGTCTGGAACCGCGCGACCGCTACGGTCGCAGGTTCGAATCCTGCCTCGGGCATGGATGTGTGTGATGTCCTTAGGTTAGTTAGGTTTAAGTAGTTCTAAGTTCTAGGGGACTGATGACCTCAGCAGTTAAGTCCCATAGTGCTCAGAACCATTTCAACCAGCCCATAGTGCTCAGAGCCATTTGAACCATTTGATAAAAGCTATTTTTTTGCCTTGCATGCAATGAAACGTAATAACGGCCTGGGTTGCCCTCACTAGCCTCTCCTGCTGCTTTTGGTTGGTAGAACGCTGTTTCGTTTGTTTACTTGGCCGGGACTTTAGCTTGTCTTTCACCATCACGCTAAAAGCTCCAGGCAGCAACACATTACAAGACTCCTTTACCGAACTAAAAAGAAAAGAGAGAGTGCTGATTAGAGTTCCAGCCTCTGCTGTTGTTAATAGAGCTTGCAGTATTCATGCAGCAATGGTTATTTTATTAGATTCAATAGTCAGATCTGTATATTGGATTAATTATTAAACAAATTAGAGGACTGTTTTGGAAAAATCTGCCACAACACATCTCACAGCATTCTCGTTCTTACTTTGCACATTTCTCATCTACAAGATTATTTGCGTAAAGGCTGGGGCACATGTGCACAGCACACACATTGTTCCGTCCTTTGACCTCGTGTTTAGCCTCATATACATTAGGCAGAGGCGAAACATATTTCAGGATGATGGTAAATGATGACCATTGTTCCTGGAAGTCGAGTTTCTGCTGTTTTATAGGGAGACCAATCATTCAGAGGTCTTCGTTGC
Organism: Schistocerca americana; assembly: GCF_021461395.2. Classification (NCBI taxonomy): domain Eukaryota; kingdom Metazoa; phylum Arthropoda; class Insecta; order Orthoptera; family Acrididae; genus Schistocerca; species Schistocerca americana. Next base: position 288,180,904 of record NC_060130.1, read on the forward strand.
ATTGCGGGTTTCAACTTCATGCCTGATGGTTCGTGTTGCCGATCGTAAGTGTCTATTGGCACCCTATTTGTTGGATGTTGTACGAGATATTGGATTGGATAATAGAATGTTTGTTTTTTCTGCTGCAGGAAAATGTTCTTCGCAGGTAATCCGCTTGTATGGTTCAGTGCCACAATTTCTAAAAGCTTTGCAGAATTGAGGGTAACACCTGCCTTCAAAATTAGTTTCCCCAGAAAGACATCTCACCTTAAATTGTGCCATCAGTCCCCCAGTGTTGTTTCTTAAGTATCGTTAGAATGCCTGCGTAAAAATTTTTGCGAAAATAACGTCGCCTTCAAAAATGGTTCAAATGGCTCTGAGCACTATGGGACTTAACTGCTGCCGGCCGCGGTGGTCTAGCGGTTCTAGGCGCGCAGTCCGGAACCGCGCGACTGCTGCGGTCGCAGGTTCGAATCCTGCTTCGGGCATGGATGTGTGTGATGTCCTTAGGTTAGTTAGGTTTAAGTAGTTCTAAGTTCTAGGGGACTGATGACCACAGATGTTAAGTCCCATAGTGCTCAGAGCCATTTGAACTTAACTGCTGTGGTCATCAGTCCCCTAGAACTTAGAACTAGTTAAACCTAACTAACCTAAAGATAGCACACACATCCATGCCCGAGGCAGGATTCGAAACTGTGACCGTAGCAGTCCCGCGGGTTCCAGTCTGTAGCGCCTAAAACCGCTCGGTCCCTCCGGCCGGCTGGATTGCCTGCATACAAAACGTGTTGAGGTACCCCAAAAGTGAGTCGTCCAAAGGCTGTAGTTTCCGGCTGCAGTGAGGCGATAGGTACACCACAGCTGCGTGGTTAGCCTTGGAAATTCGACTGAATGCAATGTTTTTGGTAAAGGTGGAACGCGTTTCCAGTACCAGTAACGCCAAATCACTTTTGGTGAATATGCATGGAACAGAAAATACTTAAACCACTAAGCAAACAATTCAGAGTACATACATCCTGAAACAGGGCAGGAAAACTTTGTTCCAGGGCGGCCCCATCTTTCAGGTCAGGCGTCATTCAATTGTGTTGCAATACAGGGTGATTCAAAAAGAATACCACAACTTTAAAAATGTGTATTTAATGAAAGAAACATAATATAACCTTCTGTTATACATCATTACAAAGAGTATTTAAAAAGGTTTTTTTTCACTCAAAAACAAGTTCAGAGATGTTCAATATGGCCCCCTCCAGAAACACGAGCAATACCAACCCGATACTCCAACTCGTTCCACACTCTCTGTAGCATATCAGGCGTAACAGTTTGGATAGCTGCTGTTATTTCTCGTTTCAAATCATCAAAAGTGGCTGGGAGAGGTGGCCGAAACACCATATCCTTAACATACCCCCATAAGAAAAAATCGCAGGGGGTAAGATCAGGGCTTCTTGGAGGCCAGTGATGAAGTGCTCTGTCACGGGCTGCCTGGCGGCCGATCCATCGCCTCGGGATAAGGTTTCATAACTAACCTTTTTCGTAGGACTCTCCATACAGTTGATTGTGGAATTTGCAGCTCTCTGCTAGCTCTGCGAGTCGATTTTCCTGGGCTGCGAACAAATGCTTGCTGGATGCGTGCTACATTTTCATCACTCGTTCTCGGCCATCCAGAACTTTTCCCTTTGCACAAACACCCATTCTCTGTAAACTGTTTATACCAACGTTTAATACACCACCTATCAGGAGGTTTAACACCATACTTCGTTCGAAATGCACGCTGAACAACTGTCGTCGATTCACTTCTGCCGTACTCAATAACACAAAAAGCTTTCTGTTGAGCGGTCGCCATCTTAGCACCAACTGATGCTGACGCCTAGTCAACAGCGCCTCAAGCCAACAAATGTACAACTAAATGAAACTTTATAGCTCCCTTAATTCGCCGACAGATAGTGCTTAGCTCTGCCTTTTGTCGTTGCAGAGTTTTAAATTCCTAAAGTTGTGCCCGCATCTCGTGGTCGTGCGGTAGCGTTCTCACTTCCCACGCCCGGGTTCCCGGGTTCGATTCCCGGCGGGGTCAGGGATTTTCTCTGCCTCGTGATGGCTGGGTGTTGTGTGATGTCCTTAGGTTAGTTAAGTTTAAGTAGTTCTAAGTTCTAGGGGACTGATGACCATAGATGTTAAGTCCCATAGTGCTCAGAGCCATTTGAACCATTTGAACCTAAAGTTGTGGTATTCTTTTTGAATCACCCCGTATAATAAAAGGAGGGACGAAGCTGCCCCCAGATGACATCCATCCCATCAAATATGTAAAACAACCCTCTACAGCTGAGGTGAGAGCTCAGCCTGCTGTCTGATTTTCGGGTCAAGAATTTACGAGCTCTTAGACTGGATTGTGTTCAGTTTCATCCGCACTGAAAATGTGATGGTGTGGTTGCTGTGCTTGGTTTTTCTCTTCGGTCAAGATATCAAAAGAGGTTTTTACTGCCACCTTGTTAAACCCATTTGCTCTTGCAAAAGAGGTGGATTTAGTTTTCTCCAATATAAGTGTCGCAGTTTTTTTTTTCCGAGACCCGGTAATCCACCCCTTTCCAGCCTTCCTAGTGTACTTAATAAAAGTATGAGAAAAATCATTACTCACAACTAGTTCAAATGCTACGCACCACAGATGCGGAAGTGTCATACTGAAAATTTTTATCCGCAACAACAGTAGATGGTCTTCAATTACCTATAACAGTTCTGAGCTAAAATGACTGAAATCCTCCAAATGCATTCTTGTTGTCAGTATTGCGTTTTGTTTTACTCAAAAATTTCTTCTTGAATGTACTTGTTAGAACTCGATGGGTCGTTATAGCAGTTTTGAAAACCAAGCTGTCCTTCACTGTCTGAATTGCTCCATACGTGTCACGTGGATCATGTGATTGACTGTCCCCTTTGAGCTTATAAATATCTCTTCATGGAAAAGTAAGTTATTTTATTTTTAACAATAATTATTATTTAAGATTAGGTAATTATTACATTTATTTTTAATTATTAGTTTTGTCCTGTTCGTACAGCGTAACATGCGGCGCAATTGCTTGTGACACGGTAAGTTAGCCAGACCAGCAACCAATCCGTGACGTATTAACGACCGTGACTGGTGCACTGGCCAGCCTCAGAGTGTTCTATCTCCATGGTGCTTTAGGAAAATGCTGGGCTCTTGCTCTAACTGCACCTCAGAAAATATGATACTCAAACAGTTAAAATACGATAATACACAGAACAGAGTTTAGACAATTCACAGACATGAAATGGTTATTAAATCACAGTTCAATCGATCTGTTCTGTCAGTGCACAGTATGTACAAATACAGAACCTTTCATCATACTTATTGTTCGAATTTCCAACAACCACAATCACGGCACATTGTAAAGCGACGCATCATCTAATAAAACGAAATGATAATTAAATCAAGACCCCAAGCTGTCGACAGGCGTTGATATACGTCAATGGGGACAGTTGAAAATGTGTGCCCCGCCCAGGACTCGAACCCGGGATCTCCTGCTTTCATGGCAGACGCTCTATCCATCTGAGCCACTGAGGGCACAGAGGATAGTGCGACTGCATGGATTTATCCCTTACACACTCCCCATGAGACCCACATTCTCAACTTAATGTGTACACACTACATTCGTATTGCCCCTGCCCATTACACTCATTACTCGCGGCAGACAGTCTTACCGAGTCCCGTAAGAGTTCGGGCAATGCGTGTGGATGCAGCACAGAAGAAGGAGGTCAATGGCCGGTTAGCCTTGGTTGATGTGTTGAAAGGACGACTGTTTCTCGATGAGGTCGTTTTGATTTTACTTTTTCTGTTACTGACAATCCTGTTGGCCAGTGTTGGTTGACTGTTGCGATAATTCGTATTGATACTAACTCGACTGCAACGTCTTTGGAGCAGATACCTCCTCGTGATGTTCCCGGTTATCGGACGTTCATGGTAACCATGTCTCAAGTTTGTGGTGTTGGTGAAACATCGACTTAATTATTTATTGATAAACCATTGTGTGTTAGGACCCGCAGGTCTTGTAAACTCTCTCATGATGATAATATTTGTGTCTTTGTCCGTGGTAAAGGTGTTGATATGAAATGTAAAATAGTTGGCGATATGACTGTATGTAATAATATGTAATAAAGTGGTGGTACATCCTCTGAACTGTAGACAAGATGGTATCCGTTCTTTCGGACATGTCCGACAGACAGGTGGCACACATGGCGCATACTTCTTCCCTCCTTTAAGTTACCTCGACGACTGTGGCATCAGAAAGAGCATCTGGCCATAATGTTAAATAACAAAGTGAAATGCACGAAATCATGAAAATAGCAGACCCAGTATTTGAAAGGATAGGTCGTGCGGTAGCGTTCTCGCTTCCCACGCCCGGGTTCCCGGGTTCGATTTCCGGCGGGGTCAGGGATTTTCTCTGCCTCGTGATGACTGGGTGTTGTGTGCTGTCCTTAGGTTAGTTAGGTTTAAGTAGTTCTAAGTTCTAGGGGACTGATGACCACAGATGTTAAGTCCCATAGTGCTCAGAGCCAATTTTTTTTGTTTGAAAGGATAAAATATACGAATAAGATTCAAATGGTGCAAATGGTTCTGAGCACTATGGGACTTATGGGACTTAACTTCTGAGGTCATCAGTCCCCTAGAACTTAGAACTACTTAAACCTAACTAACCTAAGGACATCACACACATCCATGCCCGAGGCAGGATTCGAACCTGCGACCGTAGCGGTCGCGCGGTTCCAGACTGTGGCGCCTAGAACCGCTCGACCATCCTGGCCGGCTACGAATAAGAAAAAAGTATTTATTATTTATTATGATTAATCGTTTACTATTTTGTATTCAATATTTGCTCAAGTAAATAACAGCAGCAATAGGAAAAAAAGCAGTATTAGTTCAGGGTGGGTATATTGGTGGCAGCGGCGGACATGTCGGCCACTGACAGGTTGTTGTGCCCGCCTAGGAGCAAATCCTCAAAAGTTGTTCTTAGTTGGCGACAATGTCCGATGAAGCGTTCATTGACTTAGGAATTTTTTCGATAAGTAACATCTCTTTCAACACAATTATGTTTTAAAAACGTAACTTAATGTCCCAATTTGTAATAAGTACGAGAAGTGAAGACGTACGTCCCTACCTTAGACAATAGGCATAAAACCATACAAAACTTGAATGCGAGACAACGCCATATCGAGCCTTCATCAAATGAAACTGCGTAAATGAGGGGATTTTGAGTGACACCTTCATGCAGCTGCCGCGCGATGGTAGCACTGTATGGAATTATACACTGATGAGTCAGAACATTATGACCACCTACCTAATACCCGGTATGTCCACCTTTGGCACGAATAACAGCGGCGACGCGTCGTGGTATAAAAGCAATGAGGCCTTGGTAGCTCGCTGGACGGAGGTGGGTGACGAGCTATGACACTACGTTCAGTCACTTCCCAAATGTGTTCGATCGGGGCCAGGTCTGGCGAGTTGGGGGGGGGGGGGGGGCAGTACATCAATTGGTACTCGCCACTGTGCTCCTCAAACCACTCCATCACACCCCTGTCCTTGTGACATGGCGCATTATCTTGTCGATAAATGTCATTGCCGTTGGGAAACACGATCGTCGTGAAGGGATGTACGTGGTCTGCAACCAGTGTACAATACTCCTTGGCTGTCATGGTGCCTTGCACGAGCTCTGCTGGACCCATGATGCCCACTTGAATGCTCGCCAGAGCATAATGGAGTCACCGCCAGCTTCTCTCCATCCTGCAGTACAGGTGTCGAGGAGCTCCTCCCCTGGAAGACAACTGATTCCTGCCCTCCCATCGGCATGATGACGATCGTATCGGGATTCATCAGACCATGTAACGCTCTGCCATTGCGCCAGTGTCCACTGCCAACGGTCACATCGGCATTTCTGTCGTAGTTGCCGATGTCGTTGATGTCAACATTGGCCCATGCATGAGTTGTCGGCTGCCGAGGTCCATCGTTAGGAGTGTTGGGTGCACTGTGTGTTCAGACACACGTGTACTCCACCCAGCATTAAAGTCTGATGTCACGCTCTTCCTGCCGGCCGGTGTGGCCGAGCGGCTCTAGGAGCTTCAGTCCGGAGCCGCGTGACCGCTACGGTCGCAGGTTCGAATTCTGTCTAGGGCATGGATGTGTGTGATGCCCTTAGGTTAGTTAGGTTTAAGTATTTCTAAGTCCTAGGGGACTGATGACCTCAGATGTTAAGTCCCATAGTGCTCAGAGCCATTTTTTGAGCCACGCTTTTCGTCATCGCCATCAAGCGCTTGTAACCTCTTTTAGGCCTCTGATAATCCGAGCGTTGTATGTCGACGGTTTTATATCGGGTGCAGCTCCCACTCGGTAGCATTTTTTGAGCGGCGGCTGCAAAGCGCCATCCAACGGGCCTCTGCATGGGCCACCTCCCATGGCTTCCAGTGTTTTCCTCCAAAACGCGGGTTATGCATTTTTGCCATCGACCCACAGTACACCCCGATCCACTACTTTACTCAGGCGACGAGCGCCTCGATGTTGTAACACAGTCCCATTTCTTGGGCCTTATTTCTGATAAAATGCTGACATGGCTGCCCCATATTCGCCAACTGAAGATAACCTGCATGTGGAAGATTAACGCTCTCCGCCTCGTGGTCCACACATCTTGGAGTGCAGACCGTGCTACTCTTCTCCATCTTTATCGCGTTCTGGTTTTTCCAGACTAGATCATGGTAGTCTGGTGTATGGCTTAGCGGCTCCTCCCACTATGAAACTACTTAACCCTGTTCATCAGTACGGGGCACGTCTTGCTATCTGTGCCTTTCGTACTTGTCCTGTTGACACTCTCCTCGCAGAAGTGGGGATTCGCCCTCTGCAAATACGATGGAGCCAGCTCCTGGTTTCTTACGCAATCGCCGTTCGACGATTCCCTGACCACCCCATGTACCCCGTCCGCTTTGCATCCGAGGAACGTCTCCCTTCTGATACCCAACCTCGGGTGGGATTGCCAGTTAGAATGCGTCTCACTTCCCTCTGTCACCATCTCTTTCTCCGCTCTCTGGAATGTGCCACGTGTATTTCCTCCCGCATTTTCCTTCCCCCCCCCCCCCCCCCCCCCCAAGGATACTACCTCGATCACGGATGAGGGGTCGGCCGGTGAGGCCGTGCGGTTATAGGCCCTTGAGTCTGGAACCGCGTGACCGCTACGATCGCAGGTTCGAATCCTGCCTCGGGCATGGATGTCTGTGATGTCCTTAGGTTAGTTAGGTTTAAGTAGTTCTAAGTTCTAGGGGACTGATGACCTCAGATGTTGAGTCCCATAGTGCTCAGAGACATTTGAACCATTTGAACGGATGAGGGCCCATCTATTCCAGAGTCAAAAGGTTTCTACCGGCCGTATGATATTCCGGCGTCTTTTCCACTCCATCATTGAAGAGTTCAAGGGTGCTTCCATCTTCTACATTCGTGGTTCTGAAACGATAGATAAGGTGGGATACGCTATTACGTCTCCTACTGACATGGTACACCATTTACTGCTGGGAACATGGACTGTGTTCACAGCAGAGCCTCAGGCCATTAACAGCTCCCTCCATTTTTTTCTTCTCAGGCCTCCATACATAGTGTTTTAATATGTACCGACTCAATGAGCAGCCTGCAGGCTATAGACCGATGCTACTCTCATCACCCTTTGGTCTCTGCTGTCCATGACCTCCTCTCTGTCCTTGGCTGTCCCGCCTGCTCACTTGTCTTCCTGTGGGGTCCCAAGTCATGTGTACATCTCAGGGAATGAAATGGCTGATCGTTTGGGTAGGGAGGCTTACCCCCATTCCCTTCCATGACTCTAGGCACAGATATGCAGATACACATCAAATGACTCTTTGCCTAAAGGTGGAATGATATTTGGTGCGCTACTGCTCTCAGTAATGAACTCCGCACTATCAAGGAGACTGCAGGTCTGAACTAATGTTAGAATTTTGAAGCCTTTGGAGTTATTGTTTTGGTTTTTCTGCTACAATCACGTTTTGGCCTACTTTTGAAGGAAAAAGACATACTGGTAACGAGAATCGACATCAGCTGGATTACATACAGTGAACTGAATGTCAGAGTACAGCTCATGAAATTCTGCGGAGTTTTTTTTTCCATTTTCAGCCAGTGAGAATTCACGTTTTATCTTTGCTCAAAGGAAGTAAATCAGAAACTTTTCTGAGTCCATGAAAAGGAGTTTGCCGAATTATTTGTCTGTACCGTTCTTTATCTTGACGAGTTAGATCCTCCCTTCCCCCCCCCCCCCCCCCTGCCCTCACCCCCACACATATACATATATTTTACTTAGCCGTGTCCCTAGGGTGTGCTCTCAGTTATAGCATTTGGATTGGACCTTGCTACGTGAACCATCCACTTTTGATGAGTAATATGAAAAATATCCTCAAAACTCGCTAAAGTGAAAAATCACTTCACTGTCTGTGACACGTTTAATGTTTTTTCTTGTAGTTAGTTAATTTATCTTGATATGTTCACCGGACACAAAGAAACTGGTGCAGAATTTCAACTACCACTTTACAGAACAGTGAAAACAAGAGGGCATGTGTTACCTATCTGCTAGCTCAGTTAGCACTCTCACCAAGAGACGGAAGTGCTGCACTATAGGTGCTCCCTCTAAAGTCTGCTGCATGAAAAAATAAGAAAAATAAGTCTGTTCCGAAGCAATATCAAGGTAAGACTTATATGGCGCCTTCTCCCCTCCCTCCCCCCCCCCCCCCGGTAGGGGATATGCAGATGTGCATCGACAAACATAGATTTAATCAAAACGCGTATATTTATTGGAAGTCTAATTATCGTCCTACTTTGTAACTTGAAATAATATTTTGCCACTTGTCACTATTTTAAAAATTTTGTCGTATATGTTGATTTTGCTGACCCCTAGCGTACATCAAAAAAGCAAGAATTAAATTAATGTGGAAGACAACTCAATGAACTATGCAGCACATTTTCATACATTAAATGATACTGTCATTCACCTACGTGCCATGACCAGAGCACGATATACACTACAATTATTAATATTAAAATTGAAAATTTAAAAAATAAACAATAATAATGTGTATTTAAACTCACACTTTTGGTTGCTTGCCTCAAATATTTATGTACAATTCAGTTTAGAAAGTTCAATGAAACGAATTTGTACTAGAATGCAACTTCAGGGTGATCTGTTACTGCTCATTTAGACCACCAGCTATTATGCGTTCATTGCAAGTGGCTCATTACCTCATTTTATTCCACAGAAAGTGTTGTTTTCCGTGCAGTTTTTTTCCGAAAGGATTAATGTTGTCTAAAATATGCGTATGAAGTTACACTTTCGCAGCCAATAGCATCTGTTTTTGTTAGGCATCTGTGGAGCAGGCATTCAAAAATATATATGTGAACCTAAACTAAATTTTAAGAATCAATATGGTATTAACCGATGTCTGTGTTACTTGTGAAAGATAGACTGTATCGATTTTCGTACTGTCTGAGCTGAAACACCAAGCAGATAGCTCACGCTGTCTGTTACTTGAATTTAGGAACAATACTAAACCTCGTATTTCGTCGTCAGTGTTTCATCTCTTTGCCCATAAATTTCTGTGTAATGGTAAATCTAGCCTGAAATGCGGCTATGCAGAGATGTTCTAGATCTAATACGTCTGCATGCCTGTCCATCCAGAGCACTGCTGGTAAAAATCTCTCACTCAGTCCAAAAATTTAGCGAGTATTGGGTAACAGTTTATCTTTTCGTTGGTGAATGCGGCGCCGTACTGCAAAAAGTCTTTTATGAAGCGGGAATTTGCCCGAAGTGTCGAAGATGAAAACAATAGGGCGGACGCGCGCGGCATTGCTGGCGTCTGCATTGTCTCGCGTTATAACGAAGCTGCGAACTCTCACAACAGCTAGCGAAAGCGCTACATAACAGGGACATGTGCTCTATGTGCTACCATTGAACGGATCATGTTGCAAAGTTCACCTGTTCACCTGAGTAGCTTTCTAAATGCGATTTCTGTGTAAGGAAAATATGGAGTCTGTTAAAAATAAATGTCGCTTCTCTGTTATTTCCGTATTTTGCACAGTCTGGACCGACATTTCTCACCGAGCAATTGCCCTCCGTGTGTAGCTTTCAATAATTACTAGGGAGATTAGGACAAAAAAGCAGACATATTCAGAACCTTCGTTACACTATTATACAAAAACCTTAAAGTGCAGAAAATTTTCTTGTGAAGATCCGTATGTCAGAAAATGTAAGAGACAACGTAAACGGCGTCGTTGTCCCACCCTTTTGCGCAAATTAAAAATGTTGTAAACACAAAAATTAAATTGACAAAATGTCTTTACTTACCGTACCAGTAATTTCAGCATCAAACCGACAGGCATGTGTGTGAGAGTTGAAAATATTTCAGTGAGTGTTCAAAGATTAATGCTTCATTTCTGTATTAATATGAAGTTCTGAAATCAGAATTTTTGTTTATCGTTTGTGACAGACTTAATGTCAAAATGTGTGAGCGCTTTAACTACAATTTATTTGTCTCCAGATAGTTAACAAGTTTCCATTCTCGTAAAGTGAGTGGTGTAGGTATGGTGTCATTTGATTACCCGAGGCAACGTTAACAGGCACGAAATAATCATGATCCGAATATTTACCTCGTTGTTCCGAACTTTATGTAAGTATCTCACCCTGATATAAAACAGACGTCATTGATGTTCCTTCCTCCAATCACAGCAAGTACCTTGTCTCTAATAATGGCGCTGTCGACGGGTCGTTAAACTCGTCCAATTTGAGCAAGTGCCACTTCTCCAACGACTTGGCTGCCGGCACAACGTTAAATCCTAACAAACAGAAGAGAATGAATGAGTAGCTGTAAGTGCGCAGAAACAATTCTAGTGAGATTAAGGTTTGTGACAGAAAATCGACAAGAGGGTGTACAATCGAATAGTCGTCGCTTTTCTCTCTAATCGCACCGCAGTTTGACTTCACTCCTTGACGTCCCTCATTTTTCTTAAAGCTGTAAAAGCTTTCTGATTCCCACTCAGAAAAATTATTTTGCATATTTGTCGAACGATGTTATAACTGTGGTTCGTTGCAGAGATTATGAGTTGACGAGACTGATACAGAACGGAAATTTATGCAAATCTATAGAAAATCAGTAGGTTGACTGATATTTAAAGAATGAATACTACCTACACGGGAATAAACTGTTGTCTTTATGTGGTGTAATATCTCAAAAGGGTATTTATTAGCTTTCTGTAGTCTGCCTTCTTCTTACTACAACTTATAACGGAATAATAAAAATAATCTCATGTTTCTCAAACAGCTATGGAGAGACGGACTGGAAGATGGTAATTTTATTCGTCGATATGTTTTGGTTAACCAGTGAAGTCGACAGTTATTACAATTGCATTTACAGTAATTGTAATGTTAACACTCTATAAGTAACACTATTTTGCAGGACACTTCCATTGCTCATTAGGTCATACTTGAAATCATTTTTCATAACTGTTGTCTCTTTGGGTCGTACAGTGATTGACTCATCGGCATGAATATCCGTTGCTGCCATGCAAAGCGTAAAAAGAAACAAATTCTGCTGGGGTATTGATGGTGTCCGTTGGCGGCACCACATGACGTAAAGGAACGACAATAGTTGCTCAAAGGCTTCCGGTAAGCACTTTCATGTCTCTGAAATGCCGAAGTTAAATATGACAGGAATCTTGCCTCCCTAAAGCTCGCGCTCCTTCAAGTGGAGAACATTTCCGAGCAAATCCTCCTCCCAAATGACAAAAGTTTGAAACAGAGCCGCCGGTTACTTCTCGAGAATCGGTTCCTTGAGATGTACGGTTCCCTGCCTCATACATACAAAGACCGTTCACCGGTAAAGTCTTCAGCAAACTGAGGCTGTAGGAAACGAAGAAGACGAATACGATGGATGGCAGCTAGACGCAATAACTAGACGAGGCAACCTGACAGCTTAAGTTGTGTTATTTTATCGCCATCCGTTGTAATAACATACATCATCTTTCAATGATTCATTTTATTAATTCATCAGTTCAAATACCCAAAAATAGAGATGCCTTTTTGGTATCATTGTTTCATTCTTTAAGTATTTTAAACATTCCAACGCCTTTCTGTTTAGCCCGAAAGAAATGGAGAGATTTGTTATTTCCCTTAGTATAAGACTTTGTTACCTAAACCAAAAGACAGAATTTTGTTAAAAATGATTAAAGGCTTCCGTGTCCGTCTGTGTGCTTAATTCGTAAATATACAGGTCCATCATTGGTAGATCTATAGTGGAATATTGGTCAAGTGCGTGAGAACCGTCTCAAGTAGGCCTAATATAGGACATCGAACGTATACGAAGTACGAGGGTGCGATTGTCACATGCTTTTGTTTGACTTACTGAAAAGAGTAGAAGACGAGTTAAAAAATCTCAGCTGATAGCCACAGACAGAAGAAAAATTCTTCAGCACTCTATGCATAGATCCTATCGAAATCATGGACACAGAATTATGCTAATAACTACTTGCGCACAGGCATACAAACAATATGTTTTTTTAATTCCCTGTCTGAGAATGGAACGGAAAGACACCCTAATATATTGCACTGAAGAAAGTATTCTCTGTCATATATTTTATAGTGATTTACAGGGCATAAATGTAGTGATAAAACAATGTTCACTTCCCCTGTCACAACAGTAAAGGCAAGGCACTTCTATTCGTGAGAAGTGAGGTCCCAAATCCTCGTTTGGATATTCAGATTCAAATATTGCGTAGTTTTTCTACATCAAAAAATGGTTCAAATGGTTCTGAACACTATGGGACTTAACATCTGTGGTCATCAGTCCCCTAGAACTTAGAACTACTTAAACATAACTTACCTAAGGACATCACACACATCCATGCCCGAGGCGGTCGCGCGGTTCGAGACTGAAGCGCCTAGAATCGCTCGGCCACTACAGCCGGCTACATCACTTGAGACGACTTTCAGTACGGTACACTCGTGGCAACAATGGCAATTTCTTTCCCTGTTGTTCGGTAAATGTGCCCATGCTCTGTCTCTACTGGCCTTATTGCCCATGAGATGTAAAACACGAATCTTCCTGCAGTTCTGTGAACAGCCACGTACCACCGAATACGCAACTTTCTAAATCATTTCACTGTATATAGCCATTATCTGTTTCGAACCGTCAGCTGATCACCTGGCGACTGAATTATATTAATGAGAGATGGCATTAATAATCTATTGTATGTTTCTTCCCGCCATGGCAGCCCATAAAACACAGTTTCATATGACTGACTGCAAACTTAAGGAAAAGGGAACTTTCAGTGTAATATCAAGACACATACGTTTATTGCCACGTTTCTAATCAGCACACTGGACTCGCATTCGGAAGGACGACGGTTCAATCCCGCGTCCGGCCATCCTGATTTAGGTTTTCCGTGATTTCCCTAAATCGCTCCAGGCAAATGCCGGGATGGTTCCTCTGAAAGGGCACGGCCGACTTCCTTCCCCATCCTTCCCTAATCCGATGAGACCGATGACCACGCTGTCTGGTCTCCTTCCCCAAACCAACCAATCTAATCAGCAAATAGGAAGTTGTTCCTGTTAGGAATCATTCATTTCACTTCGTTGACATACTGTAGCAGAAAACACTTCTGTAATGGTCTATGCAGTTGTATAAACTCTGATACAGATCGTAATTTTCCACTGGGTTCGTTCAGTTAGAAAATCATGGGGAAAGGGTGAAATTTATGTGAAGTGTGGTTAAGAGTTATGACAGCTACTATTAATTGGGAGCAGGATTTAGTCTATCACGGAATCTGATTAAATAATGTTTTGCCTGCATATCAGTTACAGCCTGAAAAACTGCTATAACTGTGAGCCCGCGTTATTTTTGGTGCATATGACGAGCCAAGTGAGAAGTCCCCTGCGTTGGAAGAAATTCTGATAGTTTACTCATTGCAGGATAAGACATCCCATTCTTACAGTCTGCATGAGGAGATTTTTACTGTTGAAAATATCAGAAATTCGTATCAGTAATGATCATCAATGACGGATGCAAGCCTACAACCATGTCTACAGTTCCTTAAAGGAAGTTTCCACAATGTGTGCTGGACAGCCTAAACCATTGTTCTTCCAATCTACAATGAGGGGGTAAAAAACGCTTTATGAGGATTTTGAAATGGCATATAGTGTTGTCATAAACGGTTTACTTATACCGGTCTCAAAATCACATGAGGTGAATTCGTTGATAGTTACTTTAACTGGCCACGAACACTTAGTGGCCCTCTCATTGAATAATAGATGTTGCATTTTGTCTCTAATGAGCCGAACTAGGATGAGACGTTGAACCTTATCCTTTCCCCTCTCCCTTACTTCCGCTCAACTGTTACAATCAAAAACACATTTTAAAAGTGAAAGGCCAACTAGGACTACGGCTATCTACAGCATCAGTCGCAAGTAAAGCTTGCAGCACATCGACCATACGCAGCGATGCATCTCACAACGCTGTTCAGAACATGTGAAGAGCGTTCGCCTTGACCAAAATGACACATCTGCAGTGGCAGAGCACAGCATCAACGAAGTCCACATGTTTGTTTTTGAACAGATAGAGTTGCTGTGCTCACCTTCTGGGATTCGATCGTCGAAGGGGCGGTGGAAATAAGAATACACGACGATATTGTCATCCGGAACAGTGGTCTCCAACAACACATGGGATGTGGTGTTAGCAAAAATACGCCAGGAACGCTCTGATGTTAAAGCAGCGAATCCAGCGGGTGGAACATAATGGCAGAACCGGGACTCACGCTTGGACCACATTCCATACACCGGGGCATCTTCCTCCACCGGCCATGACATCTCTTCCGGAGTCACGCGACTGACCCACTCGTTGGGACACTTAGACAATTCGGTGGTCCAGTGGCTATAAAGAAACCAACTGTACACGAACCTAACACTTTGCCTGAATATGACGAGTAGGATATTCGTCGAAACGTTGTGACAACACAACGCTACTATTCGGCTGATAGCCCGAGAAGTTTTCAGAAAAAATATTGTCCTGTGGCTACATCATCAATGAGTAGTAGTTCGAGTCAATCAATTCGTAGAAATACCTGATGGTAACAGATTGCAGGGATATAAAATGGATTGATCATATGGTCTCAGCCATAAGTAAAGTAGGTCGCAGATTATGGCTCATTGCTGGGATACTGGGAAAATGCAGTTTTACTACAAGATCCTGTTTACAAAACGCGCTTGCGATACGTCCTATAATATTTCTGAAGTGTACGAGACCAAGACCAAATAGGACTAACAGGGAAGGCTTAATATCCGCGACTGGTCACAGATTTGTATGACACACGAGAGAGAGGCAGTGAGAGGCTGAAAAACCGGAACTAGCAGCCCTCTACGGACGGGCACCACATTCTCGCGAAAGCCTGCTGCAATAATTTCGAGATTTGGTATTAAGTGTGGAATCTAGCAATATACTGCATGTACTTATCTATCGCTCCAATAGCGATGGAAAAGGCAGGATTATACAAATTTCAGTGAGCGCAGAGGCATTTAGGCAACGGCCTTGCCGCAGTGGATACACCGGTTCCCGTGAGATCACCGAAGTTAAGCGCTGTTGGGCGTGGCAAGCACTTGGATGGGTGACCAGCCAGCCGCCATGCGCTGTTGCCATTTTTCGGGGTGCACTCAGCCTCGTGATGCCAATTGAGGAGCTACTCGACCGAATAGTAGCGTCTTCGGTCAAGAATACCATCATAACGACCGGGAGAGCGGTGCGCTGACCCCACGCCCCTCCTATCCGCATCCTCCTCGGAGGGTGACACGGCGGTCGGATGGTCCTGGTAGGCCACTCGTGGCCTGACGACGGAGTGCGTGCAGAGGCATTTAAGCACTTATTGTTCCAGCGCTGTATATGCGAATGGAAAGGGAAGAAACCTTAATGCATGTTACAAGGGCAATTACACCCTGCCATGCACTTTAACGTTGATCCCACAATACAAACGCAGATGTAGTTGTAGTTACAGGGGACAATGCAGTCACATGCAAGCGTCCACTGATTTTGTCGTCCGTTTGTTGAATACGATTCTTCTTTTCCTGGCTAATTCCTAACTCAGCCATTCCCTAATGTATTCCGAGAATCGTTTGCTCAATGTATCATGTGGTTCACCGCAATGTATATACAAAACTCCTGCGGCGGAACGAACAGTCTCACGGAAAATGATCACGTATGCAGTTTGCGCAGTGAGAACGAAATTTTCATTGACTACTAATTTGATTTAACAAGAGACAATTGAAGCGCTGTCTCTCAGGCGATGTGTGTGCCTCTGCTGTACAATGCTGTACACCGTTGCTTCTTGGGCAGTGTTTGAGAATCAAACGTTACTACATATTATACGAAAATTTATGTAATATTAAACCTCATTGTTTCAAATTCCATTCGCAAACCTAACTTTTTGGTTTACAGTGGTCTGAATGACAATGTAGAACAGGTACCTTCGCTGCAGACGGCCCTTCACAGCTCATTATTGATTACAGCAGTCGCTTTCATCCGTAGCCTCGTAAACTTCATAACGATATGTATATCAACATGGCAAAAATGGCACACTGCGGGCGACAGGTAAGACGGGAGGACCTGGAAGCAATTTACTTAATACTCTGCACCCTAAAGGTAACATTATTATCAATTATGTATATCAGAACAGTACTAATATTTGCATATTCCAGACGCACTGTCAGTTTTTTATTTGTTCTTTCGCCTTTTGTTTAGTGTAGAAAATATTTAAGCGATTTCCCTAAATCATTTCAGGTGAATGTCGGAATAGGGTACTTCCTGCTCTGCCCCTGCCCATTCCAAGCTCCTGCGCCGTACCTACAGATCGCGTCGTCAACAAGACGCTGTATTCTAGTTTCACTTCTTCTTTTGCTCAGTCCGTTCAGTCGAGGATGGATCTCTCGTTCTATAAATCTTTCAACCTCCCAAAATTCGAATGTGCCAACCGCGAACGTTTAGTCAGTGTCCACGTTTCACTATCACGGACTTCTACGGAAAACTTTGGCACCAGTTTTCTTTCCACTGTCACATTATCACAGACTGTTCTTCGTTACTGTGCGTGCGTGTATACATAACAAACAAGGAACTTAACACGCAGAATGGGAATAGCTTATGTTTTCACCTTTCTCCAAAAGTGAATGGTGAGTTTGAATTGTGTTGGTTCCCGGGTTCGATTCCCGGCGGGGTCGGGTATTTTCTCTGCCTCGTGATGACTGGGTGTTGTGTGCTGTCCTTAGGTTAGTTAGGTTTAAGTAGTTCTAAGTTCTAGGGGACTGATGACCATAGATGTTAAATCCCATAGTGCTCAGAGCCATTTGAACCATTTGAATTGTGTTGTTATAGTGTGTATAAGTGCGATGAGCGCTTGCGGGTGAAATTTTGTGTTCTTGTTACGCATTACCTGTTTGTTTAACCTACGAGATTAGGGCCTAGAGGCCCTCTTCCAAGTCAGACCAAGGACCTTCACTTATAAAACGCACTGAATCAGAGTTTAATAAAAACAGTGGTAGTAATTATATTATTATATAACAACGTTGTTACCACGACTAGTAAATGTGGAAGGATAATTTTAAACCAGATTTTCATACGTCTATAATTATTTACAGGAACGGTATCGCCTAGGATATAATAACAGTAATAATATCGTTAATACTACTAATAGTTGCAGTTGTTTATTTGCCAGCATATCCCCCCCTCCCCCCGTAGCACCTAAGTGACCACCTAGACCCGATGCCTTGTTGGATCACCACCACCATTGCCAGATGATGTTTTTCTGTTTCATAGAGTGGAGATTTTTGGGGAACAATAAGACAGTCTGATAGCCTGGGACCCTTACCCCTCATGTACAGGGCTCTTTAGCTACTATATATTTCCAAGCATCGCTCATAAACCTGTCAGTAGCTTTTACTTTGAATTTAACCAAGGATATAATTGTATAACAAATTCATGTCCCAGCTTAATTCGACTTCGTGAATTCTTTGTGATTAAATCAGTGTTGTGCGCCACCGCACTATGCTGTGTTAGAGACCTCCATTTTGGGCGTTGTGGATATTGAACGTACCTATTTCCTTGTGTCATGCTCAAGCAGAAGCTTTCTGTTGTGTACATAGTTCCGTATAGTCAGCGCGTACACAACTTTCCCACTAGAGCGCGCCCCGCTAAGCACAACAGCGCAGGCGCAGCGCTCGTCTGTCTCCGCACTACGAGATGGCACTGCCTTAGAGACGGACCAAATTCTGCTTCCGCCGATCCGTGTATTAATATGTAACGCAGCCAATGAGATCGCTACTAACGTAGAACCTTTTCTCCTCGCGGATCACACTCGCGCAGTGATTCATGAACGCGCGAGGTATTATAACGAGTGTACAGACCTCCGATCAGTCAGTCTGCATTTGTCTGCACCAGTCAGTACCAGTCTGCATTAGTCTGTACCAGTCTATAGTCAAGTATCAGTCTGCACCTAAGAAGATTATCATATTCCTGTACATAGCCATGAAGATAAATGAATAGACACTTTGTCAAGTATCAGAAATATGTGAGAATAAGATTAACGTACCCAGACCAAAGGAACTTAAGATTGTCAATTGTAAACAGCATCCAGAATCAAGTTACGTAATGTCTATCATTTTTATTATTTTAATAAATGTGTGTGAAAATTAATCAAGTTCTGTTTAAAGTTGGTCACCGTCAATCTGCTACTCTAAGCGTGCGAGTGACATTTTAATCGTCTGACCTGACGGCAGAAGTTAAACACGCCACGATACATATTGCTGACACTCGCCTACTTCGTTAGAGCGACGAGTCAAATAATCTGATGGTGTGTGTACCTAAGGTCTGACACTTGCCTACTTCGTTAGAACGACGAGTCAAATAATCTGATGGTGTGTGTACCGAAGGACTTACAGAACGCACACCACACTTTACCGTGTAATCTGAATTATAGACGACATAATAAGATGTAATAACACCCAGGATATTAGGATTTAATATTCTGTTTACAAATATACTGACGCAAAAAAATCGCACCACCAAGAAGAAGTTGTGCGACATAAACAAGAGTTGGTAGGCGTCTCTCTTCATCTGAGAGATGATGTCTATTCAGATTTCGCGCCAGTCACACCTAGTAGCGTCACCATGAGCATGCAGTTCAGATTTGCTTTCAAAAGACGCTGTAACGGTCGTCAGAGTTAGTTACCTTTGAGATTGGGCGTGGTGCGTCGATGTTAGTCAAGAATGCCCTTAAAACGACAAAGTCGCTGTTATCGTCACCTCACTGAGTTTGAACTAAATCGTGTAATAGGGCTATGAGAAGCTAAATGTTCCTTCTGCAGAGAGACTTGACAGGAATGTAGCCACTGTACGTGATTTCCGGCAGCACTGGTGACGAGAATGTACAGTCGCAAGAGGACCGGGCTCCAGACGGCCACGTGGTACTCCTGGATGTATGACCATCGTGTTCGAGGTATGGCACTAGCGCATCGATATCATCTTCAGCAGCAAGTTGAGCAGCAGTTTGCACCACAGCGACACAACAAACTATTACAAATCGGTAACTTCAAGGACACCTACGAGCTAGACTCACTGTAGCGCGTATTTCACTGACCACAAACCACCGCCAATTGTGACTTCAGTGGTGTCAAGCGAGAGCTCATTGAATGGCAGAGTGTAGGTCTGTTGTATTTTCTTCCTCATTGCAGTGATAGCCGTGTGTTGGCTAGGAGGAGGGCAGCTGAGGGCCTGGAACCACCCCGTCGGCGTGCTAGACACATTGGACCTACACACCAGGCTATATGGTCTGGATTGCGATTTTGTATGACAGCGAGAGCACTTTTGTGGTTATCCCAACCTGACTGCAAATTTGTGCGTTAGTCTGGTTATTCGACCTGTTGCCTTGGCCTGCTGGATCATCAGCTCTGTCTTCGAGTGCATATGGGACATCATCGGACGACAACTCCAGCGTCGTCCACAAACAGCATTAACCACCCCTGTATCGACCGACCAAGTGCAACTGGCATAGAAATCCGTCCCACAAACTGATATCTGGCATATCTAGAACGCAATGCGTTCACGTTTGCTTGCTTGCATTCAAAATTCTGGCGGTTACACCGGTTATTAATGTACCAGCGTTTCACATTCGCAATGGCCTATCTCGCGCTTACATTTACCTGTGATCTTGCAATGTTAATCACTTAAAAGTGTCCAGAATGAGATTTTCACTCTGCAGCGGAGTGTGCGCTGATGTGAAACTTCCTGGCAGATTAAAACTATGTGCCGGACCGAGACTCGAACTCGGGACCTTTGCCTTTCGCGGGCAAGTGCTCTACGTGATACTGGCAGAAGTAAAGCTGTGAGGACGGGGCGTGATACGTGCTTGGGTAGCTCAGTTGGTAGAGCACTTGCCCGCGAAAGGCAAAGGTCCTGAGTTCGAGCCTCGGTCCAGCACACAATTATAATCTGCCAGGAAGTTTCACTTAAATGTGTTACCTAGACAGATGTACTCCCGAAATTTCATCACTCTGCATTAATTATTTTATGGTGCTGCGATTTGTTTTTCGCTTCAGTGTAGAGGTGAGGTAAGGAATAGAAATGCCAACGGTAAGCGATTAGATTCAGTATTGATTATACTGCGTAAACATTTGGTCGAGGTCGCAGACGACTGATGTCGCCGGGCAAAGCTAATTAACTCGGCTTGACGCGCTGGAACTGCGGTTATAATCTGTACCTGGTGCGCGCAATCCGCGCCGTCCATACGTACGCTAATGCGGGCCAGCCAACTACATACACGCCGACCGCGTGATGCGCTTGCCGCCCACTCGTGTTTGAATGTCACGGAACACGCGCTGCGTAACCTCTGCGGCCATCTCTTCACTCTCCCCTCCCTTCTGCTGCGTGTTACGGTCTTCATTCATTCTAGAAGCACGGCATACTTTAAGTACAAGTTTTTGTTGCAATATGCTATAAGTTTACAGAGGAATTTTGTTGAGCGGAGAGTCAGTGATTACGTTTAATTACAGAGGTAATATTTTTTTGGTTTTACGTAAATGATAAGTGTTCTGTTGTTTTGTGTTTATTGCGATGATTTACCCTTTTTCTTTTAGAATGGCAATAAAATTTTCGAAGTATTTTTTGTGCTTAAAGTAAGTTTGTTTGTTGATGATTTCTTCTGGGTATTTTTCTGTTCAAAAATGGCTCTGAGCACTATGGGACTCAACTTCTGAGGTCATTAGTCCCCTAGAACTTAGAAATACTTATACCTAACTAACCTAAGGACATCACACATATCCATGCCCGAGGCAGGATTCGAACCTACGACCATAGTGGTCTCGCGGTTCCAGACTGCAGCGCGTAGAACCGCACGGCCACTTCGGCCGACTATATTTCTGTATGAGTGTAAAATTCCATTTCCTCCAACATGTTCATTGTATGGCCTTTAGGTACATTGTATAGAATTTTAAGGGCCCTTTCATTATTTCCTGTTTTATGTTCTTGGCTTTTTGAATGTAAGTAAAATGTGGATAGATTGCCTTCCCACTTTCGTGTGTGTTGGTGATCAAAACACATACGGCATCGATACTTTACTTTTTCAATAATTTTTTGAAGTATTTTGAGGTGTAGGTACACTTGATTCACAAATACAGAAAACAGATTTAGGCATTGTTTCCGATCTACCATGAATATAACTTCTCTTGAAATTTCCATACGAAATACCCTTGCAAAAGAGTAGTTACAGTTCTCATGTCGTTCGTAGCAACAGCACTACAGACTTCTGTTTGTTATAAATCTTTGTATATTCCGATCCATAACGCAGGAGTATCGCTCTTCAGGACCAAGGGGCAGATATTTTATGTTTTTACGACGTTGCAGTAATGGTGCGGTGTGCAGTATCGACCCTGAGACAGCTTTATTGCCAGACCCAAACCATTGACTCAGACATATCTTTTGTCCCGACGTTTGCAACTGACACACCATCGCTTCAGAAATAAAATAAAAAAAATGAAAAATATTGTGTTCGCTCTTACGAATTCGCACGGAAATTCTTGATGGAACCTGTTGGAAGTTCAGTTTGACAGCAGTACTGAGCACTGTATGCTAACATCCTTATTTTTTGTCTCTCAGTCACGATCATTCATATCGTCCCTATAGCGATTATACCAGTTTTGGACCTTTGTATACCCTTTTCAAATTGTACTATTTAATTTATCATTTAAGTTTTGTAGTTGTCAAATAACTAAGAACTATTCTTTCAGGACTCGTACTGAAATTTTGATTCTTAAGCGATGATGACGTCTGGAGCTGTACACACATAGACAAAGTCATCCATATTTTTGGGACCGAGCAGAATTATATAGCCGTTGCGTGGTAGAAACATCAAAAAAATGAAATCTAAGTCAGAAAAAATAAACGTAATTTACACTTGCCTAGTGAGTACAGAAACTAGTACGAGCTCTTGGCCGGTAGCTGTGGCCGAGCGGTTCTAGGCGCTTCAGTCCGGTACCACGCGGCTGTTACGGTCGCAGGTTCGAATCCTACCTCGGGTATGGATGTGTGTAAAGTCCTTAGGCTAGTTAGGTTTAAGCAGTTCTATGTCTAGGGGACTGATGACTTCAGATGTTAAGTCCCATAGTGCTTAGAGCCATTTGAACTATTTGAACGAATTCTTGTATAAAACCGTTATTGATTCCATCTGCAGCTATTTTTCTACACTTTCAACAACCAATCAGTTTCTTTTATGATTTCTCTGTTAGTAGTGTATCAAATGACAACCAAAATTGGATTTAAGAATGTATTCGTTTGTCATTTCGACCAAGGTTTGCCTGGTGAGTACAGAAACTAGTACGAGCTCTTGGCCGGTAGCTGTGGTCGAGCGGTTCTAGGCACTTCAGTCCGGTACCACGCGGCTGTTACGGTCGCAGGTTCGAATCCTACCTCGGGTATGGATGTGTGTAATGTCCTTAGGCTAATTAGGTTTAAGCAGTTCTATGTCTAGGGGACTGATGACTTCAGATGTTAAGTCCCATAGTGCTTAGAGCCATTTGAACCAAGTCTTGTACAAAACCGTTATTGATTCCATCTGCAGCTATTTTTCTACACTTCAACAACCAATCAGTTTTTTTTATGATTTCTCTGTTAGTAGTGTATCAAATGACAACCAAAATTGGATTTAATAATGTATTCGTTTGACATTTCGACCAAGATTTGTTTGTAAGGCGATATTCCAGTAACAATAGTTACGCTAGTTGCTCTTCAGTAGACAGTCATATCGCTAGAATTCGTGTCAATAATTCATTTTTTTTTTTTTTTGCAGTGTGCGTACACTGACATCCTGAAATGGTACATATAAAATCCACGCGAATGTTCCACGCGAAACTTTAACATTCGAACTCCATTAACGCTACCTAACGTTCATGGAATTATTTCCCGTATTAACTTCTTCCAAGCGTAAACATATAATTAAATTTATGGGGTTAGTTATAAGAAAGTGCTCCTTGCAAGAGATACCGGAATGACAGAAAAATAACTTCTTTCCGTTGAAGCCCATAGTCACATAACAGAAATATTTCCTAGAAAATTTCAGTGGTAAATAATTCCTGTAGCAAGTCCTGGTAACAGTGTATTACGTTTAGCTTGTAAACTGTCATTGCACTTATAACACACAGTGATTTTACATATTACTGCGATAGCGCTACCCTCATGTGTCAGTGATAAGTCAACAATAAAAAAGGAATCATCACTCTCTCAAAATTTCAAATTAATAATGATTACCTGTAGCTGTGGAACGAAATTCCTCGCTTCATTGTTCTTAATTTTGGTGACGAGTCAAGCTGAGATATATTAGCGATTAATAGTTCGTCTCACTTAAAAAGTTATACAAGAACTTTTTGTTGATGTAATGTTGCCCCTTCCTCTTAAGCTGGTTGTGGATAGATGCAGATCAGCAGTGACTAGATTTTACAAATAATCTTTAAATAAACAAACTATTAAAACAGTAGAACAGTATTGTGACCTTTACTGTATGCACCACTATGCCAGTGGCGACTCATTCAAAAAATGGTTCAAATGGCTCTGAGCACTATGGGACTTAACATCTATGGTCATCAGTCCCCTAGAACTTAGAACTACTTAAACCTAACTAACCTAAGGACATCACACAACACCCAGCCATCACGAGGCAGAGAAAATCCCTGACCCCGCCGGGAATCGAACCCGGGAAACCGGGCGTGGGAAGCGAGAACGCTACCGCACGACCACGAGATGCGGTCGGACTTCCTCAATATGCAAGGCTTTCCACAACTGGGTTTTGGAAATATGGATCATCTGTTCAGCCTTCACATTGGAGGCAGGGTAAAAGGTGGCGACAGAAGGTCTGGAACTGCTGACATGTAAATGTGGGCGTGTTATGGAACATCAGAGTGCATGGCGTCCTCCCAGTGGCGAATATCATCTAGAGGTAACGGATGGTAGCAGGTGTGGTAGTGGACAGCACCTGCACCACATAAGCGAAGTTCGAGGGAGCATCCACCACCAGCAGGCACATAGCTACCTGAAATGGTCCAGCAGAATCAACGTGGAGCTACTCCCATGGACGGTCAGGCTGTGGCAACAAATTTTGCAACAGGGGTAGCTTGAGTGAGGGAGCAAGCGCGACTGAAATGGCACACGTGTTCAATATCGTCACTGATGCCAAACCAGTAGACATGCCACTAGGTCAACGCCTTCATGTGTGTCATCCCCAAACATGAAGAATGAAGCACCTGGTGGTTGTGGGGCCAGGGCGGGGATGGGGTCCTAGCAGTCAGACTTCTCTTTGGCCATAATTAAGGCGTCCTTCATGGCGTTGAGCCAGTAGCGCAAAGCTAAACTGTCAAATGCGTGGTTGACCTTACTGGAAACATGCTCAAGCGACTCTTTCTGTATCGCACACAAAACTTACCATAGGACCAGGTCGTGATGCATCTCTGCAGTTACCTCGTGCGCGATCAGCGGGAATTTATCTAAGGTTGTTCTGAGATGTTGGTCCAGGGCAAAAGAAAAACAAACTGTCTCCTGGTGATCAAATTCTGCGTCGGGTCAAGAGGAAGGCGTTGGTTTGATGGATGTTGGGGTGAAAGTGGATTTCACAGTGGCACTCGCTTAAAAACAACGCCCAGCACTGCAGACTTTTCCAGGAGCTTAGAAAGATGCTCGAACAACGAAATCGAGGGGAGTGGGGAGGGTGGTCAGTCAGCAGTTGGAATTTGCTGCCATACAAATGCACAGGAAATTTATTGTCCATATAAATGATGGCAAAATTCTCTTCCTTAATTTGTGAATAGTTGAGTTGTGCAACAGTCAACGTTTTGGGTTAGGAGGTGATTGGCCGGTCAGTACCATAAGACGTCTTACGGAACAAAACCGTCGCAATTCTGTACTAGGACGCACCCGTCGTGTTGACGACCGGTGCACATGACATCATACACAGCGCGGCCTTCAGACTGTTCTTAAAGCACCGAATAGCGTTTTGAAAGACAGCCAACCCCAAAAATTTAACTCCCTTCTTCCGCAGCTGACTTAGGGGTGGGTAATTTGCGACACATACAGAATAATCTTAGAATTATGTGTGATTTTATCGGGGAATGACCACAACTGTTGAAGTTTAGTAGAGACCGGCATATTAGTGATTACGGCGACGTGATCGCCCTTGGGCGCGATGCCATAGTGACTAAGAATATGCCTCTAGTATTTGACACTTAGGGCGAAGAAATTGCGTTTATCCAACTGACAGCGTAAGCCTTTTTTGTGGACCGTTTGAAAATCGACTGAAGGTTCTTGCAGTGTTCCGTGTGTGCCGACTCCATAATAATATCATCCAAATAATTAACAGACTGTGGAATACTCCGAATCAGTTGCGCTAAATACTTTTGAAAACTACAGGTGCACTAGCAACCTCCAAACGGTAAGCGACTGTGCCTGTATAACCGAACGACATATTTAACACGTTTAATGGCATGTGGCCGCCAGCAGCCTTGGCAGAACCGCGTGCCAGACGCCGTGTGGCTGCCCTGGGTCTGGCGGGGAAACATCCATCACTAAGCGTGCGACAGTCAACGTGTGAAGACCAGCTGCTGACGCGATGTATTCTCGAGCGGCAGTTGTACGGGGTGGTTGTAATCAAAGTGCAGTTACTCACAGAGGTGCGTTGTGAGCTGTAATTAGCGTGCGGCAGTGGCACTTCGAAGATATGCTAATGTGTTAATACGAAACCGATTGAAACTGCAGAAAATTAGGTCCAGTTCTGATCACCAGCGGCAAATCTGGTGCTGTACATTCGAGAAAAGCGTATAGAAATTTTTTCATATGTAATGAATTAGGAACGACACGTGGGCAGAAAAGGTAAAAGTGAGACAAGCATGAAGTTGATTTTATTATTATTTACCACTTATACAGTTTGTTCAGTATGAGCGTCGGAGACGTCAAACAAGATGCTGCATAGGTAAAACAACGTAACAAACGTTGCTTGCAGTAGTTACGGTGGCCCTGTAATTGACGGAAAGTAATCGAGTAAAACAGAAGTGATTTCTGATGTTCCGCAAGGTAGTGTTATAGGCCCTCTGCTGTTCAAATGGTTCAAATGGCTCTGAGCACTATAGGACTTAACTGCTGTGGTCATCAGTCCCCTAGAACTTAGAACTACTTAAACCTAACTAACCTAAGGACATCACACACATCCATGCCCGAAGCAGGATTCGAACCTGCGACCGTAGCGGTCCCGAGGTTCCAGACTGTAGCGCCTAGAACCGCTCGTCCATTCCGGCCGGCAAACGGATCTGCTGTTCCTTACTCATATAAACAATTTCGGAGACAATCTGAGCAGCCGTCTTACGTTATTTGCAGATAATGCTGTCGTTTGTCGTCTAGTGAAGACATCAGAAGATCAAAGCAAATAGCAAAACTATTTAGAAAACACGTCTGTATGGTGCGAAAATTGCCAGTTGACGCTAAATTATGAAAAGTGTCAAGTTGAAACGTCCCCTTCGAAAACTTTATGAATTACTGTGCTGATAAAACTCTTACGCTATTTGATTTTCAAACAGCTGAGCAAAACTGAATGTACTCAGACATTTCGCTCTTTACTTATTCTGATCAATACTAAACTGACAGACAATATTTTTAGCGCAACGCAATCTGACTTTCAATAATTCCTACAAAATAATGGCCCTTACTAACATTAACCTATACCTTTCACAAATCACTTACCTCACAAAAATCTTCGTTACTCGAACTACTGCAATACAGCGAGCGCCACTAGTGCCAGCTAAATAAAAGATTCAAACTACTGAAGGCACTAACTACTGATAGGCATAGTCAGCAAATGAAAGATTTTGATAGAGAACAAACAATGTATTTACCTTAATAGTGTTCAAAAGTCATAATATATATAGCAGTTCATGACACCCAGTATTACAAATTTACTGTCTCTGATGGACATACGTCCAGATCATCCGCTCTCAAAAGTCCGCCATCTCTCTCCCCACATCCACCACTGATGGCAGCTCACCTCCAACTGCGCAACGCTACGCGCTGTTAACAGCCAACTGCCCAACACTACAATAGCAAATTCCAACAATGCAAACCAGCCACAGACTGCACACAGCACAGTCAGTGATTTTCATATAGAGCGCTACATGGCGTTACCAACATAAAAACCTAAACAGCCCAGCCTACTTACAAAGTCATCCACATGGATGCTGCATGAATCCGTTAAACTTGCGTTACTTGATAAATCAATCAAATCTAAAGGCCATAAATTCAACTAAATTCCTAGGAAGTACAATTACGAACAAATTGTAAAGAATTCATAAAAAATACTGTGTGGAAGGCGAACCAAAGACTGCGTTTTATTGGCAGACCACTTAAAAGAGGTAACTGATCTGCTAAAGAGAGACTCTACACTATGCTTGTCCGTCCACCTTTGAAGTACTGCTGTGCGGTGTAGGATCCTTCCCAGATAACATTAACGGAGTACATCGAGAAAGATGACAGAAGGGCAGCACTTCTTCTATTATCGAGAAATAGGGGAGAGTGTGTCTGAGACATGAACAGGGTTATGTGTAGGCGTCATTAAAACAAAGGCCTTTTTCCTTAAGGCAGAATCTACTCACGAAATTTCAGTCACCAGCTTTCTTCTCCGAATGCGAAAATATTTGTTTACGCCGATCTAGATATTTGGAAACGATCATCATAATAAAATAAGTGAAATTAGAGTTCGCACTTAAAAATATAGGTGTTCGCTTTTACCGCGCGCTGTTCGAGATTGGAGTAGTCGAGAATTATTGCGAAGGTGGTTCGATGAAGCCCGTACCAGGCACTTAAGTGTGATTTGCAGGTCATCTATGCACATTTAGATGTGTTCTTGCATACTGGCCTTCAGATCAGTTTGATACTAAACGTGTCCCTGATAAACGCTTTGTGTCCGCAGCTCGTGGTCGTGTGGTAGCGTCCTCGCTTCCCGCGCCCGGGTTTCCGGGTTCGATTCCCGGCGGGGTCAGGGATTTTCTCTGCCTCGTGATGACTGGGTGTTGTGTGATGTCCTTAGGTTAGTTAGGTTTAAGTAGTTCTAAGTTCTAGGGGACTGATGACCTTAGATGTTAAGTCCCATAGTGCTCAGAGCCATTTTTGATAAACGCTTTGTTTTAGATATCCCCAGAGCCAAAGGTCGCATGGATTCAGATCAGGTGATGTTGCAGGCCATGCATCGAGAAAACTTCTGGAGAAAGGTATCGTTAAGCAGAGCTTCCACGGGGCGAGTGACGTGATGCGTTGGCCCATCTTGCATTAATAAAGTGGTTTCGACTGTATTGTTCTCCTCCAAAGCGGGAATCACATGCTGTACAAGGTCTCGATAACATGCAGACGTCACGGTACACCTGGCAGGCCCTCTATGTGTATTCTCTTAATAGAAGAATGGACTGAGAATAGAGGTGGTTATGAATCCGCACCACTCAGTCGCATGCGACGAGTGCAATGGCTTTTCATGCACGACACGTGGTCTAACAGTACCCCAAATTCGGTAGTTCTGCTTATTCGCTGAACCCTATGTGTAAAATGTACCTTGTCACTCAGTAGAGTATTGATGTCCACGACCCAACGTCAGTACGTGTCAGAAACCAAACAGCAAATTCAGAATGTTGCTGCCGATCATGAGGTTTCAATTGCTTCACTGCGTGGAACTTGAACGGATACCGGTGTTAAATGGACTACAGAACTTACCGTACTGTTGACGATGGGATGGACAGTCCTCGTAACATTGCACTAGCACTACCAGAGGAACGTGCTAGATGATCAGTTACAGCAAAACCAAACACGCCAATAAAGTCCAACGGGATAGCACGCCTTCCTCTTTCAGGGCCAGCCGCGTTGGCCGAGCGGTTCTAGGCGCTACAGTCCGAACCCGCGCGACTGCTACGGTCGCAGGTTCGAATCCTGCCTCGGACATGGATATGTGTGAGGTCCTTAGATTAGTTAGGTTTAAGTAGTTCGAAGTTCTAGGGGACTTATGACCTCAGATGTTAAGTCCCATAGTGCTCAGAGGCATTTGTACCATTTGAACCTCTTTCATGTGCCACGCCAAGCTCGCCTGTTTTTTCGAATTTCATTATCATCTTCTTTAAACCGTTAATGTCATCTGCTCTATCCTCAGACCTATCAGTTGGTTATACGTTGAGTGGAGCACTGTAATTGCTGCCGTTTACATAAAACAGTTCTGTCTCTCTTCTCTTAGGTTATGGCTTTGCAGATGACAGTGTCGAATCATACCGTCATACAAGCAGTGTACCGGGCCAGATATGTACCTGGTGGCCATAACTACACTACTGGCCATTAAAATTGCCACATCGCGAAGATGACGTGCTAGAGACGCGAAATTTAACCGACAGGAAGAAGATGCTGTGATACGTAAATGATTAGCTTTTCAGAGCGTTCACACAAGGTTGGCGCCGGTGGCGACACCTACAATGTGCTGACATAAGGAAAGTTTCCAACCGATTTCTCATACATAAACAGCAGTTGACCGGCGTTGCTTGGTGAAACATTGTTGTGATGCCTCCTGTAAGGAGGAGAAATGCGTACCATCACGTTTCCGACTTTTATAAAGGTCGGATTGTAGCCTATTGCGATTGCAGTTTATCGTATCGCGACATTGCTGCCCGCTTTGGTCGAGATCCATTGACTGTTAGCAGAATATGGAATCGGTGGGTTCAGGAGGGTAATACGGAACGCCGTGCTGGATCCCAACGGACTCGTCCCACTAGCAGTCGAGATGACAGGTATCTTATCCGCATGGCTGTTACGGATCGTGCAGCCACGTCTCAATCCCTGAGTCAACAGATGGGGACGTTTGCAAAGCAACGACCATCTGCACCAACAGGTCGACGACGTTTGCAACAGCATGGACTATCAGCTCGGAGACCATGGCTGCGGTTACCCTTGATGCTGCATCACAGACAGGAGCACCTGCGATGGTGTACTCAACGACGAACCTGTGTGCACGAATGACAAAACGTCGTTTTTTTCGGATGAATCCAGGTTCTGTTTACAGCATCATGATGGTCGCATCCGTGTTTGGTGACATCGCAGTGAACGCACATTGTAAGCGTGAATTCTTCATCGCCATACTGGCGTATCACCCGGGGTGCCATTGGTTACACGTTTCGGTCACCTTTTGTTCGCATTGACGGCACTTTGAACAGCGGACGTTACATTTCAGATGTGTTACGACCTGTGGCTCTACCCTTCATTCAATCCCTGCGAAACCCTACATTTCAACAGGATAATGCACGACCGCATGTGCAGGTCCTCTACGGTCCTTTCTGGACACAGAAAATGTTCGACTGCTGCCCTGGCCAGCACATTCTCCAGATCTCTCACCAATTGAAAACGTATGGTCAATGGTGACCGAGCAACTGGCTCGTCACAATACGCCAGTCACTACTCTTGATGAACTGTGGTATCGTGTTGAAGCTGCATGGGCAGCTGTACCTGTACACGCCATCCAAGCTCTGTTTGACTCAATGCGCAGGCGTATCAAGGCCTTTATTACGGCCAGAGGTGGTTGTTGTGGGTACTGATTTCTCAGGATCTATGCACCCAATTTGCGTGAAAATGTAATCACATGTCAGTTCTAGTATAATATATTTGTCCGATGAATACCCGTTTATCATCTGTATTTCTTCTTGGTGTAGCAATTTTAATGGCTAGTAGTGTATAACTAATGTTTTCCAGCCTAAATAGATTCCGCGTTAACGCATTAGCATATCTACCAAACGTCGCTGCCACATGATAATTACAGCCCTCATTGGACCTCTGTGAGTAGCTGCACTTTAATTAGCCGGTATAGACGCCGCCTTCAAATCTGTCTCTGAAAAATAGTGGCGTCCGGACAGTTTTGTTAACAAATCATCCGCAGTGGTATAGAATAGTGATCGATGTTAGACTGGGCATTTATAATGGACTTCAAAGTACCACAAATGTGTAAAGAGCAGTTAGGTTTTTGAGGACAACCATAGTTGTCGTCCTTTGACTGAACGAAACCAGGGAAATGACGCCTTGGTCTTGAACCCACGCAGACTCTGCTTGAGCAGCATCTTTAACCGCAAACGGTTCGGGCGTCCTTTCCAAACTTCGGAACTGCTAAATGCTTCATATCCATGTGACCAATAAAACTGCGTGCACGTCCGAGTGTTGTTAAAAAGTTTCCTTGTAATAGTTGCGCAAATCGTCAATGTCAGAGAAAGGCATAGGTTTGGTGTCTAAAATGTCTTATTCAACTATTTCGAAATCAAAACTGGTAAACGCGTGTGAGTGAAATATATTAGCAGCTCTAAGGGGGCGCACAACTAACAATGGAAAATCCCCTTGGAACCTCCATCCAATTTAGTGGTAAGATGGCCCAGTGTATAGCCCGTCAGAAACACAGATCAAGCATGAAAATAGGAAGAATGTGTACTGAAGTGTGAAAAAAAGCGAAAGAGAAAAAAATGAAAGGTCCAAGGTTAACAAGTGCAACATCGAGAGCAGTTGAAGAGCAACGGCGTCGTGGTTAAGTGGACGACTCAGGTTCAAAACTCCCTCGTGCCACTTATTTTTTATTTTTTTTCCACAAAATTATGAACTGTCCGGCTGGTCAAAGAAAAATTTGTTCTCTTTCTGTAGTTTTTGCAGCTGCCATACGATTCATTGGTTATATAATAGGAGTCATGTGGTAAAACTGCATTAGCGTTGCAAGTAAATGTGATGAATAGTAAAAGCAGGCGAGATACCGCATTGACGTCTCACACAAATGAAAACAACAAATAAACGAGTGTGATCTATTTTTCAACAAGGCAATTCGAGAGTCAAAACGTCCAGAACGAAACACAACTTCAAAAACGTTAATAATATATGTTTTAACAAAACACAGGGAAAACTGTGTGATTGTGAAACTGTTGCATTCATATGCTGCAGCTAATGTGACAAACTATTATGTTTTCATCATTTCCTTGGAAGTGATCACATTCACATTCATGTGAACATCTAAGTCGGGCAAGGAGTGATATGTCACTTACTTACCAGGTGACCAGGTGTACAAGTTAGGTCCATCGGTAAGAGAGTCCTGCCATATGACACACATATTGTCACTAATGCCGTATTTGACACATCAGCCGTGTTTTCCGGTGGAGGATTCGGTTGACTTGTCGCTTTGTCGTCAAAACTTTGTAGTTCCCATTCGCAAGCCACTTCTTTTTGGCTGCTAATAGAGTAGTGCAAAATCAACTTTCATTGTAGGGTCCTTCCTTACACGTCGCTGTTGCAAACGGACGATACACCACGACACAAACACAAATTTGAATACAATGAACAGCGGAAAAAAAGAGTTGAACGGGTGAGCGTGGAACACTACTCGCCCTGTTTGTTGTCCAGTACTGTGATCACTTAACCACGATGCTGAAGCTGTTCCACACTGCTATATGTTTCACTTCTTGTGCTTGAACCGTTCACTGTTTCTATTTTGCTTTTGTTTCACTGTTCATAACACCTTATCACAGTTTTCATATTTGATCTGTGTTCAGTTTTTGACAGACTGTCAACTGAGCCTGCTTACCACAAAATCTGAGGGGGGTGCGATGGGGAGCTTCCCTTATAAGAAGGTTAGTACAAGTTCTACGATTTTGTACTTAGTTGTCACAAAAGTTTTTCGAGGTGAGGAATGACCGTATGACCTCGCTGCAGTAAGACGCAACCAACTCTGGCCCCTTCGCAGTGATGGAGAGCTGAGCTGCCGATATTATCGTTTACTAATGGGATAGTGACATGGCAACGTCATTGTTCAGCTGGAATTTCACGGACCAACCGAAAAGAGACAAGTCGGACATAAGCTTTCGTGTCGGTGGGGGAGAGCCGCCAGCTCCTAAACCATGACAGTGTGGACCAATGTGCTGTCCGTACGCCGCGGATGAGTACGAGGTCGACGCTGCTAGGTGGCGCCGCCTGCCGCAGGTCCTACAGTTAGCTGCGCCGTGAGAGCAACTGCTTCTGGAATACTGGCTGCTGTAGGCAGTGCGGGACTGTAGTTTCTTTACCAGCGAAGCACGTCGCAATACTGACGAGGGAGAGTGTTTCCGACTCACTCAATTAACATTACAAAAAAGGTCATTCGACGGTGAGCGGGGAGAAGAATGATCGATCTACTGAAGTCTTCCACGAGACTTAAGGGCAGAAAAATATGATGAGTCGAATTTATCATTTGACTGCTGTGGTGTCACCGCCAGACACCACATTTGCTTGGTGGTAGCCTTTAAATCGGCCGCGGTCCGTTAGTATATGTAGGACCCGCGTGTCGCCACTATCAGTGATTGCAGACCGAGCGCCGCCACACGGCAGGTCTAGAGAGACTTCCTAGCACTCGCCCCAGTGGTACAACCGACTTTGCTAGCGATGGTTCACTGACAAAATACGCTCTCATTTGCCGAGACGATAGTTAGCATAGCCTTCAGCTACGTCATTTGCTACGACCTAGCAAGGCGCCATGTTCAGTTACTATTGATATTGTGAATAATGTACAGTCAAGAGCGACGCTCATCATTAATGGATTAAAGTTAAGTATTCCACCAACTACGTCCGTTTTTCTAAATTCTAATTTCCTTGTCCTGTTCCAGACCTCACGCCATCCTGCGTGAGCTAAAACGCGTGCCTTTCGGCTTCCTCTAATAATCACGGTGTTGGCTCTCCTGCCAACCCACAACAACTGCTGCTTTTAATGGTAACAAACTTATTTTAATATTTGAATTTTATTTGTGAAAGCATACTGTCTTTCAGAAACAACCTCGAAAGACTGAATAATTTTAAGCACATCGCCAAGACTAGGATAGGAGATGTCAAAGCTTTTGCTGCGACCTCCTTGTCAGGTGTAAGACACAGAGTCACATTCCGAATCCGTGATTCTGCATACGAAACTTAACAGTTCTGACATGTGAAACTGCGCGGTTCCCCGAAAAGCGGCAATCCATGCTGAGTAAGGCTGCCCAAGTTGTTCATGTCACTGATCAAACTGTAGCCTAGCTGGAACGTGACGCGTGTGACTGTAATATGCAGTTCACACTGCACAATGATCACTGAATGACAAACCAAGACTGGTTGTAGTTTCTACACCACTTAGTTCTAGTATAAACTAGAAGATTAGAGCAAATCAATTTGCCAGAAAGGCTATAAGCACACACAGTAAAGTTAAAAACGATTGACTCCGACTTCCTAGCTCTCTGAACAACTGTCAAAGACTACAGACAGTGTTGTGGGCTTAGCTGTGTCTACCTTATGACATTTTAGATGCTGTTGAGACACGAGTTGCAGCAGAACAACATTCTGTTCTTGCTGTTACTGCCTTATTCCCGCTCCTGCTGTTGTTTCACCTCCAAATGTAGGTGCCAAAGTTTTAGAATCTATGAATCCGTAACTCTGGCACTGATCGAAGTGTGTCGACTAAAGCACGGTGGGGGGAGACAGCATCACCACTTTTCTGTCCGCTCCAGATAAGATTGCATGAAGCCATAAACAAAGCGACGTTCCTAGAGAACATAACACTAAATAAAAATCAGCAGCCGGCCGCTGTTAGTTAGGTTTACTTAGTTCTAAAATATGGTTCAAATGTCTCTGAGCACTATGGGTCTTAATATCTGAGGTCGTCAGTGCCCTAGAACTTAGAACTACTTAAACCTAACTAACCTAAGGACATCACACACATCCATGACCGAGGCAGGATTCGAAACTCCGACCGTAGCAGTCTCGCGGTTCCGGACTGAAGCGCCTAGAACGGCACGGCCACCGCGGCCGGCACTTAGTTCTAAGTCTAGGGGACTGATGACCTCAGATGTTAAGTCCCATAGTGCTTAGAGCCATTTGAACCACTTTGAAAAATTAGCAACGAGAACAAAGTCCAGGTACAGGGTGGTTACAATGAAAGTGCAGCTACTCACAGAGGTTCAGTGTGGGCTGCACCCATCGTATGGCAGAGAAACTTGGTAGGTATTCTACGTACTACGTTAATGCGGAACCGATTCGCGCTGAAAAAAAGTTAGTTCCAAATTTTGCCACCTGCTGAAACTTGGCAATGTGAATGCAAGAAAGACATATAGAAATGTTTCCGTATGTAGAGGATTAGGGAAGGGACGTGGGCAGAAACTGTCAAACAAATGAGAAAGGCATGATGTTGATTTTGTTATTTACCGCCGCTTACACAGTTCGTTCAATACGAGCATCAGAGATGTCGACGAGATGCTGCATCCGTAAAACGACGTGATCTAAGCAACGTGTTCCTGTATACTGGTCTTAAGATCAGGTAGAGACCGAACATGTCCCTCTTATACCGTTCTTTTAGCTATTCTCAGAGCCAAAAATCACAAGGATTCAGATCAGATGATGTTGCACGCCATGCATCTGGAAAGCCGCTGGCGATAATACGTCCGTTGAAGGTTGTATTAAGCAGATCTTTCACTGGATGTGGGACATGAGGTGTTGCCCCGTCTTGCATGGAAACATTGGTTTCTGACAGCTGCACGCTACCAAATCAGAAATCACTTGCTGTGCATGGAGCTCTCGATAACGTGCAAACGTCACGGCACTACCTAACAGGCCCTCTTGGTGTATTCTCTTCCAAGAAGAACGTACCGAAAGTAAAGGTGCTTGTGGATTTACACCACAAAGTCACGTACGGCGAGTGCAATGGCTTTTCGTGCACAACACGCGGCTTCACAGTACCCCAATTTCGGCAGTTCTGTGTACTCACTGCACCCTCTAGTGTAAAATATGCCTTGTCACTCCTTAGAATATTGACTTGTTGAATGATCGGGAACTCTGCCGCATATTCACATAGTTCTCGCACGATATTTTGACAGCGTAACTCGTTGCCTTCCCCGGGTGCCCGGTCACGTGTCATCAACTTCGATCCGTGCCAGAAACCAAACGCAAATTCAGGACGTTGCTGCTGATCATGATTTTTCTACACCACTTGGATCTTGTACGGGTACCAGGGTAAAACAGACCACAAAACTGTCCGTACTGTTGACCATGGGATGAAAAATTCTCGTGACGCTGCACAAGCATTAATACCACCTGGGGCACGAGGTGCACGGTCAGTTCCAGCAACAGAATCGTCGTGAGTAACTTCCAACTGAATACTACGCCTTACTCTTCGAAACGCCTCATCAAGTTCAGTCCTGTTTTCGAATTTCAACATCATTAACTTTAAACCATTTAATGGCATCGGCCCTCTCCTCAGACCTTCCACTCGGCGATACTCTCTCAATGTATTGCTGCCGTTCACATAAAACAGTTTCATTAACAGCACACAATCTCGCTTCTCGATAACAATACTGTTCACCCACGGTACGGCGAGTGAAATGACAGTGTGGATGCCATGGCCTCATACGAACAGTGTACAGTGCCAGATTTTCACCTGGTAGCCAGAATTGGAACTAATTTTGCCCAGCGTAAACCATTTCCGCTTTTAACGCATTCGAATATCAACCAAATTTCGCTGCAATACGATTATTTCAACTCACACTGGACCTCCGTCAGTAGCTGCACTTTAGTTATAACCGCCCTGAATACTGCAGGGTGGAAATCCAAAAAGCGCTGTTGACAGCAGCTCACGAAACGGACTGTGCTAGACTGAATCACTACTGTCTGCCTGCCCTATTGCTGCGATCGGCTCAGCCCATGTGATTTGCCGCGCATGCCCCTGGTGTTGATCGTTAACCGCGAGATGTAGTACCTCTGAGCCACGATCTATTTCGGCCGTTGGCGGCCGTATTAAAAAGCGTACTGATGCTAATGTTCCACGTGCGTAAAAGAATGCTATTATTCCTGAACTGGGAACCGCAGGGCACATAAAGGAAGTGGTTATGGAAAAAAGACGTGTGAGTTATTCGGTCCTCACATCCACAAAAAAATGGCTCTGAGCACTATGGGACTTAACTTCTGAGATCATCAGTCCCCTAGAGCTCAGAAATACTTAAACCTATCTAACCTAAGGACATCACACACACCCATGCCCGAAGCAGGATTCGAACCTGCCACCGTAGCAGTCGCGCAGTTCCAGATTGTAGCGCCTAGAACCGCTCCGCCACCATGGCCGGCCCCACATCCACAGTTCCTGTTTTTTGGCAAGGAGTTATGTAAAGAAAGAGATCCCCAGCAGAAATCATTTGAAATAAATATGGCATCAACAACAGTAAACTGTAGCATGTTTTTCACGAAAATATACATTTGTGAGACTTATAAAACGTCAAACTATCGATGAGACTGGTTACCGTAAATAATGTCCTGAGTACGTCTTATGCCGTCATTTATCTAAGTTAAGCCTCTTTATTGTGGCTGTGTCTTTGTAAGAGCGTGTCCATGATTTACCACCAAACATTCTCGTTTGGTTCGGTAATGGCCGACAGCGGTCTTACCATGTCTCCAGTCAGGACACATTCGGTATCTTCAATTTTATTCATTTATACGGGAGGCAATTAGCCACACCAACTAGAAGACTGGAATTGTATGCCGGTAGGAAGAACTTTTTGTTTTCCAGCGTTACCAAGAAGTTAGTGTGACTCACTTTCATCAGACAGAAGACTGTATGATCGGTTGATCGGTGGTCATAATAATCCTGCGTTATAGGATCCACCTTCTCATCGGTCTGCGAAGAATTCTCTTTGATAATCTATCATTGTAAAATCTGTACATGGTTCCACCGCGCGTTCCTGTGAATTCAAATATTTTTCCAATTTCCAACTCGTTCCGTTGAATCTCGTTCTTTTTCTCGCGCAGCACTAATTTAAAAAATCTCTTTACCGCAGACTGGATCGTGGTTTTAAACTTGTCTCTTAATATCCATTGAACGCTGCCATGTACACAATCAGATGCACCCATTGTTTTCTGTAATGTCTTAAGCGTATCTTTCTTAGTTCTTTTCCGCGGCATTTTTCTAATGGTCCAACGTACGGGCTTGACAATTTCCATTTACTGTCGTTATCCACTTCTGTTAAACGGAGACTATAAAAAAGGAAAAAGTAGAAAAATACATTGCAGATTAAAAATAAACCATCAACCTAGGTATCTTTGTGGGTGGAATACACAACTGGAAGTTAGGAAAGGTTAAAGGGCAGCTGAAAGTGATGACTGGATGTACAGGTCTCAGACAGATTCATGAGACTGCCCCCGTTTTTCACATAAGGGTTACATCCAACCGACACTGAGGCCATTAGGGGAAATTAACCACACTCCTCACGTAACAGAGCACTGACGCTGAAACGTAAAAGTAAATCCCGTTACAAAATCCGTGGTTATTTGAGAACGTTGTTTAGTCTGAGAACGATTCGAAAAATAAATTAATGAGTAAATAACTCTATTTTAAGTTACAGCAACTGAGTGCTGAAGGAAAAAATTAAAAAAAAAGATATGTCGACATTGATGTCACTAGAACTGAATTAATTGCTCGGACTATCAGATTCTGGCATTCGTCAGGGGGGGATTTAAGAAAGCCGGAGGAAGATCACATCAAGTTCCTCCCGAATATGAGACCAGTGCCTTAAACACAGCGCCAATTCCTCCAGGTACATGTTGTTGCAGGTTCAAAAGACACTATAGTCAGCCACAATGTGGCATCAAGTGCTAGTTACGAAAGAAGGGTCTTGAACAAGAAACAACACTTCACATCGAAACCACGTTTATTGAGCGCACGCGAAGTACATGCTGCAGCAGAGAGTCGTCCTATTTACGCTGCCCGTTAGAAAAGTTTCGAAACTGATTTCAGTCGTCAAGTTTCAGCGTCGACAGCACAGTAACTATGGTAGCAATTTGAACTAAGAGCTATAAACAACAAATTTGCCTTCAACCATTCAGTTGTGAGCAGGCAGTGTTAAGTAGTGAAAATGGGGCCGTGGTGTGTCGTTGTTGTATCACAAATCGCACTGCATTAATATCTCAGAATCAATTACTCACGAAGTTCTCCAGAAGGTTCTGAAGGAAAGAAAGTCTGTACGAAGTTAGCCCCGCACAACTCGAATTCCTAACAAAAACGACGCATGGATGCGTGCCTGAACTTGAATAAAAACCAAAATGCGGACAACTATTCGCTGGAAAAAATCATCACGGGTGATAAGATTTGATAATATTAATATGAAAGTAACACTGTGCGACAAATTACATATATTCTAGTTAAAGGGGCGAGTTGAATCAGAGGGCAACGAATGACTTTTCTGACAGTTTAACATTGTGCTATGTGTGTTGTATCAAGGGAAGGGGGGTGGGGCGGAGGAGACTATGTGTAACACCTGAAGCATTCAACCAACCACCGTAACATTCACAATCTTTTATTAACCCGGTCCAAACTTTTTAAACTGAAAGGGTGTAATACACTCCAAGACAAAAAGGAAAAGGGAGGCAAGGCATTATCCGAATGGAACGGAAATCGGTAGATTTTACGTACATGAGCAGACAAACAGGTGATTACAGTTTCAGAACAACTGAATGATATATTCAAAAGAAAGAATTCTTCAAAGTGAACAAGCCAATGATGCGTTGGTCCATCTCTGGCCCAGATGCAAGCAGTTATTCAGCTTGTCATTGATTGACAGAGTTGTTGGATGTCCTCCTGAGGAATATCGTTCCAAATTCTGTCCAGTTTGCGCGTTAGATCGTCAAAACGACGACCTTGTTGACCAAAGTAGCGTTTGGCAAGTACAGAGACAGGCAGTAGACACACTCGCCGTGTACGGGCAGTCATTATCTTGCCCAGGATGGCTTGCCGTGGAGTGCAACAAGACGGGTGTAGAACATCATCGACGTACCGCTGCGCTGTACGGGTGCCGTGGATTACAACCGTCGGAATCCTGCTATGAAATGAAATTCCGTCGCAGACCATCACTCCTGGCTGTTGGGCAGTACGGCGGCATCTTACAGCTGTCTGAGCGTCTCCAGACAGGTCTTCGGGCCGGCCGCGGTGGTCTAGCGGTTCTAGGCGCGCAGTCCGGAACCGCGCGACTGCTACGGTCGCAGGTTCGAATCCCGCCTCGGGCATGGATGTGTGTGATGTCCTTAGGTTAGTTAGGTTTAAGTAGTTCTAAGTTCTAGGGGACTGATGACCACAGATGTTAAGTCCCATAGTGCTCAGAGCCATTTGAACCATTTTGAACCAGGTCTTCGGCCTGGAACTTCATTGGCTGGAGTAGAATTGTCCTCAGCGATGAGTACCGCTTTGAACTGAGCCCCGATAACCAGCGACGACGTGTCTGGAGATGCGTGAGACAGCAGAAGAATACCAGCCTGACTGTCTGACTGTCCGTCCGCAGCTCGTGGTCGTGCGGTAGCGTTCTCGCTTCCCACGCTCGGGTTCCCGGGTTCGATTCCCGGCGGGGTCAGGGATTTTCTCTGCCTCGTGATGACTGGGTGTTGTGTGATGTCCTTAGGTTAGTTATGTTTAAGTAGTTCTAAGTTCTAGGAGATGCCGGCACGGTAGCTCAGCGTGTTCGGTCAGAGAGCTGGTTGGCCTCTGTAATAAAAAAACTGGGTTGAATCAAGAAATGAATTTGAACGGATGTCATTGTGACGTCCGCAACGACCAAACACAACGATCAACAACGAGCAAAAAAAAAAAAAAAAAAAGGACTGATGACCATAGATGTTAAGTCCCATTTTTTTTTTTTTTTTTTTTTTTTTTTTTTTTTTTTTTTTTTTTTTTTTTTGTCTGACTGTCCCCCGCCATACACTCCGACAACCAGGAGTGATGGGCTGGGATGACCTTTCTTTACATAACAAAACCCATTTGGTTCTTATCCTCTGCACCCTTAGAGCACAGCAGTACGTCGACGATGTTCTAAGCACCGTTTTGTTGCCCTTCATGCCAAGTCATCATGTGCTTACATTTCATTAAGATAATACCCGCCCGTGCACGGCGATGTTATGTACTGTTTGTCTTCGTACCTGCGAAACCCTAAGTTGGTCAGCAAGATCGCCGGATCTCTCCACAGTTGAGAACGTTCGAAGCTTTATTAGCAGAGCCCTCTAACCAGCTCGGGATTTTGACGAACTAACGCGCAATTGGACAGAATTTGCCACTATATCCGTCAGTAGGACACACAACTGTGTTAATCAATGTCAAACCGAAGAACGTCTTCGATAAGGGCCAGAGGTGGACCAACGCCTGACTGACTTG
This sequence comes from Schistocerca americana, assembly GCF_021461395.2. Taxonomy (NCBI): domain Eukaryota; kingdom Metazoa; phylum Arthropoda; class Insecta; order Orthoptera; family Acrididae; genus Schistocerca; species Schistocerca americana. The sequence goes on from NC_060130.1 coordinate 288,222,689, forward strand.
GTCAGTTTGTGAAGCTCTTTCTCTTGAATAAATCATCCAACTTCTTTTGTCTTCGAGTGTACATAGAATATTCTACCAAATGACAGTATTTAATAAATAAATAATCTCAGAACATTCCACAAATCAGAAATGTCAGGAAGCGCTATCGATCCGATGCTCCACACGTCGCCGCCTAAAGACTGGAACCGCGAACGACGCAACGCCAGCAATACTGCGACCCTCTGTTTCAGATTGGACTGTATCTTCCTGGATACAGAAGTAGTGTGGCTTCCTTCATACAACAGCACCGGTTGTTCTCGAGTTCCGATCGTGTTGTTGCGTCCTCAGACTCACTGCGACGTTACTACCTTTTAACCAAAGTCGCAGGAGTTTATGTTCCTCGTAAGGGAAGCTGCTATTGTCTGTCTGCCCCACATGACTATGATAGGGTTTCTTGCGAAAGAAATTAACGATGTCCCTGTCTCTTCACGATAGGATTACAGTCATCAACTTCGTAGGTGGCGTCAGACAAGCGACGCAGGATTCTGATCGGGCCAAGTAGCGCTTTAATAAATTTTGTTGTAGCCCGAACTTCCGCGGATGTATAACAATCTATACTATGTCACCTGGGTTGCCGCTTGCAGGTCAGCGTTTGGCATTAATATTTTCATGGCTTTTGTAAGGGTGTGCGAGGCCCATATACGAGACAGCTGTCTTACTTCTTCAGCTCTGATGATGAAATATTTGATATAATCATTTGGTGAATCGCACGGTTGAAACAGAAACGAAGTATCCATGAAAAAAGGAACACGTACGTTACTGCTGCTTTACATCACTTCTTCATTAGCGACCAGTCGTAACATGTATGTGCATGGCCAGAGTTTTTGCGACGAAACTAACATTATTCACCAATTTACATGTCGTGGTTGTTCAGCAACACCAGTTCGAAGGTGGTACAGGTTCCTCAGAGACAAGACCGTTGTCATGAATATACCGAGCGAGGTGGCGCAGTGGTTAGCACACTGGACTCGCATTCGGGAGGACGACGGTTCAATCCCGTCTCCGGCCATCCTGATTTAGGTTTTCCGTGATTTCCTAAATCGCTTCAGGCAAATGCCGGGATGGATCCTTCGAAAGGGCACGGCCGATTTCCTTCCCCATCCTTCCCTAACCCGAGCTTGCGCTCCGTCTCTAGTGACCTCGTTGTCGCCGGGACGTTAAACACTAAATCTCCTCCTCCGTTGTCATGAATGAAATTGCCCGTTGGGGGACGACAAAATTTCTTTCAGAGCCCACACAGAAATACGCATGAAAAGTCAAAAACAGCTGCAATCACTAATAGAGTGTGATACTTTCTAGCCAAAATGTTCAAATTTGTGTGAATTCCTAAGTGACCGAACTGCTGAGGTCATCGGTCCCTAGACTTACACAATACTGAAACTAACTTATGCTGAGAACAAAACAAAACACACACACACACACACACACACACACACACACACACACACACACACACACACACACACACACACACCCGAGGGAGGACTCGAAACTCCGGTGGTAGGGGCCGCGCAATCCGTGACATGGCACCTCTAACAGTGCGGCTACTCCGCGGGGCATACTTTCTAGGAAATCTATTACAGACAATTCTGAAATAACTGCAAGTTATATGAAATCTTAATGTTAATTAATAAGTAAGGGGTCAAGCATTTCACAAATACTCTTTGGTCATTACCAACAGGACGAGGTTTTATTGGAATGTGTCGTTATGAATCACGAACCTACAATTATTTTTCCTGGAAAAGTTAGTAGCTGCTACTTCGAGATGTAAGAAACCCCATGCTATCGATTAGTTCCAAACAGTTTTGCGATGTAATTAATCTAGATGTGTTTGGGTCATTTTTCTTCTTCGAGTGACTGAATATGTAGTAACATTGGTAATGTATGTGTTACGAGGAACGTGCGAAATCAGCCAGCATTCTTTGCTTAATTTTACAAAATAAATAGAACTAAACAACTAACTGAAGATACTCGCGCCCATAGCATACCTTAAGCTATACGTATGCCGTGGATGGTGCTAAACGAGTCTCAGAACTGGCAGCCAGATCTGTCTATACAGACCTCCTGGATTGAAGATGAATGTCTAAATACATCACAACGATTCTACTCATACACTTTATCGAAAATAAAGGACAGCAGAACTGTAGTCACGGTATTCATTAATGATTCGTTTCTGTTCAAAAGTAGCGGATCCACATTTCATGCACCGTGCCAAATCTTAGCCCAAAATGAGTTTCATTATTTTCGAAACGGTGCAAGCATTAATCAAAAATTCCTTTTTGCATTTGATTTTGGACAACATTCAGCAAATGCGCCATTCGTACTGTATACAACCTTATTATGTTCCATTTTCCGTATAAAATGTATAATGCCCTTTCTTCTGATATGACTATGGCGTCAGCTACTTTGTACTCCTTTAATCGCCAATCATCCATCGCATATTGTGCAATATCTCGATTTTTTTTCTGACTGCAGTTTAGCGACGCTGTTGACGTGGGTTTTAGAGATACAGTAAGTAAGGCTACTTTCGATTTTAGCCGATCGTTTCTTAATGAAATATAGACTTCCTGAAACCTTTGCAGTTTATAAAGGGCGTTGAATAAGTAATGCAACACATTTTCTCTCGACCAATTTCAGTTGAAAAAATGCAGAATTTGTTGTAGGACATCGTGGAGTATTTCTGCTCCAGCCCATATAGTTTCATGAATTTTCAATAGGTGGCGGAGCTATACGTAGCCTTCAAAAGGGCGTCTGCAACGCAATTGCGTTCCAAGCAGAGCGCTGTCAATGGCTTTCTTTTGGCGGAAAACTAGAGCATCGCAGACATTCATAGGCACTTGCAGAATGTCTACGGAGACTTAGCAGTGAGTAAAAGAATGGTGACTTTACTGTCATCAACGTAACACGGTCGCACAAATCTGTACGATATCCGCTTGCTGGCCGGCGGCGCCCATCTATGGCTTCTGCAATGTTGGAACGTGCGGACACTCTCACTGGAGGTGACCGACGGATCACAATCAAACACCTCGCTGCTCAACTGGACAACCCCTGCACAACCGAGAGGAGTTCACAAAATTTCAATGGACTGTTCTTCCCCATCCACCCAACAGCCCGGATTTCGCATCTTCCTGCTTTCATCTCTTTGGCTCAATGAAGGTGGCATTCCACAGGAAGCAGTACGTGAGTGACGGGGAGATTATTGATGCAGTGCGATATTGGCTCCGATGTCGTCCAGTAGAGTGGTGCCATGCGAGCATACAGGACCTCCCAGTAAAGTGGCGTAAGGTCGTCGCATTCAACGAAGATTACGTTGCAAAATAGGGTTTTTTAGCGAGAAGAGTGGGGAGTATTATAGTGTATTGGAATCGCGAATAAAGCCAACCTGCTTTCACAAAACAAAACAAAAAATTTTGCATTGCTTATTGAACGCCACTCGTAGTTAGATTTCCATTACCAAGGGGAGCTCCCAGGAAAGGTTGTTATAAAGGAAGACACAATACAAGATGACTTGAAAAGAGCGAGTAGGTACGTCTGTTGCACGTATCATAACACAATGCTGACGGCAGCAGTATTGGAATTGCTTGTTCAGTATTGTGCTCAGTTATCCTTAAGGGGAAAGTGAGTTTGTTTCTCTTGTTAAGGAAGGTAGCGTGCACGTATAGCGGAGAATCTTGGCGTGCTTCATCAGTTGAGAGAGAGACTGCCACATGCTGGCAAGTGTGAAGGCAGGGCCACGCCCTGTGCCATGGGCGCGGTCCGATCGCGTGCCGTTCGCAATTCGGCGACTAGCTGTCTGCCTTACTGCCTCCAGATCCGCCACTAATCTGCAGCACAACAGAAATGGAACCCCGCTCAACAGCTAGTTCAATGGCCACAAGCGAGCTTTAGCAACTCTACCAACTCTCACATGTACTTCGAAAGGTTTCGACAGATTTAAAGTGTGTGCCAGAGTGGGACTCGAACCCAGATTTTTGTCTCTCGTGGGTACTACTGTTATCGAGTGAGCTATCCAGTCACGACTCACGATCTTCGCTTCCGTCTGTACCTCTTTTTTACATTACAGAGTTCACAGAAGTTCTCATGCATGCTTTGCGGGACTAGAACTCCTAGAAGAAAGGATAGGCCTACTGCAGAGAAATGGGATAGCAACATTCTAGGGGATTATTTCCAGAATGAGTATTTGATTCTGCAGAGGAGTGTGTGTCGTCTCCTGTCGGATTACAACTGTGGACCGAGCGAGGTGGCGCAGTGGTTAGCACACTGGACTCGCATTCGGGAGGACGACGGTTCAATCCCGTCTCCGGCCATCCTGATTTAGGTTTTCCGTGATTTCCCTAAATCGCTTCAGGCAAATTCCGGGATGGTTCCTTTGAAAGGGCACGGCCGATTTCCTTCCCCATCCTTCCCTAACCCGAGCTTGCGCTCCGTCTCTAATGACCTAGTTGTCGACGGGACGTTAAACACTACTCTCCTCCTCCTCCTCCATTACAACTGTGGGCCATTCCGGAAGTCGAACAAGGAACCTGTCAAGTTTTAACCGTTACATACCAGAATTTTTTCTGGATGAAGGAATTTTTTTCTTTTTGTGGTTATGCTCTTAGGTGATTTTTCAGTGGTTTTAGATGCTAGATTTATACCGAAAGATTTACTCCTTTTCAAAACATCCTTCGTACACTTGGCTTTATTGCATGGTCTAAAGTAAATAATTACGGAAAGTTCTCTATTGTAATAAATAGTAAAATGATCATTCAATAATTACCATGTAAAATAACAATAACGATATTCAATTACGCAGGGGAGCATAGCGAACCAACCACCGCCGTGTAGTCTGGTGGTCACGAGCTTATTTTCATTGCTACATTGACTTGCTAATATTTTCATAGTGATGGCCAACCGCTGGCAGCAGCTTTGCATCGTGAAAAGGTTGAACATTCACAAATGTGCACCTCAGGTGTCCATCGAGAAAAATACTTGTGTTGCAAAAAAATGTTCAAATGTGTGTGAAATCTTATGGGACTTAGCTGCTAAGCTTACACATTACTTAACCTAAATTATCCTAAGGACAAACACACACACTCATGCCCGAGGGAGGACTCGAACCTCCGCCGGGACCAGCCGCACAGTCCGTGACTGCCGCCCCAGACCGCTCGCCTAATCCCGCGCGGCACTTCTGTTGCAGCTAGGACACGGTAAAAGTTGACGTATACATTTGTAGCCAGAGGGTCTGGAAGGGTTAAAGTTAGGAGAGAGTTACTGGTGCAGTACAACAGTGAGGGTGAGTCGTGAGTCCTGCGTCGACAGATAAGTCGGTAGAGCATTGCTCACCTATAGCAAGGTCCCGACGTCGAATCCTGGCCTGGCGCATAGTCTTAATCTGCCAGGAAGTACACACACCCCTGTAGTAGTGAGAGACTCGTTCTGGCCTCAGCAATTTCATTAATTGATGTAATCGAGGTAAATCTGTACACTGGTGGATGGAAACCATTGCCATTACCAGGAAACAAGGCTCCTATTCAACAACAGATAAAAGGAAAAGTGATCCAAAACTACGACCAGAAGAAGTACTTCGTCTTGGTTCAAAAATGGCTCCGAGCACTATGAAACTTAACTTCTGAGGTCATCAGTCCCCTAGAACTTAGAACTACTTAAACCTAACTAACCTAAGGACATCACACACATCCATGCCCGAGGCAGGATTCGAACCTGCGACCGTAGCGGTCAAGCGGTTTCAGACTGTAGCGCCTATAACCGCATGGCCACTCCGGCCGGCACTTCGTCTTGGTACAGAGATTGCAGTGAAATAATATTTGTAATTATTTTTGTACATGTTGTGCAGTAATGTTTAGTACGTGCCGGCTTGACCTGTGGAACAGTTTTTGTGTGTGTGTGTGTGTGTGTGTGTGTGTGTGTGTGTGTGTCATCACATTGACGAACAAGAATATGGCACAGTTACACAAATTTATGTTTTGTATCGCTGATCGTCAAAATATATCCCATCAACATTAGTAAAATGTTAGTAGTAGTGTTAAAACAGTTACGAAAAAGGCAACTGAATTCAGACTTGGCCGTAATTCTTTTGAAGATGTTTCACGTAATGGCAGTCCTACAACTAAATCGCCGTTCAAAACATCAAGGAAGTGCACAATATTATATTCGACAATCGGCGTTTACATGTGTCTAATTTCTTACTCCATACTCACGTCAGTATAGTACATTACTGGGCATTTTACATGAAGAATGAAGTATGACAAATATTTCGCGTAATATGGATCCCATAACTGTTAAATAGTGGCCGAAAGAAGTTACGGAAACGAATTTACCAGTAATGTTTGGGTCGTTTGAAAAAAAGGAAAGAAAAAAGGTAAAAGTATAGTATGCCTGAGTGCCGAGTTGTTATTGTACGTGTGACATGAGTCTCTGGCTTCACGCCAGATAAAAAATATCATTTAATGCACAGGAGACTCTTAAAAAATTGGAGATGTAACAATAATCGTCTATGACTCACTTCTGAAATTGACAAAAACTTTTTTGTTTCTAAAAAAGGACCCTTTTTCTCCGCTGTAAAAGTGAGGTTTACATTATTTCTACGTCTACATATACATCTGTACTCCGTAAGTCACCTGACGGTGTGCGGAGAAGGGTACTTTGTGTACCAGTGCACTTCCCACGTTCCCTGTTCCAGTCGCTAATGGTTCGAGGGAAGAACGATTGCCGGCAACCTACATGTTGGCTCTAATCTCTTTAATTTTATCTTCATGGTCTTTTTGCGAAATATACATAGTAGGAAACAATGCATTTGTTGACTCTTCTAGCAATGAACGCTCTCGAAACTTCAACAGTGCACCACATCATGCTTCAGAACGCCTCTCCTCCAGCGTCTGCCACTGTAGTTGATTGATTATTACTATATTAACCTGCAATGACACGCGTTTCTCTTATTTGGATCTTATCTGTTTCCTGTATCAGTGCTATCTGGTAAGGATCCCACAGCGATGAGCAATATTCGAGTATTGGTCGAACACGTGTTTTGTTGTGTCTGTTAACGGACTACATTTTCTGGAGAGTCTTCCAACGAATCTGTCTAGCATCTGTCTTCCCTGCGATCAGTTTTATGTGGTCGCTCGAATTCGTTGAATGCCTTGAACGTGGCCCTCCTTCCACGAATCTTGGTTTCGTTTGATTTTTATTTTTCTGTGAGGCTTTGGCTACGTTTAAATTTGCAGTTAACATCTCTTTGGTTTCGAAGCAACTTTCTAGCATGGTTATCGAACCACTGCCGGTCTCTTCCATCTTTCGCACCTTTGTTCGGCATATACCTGACTAAAGCGAGATGTGCAATGCTTTTCAACTTTTTGCAGCTGAAATTTTCGTGCCGACCGCTCAGGTATCATTAATACTGCTGACAAGTAATCCCTACGAATTTTTAATGCGAAAACTTTGAAAGCTTTTTTAAACAAAACAAATGTTATTAACATACGACATCTTTATTCTTCGCGTCTACATATTGGGAGCTCTCTGCTGACAGAGGCCTCCAAATTGTAGCGTGTAACGTGGCAGTGTGTAACTACGTCGGTGCGTGAGAAACAGAGTGCTGTAATTTAGTTTCGAATTCTATGAGTCCGTCCACACATGGAACACCCTCTCCTTCACATGGCAATGGCAGACCACACACGAGCGCTGCGACATCTGCAACAGTCCGATGCCTTTGGTTCACCGACATCGATCATCCGCCATTAGGTCCGAATTATCCTTCATCCGATTGTCATCCGTTCCAAAACTTAAATAATACCTTCGAGGACCTCACTTTAATAGTGATGAACGGTGCAAGCAGAGTTGAGGTTGTAGCTCCGTTAACAAACTCAAATATTCTGCAGTGACGGTATCAACAAACTGGTCTCTAGTTATGGGAAATGTGTTCGTCGCCAGGGTACCTGTGTTGAGAAATAAATATGTAGACATGGAGAATGAAGATGTAGAGTGTTAATAACGTTCGTTTTATTTTAATAAAGCTTTGAGTTTTCACGTAAAAAATGCGGGGCTTTACTTTTCAGCTCGTCCTCGTACCATGCATGTACCTGCGGGATCTTACGGAGAGGTGGTCAGTGTACTTAAAACAGTATATTTCTGAAGGGACAACAGACAATGTGGTGAACTGTCGTGGTACCAACTTACCTACAACCAGCATTTCTCCCGAAATCTCATGGAATATCCCACAACTGATTGCAAAAACTACAATTTAATAGGAAGGCTAGAGAAAATTTCCCTCGAAAAATTTAAAATTTTTTTCTGAAAATCATCTAGAACAGATGGTCTGAGAACCTATCTATTACTGGCAACATTGAGACCCGATGTTAATGTAATAACTGGGATCAGTATTCACGATGTAGTTGTAGCAACAATGACCACTGAGGGACAAAGGGCTAAACAAATAAGTAAAGGCTGCATGTTCAGTAAAATTGAGAGGTTTGACGTTATCTTTATTCTTAGAAAGAACCTAGAATTATTTGATTCATTCAGCGAACAGGTAGAGGAACTACAGGTTAAGTTCAAACGAAAATCGGCCAAGCTCCAGATAAATACTTACCCAGCGGTATAATTAAACATGAAATGTTAGACGCGTGTTGTAATGGCCTTGTAAAGCACTATATTACGACTGTGAAACTAGAATCACATTTTAAAAATCACATTGACATTCGTGTTCAATAGCGTGGCTGCCATCGATAAACCAAATTGCGTATGAAAGTTGTCAGATACAATCGACGCATAATACCTTTCCTCCCCAGTTTCAAAGATAATCGTTTCCCATGTGATCATGTATCCTGTTTCAGTGCGAGCCACTATGTGAGGCCTCTGACACTGCCTCGGTTTTATGGCCATCCGCATCTCAATTTGTAACGACAAGTTCAGAAGTGGTCTCGCTGTGACGGAAATTGAAATTTACTGTGAATATTGTAGCAGAGGATTTTATTGCCCGCTGATCGCGTTAAACGCCATGGGATGAAGGGCTACAATTTGATAAAGTTGGTCACATCGACCGTTAGTAGGTGTTAAATGAGCAATTTAGCTAGAACAGGCAATCTTTCTCAGTACTTTAGTAAAGTTGATTGATACTCATGCAACGATCGAAAACCTCTTTATGGATAATATCCTTCTGATGCTTAAATTACTATACTACATTATTTCTGTTATCGTACTACAAAACAATCTCTTCGTTTTATGAAAGGAAACGCAAATGAAGGTACAGGTTTACTGTTAAGCTTTGAGAAGTATAGGCACAACGAACTTCTATTCCTATTATCGCAAGTGGGACGAAGTAGTCCCATGAGGAAGTTAATTTCGCTTGCTCTGATTTTATAATTTATATGACTTCTGCCGAGTCCGAAGGCAGCACTGCGGTGTCTCGAATTCTCCCCAACCAACCTCTCCCTATAAGTCGCGCAGGAATTCTTCTCTCTAAATAAACTTGTCTTCCTCGAAATGGATGCACGACTATCTGCGCTTGCAGCGCCACCTCGTTTATCCTGATAACGAGCCCAAATTCGCTCCAGGCCTTACACTTAACGGCCTGTACGTAATCTCACTCGTGCTGCTACTTTCCCGACACTAAGAAGATATACGTCTTCCAGAAAAGCTTTTGCGCTTTCTGTCTCCTTGCATAGCTACTTAAGAAGTTCAACGTTGCTGTTAATTAAGTATTTGTGACGACGGTATGTGTTAAGTAACGTGCTTTGTAGGGCATTGTCTCGATACGACTGAACTTTTCCGACAGATCGTATTGTTTGTTGAACTAGTTGTCTGCTTACAACATTATAATAGATAACTATTAATAATAAGAAATATTGGTGTCATAGATCTGTCAAAACTTGTTTTAACGAAACCTGCTCTATCGGCGTGATGCGTAGAGTGCTGATTTGTAACATAGTATAATGTTCCGGCCGGCCGGAGTGGCCGAGCAGTTCTAGGCGCTACAGTTTGGAACCACGCGACCGCTACGGTCGCAGGTTCGAATCCTGCCTCGGGCATGGATGTGTGTGATGTCCTTAGGTTAGTTAGGTTTAAGTAGTTCTAAGTTCTAGGGGACTGATGACCTCAGAAGTTAAATCCCATAGTGCTCAGAGCCATTTGAACCATTTTTATAATGTTCCGGACCAGGATCCAATCCGCGTACTAGATTTAAGAGCATTTTTCTAGAACGCATATCACCCCAGCTGTGGTTTAATGGCGATTACTCATATCTGTTTAAGCGAATATCGTGATTGTACTCCATACATGGTGCTGCACTTAAATCCCGACAAATTTCAACTTCCCGCCATACCGCAGTTCCGCCAGAGGTTGCGATCGGCGTTCTTGAAAGCCATAGGCATCTAGTAAACAGTCAAAACCTCAAAATGGGTGAGGTGTTACGGACAAGTGCGGATTACAACCGAAGAGTCGCCATTATCGGAAGTCTTCTCTCTGGCCGTTCGCCCACTGAAATAGTTCGATTCTTCGGGTACCCGAGATCAACTGTTTACGATATTGTGGCCAAGTGTAATGCCTCAGAGAAGTCTGGGGTTCACGTTTTAGGTGTTGTGTCCGTTGAGGGTGATATCAAGCCGCCACATTTCGTTGAAAAGGACAAACTGTCACAAAGAAGCTTGTCTGCAAGTTTTGACGAATTTCTTGATTCGTGGACATTAACTATGGCCCCTGGGAGACAATATGTCGTTCAACTGTGCGGTGCACCGGCTCACACGGGCCATTTAGTCCAAAACTGGCTCTCCGATAACGCTGAGACGTTTTTGTCAAAGGAGTTCTGGCACCCGAATAGCCCCATCGACTACTATGTCAGAGGCGTAGTCGAAAGAGTTATCAGCAAGACGTGGCACCCTAATGCCACACCTCTTCGCCCCGCTATCGAAGCAGCATTCGCGAATATGGACAGCGTTGTTTTAAAGAGTGCGTGCGATCGCTTCAGGACAAGACTGGAGGTGGTCATTGCGGTTGAAGTGGGTTACTTCGAGAAATGTTACTGTTGAAGGATACCACTATTTATATGTAACAGTATTTTCATTGCCGCGCGGGATTAGCCGAGTGGTCTCGGGCGCTGCAGTCTACCCCAGCACCTCAGACACTCGGCGGAGGTTCGAGTCCTCCCTCGGGCATGGGTGTGTGTGTTTGTCCTTAGGATAATTTAGGTTAAATAGTGTGTAAGCTTAGGGACTGATGACCTTAGCAGTAAAGTCCCATATGATTTCCCACACATTTGAACATTTTTTTATTTTCATTTTCATTTGTATTTTATTTTAATAAATTTGCTTTTAAAAAGTTTAATTTGACGGGATTTAAGCACCTCACTCTGTACAATGATGAGCCAAAACATTATGACCACCTGCTTAATAGCTTGTTTGCCCATCTTGGAAAAGAAATACATAACTGATTCTGAGTCTCAGGGACTGTTTGTTGGTTGGTTTTTCGAAGTATGTGGCATCAGATGTGTACGCATAGGTCATGCATTTCGCGTAAATAACGGGTCGCTGTTTTTGCGTACGCGGCGATGGCGCCCGATAGCGTCCCAGATGGGTTTCATAGGATTTAACATGAGACGAATTTGCTCACTGAGACATCAACTTGAGTTCCCTATAAGGGTTATCAAACCTCTGTAGCACATTTATGGCTCCGAGACACGGACAATTATCCTGCTGGCAGATGACATCGCCTTCGGGGAGGACATCAAGTATGAAGGGATGCAAGTGGTTCGCCACAGCCCTCATGCAAGAGCGGGAGAATGTTTCGCATAGCATAATACTGAAAATCTGTTTAAATTCAATATTTGTAATTATTATTGTTCTGGTGAAAGACGTACGGGAATGTGTAATGCTCCATCTCTGACAATATTAGTATTCTGATTGAGGGAAAAAAAAAAAAAAACAGAAATTTATTACTTTTCCTATAAGTCATGAAAAATCAAATTCTCTTGTATCTGACTGAGATTACAAAATCATTCTCTAACATCCCCTGACAATAAATACAGTAAGGCTCCTGCACGCAACAGACAGCTTACCTCGTTTTGCTGCAGCAGCTGCGTGAATGTTCTGCATCCAGCAAATAATTCAAAAGAAATACTGCTATCCATCCACAGTGCAATGCGTAGTCACAACTACTGCCATTGTTTTTTCCTATATAGATACTGAACGATCAGTAGGGGTTTGGCCAACAAACCTTAAACGGTGTAAAAAATGAAAGAAATCAATAAAAACTTTTAATTTACTGTATTCTGAAAATTGACAGTTTAAACACTGACAAAATTTACTCGCAACTTTCCTTTTCTTGTTAGAATAATCAGCAACAATCTTAGTTATTCCACATTGTCTTTAACCAGTAACCTCGTATCTGGTCACAACAAAGATTAGAATATGAAGATAAACAAATCTGACAAAATCCCTCCAGCGCTAAAGCAAGCAGCAACTAAGGGCAGAAAAAATGAAAATTACCAAAAATCCTCAATTAATACCGAAGAAGAAGATCGAAACTCTCATATATTACACAATAACAGAAACTAGTCGTAGTGAATAAAAGAGTAATAGTAAGTTATATACACTTGAATATAAAATGTCTATCATGTGAATAGGCACAGAAGGTCAGTGCTCAGTTAATGATTCGAAATATGTATGGTCACAGATAATTACATACGTTTGGCAAGTTTCTTGAAGTACAGTCGTAAATATTAAGCCCAGGCCAGTTACATGTTGGCAGACTCGTTCAATACTAATTCATTTTGTGATGGTATAGTACACGGCGTACCATGAAGTACATGTTTTGATCCAGAACATGCAAAATGTGTGACATATAATTTCATTGAATGACATTCAGATTTGACTTAAGACATTAATGGTGAAATTTTTAAAAAGTTACAATTAATCGTAGATCCCAGTGTTGATACATACATAGCAATTTCATGTGATTTGAATTATCATACAATAGAAAATTGGCATTGCTCGAAAATCCATTCAGATATGCAGTAAAATTACAGGTAAACAATCAAAATATGACGTTCATATAATCCAATTTGTGTGGTAGATATTGTAGAAAAAATAAATGTGAGTATAAATTCAATTCGTTCCTATGCATTACAAGGGACTTCAGCTCCAGTCAACATAAGTTAGTGTAGAATGTTATTTCTTATAGCTGCATAGTCAGTTAAGTTCCCATAACTTATTACACATTCCGTCATTGAGTATTGGGTCAGTGATTATCACAAGTACTTCGTTTTGTTTACAGTTCCGATTTTTGATTTCTCATAAAATCATACCAATGTTTTTATGATGATCTTCGAACACAAAATAGCAAGTAGCAGCACAAGATCAATATCGTCAGACGTCAAATGTCAATTTGTCTGTCTATTGAGTCAGAATTGTATGGCCACACATAGTTAATCACAACAGTGAAATAAATACAGTTTACAAAAGACGCATCTTACATTATGGTCTTCAGTCCAAAGACTGGTTTGATGCAGCTCTCCATGCTACTCTATCCTGTGCAAGCCTCTTCATCTACGAGTAAGCACTGCAACCTACATCCCACTTAATCTGCTTACTGTATCCATCCCTTGTTCTCCCTCTACTATTTTTAGCCCCCACGCTTCCCTCCAGTACAAAATTAATGATCCCTTGATACCTCAGAATGTGTCCTACCAACTGATCCCTTCTTTTAATCTAGTTGTACTACAAATTTCTCTTCTTCCCAATTCCATTCAGTACCTCCTCATTAGTTACGTGATCGACTCATCTAATCTTCAGCATTCTTCTGTAGCACTACATTTCAAAACCTTGTAGTCTCTTATTGAGTAAACTGTTCATCGTCGATGTTTCACTTCCGTACATGGCAACACACCGTACAAATACTTTCAGAAAGTCTTCCTGACACTTAAATCTATACCCGATGTTAACAAGTTTCTCTTCTTCAGAAACGCCTTTCTCGCCATTGCCAGTCTACATTTTATATCCTCCCTCCTTCGACCATCATCCATTATTTTTCTTCCCAAATAGCAGAACTCACTTACTTCTTTAAGTGTCTCATTTCCTAATCTAATTCCCTCAACGTCACCTGATTTAATTCAACTGCATTCCATTATCCTCGATTTGCTTTTGTTGATGTCCATCTCATATCCTCCTTTCAAGACACTGCCCATACCGTTCAATTGCCCTTCCAAGTCCTTTACTGTAAGTACCAGAATTACAATGTCATCGACAGACCTCAAAGTTTTTATTTCTTCTCCCAGGACTCTAGTTCCTACTCCTAACTCTTCTTTTGCTTCCTTTACTGCTTGCTCAATATACAGATTGAATAACATCGGGGACAGGCTACAACCCTGTCTCACTCCTTTCCCAACCACTGTTTCCCTTTCATGCCCCTCAACTCTTATAACTGCCATCTGGTTTCTGTACAAATTGTAAATAGCCTTTTGTTCCCTGTATTTTACCCCTGCCACTTTACCAATTTGAAAGAGAGTGTTGCAGTCAACATTGTCAAAAACTTTCTCTATGCCTACGAATGCTATAAACATAGGTTTGTTTTTCTTAACCTGTCTTCTGTGAGAAGTCGTGGGGTCAGTATTGCATCGCGTGTTCCTACATTTATCTGGAATCCAAACTGATGTTCCCCAAGGTCACCTTCTGCCAGTTTTTCGACTCTTCTGTAAAGGATTCGTGTTAGTATTTTACAATCGTGACTTATTCAACTGGTAGCACCTGATTTCATTGGAATTGGGGTTGTTACATTCTTCTTGAAGTCTGAGATTATTTCGCATGTCCCGTACAACTTGCTCACCAGATCGAAGAGTTTTGTCATGGCTTGCTCTCCTAAGGCCATCAGTAGCTCAAACGAAATGTTTTCTACTCTAGGGGCCTTTTTTCGACTTACGTCTTTCAGTGCTTTGTCAAATTCTTGACGCAGTATCGTATCCCCTTCTCATCTTCCTCTACATCCTCTTCCATTTCCATAAAATTGCTCTCAAGTTCGTCTCCCTTGTATAGACTCTCTATGTACTCCTTCTGCTTTCTGCTTTCCCTTTTTCCCTTAGGACTGGTTTTCCATCTGAGCTGGTCCTGAGGTGGTCCTCTTTTCTCCAAAGGTCTCTTTAATTTTCCTGTAGGCAGTATCTGTCTTACCCCTAGTGATATATGCTTCTATATCTTTACATGTGCCCTCTAACCATTCCTGCTTAGCCATTCTGCTCTTCCTATCGATTTCCTTTTTTGAACGTTTCTGTTACCTACCGTCCGCGTCATTTATTGCATTTTTATGTTTTCTCCTTTCATCGATTAAACTCAATATATCTTGTGTTACCCAAGGATTTCACATAGCTCTCGTCTATTTACCTACTTGATTCTGTTCTGCCTTCACTATTTCATCTCTCAAAGCTACCCATTCTTCTTCTACTGACTCATCTCCCCTGTTCTTGTCAATTGTTCCCTAATGCTCCCTGTGAACCCTCTAAAACTTCTGGTTTTTCAGTTTATCCACGTCCCATCTCCTTAAATTCCTACCTTTTTGTAGTTCCTTTAGGTTTAAAATCTGCATTTCATAACCAATAAATTGTGTCCATCTGCCAATGGAAATGTCTTACAATTTAAAATCTGGTTCCTTAATCTGTGTCTAACCATTATACAGGGTGCTCCATTGATAGTGACCGGCCCAAATATCTCACGAAATAAGCGTCAAACGAAAAAACTACAAAGAACAAACTTTGTCTAGCTTGAACGGAGAAACCAGATGGCGCTATGTTGGCCGGCTAGATGGATATCAGCTGCGCTTTTTCAAATAGGAACTCCCATTTTTATTACATATTCGTGTAGTAAGTGAAAGCTGGTAGGTTTTTTTAAATTAAAATACAGAACGTAGGTACGTTTGAACATTTTATTTCGGTTGTTCCAATGTGCTACATGTACCTTTGTGAACTTATCATGTCTAAGAACGCATGCTGTTACAGCGTGATTACCTGTAAATACCACATTAATGCAATAAATGCTCAAAATGATGTCCGTCAACCTCAATGCATTTGGCAATACGTGTAGCGACATTCCCCTCAACAGCGAGTAGTTTGCCTTCCGTAATGTTCGCACATGGATTGCCAATGCGCTGTAGCATGTTGTCAGGCGTTGTCGGTGGATCACGATAGCAAATATCCTTCAACTTTCCCCACAGAAAGAAATCCGTGGACGTCAGATCCGGTGAACGTGCGGGCCATGGTATGGTGCTTTGACGACCAATCCACCTGCCATGAAATATGCTATTCAATACCGCTTCAACCGCACGCGAGCTATGTGCCGGGCATCCATTATGTTGGAAGTACATCGCCATTCTGTCATGCAGTGAAACATCTTGTAGTAACATCGGTAGAACATTACGTAGGAAATCAGCATACATTGCACCATTTAGATTGCCATCGATGAAATGGGGGTCAATTATCATTCCTCCCATAATGCCACACCATACATTAACCCGGCAAGATCGCTGATGTTCCACTTGTCGCAGCCATCGTGGATTTTCCGTTGCCCAGTAGTGCATATTATGCCAGTTTACGTTACCGCTGTTGGTGAATGACGTTTCACTTTAAATACAACGCGTGCAAAAAATCTGTCATTGTCCCGTAATTTCTCTTGTGCCCAGTGGCAGAACTGTACACGACGTTCAAAGTCGTCGCCATGCAGTTCCTGGTGCATAGAAATATGGTACGGGTGCAATCGATGTTGATGTAGCATTCTCAACACCGACGTTTTTGAGATTCCCGATTCTCGCGCAATTTATCTGCTACTGATGTGCGGATTAGTCGCGGCAGCTGAAACACCTACTTGGCCATCACCATTTTTTGCAAATCGTGGTTGACGTTTCACATGTGGCTGCACACTTCCTGTTTCCTTACATAACGTAACTATCCGGCAAACGGTCCGGACACTGGATGATGTCGTCCGGATACCGAGCAACATACATAGCACACGCCCGTTGGGCATTTTGATGACAATAGCCATACATCAACACGATATCGACCGTTTCCGCAATTGGTAAACGGTTCATTTTAACACGGGTAATGTATCACGAAGCATACACCGTCCGCACTGGCGGAATGTTACGTGTTACCACGTACATACACGTTTGTGACTATTACAGCGCCGTTTATCACAAAGCG
This sequence comes from Schistocerca americana, assembly GCF_021461395.2. Taxonomy (NCBI): domain Eukaryota; kingdom Metazoa; phylum Arthropoda; class Insecta; order Orthoptera; family Acrididae; genus Schistocerca; species Schistocerca americana. The sequence goes on from NC_060130.1 coordinate 288,239,895, forward strand.
AAAAAAGTGGTCCAACTAAAACATTCATATTTCTTTACGTACTACACGAATATGTAATAAGAAATAGGAGTTCCTATTTTAAAAAACGCAGCTGATATCCGTTTGACCTATGGCAGCGCCATCTAGCGGGCCAACCGTAGCGCCATCAGGTTTCCCCCTTCAAGCTATACAAGTTTCGTTCTTTATAGTTTTTTCGTTTGACGCTTACTTCGTGAGATATTTGGGCCGGTCACTGTCAATGGACCACCCTGTATAATCAGTCTGTACCTTCCAGTGTCTCTTGGTGTCTTCCACGCATATAACCCTCTCTCATGATTCTTAAACCAAGTGTTAGTTATCGTTAAGTTATGCTCTGTGCAAAAGGCTACCAGACGGCTTCCTCCCTCATTCCTTTCGCCCAGTCCATGTTCACCTACTACTTTTTCTTCTCTTTCTTTTCCTACTATCGAAATCCAGTTCTCAATGACAATCAAATTATCAGCTCCATAACCTATCTGAATGATTTCTTTTGCCTCATTATACATTTCCTCAATCTCCTCCTCATCTGCAGAGCTAGTTGTTTGTAAACTTGTATTACTGCGGTGGGTTCGGGTTTCGTGTCTATCTTGGCCATAATAATCCGTTCACTATTTTGTTCACAGTGGCTTACCCGCGTTCCTATTTGTTTACTTATTATTAAATCTACTCCTGCATTACCCTATTTGATTTTGTATTTACAAAAAAAAAAAAAATGGCTCTGAGCACTATGGGACTTAACTGCTACGGTCATCAGTCCCCTAGAACTTAAAACTACTTAAACCTAACTAACCTAAGGACAGCACACAACACCCAGTCATCACGAGGCAGAGGAAATCCCTGACCTGTATTTACAACCTTGTATTCACCTGACCAGAGGTCCTGTGCCTCCTGCCACTATATCTAACTTTAACCTATACGTTTCCCTTTTTAAGTTTTCTAACCTAACTGCCCGATTAAGGGATCTAACACTCGAATTCCCGATCCGTAGAACGCCAGTTTTGTTTCTCCTGATACCGACGTTTTCTTGAGCAGTCCCCGCTGGATATGTGAATGGGGGACTACTTTACATCCGGAATATTTCACTCAAGAGGATGCCATCATCATATAACCACACAGTAGAGCTGCATGCCCTTGGAAAAAATTACGGCTGCAGTTTCTACTCGCTTTCAGCCGTTAGCAGTACCAGTACAGCAAGACCATTTTGGTTGATGTTACAAGCCCAGATCAGTCAATCATCCAGACTGTTCCCCCCCCCCCCCCTCCCCCCCGCCCGCAGCTACTGAAAAGGCTCCTGCCCCTCTTCATACTTACATTACCAAGGAGCAGAACTCGAATCCATGTCTCGACATCCAGATCTTCTGTGGTTTCTATAAATCTGTGTAAGCAGATGACGGGATGTATCCTTTGAAAGCGGTTTGATCTTTTTGTTGCACAATTTTTTTCGTATCCGACCTCCGTCTCACATCTCATTGTGCACGGGACGGTACAACCTGGCTTCGATTCTTGTGTCTACTTAACTGTCTTTTCGTCTAGCGATAGTCTGCTCAATAATTCCAGTTTACTTTCTTTTTCTCCTTATTAGGTGTCCATATCATACCTGAATTTAATGGTTGTTTTTAATGAGTCAGCCTGGTGATGATAGTTCAAGCATCTCTGTTGCCGTATGTTCTTTTACTGCCTTTTTTTCTTTGATTGTGGATAACTTTCGATCGAAAGTAGTTCATCAGTTTTAGAACAAGCTTATGTTTACCTAATATGGATGGAGAGAGAGCGATGCTCTGTTTGTCTTTCTGATGCACTGAAGAACCAAAGAAAGTGGTATAGGCATCCGTATTCAAATACAGAGATACGTAAACAGGCAGCATATGGTAATACACCGGGGTAATACACCGTGTGACAAAAAAGTGGTACACCCATAAGATAAGTCTGGATGTCATCAGAAACGCGTATACGTACAGACTATCAGTGGGTATGTACGAGGGCGTGCTGAACTATATGCCTCCGAATTTTTTATGTAAAAACTCGTAAAGCTTTTTAAATAAAACAAACCTTATTAACATTCTACATCTTCTTCTTCACGCCTGTGCGATTATTTTTCAATACAGCCGCCGTAGCGACGAATACATTTCTTTCAACGAAAGACCAGTTTGTTGATACCGTCACTGTAGCATGTGTGACTTCGTTGACGGAGCCACAACCTCACCTCTGCTTGCACTGTTGATCACTATCAAAGTGAATTCCTCGAAGGAGGTCTTTAAGCTTTGGAAACAGTTGAAAATCGGATGGGGACGAGTCGAGAGTGTATGGAGGATGATTGATTACAGCGAACTCAAGGCGTCGGATTCTTGAAAATGGCGCAGCGCTCGTGTGTGGTCTGGCGTTGTCATGCTGAAATAAAAGGTGCTCCATGTGTGAAAGAGCTCTTCGAATTCGAAACTCGATTACAGCACGCTGTTTCTCACCTACCGACATACTTACGGTACACACCACCGCGTACATGCTACAATTAGGAGCATGAAATTCCAATGAAATCCCGGCCATTAGCTGGTTACAGGCATTGATAAATATCAATAGAGACAGCTGAAAATCTGTACCCCGACCGGGACTCGACCCCGGTATCTCTTGCTTAATTGCAGACGCTCTAGCCGACTGAGCTACCGAGGGCACAGATGACAGTGCGACTGCACGGACTTATCTCTGGCACACTCCCTGTGAGACGCGCACTTCTAACTTACTGTCCACACACTACAATTGTAATGCCACTTCCCACTATACTCATTACTCGCGACAGTCAATATAACAATTCCCTTAAGAGTTTGAGCAATGTGAGTGATTCCGCACTGAATAAGATCATTGGCCGGCCGACAACCCTTATTTGTATGAAGATAGTATCTGTTCTTTCGGACATGTCCGATGTCCGAAAGAACAGATACCATCTTCATACAATTAGGAGCCGTTTTGCGGCGGAGGGCTGTAAATGTGTAGACGTGAAGAATAAAGATGTAGAATGTTAATAACATTTGTTTTGTGTAAAGAACTTTAAGAATCTTCACATAAACAATTCGGAGACTTTACTTTTCAGCAGGCCCACCTAAATGGTTACAGGTGCAATTCTCTGTGATAGGTACAACAGAGCGTATTAGTGTTGTTCGTGTTTAGTGTTGTTAGCAGGCCTGGTTTTGTTTATAAGGGGCGTGAACAGCCTCAGATGTTCAATGGTCACTGTGAAGGACACTTAAATGCTGCGTAATCGTGTGAGACAGCGTTATCAGCATCTGACAGAGTTTGAAAGGGCCGGCATTGTGGGTCTCCATTTCGCCGGCTGATAGAATCTTACAGTATCCATACCTTTGGGGCATTCGGATATGTCACTAGACCGATGATGGACAGCAAGGGAAAGTGAGGGCAGGCATACCAGCCATCAAGATTAAGGTGGACCACGTCTGACGACAACAAGGACGGATCCTCGTTCTGTGCGCCATGCTCGTAGTAGTCACTTCACACTTGCGCCTGCCATCTCAGAACAACCCTAATGGACACCCTGCCAGTGGCGGCTCGTGGGTATCCATCCAGGGTGTTCACAGATTTTCAGATTCAGAAAAATTCGAGAGTGTGAAATTAACACCACTGCTGCATGCTTATCGAAAAGTTTGTACAACTACAGCCATTGTCAATTATATAAAAACAGTAATAATAATGGGCGGGTAAGAAGCGAACAACTTTGAACATGGCTGACGTTTGCAGCAACCGTATACAAAAATTAGAAAAATATGTAAAAAATCAGCAAACCGGTTGCATAGGTTTTCTATATACCTTGACCAGGTTTCGTCACCTCTAAGGGTGAGGTAATTACCTAAAATGAATATGTCAGACTAAATTCTTATCTAGTAAAAGTTACATTAATGTAAACGAGCGTGAAACAAATAGTACTTACATGAAGAACATATCGTCAAAGACGTACAGTGATTTAAGAGCTGAGTTGCTCAAGTCATACAAATGACTTCCAACGTGACAATCGCAGAACATTACTTGCAGTATGAACCATAGAGCAAAACTCGCAGTTTTCTGAAACCTACGCTTCTTTGGAGCCTCGAAAAACGTGCATCGTGCATTCTTCCTACAAAACTAACGGATTTCGTCAGACATATTACGAGACTTCCTGCAATGTGTGTCTCTCTGCTGTAGGTGAAGTATATTTCGTATTTGCAAGAAAGTAGGAGGTCAGCAGCGATGGGGTTTTCAGATTCTGTCTTGTTTATAGGTGGTACAGCAAGCTCAGCACATCAACTGGCAGTCACCTCGTACATGTAGGACATTAATCTGTCCTTAAATACGCTCAATTCCTCGACGAACTCGGTCGATAATATAAAATCAGGTGTGCAATATTTCCAGCAGAATTCACGCGACGCCAACGACATATACTATAGAAATAATTTCTGAGTAATGATAATTCAAAACACTTCATTCGGATAGCTGGTTTTGATAACAAAGTATTCGTTGAACGAGGTCAGTCGGGCCCGGTTGGAGTCTATTAGGTTGAGAAACGGCGAAGTTGTCGAACAAATGGTTGTCGGAATATGCATTTCACGAAATTTGTCATTGCTAAGCAAATTCGCAAAACATGAAGAAAAGACCAAATGAATCATTATATAACAATATGACATTCTTTCTAGGAGTACGTTCCAGCTGCAACAATTTTAATGCACGTTGATGCACTATATTAGTAAGGAGAAACTTAAATGAAAATCTAAAGCGTGGTGCTCACTAGAAAAGGATGACATAGTGTACAAATAGTACACATATCTAGTTCAAATATTTACTGACAAATATCTCTACTATTTTATGATCGATATTATATCCCAGTTGACTTGCTCGAAGTCTCTTTGACTACTGATATGTGAATTAGTTGAAATTGTGAAATACAAGCGAACTTGCAATGGTGTACTTTTAAACTAATGATGCGTTCCTGAAGGAGACGTCCGTACCGCCTTCCTTTAAGTATCTATTTTCGTGCGCAGTAGTAGGCGTCAGATATTTGGCTCGCAATCTGTTATGGAGGACCAGGTGCTTACCTACCCCGAAATAGAATCTTCTGAATCTCTAGGTTGCCGCTTACGACCGGCGTCAATGTGCAAATATAACGAAGGGACTTTTTTGTGGTATGTATATGCTTTGGTGGTCTCTTTCCATGCATCAGTGTATAACGATCATCCTGGTTACTTAATCAATTATTATACAGGTCAGCAACTTTGTCGACATAATGTAGATTTCATAGCTCTGTAAGTTTTAAATACAGAAAAATCAGCCCGCATCTCGTGGTCGTGCGGTAGCGTTCTCGCTTCCCACGCCCGGGTTCCCGGGTTCGATTCCCGGCGGGGTCAGGGATTTTCTCTGCCTCGTGATGGCTGGGTGTTGTGTGCTGTCCTTAGGTTAGTTAGGTTTAAGTAGTTCTAAGTTCTAGGGGACTGATGACCATAGATGTTAAGTCCCATAGTGCTCAGAGCCATTTGAGCCACCCAGAAAAATCAAGTGAAATCTCTTACAGAACTGGCAGTAGATTTGACTGATACGCGGTAGTGGTGGAATAGTCTATAAACTGTAAATGAAACACATACGATACTGGTATAATAATCTACAATATTAATTATTTTACAAAACGGTTGTTGGCTGTTGCGCGATCATCAGGTATAAATATAAATATGTGTGGCTTTGAAATTTTGAACAATAGAAGATTTTAAAATTGTGGATTACATAGTATCTCAGTTTGTTGCCGTAGGTGACAGTTCATAATGTTTGGTTTCAGACTAAAAAAGAGGAATTATTTAAGTGGAAATGTTGTGTAAAATTATTGAACTTAGAAAAATACGGGATACATTAAATAATGAAATTTATAACAAACTGCAATAATTGTTCTGAGAAGAAAATAAATTGAACGATAAACTTTGGTGTACATGTCAGGATGTGGCTGAGGTGTAAGTGGGGTCTAAAAAAGAACAAGTTAATTTTTCAACTCCGGTCGGCAAACTGCCTCCCGTTTATCGAAAAAAAAAAAAAAACATTTACTGATGACCTAGCCGGGGTACATTAATGTGAATTTAGCGGCCCTAAGGCGCAAACAGATTGAGCCGGGGCTCGAAAAGTGCACGGCGGCAACCGGCCAATGCGACTGATCTCGTCGGGGGCCTGTCAGTAAAAGAGAGCGATCCACACGCCTCGTTCGTACAGCTCGGCGCGGTGGGCGCTCACACGATATCCTGGACCTTTGTGATTGGCTGCTGTAGGAGCTCTGCCTAGGCAAGCGACGCTTCCCTAAGTGTCACACCCTGGTTCCCGGGCTCGATTCCCGGCGGGGTCAGGGATTTTCTCTGCCTCGTGATGACTGGGTGTTGTGTGATGTCCTTAGGCTAGTTAGGTTTAAGTAGTTCTAAGTTCTAGGGGACTGATGACCATAGATGTTAAGTCCCATAGTGCTCAGAGCCATTTGAACCTAAGCGTCACCCCGTCAGCAGAAAGGTTGTTTGTTCGTCGAGCACGTGAACAAGCCGTGGGATAGCGGCACATACTGGAAAAATCTGATGTGTCGCCAACCCAGGGCCCGTGCACGGCTTTGTGAAGATCCATTGCCACCCATACCTCACGCATTTAGGAAAAAAAATTCCCTTTTCTTTTATTGAAAATAAAGGACTCCCGTACTCAATCTGTCAGCACCTGTACATTGGTGTGATGTTCCAAGGGAGTGGCCGAAAAAAGAAATGTTCTCTAATATTACAATAAGACAATATGTAAATTCTACAAGTGAGATTAAACGGGTGATTAAACATAGTAAAAATTTTTTAACTGGGCAATGTAATTAATCTTCCTCCCTTTATGGATGTGAAGTAGGACTTTGCGTTGCACATTGTAACTATGGCCTTCTTTAAATAGGTAGTCTGCGAAGGTAGAGTTTCCTTTTCTAAGTTTTCAACTTCAGTGGTATTCCTTCAGGCAGGTGTCTGACTGACATATATAGAATCCGCACATTTATAAGTAATTTTATATATTCCACTTTCTTGCGAAGCTGGAGTGCTGTCTTTACCATTGGGCAAAAAGTGACTAGTAGAGCTGTTTACATAAAATGAAGTTTTAAAGTTCGTGGATTTAAGCTTTCCTCCACATTCGGAGAGGCTTTTCGTAAATGTGGAATCGTGCACCGTTTATTGGTGTCTTGAGGTTGGTGAGTTGAGAACAGGAGTCCACAAAGGCAGGAGGGTAGCCATTGTTTGATGCTATTTGCTTGATTGTATTTAATTCGATTTGGAAGTCTTCATCACCTGTGAGGATGAATATTACGCGATGTATCATTGAGTGAAAGGCAGCATATTTATGAGTCAATGGGTTTTTGGAATTGGTAGGTATTAAAATGTCTGTGGTGGCATGTCTCCTATAAACCTTGAAAGTATGTATGTAATCACTGATAACTACGGTTAGATCCAAATTATTTATGTAGTTACACACACACACACTCCCTTGAGAATTTGATACTACTGTGATCAGAATATATACGTTTCAGAAATGTTTAAAGATGTGTGGTAGCACCTACCCATGAGCTCGACACATCAACATGTGTAAACCAATATCCAGCCTTGGAAGAGAGTGGGTTATTTTCAAAGAACTGTCTTTTTTTTTCAAATTTGTTCTTTAATATTTCGATCAGCCTGGACTGATTGGAGATACCTTAGCCAAACAATACAACTGTTTGTATGTCTTGCCATTGAAACGAAAGTAAGTTTGTGTTAGCCAAATGTTTGTAGATAACCTTATGACATCTATGACAAATGCGTTAACTCCTGATTTATCTAATATCGTGTGTATTATCTAGTGTCATGTGTGTTTCATTAAAAAGATATTAGGTTCTTTCTTCGTTAATAGAAAAGGAATGTAGTTCACAACGACAGCTGCCGACACGCAGATAACGGCGGAGGGATCACGTTCCACACACAACTGCTACAACGACAATTTATTCTAAAGTGTGAGATGTCGCAGTGGCTAAGACACTGTACGCGCTTTTGAAGGAGTGGTGTTTAAATTCCCGTCTGGTCTCCCACGCACAGATTTTTTCGGTTTCCATAAATTGCTTGACGCTTTTCCGATATCTTCCCCCACCATTTTCCTACTAGGCTGAACGCTCCATCCCTTCGACGTCGCTTTCAACGGACCGTTAAACTCTTAACCTTTCCTTTTTATTTTGAAAGATCTGTTTCTGTTCGTCACACTGTTATATCCGCATTGTCCAGCGCGTTTCAAAACAAGGCGATCTTCCATGTTATTTTTCTAGTTTCCATTAATTTATCTGGTAGTCGGAACGGTAGCTTCGCATGTTTTTCCAAATGACGCTGTTACACCTACTTTATATGATTCTCTTTCAAGCTTTCTTGGAATGATTATCCGAAGACATTTCCTTCAAAATCGTTGTTCGGAATTTGCTTCCTGGTTTTACCTACAGCCACATTTACCATCTGATGTGGCAGTTGCTACGAAATTCACTTAAGTTAGTTTTAATTTTCCTATCTGGAATTCACGAGTGCTAACTGAAATTTTTTTCTTTTTTATTTATAATCAGTGGTAGGAAACACCTAACATTGCTATTTGTGATACCTTAAGCTTGTGGTTCACGGTATTCCTTTCTCAGATTCCTGACGGGAACTGTTGGCAGTAGTTCATATCCCGGAGAGGGAGAGTTCATAACTGGTAAGCATACGTTATGTGAAATTCGACCTCGTTCAGAACGGTATCTACAAGGTCTCCGTTTCACAGCTACTACGACGCCGCACATACTTATAACAGACACCAACACAGAAGGCTCTACGACGCGTATGTTGTGCGTTACAGAAAGCTTTGGCTAAATTATTACATTTCAGATCGTTCGTAAACTATATAACTGATTTATTTTCGTTCAGTTTTCCCACTATATGGTGATTCAACCGCCCCAACTCGTCTGTTTTATGCAACCTACAACGCTTTTGAATATACGGGCAAGATTTTCGTATTCTCTCACTCGCTACGTGTAAGCTCGCAGGAGAGCTTCTGTAAAGTTTGGAAGGTAGGAGGCGAGATACTGGCAGAAGTAAAGCTGTGAGTACCGGGCGTGAGTCGTGCTTCGGTAGCTCAGTTAGGGCGGTCGCTGGGAGCGTCATCAACTTGAAGAAGACAAAATACATGGATGTCGGAGGGGGGATTTCCCACACAACGGCGGTGCCCTTTGACAAGGTGCCCGTACTCAAGTGTTTAGGAGTGCAATTCTATAGCAATGTCCGCCGCACGGCGGCGGCTACGTACCGCCGGCTCCTACACCAGACACGTGCTCTGCTGCACGACAACAAACTGCGTCGCTTGGATATGCTCCTCAGAACACGTTATGTCAACACCTATCTTGTCTCAAAGCTGAACTATTTTGCGCATATCCTTCCCTTGACAGCTACGATGGCCGACAGATTTCAAGCAGCATATGGACATTTCGTAAGCACCGGTCTGGTTTTTAAAGTCCGATACGCCACCCTGACACTGCCGCAGCGGGCGGGCGGTATCGGTTTAATTCACGTATATAACCGTGCGCGATCGCTTTATCTCAACACTATGCGTCGCACGTGGACCTCTGCCCACGCCACTCTGACGGGCACCCTGATAGCGGAAGTGGAACCACACTCTCTGCATCCCCCGGTTTCTGTAGGACACATTTCACCGGCACTCACCCACATCAGAGACTTCTTTATTGACTTCAGCTACTTACGGTCAGAACTTCCGACAACACGGAAGCCCAGCACAAAAGACTATTATCGCCTCTATCAGCAGCGGCAACCTGTAAATACGGTCACCCACAGACACCCTGAAGTTGCCTGGAACACGGTGTGGCGAGCGGTACACACGCCTTTTCTACCTACGACGGTGCGTTCATTGTGGTACGTAGTTGTGAATGGGAAGTTCGCTACTCGTCAGAGGTTACATTCCATACATCTGACGGACGACCCCTTGTGTCCGACATGCTCAGTCGCTGACTCGGATGCACACCGTCTGACGTGTGCCGCGACCGGCGAGTGCTGGCTACTGACGCAGCGCATGCTGGCATTACTCTTGCGGCGATTGCCGGAGTCTATCTCCCCTGATGACGTATTGCGCCCCGACGTTGTATACTTTCCATCAACCAGAACGAACGCCGTTAACTGGCTAAAAGGCATGGCCGTTTACTACATATTTTGCGATGCTCCCAAAGGCACACTCGACTTTTGGTCCCTATTGATGACGACACATGCAGCTTTCAGCCGCCACCCGAAGTACAGAACTCGTTTCGCAAATTATTTAGGTTCATTATTTGCGGATCCTCCTGCTCACTGGGGCGTTCCGGGTATGAGACGCTGAAAATGAAGAAGAATCCTGGAGCATATTGATCCTCTACGGACGGAATAGGGGGGAACCCCTCCCAACAGACGAGAAGACGACTCGGACGCTCAGCTACGGCAGTTGTAGGACCTTTCTTTGTAATGAAACAAAAATAAATCTATAATACAAAAAAAAAATATTATAAAAATTAAAGAAATAAATAAATAAAAAGAACAACATCGACAAACCCACTCCATCCTCTTCCTGACCCTTCGATCCTCGAACTCGAACACGTTGCTTGGGCGTGGCGGGGGGATGGCCAGGCTTCGGGTGTCGACCCCTGCCCTACCTGTCGTCCTGCTCCTGCAGCGGTTCATTAGGGAAAAAAAAAAAAAAAAAAATGGTAGAGCACTTGCCCGCGAAAGGCAAAGGTCCCGAGTTCGAGTCTCGGTCGGGCACACAGTTTTAATCTGCCAGGAAGTTTCATATCAGCGCGCACTCCGCTGCAGAGTGAAAATCTCATTGTGGCTTCAGTAGTAACAGTAATTGTAATAATAATAATATTGATAAATTTGCTTTATTATTCACATATCAGTAATGGGAAAGGAAGGGGCAAGTCTTTAGCCATAGCCTCTACACAGGAGTCATGCTGGCAGCTGCTTGAATTTTCCAGCGAAAGCCACGAAATCACAACTCTGGCTATACAAATTACGAAAGCAACCCTGTATCTCCTTCATATGAACTGCTTTCTTACTTACTGTTTAATTTAGTGACTTACGGCTATAACAACAAAACCAAGTAGACGTAAAACATAGTGTTGTCCACTGTTGCATGCATTCCACCCAACGATATTCCCATAATGCAATCGGGTTGACACTATGTGTTGTTACTAGGAATTGGTGTAGTGTACCAGGAGAAGAACCTTCTGTTTTGTGTTAAGAAACATGTGGATTATTATTAAAAACCGTCTGATTTTTCGCAAGCCCACTGAAAATGTATGTGGCAAAGTGTTCCACACTATTTTGAAGGGCGATTATGGATGAGCTCGCAGCATAAAGGTTGCACAATTCTAATTATCCAGTAATTAGATTTAAATATCACTATCTCGTTAAATAATGTCTTCAAGACAGAAAAAAACATGCTGCAATACACAGGTGAGCCCAGAAACATAGTGGGGGTGGGGCTAGTAGTTGAGGAAAATGTTTAGGTTGCAATGAAAAAGTGGCCATAAATAGTTATTCAAGTATTAGTTTAAGTTTCATGTCAGTACTACGAAACCACACTAACAGCCTCTGCATAGAAAAAACAACAAGCGAGAATCGTATTTTGGTGTGTTGAAATATTTGTGCAGACATCATGTTTACGCCGACTGCAGTTTTCTTCTGTAAATTCTAATAAATATTGTTGTAGTTCCTTCTATTAATCAAGGAATAGTTTCTTCCCTAACATGCAGCTTTCGATCTAATCATTGCCTTTTTTTCCATTTTTCTGCAGTGATAACTCACTAAACAAGGAGTACTGTGAATACCCATGTTCAGTTTCAAAACAACACTACCCACCTCTGTAGCTGACGTCGCTAACATACGTTTGTGCGCTTGAGTTCGAGTCGAAACTAGACGTTTCGGATTCTGGTGGTGAGGAAATGTTTGGAGTCATAATCTGGCCCTCAATGGCAGGATAGGTGGTGGCATAAAGTTTCTGATGTCTAAACTCTACACTACACTCTTGAGTTAAATTTTAAACTTCCGCACTGCACATCATCGAGTGGGAGCATGTAATACTGTTGCTGGTAATCAGTCCGTTGTATTCGGCGGCCACCTTGATGCTACCAAGAAAGAGTAGGCTTTGGAACAGCACTGAGTTCCACCCTCTTCCTTCAGTTTTCATCATAACATCGTGTTGCACTAATTAGTCCCATCGGACGGAGAAGGATTTTCCTTGCATTTTGGCTAGCCAATAACTAACGGTCCGTATACTTCTTCCACACAGTTTTGTGCTTCAAACCTAGAGCCGTACGTCTATCTTCCTTGCGACTCTGTGAGTAATTGACACCATTATGGGGAGGAAGGGTAAGAGACTGCAGGATGCTGGCATGGTAATTTCACACAGTAACACTACTTTAAGTAGCGGTTCAATCTCTTTACAACGGCAATTGGGAAGACCATATTTCCATCTCTTTGTTCAACTTCATTTAGAAATCACAAGGAACATATGTTATTTCACCGTTTTTGTGTAATTTTCGGAACTCAAGATCTTATTTTTTTTAGTGAATTAAGTGGAAATAAGGTTTCTTTGCACCTCATCACAGTAAATTCCATGTAATTTTCTATAGAATAACATTAGTTGGAGCTCTTTGTCTCAGTGGTGCTGGCATCAAGCCGTGAATGTCCAAAATAGAACCCGCATCCACGAGCAGATAAACCATCGTAATAAAACATTAAATTTCGGGCACACCGTGATTAGCTTAAAATTTATAGCCAATAGAAACCCCAACTGAGTCTACCGAGCATCAGAATGTGGCTGTATCTGTAACTACCAATTCCTTAGACCGAATATAATCGAGTACTTTGGAAAATAAGACATCGAATACCACTAAATAATTACACAATATGTATTCGCACCATTTTGCCACTAGCGCAAATCAAGGTAAGGAATGAAAGATTCAAAAGAGAAGGAGACCTACACAAAAAACACAGTTAATTAAGGCTTTGCTATTCAAATATTACAAGAGAAAGGAGAAGAAGAAGAAGAAGAAGTAGAAGAAGAAGAAGAAGAGGAGGAGGACAAACAGAAGGTACTGGACCAAAACTAGAAAAGGATGGCAAAAGGAGCTGAAAGAAATAGGCAAAAAGATATTGTAAATGTATTAGACAGAAGAAGAATAAACCAAATACGAAGAGGCTTATACAATAGAGAAAGTAGTGACCCATTACATTCTACAAGTTTGGCGAGAAATGTAAAGGGTGAAAATGAAAGGGACAAATCCACGTTTAACGTAGGATGTGGGAACTCATATTATGAGGACTAGGCACGGTACAGCTTATGAAATGAAAGGTGGAACGAGAAATATTCCGCATATTAAGGTAGCTGCTCATTCATTTAGTGCGCCCTTATAACATGATAGCAAACCGAGGCTACCAAATCGACTTTGTTCTACTTTAAAGTGATTTATTTAAAATGAACATCACTTTCCAGTATATATATTGCTGATAAATAAAGACACGGGGCCCGGCTGGAGTGGTCGTGCGGTCCTAGGCGCTGCATTCTGGAGCCGAGCGACCGCTACGGTCGCAGGTTCGAATCCTGCCTCGGGCATGGATGTGTGTGATGTCCTTAGTTTAGTTAGGTTTAATTAGTTCTAAGTTCTAGGCGACTGATGACCTCAGAAGTTAAGTCGCATAGTGCTCAGAGCCATTTGAACCAACCAAAGACACGGGGTCGTGATGAAAAACAATGCCTCAGAATTATTTATTCTGTTCTCGATATCGGTTGATGTAGTAAATGTCATGCATATTGCTCGGCCGATTTTCCCGCTTCGCTGAAGCAAGTTGCAAACCTCTGCATCTAGAGGGCTAAAAATTGTTGCGTGTAACATGGCGGTGTGTAACATAACGATGTTGGTGCATGAGAAACAGAGTGCTGTAATCCAGTTCCTCACCACAGAAAACGTGCCTCCATAGAAGAATGGAAGCTCTGTACAGCAATGATTGTATCGATATCACTAATGTGCGAAGTTGAGTTATTCGTGCTCTTAGTGAACGACGTGGTGGTGACATTGTGTTTCCGAAACTTAAACACCACCTTCGGGGACTTCACTTTGATAGTGATGAAGTGATGCAAGCAGATGTCAGGCTGTGGCTCTGTCAACAAAGTCGAACATTCTATAGTGATGGTACCAACAAAGGGGTCTCTCACTTGGAGAAATGTGTTCGTCGCCGGGGTGACTGTATTAAGAAAGAAATATGTAGACATGAAGAATAATGATATAGAATTTTAATAGAGTCTGTTTTATTTAAAAGGCGATAAGAATTTTTACAAAATGAATTGGTGCGCTATTCTTTTCAGCACGCCCTCGAAGCTGTCACAATATATCCACTAAGTGCTTATTCTTATTATTCTTTATCCTACAGCAGATTTGTTGGTGTAAGCATTCTTCCGAGCCATCTTTTTGGCTTTAATGGCTTCTGTCTATCAGCCAACTTATATAATCTTCTATTTAAGTGATTTCGATCAGTTGTTTTACGATGTTTTACTCACGTATAAGTTTAATTCCTAAGCTTTCACATTTAAAAAAAAAACTCTTCAGACGATGTCAGGGTGTTTCGCTCACAAGATTCTGACCTAAATATACCTAACTAGAGCTCCATGACTAATGACTACCAAGAATATGTGACGTTAAACTCTACCATTAGTCTTAGATTTCATTTATTTACAAATAAAATTATGTGTTAAGTAATCGACACACTACGTACAAAATTTTTATTAAGTCTCTTTTAATTGTGGCCAGAATTTCATGCTCTGTTGAAACTTTCTGCTTTCCCACATGCTTCCCTTTCACTTCGACTGTTATGAAATTGGTTCACTAGGTTAAAGTTGTACAATAAGAAAGAAACGACTGCTTAATGTAAACCTCTTTATTTTGCTGACGTATTCAGTACATTGTTAATTAATTCCAAAATTCTAAAACATCACTATGAAACATTTTGTATATCTGTATTCAGCTAAGTAAGTGGTCACTTTCAAAAATCGTTCAAATGGTTCTGAGCACTATGCGACTTAACTTATGAGGTCATCAGTCGCCTAGAACTTAGAACTAATTAAACCTAACTAACCTAAGGACATCACACACATCCATGCCCGAGGCAGGATTCGAACCTGCGACCGTAGCGGTCGCCCGGCTCCAGACTGTAGCGCCTAGATCCGCACGGCCACTTCGACCGGCAGTGGTCGCTTTGTATCAACAATTAGGGTAAATGCTTTCTTGGGTGATATAAGAATTGTAATGTGAAAAAAGACTCGTTGACAACTCCTATTTCTTAGAAGAATTTCTACTATAGTAATGTGCAAAAGGATGGTGTGGGTAGGAATGAGTAACTCATATCTTTATATTAAAAAAAAAGGCTTAGAAATGTTCAACATGTAACCATATTTACAGATTAATTTGCGATGAGAATGTAAAATGACTCGTTCCACATCATTAAAATATTTTGTGAAAACGATCCATGGAACATGAAACTAACTAACTATAAAATTTGTTGGCAGTATTATATTCACCATCCTGTCTACACCACTTGCACAGAATTCCAACCTCGTAAATGTGCCACAGGATTGTTTGGTATTGCTGTTACAGATGCAGCATTATTTTCAGCACTAAATGCAGAACATATTTTATTAAGATTCTGTTTATCTTATAAGAGAGAAAGAAAGACCATAGCTTAACTTCTCGACAATGACGATGTTATTGAACAAGGAGTACAAACTTTATCAAAATAAAGATGCAAAAATAGAGTTGTCCCAATAAATGGAAGCATTCCAGCATTCGCCTTAATTGACGTAGGTACTCGACAAAAAAACTTAAAACTGGATGTTAGGGCGGGGATTTGAATCTAACTTTTCCCGAATGCTAGTTTTATCTTGTAGATAATAACAGCTAATGTTGTTTTCATCACAGCTTTAATTTTTATTCTTGATACAAGATGGGTGGATGATGAAAAAAATGAAAGATAATATCGTTGCTACAGACAAGTGGCTTGATACCGATTACATAAACAGCACGTAAACTAGCAACTGAGGGAAATTGTCCTCAAATATGCATAGTAAAAAAGCAGGTACGAAGTACTACTCTTATTACCCCCCGAGTTCATCTGGTCAGTTCACAGTACATTTTCCATGTTCTTCTGTGCTCTATCCCTTCCTTTCCCTATTTGCTACCTCTATCTGCAGCTGATATTCCTTGTACCCTATTCGCAGCTTCTCTATTTTGCTAACTGTCGATGAGAATGCTGCGTCACTTGCTCTTGATTTGTTATATTTTGTATTTTCTATGCCTGTGGACTACTAATAAAGGGGGAGCAGAACATATTGGCTTAAATTCATGTTAACAGCAGGAACGCTTGCGCTGAATACCATGCTGTAACTTTGTTCGTTAATGTGACCAGCGGGACCGAAGCGGGCATAGTTCACATCACATTCCAAGGGTTAACGCGCTTGGTTGTGCAAGTAAACCGAAACCTAAATACATTATACTTTCAGAAGAGACTGCTAGACATGAAAATCGCGACACACATTTGGAGTCAGCCAATTGCATTAAGTTTACAGCAAGAAAATTTACATACATTTGATGAGAGTGCCACAGTAAAATCTACGCTGCAACGATGTTTGACACTGCCAAATGAACAAGAAGAACCGTACATGCTAAAATTAATTTTTCGACTTAAAAAACAGCAGTCTTGTGTCAATATTGATGCTCTTTCCGGGTTTTGTTCGTGATACTATGTAACAAATTAATAAACATTCCACAAACCGAAGATAACTATTAATTATTGAAAAGAAATATTCAAAATAATGACAGAAACACGTTCGGGACCAAGTTCACGACCGTCATTGTTCTCATTAAAAAATTTAAATGTGTACAAATACACGGTGAATGTAATTGTTGCAGACTTGTGTTGAAACATATTTCGACATTAAAATTCTAAAGATTTTTTTTTTCCAAACACAGCGGGAACGCAGTCTTATAATGAACGTTTATTGTACCTCAGATTATGACAGAGGAATTTTGGTTTTAGAAATCAAACAATCCGATGACTGCAGCGTCATGTGAACAGACACACAAATCGAAAATAATAAAAGCGATTACTTGTTGAAGCTAAAGTTACTACATTGAGTTAGAAAACGTACGCGTCGTCTGCACTACTGCTCAGTGTACAATCATGTGCAATTTAAATAGAAAAATCTGCGTGGTTTCGTCTAGAACACCTTTATGGCGAAGATGTGTCATGGTATGAGCTCTGACAGTTCACAGTTTGTCTAAGGCATGGTACATTTCACTCGATGACATCTCATAAGTTCTTAGTAGGTCTTCGGACAAGTGACCTATGGAACCACACAATTTCATTTTATCCGTTGAGTGTTTCTCTGTACGTTTCGCCAATAGTGGGATGGTGTATTATACTGCTGAAGCTCCAATTCGCCTGTCGGGTGCTGTAGGCGGACGTTCATATGCACAGGATCAGACAGTAGCGTCCCCTGTCTTTAGCCCACTGGAAGATGATAGCAGATGTATCAGGGGCCTCGTTTCCTCCTATGGAACCATATCCTGCACAACAGTAACTCCACCACCTGAGCAACGTCCTTTTTGCAAGAGTTACGCATCGCCTCATGTTGTTGTAACGTTACGAAAGTGTATTATTCCATTCAAGCTTTATCCAGGTTTCGTGAGACCAATAGCGATTTGACGATCGGTGAGCAGAGGTACACGTATGGAATGGTGATCCCTGGTTCTTGATGATATGGGTGATACGTAGCATTTAATGTGCAAATGTGAACCATTATCTGCCGTTACTGTCTGTGTAACACAATGACAACGACCTCTTTCACCCAACATCTCTTACCTTGAATCGACATACACGCTCGATAAGGTGTTAAGAGAAAAATCTGTTATTTGCACGGCCTAGGAGAGGGAGTGATGCAACCATAGGGCTACTACGGTATTTCAGATATTAGTTTCATCGCTTCGCGCATCTTGCCCATCCTACGCCGACCTGGCTCATCAATGGTCACTGTGAGGTCTGACGATATCCAATTCGCGTAACGCTCTGACGTGTTTGACTCGCTGTAGCTTCAGGAGCACTCTTCCTCTAACAGACCACGAAATTTTGATACATTTCTGTTATGTGACAGCCGGCCGGGGTGGCCGAGCGGCTCTAGGCGCTACAGTCTGGAACCGCGCGACCGCTACGGTCGCAGGTTCGAATCCTGCCTCAGGCATGGATGTTTGTGATGTCCTTAGGTTAGTTAGGTTTAAGTAGTTCTAAGTTCTAGGGGACTGATGACCACAGCAGTTAAGTCCCATAGTCCTCAGAGCCATTTGACCCATTTTGTTATGTGACAATCTTTCAACCAAGTCCACACGACACGAATCTGTTAAGAAAGTTTCTTACATAAGCCCTACGTATGTAGACCATTAGAGATATTTCCAGTAACTGATCTCGCCGTGGAACAGACAAAAGTGACCAGTCTATCATCGTACAAACTGTTCACCAATGCAACCCCTCAGATGGTACGAAAGTGTGCCAGTGCCACGTCGTGTTCAATTTAAGCGGTTGGCGGAAGAAAGTGCTAGCCCATGAGAGCGTAGTTTTCAGTTATTGCGTATTATATGCTTGGTGTAATCTGCCAATTATAAAACACTATGGACTTGCTTGTAACTTTCTGTACGAAATGTTACACAATTTGTTTTTAGGTATGTGGTCTACCACGTGGATAAAAAATAGTAAGACGTGGAAAAATGTTTTTGTAACACTATCTCTAGTATTGTGAGTTAGCACCGTATTCATCAAAAAATACCTGAAAAGTTTTGAGAGTAAATATGTGACCTTCACTATCTTACAGCAGAGACTAGTATTATAGAGACGCTAAACATAAGAAAGAAAAAAACAGTGTTACAGTAATATTTACATAGTAACAATATAAGGTGTCTGTAGCGACTGAATTAATGGACAAGGCATTTCCGAACTTCCGTGTGCGTTATAAAAAAAGAATACTACAGAATCAAAACATCTCAGATAAATAATCTACGACTTAATATACGTGAAACACCAAAGAAGAAACTATGTGGTCGTTTGTGAAGTGTAGCCACCACACTAATAAAACAATTTGGATTTTCATTTTCTTTATTGTACACTTGAAGACTTTCGAAACACTAATGATTTATAGGGGGTATGTAGTTAGTAACTATTTTTGTTGTTGTTGATAGAAAGTAGCAAATCATATTTGTTCGCTAATTCCAGAAATGAAACATTTACAATGTCTGCATTCACTTGATGTATGACCTTCATTGACAATGTCGTCTGCTTCCTACTTTTCTTTCCGTGGATCTACATTTTTCTGCTTCCTAAAAGTAAATAGAAAGGTTTTTGGAGAAATGAAAAAGGATAAAAATAGTGATACCCCACAGTTTTTAACGCTAGGGTCAAATGATGCTAACTCTCAAGCACATTTACTATAGCCTTTTATATTGTTACAAGGTAAAGCAAACCAGTGACAGTAACCTCTTTATAGGCTTCATTTATATGTATTACGTTAAATTTATATAATGCTAATGTTAAAGCATTCCCCAGAATTTAACAAACGCTTTGTCTAAAACTTTTGAGGTTAAACAGGTCTCTTATTATGCTGAGTCACATATACGCTATTTTCAACATCTGATGAATTTTCTTGTGTGTAATCCGGACCTACTGAAATGATTGCTATGTAGGATGTGGGAGTGAGAAATTGTTCAGCATAAAGAAAACCATTATTAAAAATATTTATCCACCAAAAAGGCCCAATTCAAAATTACACTTTTTATATTAGCACGGAAGATTTTAAAACCAAACTAGCCTTTTGGACTCTATAACATTAGAAAATCGCCTCAGAGGCACTCGTTGGGACTCCCAATAGTACAGGTAAAGATCAAGGTTAACAGGTAAATTTGGAAAATACGTGGCCTAGTAGTGCAAGTCAAGTCTTTCACAAACAGAACAAGAGAAAATGGAGGGTCTTTTACAATCAACTAAATGTTTAATTCAGGCATTTCCTCAAAACCAGGATGCTGAGGTCTTCAGCCAAAGCAACGGCCAGCAGTATAAGACAAATCAGCTTATGGAAAGAACATCAAACGAAATTTAGTACGTAAGTGCGGAGTTTTTCACGAGCCGCAGCGGGCACTTGGCCGTTCACGAGACGTGGTGCTCACCGCTATTCCTGCGTCAGGATTGCCTCAGAGAATTAAGGATGTTAAAATATATTTCTTTTTCATTGTCACTTTTCTTGCTATTCCTAGATTTCATATGCTCCCTACGTCAACTGTCGTTAGTAATTTTACACCCTCTCTATTTCTACCATTATGAGTTGCTTTTTTGCCCAAATAGCGGAACTTAACTACTACGTTTCGTGTCTGATTTCCTACTTTGACTTCCTCAGCATCACCTGATTTGTTTCGAATACATTCAGTTGCCCTTGTTTTACTTTTTGATATTCATCTTGTAATCCCGTAAGAGGACTATCGATTGAGCTCAACTCACCATTCAAGTTCTTTGACATCTCTGTCAGAATTACAATGTCACCCATAAACGCCAATTTTTTGTTTATTTCTTCTCCCTGAACTTAAATTATGTTTTTAAATCTCTTATGGGCATCCTTTACTGCGTGCTCATTGTGCAAGTTGAATAACATGAATGACTGGCTAGAACTCTGAATTACTCCCTTCACAATCACTGCTTCCTTTTCATGCCCTTCTACCCTTAACACCGTAGTCTGACTTCTGTATAAGTTGTAGATAAATTTTCGCTTCAGAATTTCAAAGTATGTAATCCAGTCAACGCTATAAAAAGCTTTCTCTAATTCTACAAGTGCTGTAAATGTAGATTAGGCTTCCTTCAGTCTCTCTACTAAGATAAACCATAGGCTCAATATTTCCTCGCTCGTTCCCACATTTCTCCGCTTCTTCCCTGCCATCGACTTCTACCATTCGTTATGTTGTTCCGTAAGTAAATCGTGTCTGTCACTTATTAGACTGATGGTTCGGTAACAATCACTCCTGTCACTCCTATCAGCACCTTATTAATTTGGCTATAACATTCTCCTTGAAGTCTACGTGAATTTCTCCCGTGTAAAATATTTTTTTTGTATCAGGTAGAATAGTTTTGTTATGGCTGTACTTCGTAAGAATAATACTTCAGAGGACATGTCATCTATTCTGTGTGCCTTGCGTCCAGCTATACCTTTCATTGCTCTGTCGTACTCCTATTTTTCACACAGTATCACACTTTACATCTCTTCTCCGTTTCCTTCCTTTTCCCTTGCGACAATATTGTCCTAAAGTTTTCAGTCTTCATGTATTTATTCTATATATTTCATCAGTCTTTCAACGGTCTCTCTGACGCTAGAGGGCACCGAATTTTAGAGTGCAAATGGCTGTGTGTAACATAACTGTGTCTGTGCCTGAGAAACAGCGTGCTGTACTCAAGTTCCGAATTCGAAGAGTTCGTCCACACATGGAGCGCCTTCTCCTTTACCATGACAATGTCAGACCACACATGAGCGCTGCGACATCTGCAGTAGTCCGACGGCTTGGGTTCACTGTCATCGGTCATCCGCCATACAGTCCCGACTTGTACCCATCCGATTTTCGTATGTTTCCAAAAACCAAATAACACCTTCGAGGACTTCTGTATGATAGTGATGAAACAGTGCAAGCAAAGGTGAGGTTGTGGCTCCACCAACAGGGTCAAACATTTTGTAGTGACGTTATCAACAAATCGGTCTCTCGTTGGGAGAAATGTGTTCGTCGCCAGGGTGACTATGTTGACAAATAAATACGTAGACACGAAGAACAAAGACGTTGAATGTCAATAGCGTATGTTTTATTTAAAATGCGTTTAAGAGTTTTCACACAAAAAAGGCATTAATTTTCATCACACTTCCGGACAAATACCTTCAATCAATATTAAAAAATTCTTGATTATCTCATTAAGTCAGATTCTACATTAAACTTCACAAACAATATTGTGCACTCAAGATAAGCCAGGCACGTCCATTGAACTCATTTACGTTAATTTGCTTTGTTACAAATCAGAGAAACTGCCTCAAAAAGAAAGGAGTCAAAGCTAGCTAGCACTGCTATGGTCGCGTTCTCAGAGGTATTGACTGGGAAGAGCACAATTATTCTGTAATTCAATGAATACATCACGCCATTATCATAACTCAAAAATGCACATAGTATTGAACCATCTACCATGATATAAAATGATCATAACCTTATACCATCCTCATCACAATAAAACTTCATAATAAACGTCAGTCAACTCAGTTACCACTAACACCGAGCTATTGGTCCAGTGGCCCCGGGTCGCAGAGCTACCAAGAATGTACTTCCTGGCTCGTAGTCGCTTTTCAGCTATGGCACTGCGCTCCTAGTATACCTCCGGTGTCTCCTAATATTTCCTAACACCTGACTCGTTCTTCCGCAATGTCAAATCTCTAACCTGGACAGATATCGACGGCGGATTTTCTGCTATCATGTTCACTGTATCGTGGCAGACCTGTAGCGGTCTGACGATGACGTTACGCCTGACGATCATGTCACGTCCGTGTGATATCGCAGCGTATTTCTACGTTAGGTCAGCGCCGCATGATGCGAAGACAGGGTATTTTAAACATCCAATACTGTTGCGACATTTAGACCATTTTCTAATTTGTCACTGCTGACTGTCACTATTTACCTGTATCTTATCTTACTTAAATTAAATGGTGTTTTTTCTCTATTGCCCTGGTGGTCTTCATAATTACTACCAGATTTTCTTATTTCCTAGTACAGACTCTACTAAATATTCAAAATATAACTCTACAAGTTATCAGCGTTCCCTATTAAATTAAATACTGTAATTTGTAACTATTCGTACTGCCATAGTACACATTCCATATCTCAGCTAACTGTTCGTGGAATCTCTTAACGATTTACAGGGCTCAAGAAGAACCGATGGCTCTTCCGGCTTATTCATAAGCTTCCTTGGTACCTAGGGTTTCCCACGTCTAAGCCAGACATACTCTCGGGACTATCTGGCGTTGTGCTCTTTTCAGTGGCATATCCAACGAATTACATTGTGCGACTTGATGCATAGGGCTGCGTGCCCTGGTAAATTACATCGAGCGTATGTTACCGGAGTTAATGGTCCGGCCCACAAGCCTTTACCATATTCCACCACGGTATCGAACCCCAGCATTGTGAAAAACAGGGCGGTTTGACTCTCGGAATACAAGGTTTCAAGGCTACAAATATACAAAAATACAAAAACTCCAAGAGTGAAAATCCCAAGAGTTAACTTCCGTATGTTGACGTCTCAGCCGAACCACCATTGTACATCTATCTGTTCCTGTCACCATAATGAGGCATACGTTCTTCATCGTCCGGTTCGGCACTTCACGGTCGGCACAACTGTCTGAGTTCGACAGAATCGTGCTGTCAGCGCTCCTTAGCCTTCGCTATTTGTTCGTGTTGTGAACGACGCTCCTAGGTTCAGTGGCCCTTTGCACAAAAAGAGGCAGTCCTAGAGGTCTTTCGTCGCAGTCCTTCAAAATAAATGGGAATGACAGAAGAGAAGAATCAGAATTCTCAATTCGCATCAGCGACAAGTATTGCATATTTGCTATGAAATGAAAATCAGTAATACGCAGAAAGAATTCAAAGATTTAGTTGACAATGAAACAGCAAAAACTGCAGCTATCGACAGACGGAATTCGTTGTTCTGTACATCAAAAAGCAGTTTGTGCTAAATTTGCAGACCTGGAGCACGTTAAGAAGTTGGTGGTACGAGTAGTAAAATTTCTGAAGTCGCAAGCATTATTCCATTCTCAGTTGTAACAGTTTTCAGTGGAACCGGACGAAGATTAAGGAGACTTCATGTACTACCGCAGAATACGTTGGTTAAGTCACGAGGCACTGCTGATACGATATTTGGATTTCAAACTCGCTATTGTTGAATTATGGAGGGGAAAGGAGTGCAGGAGTGCAGGAAGGGAAAGCAGAACATCTGGAGTGAAGTGCTGAATTCGCATTTTAAGCGGACTTAACTGTACATTGCCCACAGTGCAAGGTAACTTCTTTCTGATTTGATGCGAGAGCATTTAAAAAGAAAATCACGTCGTAGAAGGGACATATACTGACAAAGAGAATCCCTAAGCTTACTGGGGTTAAAGAAAATGCGAGGTTTGAAGAGCTCCTTGCGGCCTTGAAAGAATTACAAGGATAGTTTTATGAAGATTTTGAGACAATTTCAGTCTTACATCTCTTCCCGAACTCTTTTTGAGACCGCTTGCCATTTCAGTTGAAAGCTCCCCTGTGTATGTGTAATTGTAACTGACGGCCTGCAAGGTAATTGCAGTTTTAATGACAAATCTTTTTACGGTAAAAATGTGCAGGACGTCTACATTGCTTTCCTCAGAGAGTTTTTCAAGTCTCCATGAAGATCGACATATTTGTGTAAAAGATCTTTTTTCGAGTGCCGCGATTGTGTGGCAACTTGAGTGCAAAATTATGAAATGGTCTGCATCTGTCCGTTTGCTGACAGTTTTTATCATATAGATTTTATTTTTTTTTATTGCGCCAAAAATAAACAATACTGAAAATTTGTTTTGTTTGAGATCGATGCTACTGACAAATGTGAAATATAAAACCAAGTAGTATGTAGTGCAACTGCACTGCCATTTAAATGTGGCTCGTTCGCAGTCTCCTCCTCTTCCCCCTCCTCACACTACGACAGCTTGGCGTGGCGGTGGGGAAAATGAGCGCTTTGGCACTCGGGCCCGGGCACGGCCCACTAGCCGAAATCTTGGCTGCCTCTGGTCTAGACTTTGCGTTCATCTTGACTGCGGTACTATACTGTTGACGGTACTTCAGCACTGCTATCCGTTACTAAAGCTGGTCCTGCATTACCCCCATTCGATCTTGTGTTCACCACCTGTACTCGCCATACCACAGATGCCGATCTTCCTTCCACTGCTCTTCACTAATCCCCACTAATCTAATTTCCACCTACCCACTGCCCTTTTAAAATTCTCTAAGCTAAATATCTGCTTAATGGAGCCAACATACCACGTTCCGACCAGTATAACGCCAGATTTGTTTTTATTCTCTGATGGAAACATCATTACGAATAGTCCCTGATCAGAGATCCTAATACCGGACTATTTTACGTTTGGAAAATTTTGTCCAAGTGGCAACCATACAGTAGATAAGCATCCTTGGGAATTTTAACGGCTTTATTTTTCCCTTGGGTTCACCCATTTGTAGTGCCATATGTCAATGGCATTTTGGCTAATGTTACCAGGCAAAATCAACCAACCATCCAGACTTGTCTCAGCAAGTGTCCGATAAGGCTGCTGCCCCTCTTCTGGAACTACATGTTAGTCTGGCGTCTTCAGCTATCGTACGGCTGTTTGTATCGTTGAGAAACGCAAGCCACACGATGGCGCCAATGTCCATGATACGTGCGGCATGAATACGTTTTCATTATTAGAATTGAAGCTATTCAAACCTTCGCTAGGGGAACATAATTTGTGTACATATTTTATCATTCATCATATTAACTTTACAGATCTTTCATGTGCATAATACATGAAGCAAAGGTTATTAAATTGTTTTTGAACACAAAATTTATCATCGCTGCTTGACGTATATCAATGACGTCCTGAAACATCTTGTAATTTTGTCGTTTGTAACGTAGTCCGTATTCCGGCTGCACCGAAGTACTGAACATTTACCAGATGGTTGTATCAGCTGGGATCAGTCGTGAAGGTTCTCCAGTCTTAATAACAAGAGTGTGTGTGTGTGGCACTACCCGCTGACGCCTCGTTATCATTCGGCCCGCCACAATTTATTTTCTGGCTCCTGCGACTCCGTCTTGGAATGGTGGCGCATTGATTTCTAAAAAGAGTTCCGCTTCATCATTAGTGCAGACGATTTTAGGCTCTGGTCTTGTTGCTGAGAAGCGTGACGAAAGAATTCAGAAATGGAATATAATCGCAGCTTAGGGGATGTCTGAAAACTGAGTATTTCACTGTCAAGAGTATTATTCACTGTTATGAAACATTCTCACGGATTATAACTGTGTACCACAACGATAATCAAACTCCATCCTTTGCTTCGAAGGCTGGAACTCAGGAGACTGGTGCTGACTGAGTGAAGCTTGAGATGTTACTATCTCATGGTGGGTCACATCACAATTCCTCTATAAGTACATTAGGGATCAGAAGCTTAAAGACTTTTCTGGACGCGCGTATCTTACGTAGCTCATAGACCGAGTAAGTTCCACTACCTTCTTCACAGAGATCGCCCCTAACCATACCTCTTTGTATGTGATGATTAGTAAAATTTTTGTTTAGGCGGGTTAACTCCGCTCTAGCGGTCGAATTGTGGGTACTTAATAGTATAAATGCTTCAGAAAAATTATATTTTGGCTTAATTAGGTGAGTTAACACCAAAAGTCGTCTGTTAGCTTATCCATTACTATGCTAAACAAGTATGACCGTTAACACCTAGATTCGTAAGCACAATCATCTCTGCTTAGCGTATTAAAATCCTCAATTACAGGACATTATTAATTACTTCATTTGACTTCAGTTTATACGCCTCTTGAGTAATAAAACTGATAATGTTGAATTGATATACCCCATCAGATCACTATGCTTTGAAAATCATTCCTGGATTCTTAGTCTGTATCACTTCTCGTAAGCTCGTCAGAGATTAAACATCACTTTCTTTTAGCATCGTCAGATAAATTTTCATTCAATAAAATTCACCGATCTCCCTGCTTCAAACACATCTCATTATAAATAAACTGGAGTGATCAGTTTTCAAAATAATTCATTCTTTAACACTTTACTTTTAGAAGACTGAAAACATTTTATTTCGTAACAAAAAAAAATGGTTCAAATGGCTCTGAGCACTATACGACTTAACTTCTGAGGTCATCAGTCGCCTAGAACTTAGAACTAATTGAACCTAACTCACCTAAGGACATCACACACATCCATGCCCGAGGCAGGATTCGAACCTGCGACCGTAGCGGTCGCTCGGTTCCAGACTATTTCGTAACACCATACACAGATGACTGCTACGTAAATATTTCAATATACATCTGCCATCAAGCGTGGGTCTTGCAGAAGAGCTAACATCAAACTCTGACATAGAACTGAAGTTACAACATTATATTTTCGATTATGAAACATAATTTCTTTGTTAAAAATATGGGCCACAGCATCTAAGAAAAGCTGCCGGTGTCTTCTTCCTGCAGATGGCCGTCTGCTCTCTGACGTCTGCGCTCGGTGACTTGAACAACTCCTTCCGCTGCCGCTGAGCTACTGCGCCGCTCATGAAACACAAGAAACAACGAAAACACACTTTTGTAGTTTTCAAAACAAAACTTAATGTAATTTATGCAAACATTCCGTGTGTTCTGCTATACTGAACATGAATAAGTTCAGGCGGACACTTGCCATGTGTCGTTGCTGTATTAACTGATGCTGTAAAAAACCCTATATCATCACAATCAGTTTCGTTGGGTGTAAGTATGCCGGGATAACACGGTCTGGACAAGGGCAAATTCTCAGTCCAACATACAGTTTTAGTCTTCAAGAAGTTTAATAAGAGTACACATGCCGTTGCAGAATGAAATATTCATTCCGGAAACGAAATTTCTGTGGGTAGACGGGAACTGAACCGCACATTCCCGAACAGAAGTCTAGTATGTAAACCATATCGCCATTATCGACCGTCAGGCTGATTTCGCGTTGCTCTCAAGGGCCACTGAATGCTCGGATTAGAAAGGAACGAGATGTCAAGAATCAAGAGAGCTAGCTGTCCACTTTCCTCTTCACGCCACATGATGTTCATTAAAATTCATGCGGTACTTTGAGCTCTGTGTATAATTCTATTAGAATTTTCCGTGGATTCTGTAGAACCTAGAAGTGATGGAAATGCATTGTATTCCACAGTCCGTCTACCCATCGAGTACTGAGAAAATCTGTGTCAGAAACTTGAAAACTTCAGATCACGTAAGTAATGGTCCTGTCACAGTGCGAGTGTGAAATACTGAACACAATTTGTTGAATTCGAACAAATTTGTATCACGTACTAGGTTACACAGAAAGTTCTCCGTGTACTTGCCGCGCCAGATTCGGAAAAATCCATAGATTTCGATGATTGCCTCCATCATCTTTGTCAGAGCTTAAGTCTGACTGTCGTGAAACTGGCGAAGCTCCCACTCTTATTTGCAGAGTGCGACATCTGCGTGGTTGGATTGCGTCATGACGAGAAAACTGAAGTGGCCCGTACTGAGATGGCAACCACTACGCCCTTAAATTTTGTTGTGCCGGACGAAATAATACTCGTCGGCAGTGCTGGCTTCATAGATTACTTAGGGAGGACGCCGAGCTGATATTACGGGGTGTTTCAAGATGTTTTGACGATTTCGAGTTTGAATAACGCACAAACTAATGGCGAAACAAAGTTGAACATTTTACACAAGGTACAATATTTATTCAAGTTTACTTATGAAATACGGACAAATGACTATTTGCGGCTACACGATACTCGAGGTGTTTCACCCAGTTTTTGAGTACCTTTTGGTACATTATTTTATGCGAATTTAAAAATAATAATTGTTTGCTCTTTTTAGAAATGATTCTTGATTCAGTTAAGCAGTTAGTTTGTGACACACAAACAATTCATAAAATAGTGCGACAATGTCTGAGATCATTATCAATACTATATCAATGTATTTAGTTTTAACATTATGATCGCTGAGAGTCAAAGCATAAAAATACATTATGAACAACTGAAGACACTTGTCAAATTTTTGTGCGTAAAGAACTAAAGGCACGTATGGAATTTTCGACGAATCAAAACACTCGTAATACAGTAAAATAATATTTTCTACACTGATCTGGTAAAAACAAAAGTATTATCTGCAGTGAAACATTCCACATCCAGGCATGTCACAAAATATTTATTGCACTGCTGTAATCTTTACATCCAAAATGTTTAAAAATATTGTATTTAGTGTTTTGTTAATAACAATGTACCTTCTAAAGCAGTTGATGGTTTTAGAATGAACAAAACTATTCGAAAATTGTCACTATTAAAATTATTATTTACAACTCTGACAGAAATCTTAATTAATAAATTACAAAGAAATCTATAACAATTTGTGCCCATATTACAGCAAAAGCTATAGCAAATTGTCCCATGCTGTAACAGAAATTATAACACTTTTCCCATTGTACGAATCGTTTGTTCCTCGTTACTGTTCTTGCACATTGAACTCATGGTTTGATGCTAGGTAGATAAACATTACAATTTGCTAAAAATCCCAGCTGAATCTTGTATTTATCCAGGTCCACCACAAAAAACTAGTAGTCATCTACACAGAGACGCTGCAATACCATGTGCAACACATCCGTTAGTACAAACATTTTAACATCAAGCAAGTCCATTGTATACTGGTGAATCTAAAGAGTCATGCTACATGTATGTATCATAATTTGACAGATGTTATGACAGGTGAACACACAAATATCAAAGTATTAATGTCTGTAGAAACGCAGTAACAGCGGAATGGTTTGGTTAGGAGAGCTCAGTGACATCAGTGCTAAGAAATCCTTGGGGTGGTGTACAGAATGACGCCACTGCACAGTGAATGATTGGAAACGAGTGATTTCGAGTGGCGAATCATGCTATACAAAGTGGTATTCCATCGGAGAATGGTTTCCGCCTTCATGTGTTGAGGTATGGGCGTGGTTTTCGTGGTCAGGCCTTCGTCCTCTCATTGCACTTAAGAAAACACTAAATGCGGAAGTATATGAGCACATTTCACAGTATTGTGTACTGCGTACAGCAGAGAATCAGTTCGGGGACGAAGATTGTTTGTATCAGAGCGACAATGGACCCTGTCATAAAGTAGCACATGTGAGACAGTAGTTTTTGGGTAATAAAACTCCTGACGTAGATTGACCTGCCTGGAATCTTCACTTGAACCCAGTCGAACACATTTGGGATGTGAGAGAACTTTGTTCCTGACCCCAGCATCCAACAACTTCCCTGGTTTCGACACTTAAGGAAGTAAGGGCTGCCAGTCCTCCACTGACATTCAAATATGTCATTGAAAACATTCCCGGCAGATTTCAGGCAGTCAGAACGGTGAAGTGTGGACACATTCAGTATTAATATCAAATAATAGATTTTCACATACTTCTGATCAGATAGTGTATGTGCAATAACTTTACAGTATGTGTCAGCTACGGATTGTGTGTGTGTGTGTGTGTGTGTGTGTGTGTAATTTCTCCAGGTTACAGTAAAATTACAAGGAAGATGAGCCATCTTACACTAAAAATGTAAAAAATTTCCCCAGGCCAAAATAAAATGTTAAGAAATTGCCCCATGGAGTCTAGATGCAGTTCTGTAGCCTGAAGTCACATTTTACAGTATTTGGAAGAAAAAAATAAAAATCTGATAATTCGTGAAGAATTTCATTCTCAATATTCCTGTTCATCATTACTCATAAACTGGTCATCGCCAGACACTGATCTTAAGGAGTATTGAAATATTGCCTCTTTTTTTTTTTTTTTTTTTTTTTTTTTTTTTTTTTAGTAATAGGTTTCAAGAGATTGCATGTTAACGATTTTGATTGTATCAACATTTAATAGAGAAGATAACCATTTTACTTTTTCATCACCAATTACTGTAACATAATCTACACAACTACGCCTCTCCCTCTGCGTATTTTTGCAGTAAGTAATGGCACTTCATCCATCGCCCAGTGATGATGGTTGTGATTACATGCTAATCAAGTGTTTGTCTTCTGTATTTTCTCTAGCAGGATGCTGAATGCTGCATCCTGTGCTGTAATGAGAGAAAACTCCGTGATAACTTGCATGCTGTCTAGCAGAATAGCAACTGCTTGTTTTAACGCCAAACTAATTTCATCTTTCTTAAATACTTTGCGGGTCTAAAAATACTGTCTTCAATATGCAAGGACGATTAAAATACCATTTAATCTTTTAATGGCACTATTATACAGGGTGATACAAAAAGAATACCACAACTTTAAAAATGTGTATTTAATGAAAGAAACATAATATAACCTTCTGTTATACATCATTACAAAGAGTATTTAAAAAGGTTTTTTTCACTCAAAAACAAGTTCAGAGATGTTCAATATGGCCCCCTCCAGACACTCGAGCAATATCAACCCGATACTCCAACTCGTTCCACACTCTCTGTAGCATATCAGGCGTAACAGTTTCGATAGCTGCTGTTATTTCTCGTTTCAAATCATCAATGGTGGCTGGGAGAGGTGGCCGAAACACCATATCCTTAACATACCCCCATAAGAAAAAATCGCAGGGGGTAAGATCAGGGCTTCTTGGAGGCCAGTGATGAAGTGCTCTGTCACGGGCTGCCTGGCGGCCGATCCATCGCCTCGGGTAGTTGACGTTCAGGTTTCATAACTAACCTTTTTCGTAGGACTCTCCATACAGTTGATTGTGGAATTTGCAGCTCTCTGCTAGCTCTGCGAGTCGATTTTCCTGGGCTGCGAACAAATGCTTGCTGGATGCGAGCTACATTTTCATCACTCGTTCTCGGCCGTCCAGAACTTTTCCCTTTGCACAAACACCCATTCTCTGTAAACTGTTTATACCAACGTTTAATACACCACCTATCAGGAGGTTTAGCACCATACTTCGTTCGAAATGCACGCTGAGCAACTGTCGTCGATTCACTTCTGCCGTACTCAATAACACAAAAAGCTTTCTGTTGAGCGGTCGCCATCTTAGCATCAACTGACGCTGACGCCTAGTCAACAGCGCCTCAAGCGAACAAATGTACAACTAAATGAAACTTTATAGCTCCCTTAATTCGCCGACAGATAGTGCTTAGCTCTGCCTTTTGTCGTTGCAGAGTTTTAAATTCCTAAAGTTGTGGTATTCTTTCTGAATCACCCTGTACTATGAGCATCAAATAATATGTATTCTATATTGTTTCGTCTTTCCTGTAAATTATCTGCGGAGAGCTACTTGTTCCAAATGTTACCGAGAAAACAACTTCTGTCAGTATTGTGCTAACTATAAAAACCAACCCGTATACACACTGATAAGCATGGATTGTTTTGAGAGTGGAGAACATTCAAACTTGCAGCAGATGTTGAAAGTGAAACTTCCTGGCAGATTAAAACTGTGTACCGGACCGAGACTCGAACTCGTGACCATTGCTTTTGGTGGGCTAGTGCTCTATCAGTTGAGTTAACCAAGCGTGACTCGCGATCCGTCGTCACAGCTTCACATCCTGCAGTATCTCGTCTCCTATCTTCCAAGCACCCTGCAAACATCCCTCAGGCTGTAACTGAGCCATGTCTCCGCAATACCCTTTCTTTAAGGAGTGATAGTCCTGCAAGTATTGCAGGAGAGCTTCTGTGAAATTTGGAAGGTAATGGCACTGTTATACTGTGAGCATCAAATAATATGTTTACTGCATTGTACTGGCGGGCCGGCCGAAGTGGCCGTGCGGTTAAAGGCGCTGCAGTCTGGAACCGCAAGACCGCTACGGTCGCAGGTTCGAATCCTGCCTCGGGCATGGATGTTTGTGATGTCCTTCGGTTAGTTAGGTTTAACTAGTTCTAAGTTCTAGGGGACTAATGACCTCAGCAGTTGAGTCCCATAGTGCTCAGAGCCAATTTTGTACTGGCGGAAGTGAAGCTGTGAGGCCAGGGCGTGACTAGTGCTTGGGTAGCTCAGATGACAGAGCACTTTCCCGTGGAAGGCAGAGATCTCAAGTTCGAGGCTCGGTCCGGCACACAGAAAGTTTCATATCACCGCACACTCTGCTGCAGAGTGAAAATCTCATTCTGTGAACGTTGAAACTGCTTTCAAAAGATTACCCAAGCAGATACAAGCAAACAACTGTTTTCAGCCCAATATTACAACAAAAACTGTTGCAAATTACCTCTTACTATGGTCCGCAGCTCGTGGTCGTGCGGTAGCGTTCTCGCTTCCCACGTCCGGGTTCCCGGGTTCGATTCCCGGCAGGGTCAGGGATTTTCTCTGCCTCGTGATGAATGGGTGTTGTGTGCTGTTCTTAGGTTAGTTAGGTTTAAGTGGTTCTAAGTTCTAGGGGACTGATGACCATAGATGTTAAGTCCCATAGTGCTCAGAGCCATTTGAACCATTTGAACCTCATACTATGTCAAAAATTGTAATAAATTATCCCACAATATAATTGCCCCATGTTCCTACGAAACTGTAAGAAGCTGAGCAATTTTCTCACCCATTTGTCACAACTTCCACGATCAAGTTCCGTCTTGTACATAAGGCAGGACATATTGATTCTGTGACCTGCCACAGAGTTAATGCTTTCGAAGCAGTCAGCCCACTCAAGCACCACCACTATACACAATACAGGGTATCACGCCGCATATACCAGGTATTGCACTGCGTAACCCATAATCCAGGCTGTTGCATTGCATAATCTGGGATACCTGTTGGAGCGATGATTGTTTAGGTCTACAGTGAAGTCAACGTTCTGAATCATCACAAAGGTGCTCCATCAGGCCAGTCGATTTCAACAATTTTATTGTCCTCAAACCATTGTCTCAATTAGTCTGCTGCGGGACAGGGTGCACTTTCATGCTGACCAAGTGTCAGTTGATGATGCTTCTCAATTGCTATAGAACAATGTCGACAGATCTACAGTACACTATATTAATGAATTGTCAGACACGGTACACCGATAGATAATGTATTCATTAATATCAAAATAATTTAGAAAAGAAGAACAAACACGAAAATACGCCACAGCTTGCTATAACATTTAGTATACAGGAACATTAGAACAAAATTAGATTCATATATTTATAAGTTCCGGATATCATTACTTTTTCTGTGATGATAATTATCATAATTATCGGCAAACGATGGTTCTGCAGTTAAAATTGATTAACCATGTGACACCTAAAGTCAATTCAGCCAGGCAGGATCCTAAATTTCTATAATTTTAAATTGTAGCTTAGTCAGCAACAGATAACCAATTTCATTGGTTTATAGTGGTAGTGCATGGTTCTCCCCTGACAGTTAGTCAAAGTGAGCACGCATTGTTGTCCCAATATCTGGGACAGTTCCCAACCAGTTTCATTAGAGAGTATAATAGCGATGCACGCGATGTGCCCTACTCTGTGATGTAGCGTTTATAGTCGCTGTCTGGTGAGTGGATGGAGTTCCGCCTTCTGCATTTATTTTATGATTTTACTTTCTGTTTTGTCCAGGGTTCTGGCACTTATATATTTCTCGAATATTGTAATACCACGGTCCACCAATTCGCAGCAGCAGCGATCGATTCTCTAATTCAGATGGGGTGAGTTCATTTAGATAATGCTCACATTCTTCCGGTAGGCAGCTCAAAGTACTAATTGGCGGAATCCTGTTTGCACCATGCGTCCGGTACAGTCATTTTATATTAAGCCATAGTGTCGCCCAAAGTGTGCCCTCGCGTAAGTAATAACAGTTAGTTTTTGCTTACACCCATTTCAAGTTAATATCATTTTCTTAGGATGCGTGCGTTCTTTTTATTTTCACAGTTTGTTTCTTCTCAGTATATTTTGTCGTAATTACAATCTGCAGTTAACTTCCTTCGTTCAAAGGGCCAATAGTTTTCAATCTGTTAATTACGTGCGTAAAGGACGGTGTACTTGGTGAATAAGCAATTACAGCCATGGCAAGAGAAAGAAGCAGGGCGCGGGGCGAAGTCCAAAGTGCACACACGCTAATCTTGAGCAATGAAAACATACCAAAATTATCTCAGATCATTAATTTTTTGCGTTAACTTGCAGTTCATGTCGACAGTTCAACTGTTACGGATGTTTCTGCTACACAAGTAACTAGCAGAGGAAACAAAATCAAGGCAATCTACGCTGTTATACTACAGACGACTTCCGTCAGTCGGGACTATAATATATTCGCATAAAATACTTTATGACAATTCCTGTAGCACAGTTTCATGATGATTTTTGAACATTGTAATTTTACTAACAGTGAAACAGTTTTTTGTTTCTTCCCTGCAGTCGTCACAAAAATGAGTGATGTTATTGGACGACGGTAACAAATATTTTCCTTACATCAGGCACACCTGGTAAAAGAAAAATTAATACATTCGGGTACTTCACAGCAATTACCAATTTTACTGAGACATAGCTGGAATGTAGTAATAAATGGTCATGGCCATTGTTCTGCATATTGTGTTGCGTACCGGGCATACTTGATCAAAATCGTAGAATGTGATGAAACAAACTGAAAATGCAGAAAGGAATGAATTTTAACAGTAGCGTCCCCCTGATAAACTTGAAATGACAAAGAGCTATCGGCAATTGTATTGTCTGACAGCTTTCTGAAAAATTCTTTAAAATGTTTTTTATCGAGAGGCTGAATCACACTATTGGTTCCGGGTGAACTCAGTATTATATTAACAGTCTTTCCGTCGTCCTCCTAAAGACATAGAAGAATTAAATAAAAGTAATGAATTATTTTCTACAAATGGTATGAAGACGTCTCGGATGTAACATTGAAAGTATTCTCTCCCATTTTCCCAGATTTTGTTACTGTGATTATAATATATTTGAAAGTAAATAGCCTTTACTTTTTATTTTTGGCCCTAATTTGCAGATATAAAACTGCCTAAACCGTAATCCACTGATAATTGGTCAAAGAAACCTGGAAATGACTGACGTTCAACCCACTTGCAAATCACATGGCCCAGTGTCATCAATTTCTCTTGGTAATTGTTTATTGGCCCTCGCGAGCGTTCTAAACGTTTCTAACAGTTTTTCTTCCACACTTTTGAGAGTTCCATTTCAGTGTGTATTTAGTAGTTCGTGTAAACCTTTCTTCCGTTTATAAATTTCACGTTTAGAGCTTACAAAACGAAACTGGCTTTGTTCATTGCTTACCTTTAAGCTTTTTCTCCCTCCTTCCTTTAACCAAAAATATTACAGTCTAATCTTTGTCACCGAAATCTGTTACTGTACATATTTTCTTTGGGCTAGGAAGGTACTCCATTTTTGTATTACCAGCATGCCTTGTTAATAACGGGACAGCAGCTTGTGCTAACCTGTTTCATGTAGAAAACGACCATAGTGGCAATATTCACTTATTGTATTTTATTGATGACTAGTTGCGGTTTAACTGAACCCATTTTCAAAAGATCCAAAGAGACAAATGAGGCAGCTAGAAGGAGGAGGTATTCAGACAGCTACACTTTGCGTATATGCAATAGATTTTATCACCTGTCAGAGTTGAGTGGAGAGGACCCTCTTGTAGCTGCAGATGTAGGGAACATGCATCAGTACTCAGCAGTTAGAAGGCCTAGGTCAGTTGCAATGTCTAAAAAATTTCGGTAGTAGTTGGTGTTAGAGCTGCACTTTTTTTAGACTGAAGTCCGCTGATAGGTACACCTACTTAAAGGAAGTCCCTGTAACTAAGGGCTCACCTCCAGAGGACGTCATGTTTCCAAGTAGAGAAGGAATTAGCATAATTCATCAAAATGTAAGAGGTATTGGAGATGAAGTTAGTGAACTGCTTATAGATGTTGACTCTGAAATTATTGGTATGTTAGACCACCACTTAAATAATTTGAGAATTCAGAGGCTCTCTTTGCTAGGACACGGATTAGCTGGCTGTTTTTCAAGGAGTTCCCTGTGGGGTGGGGGAGTGGCTATGCATGTAAGAAACAGTATCACGGCACTGCACTGAACAGATATTTGAATGTCGTGCAGAGGCATTTGAATTTAGTGAAACTAAACTTCTAATTGTTGCTGTCTATACGTCTCCTAACTCTGACTTCAGAGTATTTCTGCTCAAGCTTGAGAGGGTTCTTGATTCAATTTATGGGAAGTATATGATGATGCAAGAAAAACAATGTTCGTAGATCTCCTAAATTCATGTGATCTGATGCAGACTGTGTTTTCTCCAACTA
Organism: Schistocerca americana; assembly: GCF_021461395.2. Lineage (NCBI taxonomy): Eukaryota > Metazoa > Arthropoda > Insecta > Orthoptera > Acrididae > Schistocerca > Schistocerca americana. Next base: position 288,277,042 of record NC_060130.1, read on the forward strand.
CGGTGCAGGGGAACTGTAGCACAGCCATAGACAATATTTTTATTCATTCTTCATTACTAGATGGGCATTCTGTTAGTAAAAGGTTGAATGCACGAACTTTAATACTAAAAGGCTTTCGTACTCAAGCAAATGTGACATATAGTTACAAACTATGTAGGAAAGTTAATCAAACAGCAATAGAGAGTTTCTTAAACCTTGTCAAGGAACAAGAATGGCAGAATGTTCATAATGCACAATAACATAGATGATAAATATAATGCTTTCCTTAACCCATTTCTCATGCTCTTTGAGATTTTCTTTCCATTAGAACATTCTAAACGGGGGTACTAGCAGTAAAGGGCAGCCCAGGTGGCTGACTAGTGGGATACCATGTAGAACAAAGGGGGAATCATGTGAAAATGTTAGAAGTAGTCACAACCAAGTTACAGTAGCCCATTAAAAAACAGTAGTGTAAGGTGCTTAAGTATGTTATTAGGAAGGCAAAGAGTATGTTGTATGCAAATAGAATACCTAATTAACAGGATGAATTTAATACCATATTGTCAGTTGTGAAGGAAGTGTCTTGTCAGCAGCACAAGGTTGACGATATGAAGTCAGATCGTAGTAAAAATATTTCTGTTACTGATAAATCAGATATATGTACATTATTTAGCAATCATTTTCTGAGCATTGCAGGTGAATTAAATAAAAAATCAGTTTCCACAGGGAATCATATAACTTTCGTGGCAAATACCTTTCGGGAGATTGAGTCAGTACTCAAATCACTGAAGACTAAGGACTCTCATGGTTATGATGGAGTGCATAGCAGAATATTAAAGTATCTTGTGATCAAAAAGTCAGTATAAATTTGAAAACTGAATAAATCACGGAATAATGTAGATAGAGAGGTAAAAATTGACACACATGCTTGGAATGACATGGAGTTTTATTAAAACCAAAAAAAAATACAAACGTTCAAACAGTGTCCGACAGATGGCGCTTCATCTGATCAGAATAGCAATAATTAGCAATAAGACAAAGCATAGATGATGTTCTTTACGGGAAATGCTCAATATGTCCACCATCATTCCTCAACAATATTGTGAACAGCACTTCAAAGCATGTCCGGAGTTATGGTGAGGCATTGGCGTCAGATGTTGTCTTTCAGTATCCCCAGAAATGTCGGTCGTTCACGATACACTTGCGACTTCAGGTAACCCCAAAGCCAATAATCGCACGGACTGAGGTCTGGTGACCTGGAAGGCCAAGCATGACGAAATTGGCGACTGATCACACGATCATCACCAAACGACGCGCGCAAGAGATCTTTCACGCGTCTAGCAATATGAGGTGGAGCGCCATCCTGCATAAACATCGTACGTTCCAGCAGGTGTTTATCAGCCAGGCTGGGGATGCTGCGATTCTGTGACATATCGGCGTTCCTCTCACCAGTCAAGGTAGCAGTTTTCTGTCCAGCGCCATCTGTCGGACATTTTGTGACCTTTTTTTTTTGTTCTAATAAAACCCCTTGTCATTCCAAGCATGTGTGTCAATTTTTACCTCTCTATCTATATTATTCCGTGGTTTATTAAGTTTTCAAATTTATACTGACTTTTTGATCACCCGGTACTTTGCTGCACGTGTTAGCCCTGTATTTAGCCATAGTTGTAATTTTTCCTTTAGAAATGGTCAGTTTCCTGAAATCAGTAGAAATGCCGCTTTATAAAAAGGGAGAAAGGGATAATGTAGATAATTTTAGACCTATTTCTACGCTATCAGTGTTTGCTAAAGTTATTGAGACAGCTTTGCATGTAAGGATAATTGATCATTTTTTATCACACGATTTGCTAGGAAATGTACAGTTCGGCTTTAGCAGTTGTTTAACAACTGAAAATGCTGTATTCTCTTTTCTCTGTGCGGTACTGGATGGGTTAAGCAAAAGGTTTCGAACACTAAGCATGCTTTTTTTATTTAACTAAGACGTTTGATTGTGTTGATCGCAAAATATTGTTCCAGAAGTTGGACCATTAAGGGATATAGGGAGTAGCTCACAGTTGGTTCACCTCTTATCTTAGCAACAGAGAGCAAAAGGTCATTACTCACAATGTTGATAATGGTTGTGATGTGGGGTCTGAGAGGGGTACAGTCAAGTGGGGGATGCTCCGGGGATCAGTGTTGGGGCCACTCCTATTCTGCACTTATATAAATGATATACCCTGTTTGCTGATGACACTAGCTTGGTAGTAAAGGATATTGTGTGCAACATTGGCTCGGTTTCAAATAGTGCAGTTCATTACCTTAGTTCATGGCTTGTAGAAAATAAACTAACGCTAAATTACAGTAAGACTAAGTTTTTACAGTTTCTAACACACAATTCAACAAAATCTGACGTTTTAATTTCACAGAATGGGCATGTGATTAGTGAAACTGAACGGTTCAAATTTCTGGGTGTTCAGGATCTTGTTCAAAGAGTTAATGATGCCATTTTTACTATTCTAACGGTATCTGAAGTGACTGATCGTTCGGCACGAAAATTGGTCTACTTCGCTTATTTTCATCGCTTATGTCGTATGCTATTATACTTTGGGGTAACTCTTCCTATTCTAAAAGGATATTTTTGGATCAGAAATGGGCGGTTCGGGCAATAAGTGGTGTAAGTTAACGAACCTCTTGTCGATCTCTGTTCACGAGTCTGGGTATTTTGACATTTACCTCTCAGTATACATTCCTTACTGTCATTTCTTGTTAACAGTATTAGCTTATGCCCAAGAAAAAGCAGCTTTCACTCAGTTAATACTCGGCAGAAATCAAACCTGCATTTGGATCGGACTTCCTTAACTTTTGAGTAGAAAGGTGTGCGGTATACTGCTGCATCCATTTTCAGTAAGCTACCACTCGAATTCAAAAATCTTGGCAATAATCCACGCGCTTTCAAATCGAAACTGAATAGTTTGGTCTTGGGTTACTCCTTCTAGTCTGTCGGGGAGTTCCTTTAAAAATTAAGCTGATTCTTGTTTCATTGTTGATTGCGTTTGCTTAAACTTAAGGATTGACTCCTTCGGATGCATAAACATTTTATTTTTATTTTTTATTAATTTTATGCTGTAATTTCATGTACTGACACGTTCCATGTCCTTGGAGATTGGCTTCTCAATTTCGTCCTCAGGAACTTGTTGTGTAAATAAGTAAAAAGTAACAAAATGGTATATTCCGCAACAGCATTCAAACCATGTTAAGATTGTCCATACATGTATATCGAAGTCAAGGTATTTTTTATGAACATTGGCAAGGCAGACATACTCGTACATATATAGTAGTATGTTTGTCCTAGCAATATTCATAATAAAACTGGACTTTGACACACTCGTATGTACAATCTTTTTGCATGATTTGAAAATTGATTCAAGTAACCCGAAACTAGTCGACAATTAAATAGAAAAATGAATCTTGCAACTCTGACTGTTTCCTGCATCGATAGTCTATTTTTGTTCTGGTCTTTATTGTGGTCATCGTTCTAACCACAATTCACGGAATCGTCCGAGTTATTTCCTGTTTTTTGTAATGTTTTCATAATTTCTAACGAAATATCGTCATAACTCAAATGAATGTTCAAGAAATTAACTAATAAGTTATACATACGTAGGTGTTCAGGAGGAACAGGTGATTTCGATTACACGCTACGTTCTTTACATTTCATCCTCCAGGGATAAAAACATTATTTGGATTCCCCATTAATGTGAAATTCTGGAACCTGCACAGAGACAGATGCTGCTACCATGTACATACGAAGAAATTACATGGAAAATTAATTCAGTTTTATCTCCATCGTCAACCCTCAGCGGTACTGCAAAGGCAACTGCTAATTAATGTATATAATTAACTGGGTTCAAAATTCAAGCAGCACCAACTACGAACAAGTGTGTCAGACAAACTATCTACAGAAACTGAATTTCGCTTTACAAATTACGATGGAGTTGTACTGTGTAATCTGCTTAGCGATGTGCTGACCCGGAGATTATGTGCACGCTGTGTTACACATGTGCTGTCTTCTATAGCTACGGCAATGGTGTACACTTGTCCAGCTGTCTGGCAAGCTACGAATTCGATAATTTTCAAATTTTTAAAATAAATACTTGCAGGGTGTCTTAGCAGCTAGAATTTTGACATTGTGTTTCTTTCGGTGTATTCCTACAGTATAAAAAAGTTCAGGGAAGATATCAACATAGGAGACTGGACCGTTCCCTTTGTAAGTGACTCTGCCAAATCCTGCTACCTAGGTTCATGGGATCTGTTACTTAATTTATGCTACTCATCTCTATACGTAATGCATTCTAATGCTTATAGTTCACTGTTTGTTTTCTGACGAAAATGTGTTTGTGACCTGTGGTGGTCTGAGCAGTACATGCCGGTCAGACATTCTTATTTGTCACAATCGCTGATGTCATGCGAACTAGCAAAATAGACACAGTTATTGTGGGTTCAGCGCTGCTTATTGGTATGATCGTATTGCAGAACTACTGGACTGGACGAATACATGGCACCACTGGTGGGAATTGCGCTTTGAAGGCTATGAAACACATAGATGATGGCATGTGTTTAGCGTAGACGTTTTCGTCGATATGTACATAAACGTTGTACTTTCAGCACTCTGGAGCCGCTCTGACAGTGTGCTGTTGCCATCAGTCTCAAAATTTTTCATGGTATCTCCCTGGTTTGTGTGAGAAACGGGTATCTAGACATCGAGCACAGAAGATAGGATGTTTGGCTGGGACATTGACTACCACTGCTGTTGTCAGTTCAGTTCAGATCTTATTTCGACCTTCCGAGCTGATACGGCTGACGGTATTGCCTGTGTGTCGACCGTCTGTGTGAGCTGAACTTAGTACGAATATCTTTATGTTCACTTTATTCTAGGAGTATGTAAGGTCCTGGACATTGTGCTCATAATTTCTGCCAGTGTTGCATTTTACTTGTTAATGCTGACCACCACACGGACTAGCTGTTTCTTATTCCTGAAGTATCGCAGGCGAATGTTGCATGAGTTTGGTTTCCGGTTTTCCAGTGCAGGTCACTTCCTTCTCCTTGGATCCTTTCCTGGTCTCTAGTAGCGAAGAATGACTGTTTGTCGTCTGATTTCAAGTTCCGCCGCTTTCGTATGAACGGTAATGGTAGTGTTGGCACTTTAGTTGTATAATTTTCACGTCCGCGCATGATGGTGGAGACTGGGTTGTTGGGTTGTCAGTGTGTAAGGGGTCTTCGCATAATTGACTTTCATTTGTAATTTGCTGAAATCATAGCCTCTAATCACTACTGAATGATTTCAGCAACCTGCCTGTGATTTCCTCCACACATTCTGCATAGCGGTCAGCTGACTATCAACAATTGCTGTTGCGCGGGAAGGGGGGGGGGGGTGCTCTGGTGCTCTGACGGAACGAGTTGTCCCAGACCTGTTTTATGGGTGGGGGCGTATCAGGCGAGCATGCAGACTGCTATTCGCAGTTCTACGAGGCTTGCGCGATCTTCACCAAACTACATTTCGCTTTGACAAGGGCATATGAAACTGCCTAAAGGAGGATCAGTGTCTCTTTCTCTAAAATATCTTGGAATAATCCCCTTAACAAGGTAACAGGGGATTTTCCCACCGTTGTTCATCTGAGACAGCGAGCGTCTGTGTTGATCTCAATGTCATGTTTTCACTAAACTCCAAGCTTGCTACATCATGATCTACTTTTGTGGCTGTAAAAGTCTTAATAAAATGCAAGTTACTTGTTTGCTTCCTACAGCGTTTGCCATATAGTAGTGCATCGAACGTCTAACAAGATTGTTCAAAGTGTATATTTTTTTAATTGGAAAGGTCTTTTGTTAATATTCTGTAGGGCTGTATGTGCCATTCTCTACTACATTCCGCAATACTGTTGAGTGAAATATACACTGGAATCAACGGACACATTCTGAACACCACCTGTGAAGAGGTGCTTGTATCTAAGACAGTGTGTGTTTTGGGACTCGTGTGTATGGTCTGTATTGTCTTTTTAAGTACATATTTTTATTTCAGTTATTGTCACAACATTTTAATGATAATTATATATACAGAGAACAGGCATCATAACAGTTTCTGCAGCGAAGATGGCCTCGATGGTGCTGAAGAACACTGATACTTTTTTCGCGGTACGTCTGGTTATTGAACGTGTTTTCTTGAAGCTTCAGTAACTCATGTAAAGGTAATAGGCAGAAAACTGACTCCAACCCTTTGAGAATACTTGATGATAGTTCGTACCCATTCCATGTAAAACAACAATCGTTTGGCATCGATATAGCATTTGCTTGTATCCTGCCAACTGACCGGCGATACAGGATATCGATGCAAAGCGACACGTGCGATGCGCTAGGATCTCGTGTAATCACCTCAGTAAGCATTCCACGTCAGAATCAGTCGAGTCGGCGTTAAACCAGTGCTACGAAGTTAATACAAGGAGACCGGTCGACTTTTCAATTCATCTCGATGAAAATTTTATTTGCGCTTCTGGTGTGTTATTTAACTGTTTCCGCTAACTCTGATGATGGTAGAGGAGTGAAATGTGCATAATTTCCCTATCTGTATGAAAGGGTATTTAGGTGCTACAAAACTGCATTACACTGGCCAAGAAACGAAAAGGCGTAATTAAGTCAGTGTGGTGATTTTAGAAAAAACAGTGTTAGCTACTGGAAATAAGTCCACTGTACGTTAATCAGTCAGTGGTTCAGATACTACTTGTGCACTCCTCGTTATTTCTAAGAGCCCTTTTGGCTTGCTAACCAAACCTCTGTGACTTCATACTTACTAAATATCATAAATATTAATTACAATAAATAGAAATTTTTAATCCGCAGTTGCATTTTCACTCTGCGCAGGAAGATACGCTAAAAGTAAAGTTTCCGACGTACTAAAGTTGTTTGCCGAACCAAGACTCGAACCGAGACTATTGCAGACTGGCAGGTCAGTTCGGTCAGAATTCCCGGAATGAAAATGCATCTATTTACAACAGAAAAATTGAATAGAAATTTGGAATGCATTTCATACAGATCTCACACACTAGAAGTGCACCCATTTACCACAGGTAAGGAAATAATGGGCTCACTTTCTTCCATTGACAACGTGACAATATGGGTGTACAAAGCCACCAACTTCCAAGTTCTAGAAGACTCATGAACGATCTAAAATTCAATCTCGCAGCTCTCATAATTTCGTTCAATAAATTCACCATATATATTGAGAATGAATCCACTACACTGCCGGTACGGGAAGTCAAAATCTTTTTGTTCTTTACGCTCCTGTACCGTGGGGGAACCCACCAGTCATGCGAACGCCGTTACCAGCCAACTTGACACTTTTACCTGCTATTGCGAAAGCTCTGATGACCTAGAAATACCACTCTGTCTTTCTACTTCTACTACAGCTGTACTGGCCACTCTTAAGAAAACTTACATCCACTCGTTTCAGTCACGCACAAGAGGTTAAATGGTAGAACAAGGACACGGGAATGATTCAGGTGCTCAATTACGGGTAACATAACAAATAAAAGAAATAAGACACTTCCTTCCAAGGGGCTAGTGGCACAAAAATACAACAGACACTATATATATATATATATATATATATATATATATATATATATATATATTAGACAAACAAAAAGACAATATGAGAATAGTCAACTCTTAGAAATTGAAGAAGATTTTCAGAAATACAATACCAGAAATTTTTATAAAACTTTTAAAACCAAAATAAAGGGGTACCAACCCCAGAATCTTTGCTTCAAGAAGGAAAATGTACAGTTGGCTCTTAACAACCAAGAAAATTGCAAAGAACTTTCTAAATATTTTAAGAATCTTCTAAATTGCCCCGAGCCCGCAGAAAGATTTCCACCAAAAATTCCCCAACAATGCAATCCAGTTTCACTTGCACCAAATGAAGAGGAAATCATTAAAGAAATTCATAGGTTGAAAAACAACAAAGCATCTGGTGAAGATGGAATTGTTGCAGAACTTTTAAAGGCAGCTGGTCCAAAAACCGTTAAAGAAATTGCTTCAATCATGCAAAACATTTGGCAAACTGAAAAAATTCCTGATGAATGGAAAACCGCCTTGATTCACCCACTTCATAAGAAGGGAGACAAAACTGATGTTAATAATTACAGAGGAATTTCTCTTCTTCCAGTCACATACAAAATCCTCTCTCAATGTCTTCTGAACCGAGCACAACAACAATTTGAATGGAAAATTGGCGAATATCAAGCAGGTTTCAGGCCAAATAGATCTTGCCCAGAACAGATTTTAGTCCTCAAACTAATTCTCAGACATCAAAAAATTTACAATAAAAAACTAGTTTGTACCTTTGTAGATTTTAGAAAGGCTTATGACTCAGTGGATCGTGAATCTCTTTTCCAAATTGTGAAAGAACAAGGCCTGGATCCTAAAACCACGGCAATTATCAGAGACACGCTAACTGGTACAAAATCAAAAGTAAAGTTCAGAGGAGAAATTTCAGAATCCTTTGAAATAAAAACAGGCGTGAGGCAAGGTGATGGACTCTCTCCGTTGCTATTTAACTGCGTTCTAGAAAAAGTAATACAAGAGTGGCGCGAACGAAAATTGGAGTTCAAAATTGACCAACCAGTGAAATTAGGACGAACAAATATTCGAATAGACTGTTTGGCCTTTGCAGACGACTTGGTTATTCTAACGCAGGACATCCAAATTGCTCAGAAACAAATAGAAATTCTTAAAGAAACAGCAGAAAGAGTAGGTCTCCAAATCTCATTTGAAAAAACACAGTATATGACTAGCAACAAACTGGCACCCAAACTTTTGGAAACTAAGTATGGAAAAATCAAAAGAGTTTCGCAATTCAAATATTTAGGTGAAACAATCTCAGAGACTGGTCTAGAAAAAATTGGAAATGAAATTCGCTGTCAAAAGATGGAGACAGCTTTTAGATTTACAAAAGACATCTACAACAAAAAATGTCTCTCGAGGTACTCTAAATTGAGACATTACAACACGGTCATAAAACCAGAGTGCCTTTATGGGGCTGAAACGCTAATTTTAAACAGAAAAAAGGACATTCAAGAAATCCAAAAAAGAGAAAGAAAAGTAATCAGAAAAATTCTAGGTCCAAAATATACTGAAGAAGGAACATACAGGCTAAGAGCAAATAGTGAAATTCAACAATACACCAGCATATATTCGGATATGAAAAAACTCAGATTAAAATTTTATGGGCATATTAAAAGAATGGATGCTACCAGACTAACTAAACAAGTAGTGGAATTCTACGAAAATCGAAGTAAAGCTAAATTTGAGACAATAAAATGGATTGCTGCTATAAAAGAGGACATGAAAGAGGCAGATATAAAACAAGATGAAATTCAAGACAGAAAATTATTTGGGCAAAAAATTCATGACTGGGTAGTTGGTCAAGCTGAAAAACCAAAGAAAACTGGAACCACATGGTCTGATGAAAGGAAAAGAGCTCATTCCGAGAGAATGAAAACAATTTGGGCAGAGAGAAAGTCTAAAAGAAAATAACTGAATGCCCCGTGATTGTACTTCGCGTGGTCCAGTAGGGCCCAAACGTGAATAATAATAATATATATATATATATATATATATATATATATATATATATATATACATTCCTCAACGACATGTAAAGTACTGTAACACTAGGCTATTTTCTTTCTAGGAATACTCCTTCGAAGTGAGGCCTTACGAGCAGTAAGAAAACTAGAAGAGCTATCACAATCATATACGCACGTTAAAAGTGCTCTCAAAACAGTGACTTGTCCTGAAAGCGTCTTGTTGTCAAGTAATGAAGATCGGTTACCACGAGCTCTGGGGTTGTTAACCCGAGCAGCTGTCAGACGCTGGGTAATTAAGTCACATGGTCTTGAGTAACGACGACCACTGCAAACTGTCTTGATAACAGGCCAGTGGAAGCGCAATCCCACGTGTACTATAAGGCGTTTTTTGTATCTCGTACATTCACTGTTATCTAGATATTTTCTGTACTATATTAAAGTAATAAATCCTCCAGACTACACGCAACAGTATGTCCATGGGTATCTGAACAAGTGTTCACGTATCACTAACTTTTGAGACAGGGAGACGAACCACATCGGATTTGTGTGTTGTTCCAAACACGATTCTTACATACTACACGAAAACATACATAATAAGGTTTACGGACACATCTTAGGTTACGGTAAGAGTCTCCATCCCCAGAAAGAAGTGTTACATCGAAGATAAGTCAAGATACACCAGGAGCGACCCCCGAACAATGAGATCCATCAGGCAGAAAGAAAAGTGTCTAGTATCGTATCTAGAGGGCATATTCAGCAAAACATAGGTAGAATAAATGCCACACAGTCGTACGAGGCGTGTTACTTCAGGTCGAAATACTGTCAGATACAACAGAACCGACCCACGTTTCATCATTCGAGCGATTAACAACATTGGCATTACGCCTGTGTTAGTCCCAAATCATCGACATACTTCCTGAACTATCAATCCAAAGTTAGTACGAAGCATATTTTTCCGTGTCACGTAGAATAGCCATTGCATTTGGATTAATTCGTGTCGCTCACAATGTCTGGGCACAATTGGAATAGTTGTGGTGAAGTGGCTTCGTTAAACGACTTGAGTGCGTATGGACATGTCTCAGTTGTTTGTTTGTATATTGTGAAGACGACGTGAATTAATAGTTGAAAGAGACGTGATAATGAATTATTGGGATGAGACACTCAATTACCTTATGACTGTATGACTAATAATAGCGTGATACGTAGGCAAGGTGCTCTGCACGTATCAAGAACGCTACCACCACCATGGATAGAACAATGGTCGCTTACTGTTGTTTCGCATCATGCATGCTACAACCAATTTTGACTGCCAAAACCGATAGACATTTTGTCAAACGCGACATCAGAATAGAAATTCTTTTAATATATGTTAGTCGGGCTCCAACCTTCCCATGGCTGGATTTACGCTGGTTTTTAGCATGAAATCACTCATAGTATATACTCTTAAGCACACAACAGGTATGTCTGTCGCTGAATGACTGCCAAAATGATAGCATCTTTTACTCTATTTACGTTCATTACATTAATTTTATTTACATTTAGCGTCACCTCCAATACTTGCTTCAAGCGTTGATTATCTGCTTGGATTATTCAATTCTTAAAGGAAAAAAATCTAACAACATTCCCTCGTTGTACATAACAGCTGGGCCATCTGCTGTCAGCCTCATACGTTATATATACGTCATTTATGCAAGGTTCACCCGAACTCCACCGACAAAACTTCAAATTGTTTCAGGGATATTTTCTAAGTATGTTGTTATTTAGGACTCGTGAACTTCGATAGCTCATTACAGGGCACTAATTTGATTATGATTTATTCGGTTTCGTACCCCAAATACCATTCGTTCTCTGGAAATGCCTTCACAACAGTGAAAAACCCCATAACATGCAGTCACCAAAATGTTCGACACAAAACAAAGAGAAACTGATGACCCCGTAGTTTGGTCCCTTTACTCCCCAAACCAGCAACAAAACACATAGTAATGCAACAACTTGAAGGTGCAAAAGTAATGTGTGCAAAACAAAAAATAGAATAATACAACAAGCCTCAGATAGAAAGGTACTGTGATGCGATTGCCGTCACTGAGAGAACAGCTCAGCTTACAGATCATCGATACGATTTATACCGAGAGGGTGTGCAGAGAAAGTTTACGATTTGAACGTACGTATGATTGTATACTTTTTATGGCCACTAGTGTTCAAGGATCCCGCAGCTGAGCGAATAAGCGCATAGTTTCATAATCACGAAGTCTCTGGATCGAATATCATTGCCGGTACTGCCGTTTTATTTTTTCATTCCCACGTATTTATACAATAAATGTATTATTTTCGTAGCATTTGTCCTGTAAGGAAGGAGATCTTTTTTTGGTGAGGAGGCTGGAGTAAAATGACAATACACAAGAACTTTAAAAAAGACAGTACAGATCATTAGATCATGGATTCATAGAAAACAATAATTATTGCTACATACGGGATGTGTAATAAACACCTAATCTTGCATGTACATGGCTCTTTTAATGCGTCTCTTGCAAAACAAACTTGGCTTATATTCATAGACGGTTCTACCTCACCACAAAACGTCATATATGTTATAATTACCTGGGAATGAGAAAAAGAGAAATACGGACAGAGAGATTCGGTCCAGAGACCCCACGTTTACAAAACCAAGTACTTATCGCTCGGCTGCGGACGCCTTGAACGCCACAGAACATTCAATGTACACAAGCACACCTAAAGTTTTCGAACTCCATTTTCTCTTAACCGTTGAGAGATGCGTCTTCATGTGTACAAATGTTGAAGTCCTAGTCGTGCACACTGTAAATATGAATGAAATCGGTGAAGGGAAGTTTGCACGGTCCCTTTTCTAGTGTTACTGTGCAGCTTCTCCGTCCCTTCCAGTGAACCCATATACGAGGTGCATATCATCAAACTCTTCATTAGTAAATTATCCATACCGCTCTACAACTAATACCGCCGAAGGAAGCAAACCCAAGAGAGAACCGATAATACTGAAACAAGTTTGAGGCTGAAGAGTAAAGAGGGCATTACTGTCGTCAGCAGTAAGCACCTTGAAATATTGGAACAAGTTTTTTTTTTAAAAAAAAAAAAAACAGGACACAGCGCATAACGTCTCGACATCTACACTGTTTTGCAGATATTTTCAGTTCAACACAGATGCAAAGATAAATGAGGTTAAGAGGTCAAATGAACTGCAGTTACTCTCTAACGGATCACTGGAGACCACAAATCCCTGATACCAAAGTACTCAGAAAATATACCAGAACAACTGCCAAAACTTTTTCGGTGAAGTTCGGGCTTAGTCTGTATCTATCACATGCAGTAACAATCAAATCGTACTTCTTGAGCTATACAGGTAGCTTCTTCAACTTCTGACGATTTATCCCGATTAAGAATGGCAGATTAATTTCCAGTTGCAAGCAGTTCATCAGACCAATCAAGTACCTGTTAGCATATTCTGTAAGTACGTCGTTTACAGTTGTCTGAACTGAACTGCACAGAATGTTTTCCAAAACTCGAGACACACTGCATCGATGTGAGAAATAATGAGGCACATAATTCTGCATGTAGAATTTATTCAGCTGTAACATTTTTCATGTAATTCCTACTACAGACATAATCCGAAAATGTTGTTAACACATGCGAAACGGATGTAAGACAGGCTCTTCAGTTGGCCAGCGCAGGCCAGAGTGGCAGCGGCTGTGTGAGTAGGCGCTTCGGAGGCACCAGACGAACGCGGAGTCTTCCCTGCTTCCCAAGTTGCAGCCATCGAGCGGGCTGTGTTGGGTACATAAAGGGACAAATTTGGCGCCCGCTCATCAGCATTCAGCCCGTGGGCCGGCTGGCACCTCCACTGTCCAAATACCAGGCGACACAAAGGGTCCCCGAGCCTCGCTTCTACGGCCGTATGAGCCGCAGATTACCGCAACAACTGCGCCATCTGCTTACTAATGCCAGCAGCCTGTAACATTACCACTGCCTGTCAAGTTATTTCACACAAGTTTAGCTACTACCATCCATCATTTATTCATACATTCAATTATTCCTCCACTTCTTGCTCTCCTAGCTCCTGGTTTATTACAACATGTTCGACTACAGTAATTAACATAAATTTTTCGTCATCCACTTCTACGGTCTTTTCCTGCCTGTATGAGTGTTCCTCTCGTCTAACAACCCATACCTTGCCAAAGAAATTAACTGATGTAACGATATTATATTCTGAAAATCAATAAGGTCACCTCGAAGATAATTTTGGGTGACATCACATCACGGAAACTGCGCGTAGGAGATGCGGAGACCGGAGTCCCCATCAGGGCTGCTTCCGGCTTAATTACACATTAGTGACACTGATATGATTGTGTGTTGTTCAGATATGTAGTAGTTGATAAGATAATTATCTAAATTTGCGATCACTAGGGTGCAGAGGGGTTCTAAGAATAATTTCCACTTACACAGATCTTTTCCGGGAAATTATTAACTGCATTTTCCTTTTAGGTATGTGGTTATAATTTTATAAGTACACCTACCCCATCTGTGAAGCGCGGTTTTACAAGATTCACAAACATTTGTCTTATGCTGTTATATGGTTTACTGTCTCGATTGGGCAAAAAAGGATGTGAGTGGGGCTATTCGAATAGTGGTCGAGGCTATTGAATAAGGTTAATTATGGGCAGATATACAATTAAATTATGTGGATTTTTAGCTGAAAACGACGCTAATTTCTGTTTAATACTCATTGGGCCTAATGATACAATGAGACTGTCACATTAATGTAAATTGACGTTCGTGAAATTTTCCTGTTCTTGTATAAATCACGTGCAGCGTCCGTAGAGAAATTGCTTACAATGTCTCGAGCGACACCAGGCAGTGCACTTTTGGCGTTATATCCACACACTTTTATCTTCATGTGCAGCGCTGCTTGACCATTTACCTGCCACAATCCACATTTTCATTCCATCACACCTCCATCAGAATTATTTATGGGCGGAACTGCAATCTGAATCGCCTTCAGAATCTTTTCTTTTAATTTTGGTAACCTTCGTCTTGAATAGGCCTACACTGGGGCTCTTTCTGATACCGGTACTCTTTCCTTCGTCACCATTAGCTTCAGAGGCTCTCTTTCTCGCTTCTTTCTGCATAATTAACTCCTGCAGAATGAAACACACCAGCTGTGTTTTTCAAGGGGTGTTTGATGTCGTTCTGGACAGCTGGTTTGAAGGCTACAATAGACAAATTTTTCTGTGTGAGTCCAAATGCTCTTTTTTACCAATATACTATTCAGTTGGCAAAACAAGTTTCCATATCTTTCTAAAATATATTTGTATATCCAGGAAGGTTACCACATACATACTTTTTTGTAACCCAGTGCTAATTTCCATAATATTATGCTTTTCCTTTTGATAACGCCGATACACACAGATAAATAGCACTCCAAAAGTTTTACTGTCTTCTAATATTGATAGGCGGCCTCTGTGGCCGAGCGGTTCTAGGCCCTTCATTCCGTAACCGCGTTGCTGCTACGGTCGCAGGTTCGAATACTGCCTCGGGTATGGATGTGGCTCTGAGCACTATGCGACTCAACTGCTGAGGTCATCAGTCGTATGGATGTGTATGATGTCCTTAGGTTAGTTAGGTTTAAGTAGTTCTAAGTCTAGGGGACTGATGACCTCAGCTGTTAAGTCCCATAGTGCTTAGAGCCATTTGAACCAATTGATCTAATATTGATGTCCCTTTCACAGCTGCTTCAGCTGCCTCCTTCATCGACCCTCGTCCCAATCCATTCTGCCTCAGCCCCTTTTATAGATTCTCACCATCTGAAGTAGTGAAGTAATATCTACAACATTATTACAACATAGAAAATGTTGAAAATTTACTTTACCTCATATTCAATCAGTTTTCCACTAGCAGTTCTTAAATCCCCGTACTCAGTTATTCATGTAACTCCAATGTACATGTAAGCGCTATCATCATCTAGTTCCTTTTTACACTAACCAGTATGGTGTAGGAAGGTCCCAATATCATGCCTCAAGTTACTACATGTCTTTCATTTCTCACAAACTGCAGGAGATCCCAAGTTAATTTTACAGACACTATAATGAGCTTGTGAATAACTTAACCTTCAACACTTTAAACAAATCTTGATTAAGTTTCTGAAGTCAAAACTAACAGATAAGACTTACGACAACTACAGTCACTCACATAAAGGTGTTTCATCGCTGTTGACGTCACGGTACATGTATAGAAGCTTACATTTATCCATATAGCCCCTCCATTCAATTAGTCCCCCTCTACCCTGTAGAAAAGACGTTGCAGCACTACATTTATATGTGGGGTAAGAAAAGGACAGATCAACTTATGAGACAAATTTTACAATGAGATAAATTTTATAATGTAAAATTTAGGAAATTTTGCACAATGGGGCTGAGTGACATAGAATACGGTTAACTGTAACAATTCAGCTCTGACTGCCACGGGCCGATTCCTGGGCGAACGTATCTAAACAGAAGGTAAAGGACATGCAATCTAAGGATGATTCACAAGTTAACTACAGTAACAGTTCTGCTTTTGTTTCTGTCTGAGCCTTGGAGAAAAGATAAATTTACAAATTGAATGAAAAAGTAAAATTGGGTTTCATGTACAACGTATTTGAGGAATAAACCACAGTAGATAAACAAATTAACATGAGGTAGACTTCTAGAGACATCTTAACACGGTAAAATTGTACCATATACAACAGTTACAAAAGATAAATCACGAAAGAAGTTATCATACTACTTCCATCAAATTGCGTCTAGTAATGAAGTGTTCGAAAATCCTGTCGTCTATCACTTCCGCAAACTTGCCGTCGCCTGTGTTATGACACTTCAACAGATTAGAGATTCCTTCGATATCATTATACATGATCCTACAGTGCGATGACTCCAATTGTATAAAGTCGTCGAAACATGTGCAAGGACTTCCTCCTTGAGCTTATGAGAGGCGTCAACATAGGCTGCATCATCAAATTTTTATGTCCTATCCAGAGCCAGAAAAGAGTTAGCTGACGGTAGACCTAGCTAAAAGCGACTAGTGAGCCAGCACACATACAAACTAGTACCACATCCCCCCACCAATTTCAAGTGATATTTCATATAATAAAGTCGGTAACATTCCGAAAAGAAGTTGTTTGCACCAGTTACTAAGGTTCCCGCAGTGAAGTAGGGACCAGTTACATTGTTTCCAATAAATCCAAAGCAAACGCTTAGCCTACATTGTGTTGGACGTTCAATCTGTCTTAGTCAATGACAATGCAGATTGTCTGCAGTCCAATAACGCACATTTACTGAACTCAGAGAGGTATGAGCAGCAATAGTTTCTTCATCGATGGGAAAAGTGAGTATCGTTCCGATGTCGCACCAGAACCAACAGACAAAATTCAATACCTACTTTGTAGTACCGTAGATTAATCTGCTGTGGAAGTGACTCATCATATGGATGGAATCTGTTTGTGTAAAAATCACGAATAATTATGAATTGGCGTAATCCAAAGACACTCCTGACTTTTCTAAAGATAGTACACTACGTGACTAAAAATAAAGGTGAAATAAAAAAAATTAAGCACCCAGAAGTCATGGTCGAAAGTCAGTGTAACTTCGTACATGTACACACGTTTGGTGAGTATGTTATGATTATACACGGTTCACTCACATTAATGATGAACCTGTCAAAAGCCTGAATAACCAACTTTTTGCAGCGTGGGAGTGCGGGAAGAGAGTCAGAGAGGTTCCGGAAATTTACCGACAGGGATGTGGAGCCATGTCGACTGCAGTGGTGTGGCCAGCTGAGCGTAGTGTTACGGTTGAGGGTCCGTGGCGGGAATAGCCCAGTCGAGGTGACCCCACAGATTCTAGATTGGGTTTAAATCCGGGGAGTTTGGGTGCCAGGGGCGTACAGTACACTCTTTCTTGTGCTCTGCTGTTGAGTGGTACTTAAGATAGGTTAATAAATTAGTGAAATCAATGTTAAGTGAAGTATAAATTAGAAAATAAATGAAAAACTAATTTCAGATTAGAAGAGTTACACACTGGCAAACAGCGGGCAGAGCAGCAGTGGCAACGGCCGGCGCTTGCAAGTCAGCACGTTCAGGAGAAGCCATCGCCCTCCCCACATAAGCGGAAGCTGTCGATTCAGCCGTCAGGGCAGCGCCCGACTGGCTCACGTGTTTCTCAGTTGTCACATGTGATCAAAGGCCCTCGCCTACATCCCAAGAGCCAATGACCAACGTTAAGAAGATTCTTCGAGAAGCTTTTCAACATGACAGAAGAGGCAATGACCGTGAAGTCGTTCACCTCCAGTGTACTAAGTAAATAAATACACGAGACGCAGTGGGCCCGACAGTAGTTTTCAGTTCAGTTTCGGTTCGAGTTCAGTTCCACTACAGTTCAGTCGGTGCTGAAGACCGTCATGCAGGAAGAGACTACATCGTACACAGAAGCACCAAGTCCGCCTCTGTAATGCAATAGCAAGCAGCAGCCTCGCCGTCAGAAGACAGAAGAGAAGGTATTTGAAGACTGATTTTTACGTACCACGGTGACTCGTGAGGACGGGAAGGAGACGGCCTCACATCAGCAGTCACCTGTGAGCTGGAGATGAAGATCTGACAGCCAAAGACTGGCAAGCTGGAGTCCGTTGTTCGAGTCCGGGACACTGGTCTTCCCCTGCCGCGCCGCTCCGCTGGCACACGCACAACACTGACACACATGGCTGCATCGAGAAGAGAAACACTGGGACGCCACATCCAAGGTATCACCATCCAATTCACGACTTCATTCTCAATAGTTAAACGGGCCACCTCACGATGCGCATCTCCAGTCAACTGGGCGAAACTGCAACACGAGATACACACCGCCAGGCGTTATCAGACGCCGCCGCTCACACACCAGAAGGCTTCGCAAACGACACAGCTGCCGCTCTCCCAGCCTGAACAATCCAATAAGGAAACCATTGTACAAATCTTTCAATAAAAGTTATCTTATGTAAAAATGCTGTTTCATTCTACCTCATACCCGAGCCAAGGAAGAACCCACCCTGCCCAAATGTTGTTAAGAGAGAAAAAGTAACTTATTTAGTGTTTTTCACCCTGACTTAATGCTTTAGAATCAAATGCCCTTTGCAGTAATGTTCATCCTGACAAGTGACTAGCATCAAAAGAGGTTACCCAGTTTCACTGCGAACCATACATGGACATTGTGAGCCGTGTGACACATTGCATTGTCCTGCAGATGGATGTTTCCTTGCCGAGGAAAAACAATGTGCATATGGGGGTGGACATCGTCCCCAAGGATAGATGCATACTTTTGCTGATATATTGTGCCTTTCAGAATGGCACAAGAACATTTCCCAGACTTTAACCCTCCGACACTGGTTCTACAGTGTTTGTTTCAGACTTTTCACGTCGCACACGCCAACAGCCATCTGTCCATTGGAGCATAAAACGTAATTCGTTTGGAAAGGCCACCTGCTGCCACTCAGTGAACGCCCAATTGCAGTACTGGCGTGCAAATTCCAACCTTCGTTGCCGATGAACAGCAGTCAGCATGGGAGCACGAACCAGGCGCCTACAGTGGAGGCCCGTACGGCAAAACGTTCGCTAAATTGTCATTGAGGAGACACTGTTGGTAGCTTCTTGGCTCACCTGTACAGTCAAATGCTCACAAGTTGCATGTCTGTTCGCCCGTACACGTATCCACAGCCATCGTTCACCCCATCATTTTTTGGGTCGTGGTGCAGCACAGTTCCCTCACCACAGGTCTTGGATAGCGCTAGTTTGCCATTCACTGTGTACTTTATCCCCGACAGCACTTGAACAGTTTAAAAATGTAGCCGTTGTGGAAATGCTTTTGGGCCGAAATCCCGTGATCATACCCTTTTGGACGGCAGATAAATCGCTCCGCTTCCGGATTACGACAACGACAGCGCTGTTTTCCGCGTTCGCCGACAAGCTTTATATGTCCTCCACTGCTAGTGGTGCCACCTGCTATCTGTGGGTTGATGTCGAATATGGGCGGTGGTCATTTTACTGTGACTGAACCGTGCAGTTCCAGTTCTCTGTGACAAGGAAATCGGCCAACAGAGTGCATTAGCGTTGTTCGGGTTTAATGTTGTTGATAAGGGCTGGTAGGAACGTGAATAGCGTCACATGTTGAGCGTTCGCTGTGAAGGTCTTGGAGATGCCGTGTACACGTGTGAGACACAGTAATCACCACCTGATAGACTTTTAATGAGTCTCATAATGGGCTCACATTTGTATGGCTGGTCTAATCGTGCAGTATTAAGATTTGCGGGGTATTCGACTGCGACAGTGATCCGATGTTGGACTGCATAGGAACGTGAGGGCAGGCATACTCTTCGAGGTTCCGGTAGACCATGTATGACTGTCACAGGGAAGAATCGACGTGCTGTGCGCCATGAATATCTCAAGCCCTGCACGTTTGTATCTGTTGTGTACATAGTTCCGAGTAGTCGGCGCGTACACAACTTGCCCACTAGAGCAGGTCCCGCTCAGCACAACAGCGCAGGCGCAGCGCTCGCCCATCTCCGCACTACGAGATGGCGCTGCCTTAGAGACCAAATTCTGCTTCCACCGATCCGCGTATTAATATGTAACACAACCAATCAGATTGGTGCTAACGTAGAACCTTCTCTCCTCGCAGATCACACTTGCACAGTGATACCTGAATGCGCGAGGTATTATAACGAGTATACAGACCTCCGATTAGTCAGTCTGCATTAGTCTGCACCAGTCTGTACCAGTCTGCATTAGTCTGTACCAGTCTATAGTCAAGTTTCAGTCTGCGCCTGATAAGATTATCATATTCCTGTACATAGCCATGAAGATAAATGAACAGACACTTTGTCAAGTATCAGAGATATGTGAGAATAAGATTAACGTACCAAGACAAAAGGAACTACAGATTGTCAATTGTAAACAGCATCCAGAATCAAGTTACGTAATGTCTATGCTTTTTATTATTTTAATAAATCTGTGTGAAAATTAATCAAGTTCTGTTTAAAGTTGGTCACCGTCAATCTGCTACTCTAAGTGTGCAAGTGGCATGTCTATCGTCTGACCTAACAGCAGAAGATAAACACGCCAGGATAAGACCACGAGACATATTGCTGACACTCGCCTACTTCGTTAGAGGGACAAGTCAAATAACCTGATGGTGTGTGTACCGAAGGGCTTACAGTACGCACACCACAGTATCAGTTACCCGAGGACGAGTAATGAACTCCCTGCAACGTTTTGTTTCATCCCGCACCATTGGTCAGAGTCTAGCAGTCGCCAGCATAGGGGCTTACCGTCCTAAGCGTAGGTTGCCGTTAACACCACAACACAAACGGTTGCTTCTGGAGTGGTTAAATCAGAATTCTCGAATAATATTCGGTCGTTTACTACCTATACAAATTGGAATGCATGTAAGAGTGACGGGAGAGCATTTTTTAGCGGATGTGTGTCATAGAAGTTCTTAACAAAATGCAATGAGAAAGACTTTGTACATCTCGGACAGCCTTACATTAAAAGTTTTAAACAGCCACGTTCCAGTCGAAAACCATATTTCTTCAGCCAACACATATCTCGCTTACTGATGACTAGTAGACAGGGTTAACAGGTGTCCGGCTTCCCAGGTGCTACCCGTAACTGGAAAAGGTAGGAAGGAAGCAAGATTGGGATTTAACGTTGCCTCAACATCGAAGTCGTTAGACAGAGCACAGTCTTAAAATGTTCCAAGAATGGGGACCTAAATCATCCATGCACGCTGGCCGGAGTGGCCATGCGGTTCTAGGCGCTACAGTCTGGAAGCGAGCGACCGCTACGGTCGCAGGTTCGAATCCTGCCTCGGGCATGGATGTGTGTGATGTCCTTAGGTTAGTTAGGTTTAATTAGTTCTAAGTTCTAGGTGACCGATGACCTCATAAGTTAAGTCGTATAGTGCTCAGAGCTATTTATTTCATCCATGCTCTTTCAGAGGAGTCGTCCACGCATTTGCCTGTAACAATTTAGGGAAAGCAGGGCAATCCTTAATTCTGAATGGCCGTCAGCGGATTTGGACCATTGTCCTTTCGGATGTGTGTCCAGTGGAACAGGAAGACTGAAAATGATTGTGACATACTCTGATCCTCCGCTACACGCCATTCGGTTCGATGACGACTACCGTTGTACTTGGAGCAGTCGACGAGCTTCGCTCTTTATGAGGATCAGGCTATATGCCAATAGGGAGTTTCAGTGTCCTCCTACCTTTCGTTTCTGCCTTTACAGGTAACACTATGAACACCATTACGATTTACAGCCTATCGTTACAGACGTTATTGCTCTATACTTGACTAACATATCATACAAACAGAGCGAACGAAGGCAACGGCGAACTAACTGTCCGTGGGAAGCATCAACTGCGTCAGATCCAACGTTGTCAACACATTGATTACTCCTGCATTTTTAAAGTTATCATACTGTTTCGTGTAGTTCAACGTATCTCGATATTATGTGCCAATGTCATTTGATTAAAGCCCCTCTGACGTCTTCTCGTAATTCAAGTTACTCTCCTGACAGTCTGCCTGTTACTAGTGTGAAACGAGGCATACATTTACATGCTTCCTCTTCACACGCAACACAGCGGAACGGCGCAGTATTTATAGCACCAGACCCACATCTGAGGTGGGGGACTGATGACCTTAGCTGTTTAGTCCCCCTTAAACATTCCAACAACCACCACCACCTCACATCTGAGGTCGAGCGAGATGGCGCCGTGGTTGGCACACTCGCATTCGGAAGGACGAGGTTCCAAACCTGTGCCCAGCCAGCCTGATTTAGGTTTTCCGTGATTTTTCCTAAATCGCTTCAGGATCGTTCCGTTGAAAGGACACGGCCGACTTCCTTCCTCATCCTTCCCTAACGGATGGGACCGATGACCTCGCTGTTTGGTGCCCTCTCCCAAATCAACCAGCAAACCATCAGATTTAAGAGATCTGGGGCTTAAACACCAGCCCGAAACCCAGCTTTAGGCTTCTGTAAACCAAGTCATGGGAGTGACAGGATAGTTTTATAAAGTCAAGTACCTACTCCCTATCCTAACCTTGTCCAGTTCATATTTGTGCTCGATATCCAATGACAGTTTCGTCGAGGGGACATTGAATTCTTTCTTCTTTTTTTCATGCCTTTTCACGCATTTTTCCTGACCCATGACATGTTCCAAACTTTAACGTGTAATTTATCTACATACGTTCCAAGCTCTCAGGGCACACACTTCTCTTTACTGGGTCATGTATACAGTTAAATATGGAATAAAACTAGCTTTGTGGCTGTTGTTCGATAGGGTCGAGCACTATTTTAACTGCGCTGCTTTTCTCGGTCTAAACAGTTCAAGGTCTTATAATGTGTCGACACATTTCGAACATCGTTAAACGTTTACGTCACTGCAGTATCCAGCCCTGGTAATCTTAGGCACAACTCACGATTTAGACTTTCGTAACATGTCTCCTAGAGGATTCTTGCTATCAGTCTTCCATTACGTACTATTTAAAGTAATTTGCACACGCGCTAGAAGCCATGTTCTTTTCTGTCTGGACACGTTGAGTAAGATTCAAATGGCTGTTCATAATGAGGCTATCGGACGATTAGTGATTCCTAAACTGGTAGAGACTTTCAACATTAATTTTCTACGCTGTGTTTCCGGTGAATTGTACAGCAAGTGTATAATGGTCAGGGTAGCCTCCAGTACTTTTATGAATTTAAAATTTAATTGATATGTGGATTGTTGGATATGCATGAAAGGAAAACTAGGTATTTTTTATCGTTGTTTACTTATTATTTGTACTGTCAAGGTCAACAACGGAAACTTTTATGTAAAAAATTTCAATATTTCAATACTTGTGGAGGCCTCAGCATCTATTCTAAGGGCAAGAGTACCAGCAGTACTCGAAATGAAATTAGAACCAAAAGCCAAGGGAAAATCTTCACAACTTGACATTTTTCGTTGTTCGATTAACCACCATTCAGTTCCATAGCGAACGGTGCTCATGAACAACTACTGTCTTTGCTACTCCACTTATTCTCGAATTTCGTTACTTTTACCACCATGGTCATTACGCTAAATGTATGTCACAGGACTTAATATGTTTCCTTTCTCGACTCGGAACCTACGGTTCCACGTGATACGTAGTGTCTTAAATAGGAACCTCTCACTGAAATTTTTGGAAGTTGTGCTGACATTTTCCCGTCACATCAAAAAGACTATGGCGGCTCCTCTAGCTGCTCTTTGAAGTTTCTCTATCTCCTCCACAAACCCAACTTCATAAGAATGGTAGTCTGATAACAATGCCCAAGAACCGAATTGGCAACGATCTTGTGAATCTCGTTTGTCGACAGTTTGCGGGAGCCTGTTCCAATACGCGCAGGTAATTAACGACCGTTCTCGGACCGCATGGGTGTGGTTTTTTCCACTCACCGAGGCAAATGTAGAACAGGTTCCCTATGTACATTTTGGAAACAGCACTGTGATCAATAAAATCACAAAATCATACGTAGTAAAATTCATTTTGGAGATTTGTGGCATTGTGATTTCTCTTCCCAGACCAAATTATGGCGTTGTGACAGAAGTGACGTCCAGTAACAGAAAATGATAAGTTACCAAATACAAGCTGTATGAGGTTGATCATCACATGCGGCCCCTGCCAGTATTAACTTCATTAGGTGATAGCCAGTATTATTTACTCACATTGCCTCTCTAGAACTCAAATAATTTTACTAGTGTTTGTGATATTAAAATCGTTATTTCTGAGGTAACTATGACGTAAAGAAATATTGTTTGTGTGAAACCGTTTTCCGTAATTGGAATCTAGGCAGTGGCAATCTTACTTACATGCTTGAAACTTTAAGCACACATTAACAACATGTTTATCTAAGAGGCATACTAAAATAATCTCATTTCTGCCTCAAGTTCTTGTTCTAGAAATATTTAGATCAGACAATCAAAATTAAGATTATTTTTTTATAATTAATCAACATGTATTTCCCTTCATGTTGATAATACTTTAGTGTCTGTAGTCTTCTTTCCTCCAAATAGCACCCTGCAACACCCCAAAAAATTTCGGATCTCTAGCTCAGATACATTTTTTGTGTATAAAATAAACGTGTCAGAAAATTTAAAGTTCAAAGGTATATTTTGATATATGACTGACCTCTGTTGTTCCTAATACATTCTAGTTGCATGATATTCTTCATTTACTTGTTTCTAATCTTCTCACTTCCTTTTCTTGTTTCTCCTTCTTATTCCTGCGTCTTTAGTTGCCTCAAGGACCACTTTTCAGCTTCGGCCATTCTAATGGAATCAACTGCCAACAGATGTTGTCTCACATTAAACCCAGAATATATTTCTTTCAACTCTAGAAGTTCCCGCCAGCTAACTGTCCCATATCAAAACAAGGTACAGCCATAATAGCTGTCGAGAATGACAAAGTAGCAGCAACTCGACCTACATTAAAGTTTATGAGGAAAACGACGCTCGTAAACCAATGTATACAAGGGGAACATAAGAGAATCGCAATGCGCATCTTCTGACAGTGCTGCCAACTGGAGAACAGTTGTATGGTATATGTTTCTCGAGCAGGAGTCTAATGACAGCATTGACATCTGAAAGTAGAATGACAAGGGTGTCAACGCACAGTGAGATACCTGTGAGTTCATTTTTTAATTACTTCCTGATGTCCAATTCAATTACTTTAACCACCACTTTGTTGAAAAAACTCTATCGATTTAAGATAAAAACGATATTTTGAAGTAGCTTCACGGATAAGTTACCTTAAAGTCACAGCAGAGGTTCCATATTTCATTCCTAAGAACTGTGGGTGATGTCAGATGTATGAGAATAATGTGATGAGATTGTGTGCGCAGAGTGACGATGTGTTCTTTTTGTCATGCGTTAAAGTGATTTGTGACGAAGGATGAACATAACAACTAGAAGCCGAAAATAGCTACTTGGTGCATCCAATTTTAAAGTCCTTCTAGTCGTGAACGGATCACCGGGACTCAAGAAGATGCCGTTATTCCAGGTGTGAACGAATCAGTATTGTCTGACAATGTATCTGCCCGTTCAGACAACGGTGGTATAAATTTATACAGGATCTTTCTCTGAAGTCATTAAAGATCACTTATAATTAGTGAGATGATATGTAAGAGGATATGAAAAACTTACTACTTAATTCATATTTTGCTTTTGTGGATATATAAGTAGGAAAAGTGGCAGAGAACCTGGGAGGTACGTAACATTCTTTCGAATGTACAGAAGAACATAGATTTCTCTGAGGAGTAGAAACGGGATCTGTTGGGAGATATAAACGGAAATAAAATCAGGCACACAGCTTTGTATCCTGGGAGAGCTATTTGGATACGTGCAATGAAATACGACGCCTTCATCAATTGAGGATACTGGGCTGCTTCAGGATGTGCTCGACCTAGTTCGGAAAGCTCGCAAATCTCTCTCTTTGTGCTCTCCTCTTTCGGTTCCGACTGGTCGGATATTTACTACTTGCAGCTTCAATAATTTTCAACGTGCTTATTTTCTCGTTGTTGCGACGTCCGTAGTGGCGCTTTTATGAGCTAGCGCCTGACAGGCATAAATCCAAATGCGAACTGCTATTGCTTGTGTATGTGGCAAGTAATGGGCACCGTTAGCTGTACGAAGGGTAATGGATCTATTTATGTTCATACAGAGATTTGAAGTCCGTCAGAACCGCGAGGAAGAGTAAAACGTTCCCACAATCGTGCGGTGATCTCATCATAGCGCACCATGATCTAATCATCGCACATACATGTCAAATCGCAACTTCTCCCTCGATGTATATTCAGTGGTAAGATTCGATTTTAGTGTTACGTATCGATTTCACTGTCAAATATGGCGTATGCTCTGAGAGTTTTTCCATGCATATTTCGTACCTAATATCTTTCCCAAAGTTGTCCAATAGCATGTTAGCGACGATTCTTGGTTTCTAACAAAGCCGTATAACTCAAATGCCTGTTCAGAAGGTGTAAACATATTATATAGTAACCCCAGTTTGGTGTTTATGTTGAACAACTGTAATTTTCCTGTCAAACAGAGAAGAAACATTCTATTAATATTATGTCAATAAAAAAGTAGTAAAATCGTATATAAACATCATAGTAAGATAATGGTATATAGTACTATTTACTTGTCCCAGTGTTCTGATAAATCGTGCATATAAATGAATCAGGTGAGCAGAAACTCTTCTAACTGTAACGATATTGAGTGTGTCCCGTAGAAAAATTCGAAAGCTCCGTGAATGTGTTTTAGTGCCTAATGAAAAGAAATAATATGCGGAGCTCATCCGTGGCAAAATGATTAATTTATAAAATAATTACCATTGAGAATCCATCCATTCTACAAATTTGTAGCACGAGATAAATAACAAAGACTGCCTACCTAGTCCTGGTAGAATGGCAAATGTTATTTCGCACACACTGAAACAGACGTGGAAACCATTGTAATTTGCACACTTTAGCTATCTTTGTTAAAAAAAAATTCAGGTACTTTCAAACATGGTGCATTATTCAGGTCATTTGGATATTTTTGAATATGAAGCCGGCCGAAGTGGCCGTGCGGTTAAAGGCGCTGCAGTCTGGAACCGCAAGACCGCTACGGTCGCAGGTTCGAATCCTGCCTCGGGCATGGATGTTTGTGTTGTCCTTAGGTTAGTTAGGTTTAACTAGTTCTAAGTTCTAGGGGACTAATGACCTCAGCAGTTGAGTCCCATAGTGCTCAGAGCCATTTGAACCATTTTTTTTTGAATATGACGTCATAGTGGCCGCTAGCAGAAGTGGACTAGATGTGCTGTCTTATACTTGTTTTTAATTTCTCACTGCTATCGCCTTGCATTTTTAAAATTTCCTGGTAGCTCCATCCCACATTTTTGAAATTGCCGCCCGCCCGACCTTACGTTTGTTAAATTTCCCACCAGTGCCAGTTTGTGTTTTTCGGAGACTACAGCTTCGTCAAGAGGAGGATGCCTGAACTGTGAGCGAGATAGTAGGCTGCCATTGTGCTGCCACTGTTGAAGCTAACTTTTTTTATTTTATGATGAGAATGTTTGACCATTCTTCACTTACTTAAAAACACAAACACCAAACTGAACTGCAAAAGCAGTGGTCGTAGCAATGCACTGAACACAGATAAATATTTGACATCCAGTTCTGAGGAAGTAATAAGAACCTTATCTCTTAGTACAAATGTGTTAAAGTGTACACTTTCTTGAGGCCTCGTTTTCTTGCTTGCCTCTTGTTGCTTGTGGCCTCAACCATCATCGTGGTTTCTCCTTCCACAACTCCGTGATTTACTGCTATCCCCTTCCAGTCTTCCATTTCTTTGCATGGAAGCCGCGTACAGTGTGTGTAGTGGTGAGGCCTTATATATTTGTTGCTGTCAATCAACGCAACGTGCTGACAGAGCAGTTCTTCTATAAACAGCGAGATCGGACGACCACGAAAGTGCAAAAGGCCGTTTGCAACACAAAGTCCGAAGATTATAGATTCATACAGGTCTTTGTCCCTTTTATTTACGTGCGGAAGATTGCGGTAGCACCTTTTATTTTTACGTTAAAGATTTAATGTACAAATTTACAGCATTTTTTGCGGTCTTGTTTATCCCGCTTTTTATGCTAACCGTAAATAAACTTTGTACGTGTATAGCTCTGGGATGGGCAACTAACTAACTCATCTAGAATTCGTATGCAAAATCATCCCTGTAATACTTTACGTGCACTTCCCAGAATGACTGGACGAACTGTATTCAAATATACAGTCAACGCAGAAACCTTTTATGATACTCACTTCTTTTCGTCATCGATCTGGCAAAGAGCTGCGAGTTTTCCCACAACCACAGATAATCAATAATCCCGAGTCCTTGCCTTTACCTCTTTCGACTAAAAGCTTTCTTCCCGTTTCAACTGCCCAGCTCTTGGACATCAGAGGAAATTAACTGGAACGGCACTTTTCTTGAAAGATTAGACTCACCCTTTACTATCGATCAGAGCCGTTTCGCATCTACTCTCTGGTAACATTTGGCGTTAGTCTCTCTTACCTCACACGAAGTTTCAAACAACCAGACACTACTTTTACTTTCGGTACTAGTTATGAAATTTAGCACGTAATTGATTCTTTTCTCACCACTCAAATTCCAATCACATATCTCCTGCGGGTTCGGGGATTACAATAGTCCCGAGATATTCCTGCCTGTCGTACAAGGCGACTAAAAATGCTTTTCGGCCTAATATGTTATGGTCCGCTTTCTCCAAATTCTACAGAAGTGTGAGCCGTTTTGGAAAGGACGCCTTATGTGGTGCATCATTTGTAATGGAAATGTAATTGCACTCGTAATTCAGCCTTTGGGGCAAGGGCGTCTTACTGACTGCATACTTTACATCCATTGTGCGCTGTCATCTCTTGCACCCACGAAAATAATGGATCTTTTCGCACTCAATGTGCAGCGCGGTAACCAGTCCGTCGTGGGCACACAGGGATCGCACTGCTGATGCTTGAGCTGCAAACGCCCAGCGTCTGCCAAGGAGTAGATCCCCGTCTTCTTGGGGCATCGGGACTACCGGAAATGGCCATAGAGTCAGCTAGCCGTTGGGAAAGCCCCTGACTGAGGTGGGTGGCATCAGCGCGGATTACCAGCAATGAAGCGGATGAAGTTTTACGACACTGGGGCTCTAACGGCTCCAGCAGTCACTAAGCGAGGGAAAGGGCAGTATAATGCTGACAGATATGATCACAAATCTTTCCCTTCCCTAGCTACACCTAGCTACATTATTTTTAACGACAAAGCCTCTGTTTTCGTGGATAACTTAGGGGGTAAGTCTGGGGATCTGGAGAAGTTGCGGGAATGTCGAAAATAAGGAACAGGCCAGTATTGATAAAAATAGTATCCCCTACCCAGTTGCGTGCATTGCTATACTCTATACTGTGACAAGCTGGTTGATGTCCCGGTTTCCATTACCCCCCCCCCCCCCCCCCCAATAACAGCTTAAAAATGGACCAGGAGATTATATTCCATAGATATCTCCTCTTGCAGTCCGCTGACGAGTTGTGCTCCAATCTACAGCGACGAGGTGTACACTTCGTCAAGCGTGTGTATAAGGACACAGGGTTGCATCTTGGCCTTCAGGTAATTCGTTGCCTGAAAAAGTCAAAAAGTCAAGGTGATGATACACCTATGTGATATTAAACCCTATTTTTCTCCCCCTATTCGGTGCTTCAAATGTTGGAAATTTGGAAAAATGTCCTCTCGTTGTAACGCCAGCCCCACATGTCGGGACTGCAGACGTCCCTCACACATGAACGTTTCTTGTGCTCCTCCTCGTGTTTGTGTCATCTGCGGAGAGCTCCATTCCCTCTAGTTGTAGGACTGCACCCTTTTTCAGAAAGAGTGGACAATACTGGAATATAAGACACCGGACAGACTAGCCTACACACAGGCAAAATGAAATAGGACCCCCTAAACCCTGTGCACATGATCTCATACTATGCTGTAACTACGACGATGTTAACCTCCCTGGCGACGGCAACCCTGCCAGCTGTGCCTCGTGTAGTGGGCCCTGGTGGCAGCGAGACTACGCCTGGCCCCTTGATGGTTGAGACCGTTCCTCCTTCCATTGCTCCCCTAACATCTACTTAGGGAGCAACACCGCCCTCCCCCTCCCCCTCCTCCTCTCCCCAAGCCAGCCATCGGGAAAATTGGTACCCACCCCTTGGCTGGAGGAGCAATGGCCTCCTCTGTTAGCTCTGTGAAGGCGGGGGTGCCACGGGACACAGCCTTCCAAGGCTTCTTTACTGTGAAGTTGGACACCAGCCAGTGACTGAAGGACCCAAATGTTGCCCGTTTGGCTTTATAATAATCGTCGGTTCTTGAGACAAACTGAGAGAAGCCCTTCCAGCCAGAGAAACCGAAAGAGAAGCGAGAGGACTGGAGAAAGAAAACGATAAAGAAGAAGGAGATCCTGGTGGCCCCCACGCCACTGCTTCCTGCAGATTCCACTTCTGAGGATGAAGTGTAGATCAAAAAATGGTTCAAATGGCTCTGAGAACTATGGGGCTTAACATCTGAGGCCATCAGTCCCCTAGAACTTAGAACTACTTAAACCCAACTAACCTAAGGACATCACACACATCCATGCCCGAGGCACGATTCGAACCTGCGACTGTAGC
Organism: Schistocerca americana; assembly: GCF_021461395.2. Taxonomy (NCBI): domain Eukaryota; kingdom Metazoa; phylum Arthropoda; class Insecta; order Orthoptera; family Acrididae; genus Schistocerca; species Schistocerca americana. The sequence goes on from NC_060130.1 coordinate 288,307,912, forward strand.
GGTCGCGCGGTTCCAGACTGAAGCGCCTAGAACCGCTCGGCCACCACGGCCGGCAGGTGGAGATCCTAGTGTCCCCCAAGGACCTAGATCTGTCTGTCTGGTGGAATCTGTATATACGTCCTTGATGCTGTATATAGTGATTCTGTGGCTCTCCAAACAACTTTAGAGGCTGTGACTGTCAGAGCAAGGACAACGCTGGATATTACCATTCTGCAACGTATATCATCCCCCAGATGGTGAAGTATGTCAGTCTGTACTGGCTGCACTCGTTTCTCAACTCCCCTCACCTTTCTTAATTCTGGCTCATTTCAATGGCCATAATGCTCTGTGGGGTGGAACCATGAGCACTGACTGCACCAAAAAGGTCGAAAATATTCTGACACAACTCGATCTGTGACATTTAAATACTTGTGTTTCCACACATTTCAGTGGGATCTTTGACACCTATACGACCATTAATCTTTCAGTCTGCAGCCCTGGCCTTTTACCATCTTATATTCATTGCAGACTTCATGACAACTTGTATGGCAGTGATCACTTTCCGTTCTTCCTGTCCCTACCCCAGCGCCACTTCCTTAGACACCTGCCCAAGGCTCTTAACAAGGCTGACTGGTATACTTTCATCTCTGCTGCCACTGTTAGGTCTCCAGAACATGCCAATATCGATGTGGTGATCCTAAATACAACTACGACCATTGTTTCTGTTGCCAACTTGACAATCCCCTGTTGCTCAGGATCTACCGAGGAGAAGACAGTGCCTTGGTGGTCGCGAGAAATCGCCAAGGCATTAGAGATAGTAGGTGAGTTTCCAACGTCATAGGCGGCCCTCATGGCTGGAGCACCTCATTGCCTTTAAACGGCTTAATATCCGGGCCCGCCAACTAATAAAGAGGCAGAAACAGGACGGCCGGGAATAGTAAGTTTCAACCCTTGGACCACATACCTGTCCTTCTCTGGTTTTACAAAGATCCGGTGCCTTTGCAGATTCCAGACCCCTGCAGGTGTACTTGGGATTTCCACGAATGGAACTATCTATGTAACTTTTATTTTCCCAAGTCCGTCTTGATCACACAGATTTCTTTACACTTTATTACCAGTTTCGGCTTACCGCCATCTTCAGATCTCTTGTAAATATGAATATTGTGTAAGCGACCAGGTTCAATTAGTTAAGACTAAATCTGTACAGTATTAATGATGCATGAAATATAAAAATATAAAATATTTATAGCCATGTATAGCAGTCATACATACCGCTAAAATATTCTGATAAAAATCATCGTCAAGTTAAACATGTGAGTACATGGTACGTGCTGATAATACTCAGATTGCGTGAGGTATTTATACAAGAGCCTAATGCCAGCAGAGGGCACTTTAGCTAAAGTACATAGTAAACCAGTGTCGCCAATATAAAGATTAAAATGAAGTCTGCACTGTCTTTAGTTAAAATGAGCGTCTGACATCAGAAATATATGCTGATATACTAAATGTAAAATTGGACTGATACTTGAAATCCATAAAAAGCACAAATACTATACAATACAGCCCTTAGCCTGGTTAGGTAACATACAACCTTTTATGAATGCCAGTAAAAAATAAAAAATCTCAAAATCATCTGTCCTAAGAGATCAGTTAACAGTGAATGTAATCATAATACAATTAATAAAGTAGTGCCCCTTAATTAAAAATAGAAAATCTATAATCAAAAAATTGGCTGCTGAGGTCATCAGTCCCCTAGAACTTAGAACTACTTAAACCTAACTAACGTAAGGACATCACACACATCCATGCCCGAGGCAGGATTCGAACCTGCGACCGTAGTGGTCGCGCGGCTCCAGACTGTAGCGCCTAAAACCGCTCGGTCACTCCGACCGGCAGTCTGTAATCGATATTACATTAGTGTGTGGTATCGATGGCGAATATGTCATGGCTTCTCTGCATGACTTCCTTGTTTTCCTGTGGCTGAGCCAGTTGAGGACGGCCCAGTCTCCTCGCCGCCGGCGGCCGGCACACGCCAATCCGCTGAGGTGCTCCACGCTATTCAAACTAGTAGGTCTCTGAATATATCAAAGTAAGAATTCAAGTTAAACTCGTTTTGTTTATTCAGCAGTAATTCCGGTTGTTGTTGTTTTCCGTGCACATAAATCTCCATTTCTTCGTGCAGGTTCATTAACTGTCCCATTGACGCCTTACGCAATACTTTCATATTAATGTCTATATGTCCTACCGAATGTCTCTCTCTGTCCAAATGTGTACCGAAAGCACTCTTATTTTGACTATACGTATGTTCTTTAAAACGAGTCTGGAAATTTCTTCCTGTCTGACCGATGTAAAACCTATCTCAGTCCTGGCAGCTAATCTTATAAACACCAGATCCCATATATTTATTGTTTCGTTGCCAACTTTGTGCCGTAGCTTACAACCAATTATACTTTTCGTTTGAAACCCAATTTTTATTTTCGTTTTTGTGAAAGTCTGCGCCATTTTGTCGGAAAACGCACCATTGTATGACATAACCACAAACTTCTTGCCCTCTGGTTCTATTAGCTTCTTCTTGTCACATATTTTTGATATTAATTTATTATAAAGTTTCATTACGTCACGATCTTTATATCCATTTGCCCTGGCTATTTGTTTAATCACACTTAATTCCTGTATCTCGTCATTTGGGGTAAGCAGTAGTTTTAGCATCCTGTTAAACATAGCTCTGAAGTACGCCCATTTGTGCTTACTGGGGTGACAGGACATTGCATTTATAATAGTGTCAGTGGCCGTTGTCTTCCAAAGCATGCTAATTTTATGTGTTTCATCTCTTTTAGTAAACCTAAGATCCAAAAAACTTATTCTTCCTTCTTCTTCCATCTACACTGTGTATTTAATTTTTTTCATGTCTTCAATTGATAAGGAGCTATCTATACCGACCCAGACGCAACCAGTGAACATCTTGCTGCGCATTATGCTCAGACTTATGCGTCTGAGGATTATCAACCTGCCTTCCGTATCCTAAAGCAGAGGCTGAAACGAAAGGACTTATCTTTTGCTACACACCTCGTTCAGCCATCCAATGCTCCATTCAGTGAAGTGTCATTGTCCATTACCCTGTTAGAGCTCTAGGGCCAAATCGTATTCACTGTCAAATGCTTAAGCATGTCTCAGTGGATTACCAGCGTCACATCCTTTGCATTTTCAACCGGATATGTAATGAGTGCGAGTTCCTGTCGCAATGGCGGGAAACCTGGGAAGAGCCCCAGAGAGATGAGCAGCAACCGTCCCATTAGTCTCACCAATGTTCTTCATACGAGTAAGTTGCTTGAACGCTCCTTGAGTGTCGGGGCCTTCTGGCTCCATCCCAGGGTGGTTTCTGCCAGGGCCACTCCACCACTGACAATTTGATACACATAGAGTCAGAGTCTGCTATCCGCACAGCCCTTTCCCGACGTCAACACCTTATTGCTATATTTTTTTTATTTAATAAAGGCTTATGACACAACATGGAGAAATCACGTCCTCACTGCATCAGGTGAGTGGGGTCTCTGGGACCCGCTCCCGATCTTCATACAGAATTTTTTGTCGCTCCATACTCACCGGATTCAAGTCTGTGGTTTCCACAGTTCAGCCCATATCCAAGAGAATGAGGTCCCATAGGACTCTGTATTGACTGTTCCTCTCTTTTTAGTGGTCATTAATGCTCTAGCAGCAGCTGTGGGGTCCTCAGTATCATTTTCCTTATATGCTGATAATTTTTGCATTCGCTTTTGTTCCTCTGCTATTGGTGTTGATGAACGCTGACTGCAGGGAGCCATACGATAGTCACAGTCATGAGCCCTCACCCACGGCCTTCAGTTTTCAGCCGCCAGTACTTGCGTCATGGACTTCTGTCGTCGTCGTACTGTCCACCCACATCCAGAACGTTCCCTCGACGACCAAATTCTTAACGTAGTGAAGACTTATCACTTTTTATGACTGGTCTTCGACACCCCTTTAATTTGGCTACCCCATATTCGTCAGCTTAAGCAAAAGTGCTGGCAGCATCTTAACACTCTTCGCTGCCTGAGTAACACTAGCTCGGGTGCACATAGCTCTACTCTTCTGCAGCTCTATAAAGCTTTGATACAGTCCCGCCTTGATTATGGGACTCTGGCTTGTAGTTCGGTATCGCTCTCAGCACTGCACATACTGGACCCAATACACCACTGTGGGGCTCGCCTTTCTGGCTCCGCTAGGCCGTACTAGGCTGACTCACAGCCATCCCCTGTGTCAGGAGGACCCACCCCATCGTCATTGCGATTCTCGATTGACAGTAGTCCACATCTTGTTGGACTCTCCCAATATAGGAGCCCTGAGACGGACTTTTAGCCTTCCTGAAGCACTGCCTATGGTGTTAGGTGACAGTGCCTCAATGGCGATCTAGTTTTAAGTTTTCTTTGTGAGAGGGATTTTTATCATTCTATTTAAGGGTTGACGCCTTATCCTCATCTTTCAGGACCTCACCCTACCTGCACTTTAACTCTTCCTCGCTCACTCTGGTGCTGTCTGTTCGATTTGGTGTTCGTCTTTTCATCATCTGTGTTTCTCTTGCCTTGCGTTTTTAGGTGGAGATTTTATTGTTTTGCAGAGTGGCTGGCTCACCCTTTCTTATTCTTGTAATCAACCAGCCAAGGCCGTCTGCTCTATTTTTTTAACACCTTCTACCGCTTTTTTCCTTTTACTTAATGTTTTCAGTTTTGGATCTGATACTTTCGTTTTCTACTTCAGTATGGTTTCACACATAGTTTTACGCATTTTGTTCCTCCCCGGATTTTGGTTTTAAATGGCCGGCTGCGGTGGTCTAGCGGTTCTAGGCGCTCAGTCCGGAACCGCGTGACTGCTACGGTCGCAGGTTCGATTCCTGCCTCGGGCATGGATGTGTGTGATGTCCTTAGGTTAGTTAGGTTTAAGTAGTTCTGAGTTCTAGGGGACTGATGGCCACAGATGTTAATTCCCATAGTGCTCAGAGCCATTTGGTTTTAATGCGAGACCTGTGTGACTAAGGAAAAACGGACTGATAACCTTGCAGTTTAGTCCATTTCATCTACTGACCAACCAACCAACCACTTGGAACCACAGCTGGAAAAGTTTATGTTTTTTTGATTATTACGAAAAAGCGAGTAGGAACTATCATGTTAATTGCAACACATTTCAACAGTTTTTGTTTTCTACAGACACTATACATCTTCCAGCACTTCATAAAACATTTGCGGAATTGTGATCATATGTAAATTTCATCAACAATGACTGAAACAATGCAATATATCGATCTTTACATAGCCAGATCTCAACATGAACTGAACTTTCATTTTCTTTACAACGCAGAGTACAATATAACATATTTTATTCGTACATTCACTCTCTGTCTTTGTTTTCAAATTCGTTAACTCAGCAAGTAAAGTGCAAGTCTTTTTCCCTTCGTCGGTCTTCGGATTGTGGGCGAATGTAGCCGGCGACTCAGCTATTTGCGGCACTGTCACGATGGGTAAAGACCGCTGTCTGAGTCAGTTCTGATACGGTGCTATTAATGGCTGTGTGTTAGTTACAAGAAAGCCAGTTGAGGACCTGCAACCGACCTGTCTGCATCATTAACACACTGGATCTACACCTGGAGTTACGGTCTGGGATGCGCTTTCACATAACAGCGGGATCACTCTCGTGGTTTCCCCACGCATCTTGACTGAAAATTTGTACTTCAATTTAGTGATCTGTTGTGCTGCCACTCATGAACAGCATTTCAGGGGATGTTTTCCAATAGCAAAACGCTCGCCCACATACCGCTGCTGTAATCAAACATGCTCCACATAGGGTTGGCATTTGCCTTGGCCTCCATGATCGCCAGATCTGTCACTATTTGAGCACATGTCCGAATCATCGGTCGATAGTACCAGTGTCATCCACAACCAGCTTGCACTCAATATTGCGGCAGTTACACCAGTTTTTAATGAACCAGAATTTCACATTTACAACAGTTTACCTCATACTTCCATTAACTTGTGGTCTTTCAATGTTAATCGCTTACATACGTTACCTAGCTAAATGGATTCCCAACAGTCCAGTACTCTATATTAATTATTTTATTCTCTGTTTATCATTTTTTGCTGTTGCGATTTTTTCCATCAGTATAGCTTTTTTATTACATTTCATCTGGGTTTTACTTGTGTTGGCATGTTTAGCCACCGGCGTTGCTTTTTCTGACAATTTAGCGCAAATGCCGCAATAAAAATTAATACTTATCGACAGGATGTTTAATGTCTTTATCGCCGCGCGGGATTGGCCGAGGGGTCTGAGGGGTTGCAGTCATGGACTGTGCGGCTGGTCCCTGCGGAGGTTCGAGTCCTCCCTCGGGCATGGATGTGTGTGTGTTTGTCCTTAGGATAATTTAGGTTAAGTAGTGTGTAAGCTTAGGGACTGATGACCTTATCAGTTAAGTCCCATAAGATTTCACACACATAACATAACATAATGTCTTTATCGCTTAAAATGTATTTTTGTCATACACAAAGTTAACTCCGCAATGCTTCGAAAATTACATTTATACACAGATCACGGCGAAAGGCAACAGTGGAGAAGATTACACTTGGAGAGGGAAGTTCCCTATCTAGGAAATACAATCTTTACCCCAAACTACCGAGCGAGGTGGCGCAGTGGTTAAACACTGGACTCGCCTTCGGGAGGACGACGGTTCAATCCCGCGTCCGGCCGTCCTGATTTAGGTTTTCCGTGATTTCCCTAAATCGCTCCAGGCAAATGCCAGGATGGTTCCTTTCAAAGGGCACGGCCGACTTCCTTCCCCGTCCTTCCCTAATCGGATGAGACCGATGACCTCGCTGTCTGGTCTCCTTCCCGAAAACAACCCAACCCTTACCCCAAACTAAAGTCATTTATTAAGTACGTAAAGGTTCTTAGTACAAAACTCACATGATGCTATTGCTATAACCTATATCATTAAAAAAAACACTGAAGCGCCAAAGAAACTGGTATAGGCATGCATATTCAAATACAGAGATTTGTAAACGGAGAGAAAACGAGGCTGCGGTCGGTAACGCCTATATAAGACAAATAGTGTTTGGCACAGTTGTTATATCCGTTACTGCTGCTACAATGGCAGGATACCAATATTTAAGTGAGTTTGAACGTGGTGTTATAGTCGGCGCAAGAGCGATGGAACACAGCATCTCTGAGGTAGCGATGAAGTGGGGTATATCCCGTACGGCTATTTCACGAGTGTTCCTTAAATATCAAAAATCCGCTAAAACAAAAAATCTGCCACCAACGACGACTGAAGACAAGTTTCCAACGTGACAAAAGTGCAATCATTCCGCAAATTGCTGCAGAGTTGAATGCTGGGCCATCAACATGTATCAGCGGGCGAACCATTCAACGGAAATTCATCGATGTGGACTTTCTGATCCAAAGGTCCACTCATGTACCGTTGATGACTATACGACACGAAGCTTTACGCCTCTCCTAAGCCCTTCACTACCGACATTGGACTTTTGATGGCTGGAAGCATGTTTCCTGGTCGGACGAGTCTCGTTTCAAATTGTTTCGAGCGGATGGACATGTAAGAGTATGGAGACAACCTCATGAATCCATGGTCCCTGCATGTCATCAGGAGACTGTTCAAGCTGGTGGAGGCGCTGTAATGGTGTGGATCGTGTGCAGTTGGGTTAGTATGGGACCACTGATACGTCTAGATACGACTCTGACAGGTGATACGTACGTACGAGGGGTTGGAGATTTCTTCTGAACAGCACGTTGCAAGGCATCGCAGATACGCTCAGAAGTGCCATGTCTGGGGAGTTTGGTGGCCAGCGAAAGTGTTTAAACTGAGAAGAGAGTTCCTGGAGCCACTCTGTAGCAATTCTGGACGTGAGGGGTGTCGTACGGTCCTGCTGGAATTGCCCAAGTCTGTCAGAATGCACAGTGGATATGAATGGATGCAGGTGATCAGACAGGATGCTTACGTACGTGGCACCTGTCAGAGTTGTATCTAGACGTATCAGGGGTCCCATACCACTCCAAATGCACACGCCCTTCACCATTACATAGCCTCCACCTGCTTGAACAGTCCCCTGCTGACATGCAGGGTCCGTGGATTCATGAGGTTGTCTCCATACCCCTACACGTCCATCCACTGGATACGATTTGAAACGAGAGTCGTCCGACCGCGCAACAATTCATCAACAGTCCAATGTCGGTGTTGACGGGCCCAGGCGAGGCGTAAAGCTTTGTGTCGTGAAGTCATCAAGGTTACACGAGTTGGCTTTCGGCTCCGAAAGTCTATGTCGATGATGTTTCGTTGAACGATTCGCACGCTTACACCTGTTGATGGCCCAGCACTGAAATATGCAGCAGTCTGCGGAAGGATTGCACTTCTGTCATCTTGAACGATTCGCTTCAGTCGTCGCTGGTTCTGTTCTTGCAGAACTTTTTTTCCGGCCGTAGCGATGTCGCAGGTTTGATGTTTTACCGGATTCCTGATATTCACGGTACACTCGTGAAATGTTCCTACGGGAAAATTTCCACTTCATCGCTGCCTCGGAGATGCTGTGTCCCATCGCTCGTGCACCGACTATAACACCACGTTCAAACTCACTTAGATCTTGATAACTTACCGTTGTAGCAATAACAACCGATCTAGCAACTGAGCCAGACACTTCTCTTATAAAGGCGTTGCCGACCGCAGTGCCGTATTCTGCTTGTTTCAGTGCATATCATCTAATATTTTGCTCTAGATACAAGGAGTAACAAAATCTTGTTTCTGAGCGTAGGTTAACATTGATTTTTCGTCTCTAATATCGGTAAAAACATATCTGTCGCTGCATTTGAATAAATTTCTATTAAATTTAATGATTAACGTAGTCTGCTTATACAGACCACATTGCTTAATATAGAGACATGTAGGTATCTGAAGTGTATGTACGTGTTAATTTATTTATGAAATAACAATCATATGTTGTTATCTTGTCTAGTTTTATCATGTGTGAATCGACTTGTACTAACTACATATTCTTTAAATGAGAGACAGTGGAAGGCGTATTATTATGTATGAAGAATGACATTACTTTGATGCGTTGGCTGTCTTTCTGGCTGTTGTCGAACATCAGATATAAATAAATAAAATAATAAAAACCAAGAGCACTCTTTCTTGTGACATTGAAGCGCAAAGAAATATATTTTTTCTGCGTGTTATTGTAGACATTATTATTCACTGAGTTCGTAGGTAGGTACGGAAGTGAGTCAGCCGACTCCTGAAACACGAGATGTCGATCATACGAGTGTAATGAAATGGAATTACAGTCTCGGCCTATGTTGCCGCCTTAGGATCCTTCGATGTTATTGCTACGGTAGCTTGGAATGCATGAGTGGCTTCTCGTCTGAGGAAACATCTGGCAGATCCATTTATGGTTACGCCCCATTGTGTCTTTGATCTGTGTTTTGCATGCCTCTTGTACAACTAGTGACGTCATAGTATTTCCTGTTTATTCATCAGTACTAATGCAGATATACTTCAACTTGGGTTAAGGAACGACGTGTGCTTTCGTTCTGCCGGTATTAGAATCACGAGTCGGCGTCAGTTGTTTTATTAGTGTAAATGCTGAAATGAAAGTTTCCTTTCAGTCGTAAAGTGATTGTGTCTCTTAAAGCGATAAATTTTGCTAGGTAGTGTAGTGGCTCAGCGGAAGAATACTACGCCCTTGCTTAGATGGTTCGGAGTACGAAACCTGGCTTGCCATTATGGTGTTTCGGCCCAGCCGCACCCCGGCACGAATGTCGTGGCTTCTGAGTGCTGGGGTCGCGTTGTGATCTGGAGATGATGCGTAGACCTTAGAGTGAGGGTGAGTGGTCCAGTGCACGGTGAGGGGTGTCAGTGAGGCAGTTAAATCTGTAATAAGACTGACTGGTCGAGCAGAGTTTACAAAAGTATGATTGTTTCCGGAGCTGCAGTTGGCGAACGGACGCGATCGTAAGTGCCGTAAAGGAAAGTTGACGCCTTGTCAGTGAACCGTACGTCTCCACTGCAAGTCAGTGCCATGACCGTATGCTGTGGTGGCGTCGGTGGCTAGACGAGGGAGTTGCTCACACCCCCCCCCCATTCCCTCCGCTCCCTCCCCCCCTCTCCCAAGACATTTTGCCAAAACCCAGTACGGCTACCACCTCAACGCTCTCGAATACATCCCGCCGTGCACTCAAGCGAGACTGCGGACTATGATTCCACGATGGTGGTGATTGTCGTGAACACTAGGCCCAGATCACCCGCCGTAGATCGGCCAAAACTGCAATTGATATACAGGGTGTTACAAAAGGGTACAGCCAAACTTTCAGGAAACATTTCTCACACACAAATAAAGAAAAGATGTTATGTGGACATGTGTCCGGAAACGCTAAATTTCCATGTTAGAGCTCATTTTAGTTTCGTCAGTATGTACTGTACTTCCTCGATTCACCGCCAGTTGGTCCAATTGAAGGAAGGTAATGTTGACTTCGGTGCTTGTGTTGACATGCGACTCATTGCTCTACAGTACTAGCATCAAGCACATCAGTACGTAGCGTCAACAGGTTAGTGTTCATGACGAACGTGGTTTTGCAGTCAGTGCAATGTTTACAAATGCGGAGTTGGCAGATGCCCATTTGATGTATGGATTAGCACGGGGCAATAGCCGTGGGGCGGTACGTTTGTATCGAGACAGATTTCCAGAACGAAGGTGTCCCGACAGGAAGACGTTCCAAGCAATTGATCGGCGTCTTACGGAGCACGGAATATTCCAGCCTATGACTCGCGACTGGGGAAGACCTAGAACGACGAGGACACCTGCAATGGTGCAATGGACGAGGCAATTCTTCGTGCAGTTGACGATAACCCTAATGTCAGCGTCAGAGAAGTTGCTGCTGTACAAGGTAACGTTGGCCACGTCACTGTATGGAGAGTGCTACGGGAGAACCAGTTGTTTCCGTACCATGTACAGCGTGTGCAGGCACTATCAGCAGCTCATTGGCCTCCACGGGTACACTTCTGGGAATGGTTCATCCAACAATGTGTCAATCCTCATTTCAGTGCAAATGTTCTCTTTACGGATGAGGCTTCATTCCAACGTGATCAAATTGTAAATTTTCACAATCAACATGTGTGGGCTGACGAGAATCCGCACGCAATTGTGCAATCACGTCATCAACACATATTTTCTGAGAACGTTTGTGCAGGCATTGTTGGTGATGTCTTGATTGGGCACTATGTTCTTCCACCTACGCTCAATGGAGCACGTTATCATGATTTCATACGGGATACTCTACCTGTGCTGCTAGAACATGTGCCTTTACAAGTACGACACAACATGTGGTTCATGCACGATGGAGCTCCTGCACATTTCAGTCGAAGTGTTCGTACGCTTCTCAACAACAGATTCGGCGACCGATGGATTGGTAGAGGCGGACCAATTCCATGGCCTCCACGCTCTCCTGACCTCAACCCTCTTGACTTTCATTTATGGGGGCATTTGAAAACTCTTGTCTACGCAACCCCGGTACCAAATGTAGAGACTCTTCGCGCTCGTATTGTGGACGGCTATGATACAATACGCCATTCTCCAGGGCTGCATCAGCGCGTCAGGGATTCCATGCGACGGAGGGAGGATGCATGTATCCTCGCTAACGGAGGACATTTTGAACATTTCCTGTAATAAAGTGTTTGAAGTCACGCTGGTACGTTCTGTTGCTGTGTGTTTCCATTCCATGATTAATGTGATTTGAAGAGAAGTAATAAAATGAGCTCTAACATGGAAAGTAAGCGTTTCCGGACACATGTCCACATAACATATTTTCTTTCTTTGTGCGTGAGGAATGTTTCCTGAAAGTTTGGCCGTACCATTTTGTAACACCCTGTAGATGCTCACAAGTCGGCCAGGAGGCTGCGCGGACGCGCTTAGCCTGGTCGGTGCGAAGATGGCACCTTGTATATAATCCAAAATGACTCAGTAGGGGAGGAGAGCTGACTTCTCACCAGTCGTCTCATCCGCGATTGCCCCGTAGGTAGCAGTGGCAGACCACGGCTGTGGTGTATACATCAGGTGGCTGCCAATCGGTATTTCAGTTAGCAATTAGCAACCTGGTCATCACCAACCAGCGTGCTGTTGTTTTACTAAAACTTATTAGACTGTCATTCTCCGTGGTTTCTCTCTGGTTCTTGCGACTTGGGAAGAATGACAGCATGTGTTCGCGAGCTCCGGAATCCTCTATGTTTAACGGGTTGAGCCCGCGCCTGTGACATAGCGGCTCTGGATGCGTGAGCACGTTTGTCCTCATTTATTGGACCCGTCAATGCTTCTTGCAGCGCTGTGGTAATTTCAGTCATTATTTTGGGCCGCTGGGCCTGGTCCTTCCTTCTACGTCTGATTTTGCAGCAGTGTTCCGGTGGTGGAGTTACATGGTGTCACCTCACAGTGCTTTGTTAAGTAGCACAGCGGTGCTTGCGTTTCTGTCTGCCCTGTTCCGTGATCTGTTGCAATGGCGGTATGGTTTGCTGGCGCAACAATTGGCGTACCAGCTCAGCACTAACCTACCTTGTTCTGAGCCTACCTCGCAGAATTTCAACAAAAATTTAAGCCTGCACAATAAAATTATTTTGCAGCACAACAATGCTATAATTTAAAAAGCTCTTAGACCATCAGAGCTCACCATGGTGGGCACTCTTTGTCATACAGCTTAATTTAGACGTTATAGTACGACACAACATGTGGTTCATGCACGATGGAGCTCCTGCACATTTCAGTCGAAGTGTTCGTACGCTTCTCAACAACAGATTCGGCGACCGATGGATTGGTAGAGGCGGACCGTTCTAGCCGAAACATGTGAATCGCACATACATTCCCATAGGGAATATCTGCATGACTAGAACACACTTTGCAAGCATTTTCTTTTATCTGTATGAAGTACCACAGTTTTTTCTGTCAGAGAAACGAGAACGTATCATGACTGACAAGAACCAAGCTCTGCGATAACTTCATTGTGTTCACTGTTCCTTAACGTCTTTGCACCTCACCATATCTCAATCGATAACAGTTAAATAAATTTATTTAAAGTGAGTGGCCGGTCTACTTACTCTATCAGTCATTACGTTTAAAGCATTAACAGAGTTTACTGTGCATCCTATTTTCTCTTTCTACTTTTCCCTTGGTGATTGTGTCAATATGGCGGGGTCAACTATGTTTATTTACTGTCTTCATTTTGCTTGGTCTTGTGCCATGTCAAGGTCAAGTTTTATATTCCTTGGGTTGCTATGTAGTATGTCTTCCCAGAACAGTCCTCATCGACTCTTTACCCTCTTTTGGCCAATCTTCATTTTGTATCCTTTCTCTTCCACTGTACCGAGCTCCATACGTGGAACATACCAGCAGTATCTTAAATGGCATCCTTGCACTGTTCTGTTAATCGGCTCCTCTCTAATGATATTGTCGTCGATGGAAAGTTAAATCCTGATCTTCTTACATTTTCTGGTTCTGCACAACACTAAATAGTTTCCTAATGTCATGTTTTACAATACTATTTAGTGTAATGAATCGTGTTGTCTATTTAAGCACCTTTTATCCTTCATATTTACTCACAGACTTCGAAGTACGGCAATCCATGACTTAAAGTGCAATATATGAGTGACATTGCGGCTAACTATCGATTTGAGATGATTTGTTTTTCGAAGGACGCAAATACAACCGATATCGCCTGCCATTTCATCCAAACTGCAACAATCCTTGCATTGATATCATCATTTAGCCTTTGTCAGTAGTTTTGCAACACCATTATGGTTGAGGTAGATTGAGTTACTTTGATCAAAAACCACTTTCTCAGCAATTTTTGGAAAGTTTAAATCGCTAAGTACAGTTGCCAATGTAAGGAAGGTGAAAGTAAATCCGCATTCTCAGCACAGTTCAGAAATGTTTCTTGTGCCTTGAATCACGAACGCGTCAATGAGGCTTCTGTATATCGTTTAGTCTGCCAACCAGCCTCGAAGGATCCTTTCAAGTTTACACCTTGAGTGCATTGTCTCTTCATGGCAAGAATAGCAGTAAGCTCGAGAAGCTGCCCACCACACTGGCGTACAACACAATGACGTAGTTCGAGCATCCAACCGCTGTCATGAGACACAGAGAATTGATTGTATGCCATGGAGTGTTCGCTAGCTAATCGTCGCTACATAAAAATTATGACTCGTGAGTGCCCCGAGTTATAGGCAGCAGAACTTAGCGCTGCCTTTGACGAGTGCAATTTTTGCCTGACGCCTAACGATCGTCGTCGTAAAAGTATTTGGAGACGGCCAGGTATCAGTTTGCTTATTAAGCATCCAGTCTCACGGGTTTAGCAGCACCTGAGTCACCATGTACAGGCCCAGTGTCATGTACAGATGCCAAAGGCCTCTTATCGCTCTCGAAGAAAATTTGAGGGCTATGGAGTATGGAGTATGATATTGCAACCTATTGTCCGATCCTACTGTCATAATTTCAAAAGCGATTTCATTTTGTTAATACGATAATTTATGATCATTGTGCACCGATGTTGTAAATATCTTCCTCCAAAACCCAGGAATCAATCGAGGTGAATGGCCTGCTTTATCTACTAACACGAGGCTGACTGAGCATGCTTGCAACCAGTTGAAACTTGCGGTGTATGTTTGCACGAACGCTTCTCACACACTGATGTGACCTCCAAGAGCGATCGTCGACGAGCAGAACTGACTTGATCAGCAGCTTCATGACCACTGGGTGAACAGCATTCCAAGCAGGATCCCAGTGTGTTACGATGCACGGGGTGGAGCAACACGGTGTTAAATGTAACACAACTGCAGATTTTTGTTTCACAGGTGTGCAAAGCTGTGTGCTTTACAGCAGACTGCTTTAGTTTTGTTATTTTCTTTTTATTTTACAGCGAAGTTCCTTTTTTAGCTTTCATTATCTTTGGTTTCACTACGACTCCGTCGGGTGTGATGAACAGCTCTTGCGACGCTCAGCGAAACGACGGCAACCTGAGAGAAGCGAGCATTATCCTGAGGCTCTGACACCGTTTCACAAGAATGTTTATTCAGAACTGTAGGAAACGGAACGCCTGGCAGATGTCCCTACTGTTTTAGAATGGTTGTGATAGGTTCATGAACGCGTCAGTAGACGCAGTAACAGAAGATTGAATTGTAGGACATTTTTATTCAGTAATGTTACAATCCAGACGGGATCTTCCGTTCCCTCCTAGATCCTATGGCAGCTGCTCACGTTTCTCTGCTGTTGTGATCTCTGACTGGACCTCTGAGAGGATTTGGAAGTGGTCAGTCCCTCCTGCAGCTCCTGTCACCTTCCCCCGTCGCGTTGTGGAGTTACCGGATGTCGTGGTGCCCTATGCTACTGCGCTACGAGGCACTGCATATCGCCGTGTTGTCACTTATCGTGATGACGGATGCTACTGCCCATCAGGTGACTGCGTTGTCGCGGTTTTGCTGTTCACTGGTCCTGACCCACCCTTCAGCAAGCCGGTGGTGGCTTGGAGGCTACAACGTTAGAGCAGCTCGTGCCGCTGCTCGATGTCGTGGTGGCAGTCTCCTTAGTGGCTCATCAGTGGCCGTTGTCGTTCCGGTTTAGAAGACAGCTCCTGGCAGTTCACGGAGATTCGGTCATTCTCGCCCGACAGTGTAGCAGAGATATAAGGTAGAATAGGAAAAATGTTACAGAAAGTGTTACCCAGTAGTCGTCAGAGAATCGAGAATAAAGTGAAAACCATCTGTCCTTGTGATCGAGTGCCTGTTCGTCTGTCGGCTCGCGTATTTATTATGGTTGGGGAAGGAGTTTTGCTATTACATGTCATTCGTAGTAACTGAACCATCCTCCTCTGTTCCTAGTCGTCAGCAGTCTCTGTCACTGGTGCTTAACTATTCGTTTTGGTATGTTAGCCCTCTTGGCAAACCCACAGTGAGTGAAGCTGCAAAGCGAATCATTCTTCTTGCATAACGTTATGGAGGTGCATTGAGGCTCGTCCAGCTCTGTCTCTTTTTGCACACTTCCTGCGCAGTCTCTTGCAGTCACACACTGCCTTGCTTAGCTTGCCATTTCTGCCAGCCCGTTCTCCAGGCATACTCGCTCACGACATACACTGTGGCTGTTGACACATTGGCCATGTTGCAATGCGATGCTTTGTCGGTGAACTTAAAAATATATTTCCTTCCCAAATTGAACTATTCTGCTGTGCAATAGAAAGAAAGAGCGCTTATTCAGCAAGCTGAAGAATTGAAGAAAATTTGGCAGTGCTTCTGAGGGGTGGCTATTACAACTCTGGCTAGGCTCGTGCACAAGCTCACTAAACAAGAAATGTAGAACGAATGAAGCCATTGCTACCTAATGGCGACAGCAAGCCGTGTTAGCATTTTACTGCTGTTTGGAGGAGTACTCATCAGGAGAGTCTCATAAATACTCCTCCCCCGTAAATCAGACACTGATTCTCAGATGTTATCAGATGCTCACCGAGATTCTCTGTACATTAGCGCATCAAGGTATGTACGTGATGGCAACCACTGCCGTCTCCATGAACTGCTGACTTTGACGTGGAGGATACTTCCACGCCGCCCGCATCTCGTGGTCGTGCGGTAGCGTTCTCGCTTCCCACGCCCGGGTTCCCGGGTTCGATTCCCGGCGGGGTCAGGGATTTTCTCTGCCTCGTGATGGCTGGGTGTTGTGTGCTGTCCTTAGGTTAGTTAGGTTTAAGTAGTTCTAAGTTCTAGGGGACTTATGACCACAGCAGTTGAGTCCCATAGTGCTCAGAGCCATTTGAACCATACTTCCACGCCATACGAAGTATCCAGTCAGCTACTAAGGATTTCCTCTCCAGTAGCAGCAGGTACCTGCAAGAGCTGGACACCATATGCAGAAGACTTGTAGCTTTTGCACTACTAGGTCTTCTGATGGACGACTACCTCCTGCCGGTAGACACTTCCTTAAATGGTCGCATTTTAGAGCCTGCTCTGGGGGCGCACTGGTCTCTCTCTGTTGCTGTACACCACTTCCTGAGGGCCTCCATCGTCGCTGATCGCTGCCCACTACAGACACACGTCTTCGACTTCGGCTGAGCTGGATGTTACGCTTTAAATACTGTTTATCCCAGTGTTGTATGCATGGGTGTGTGTGATGTCCTTAGGTTAGTTAGGTTTAAGTAGTTCTAAGTTCTAGGGGACTGATGACCTCAGAAGTTAAGTCCCATAGTGCTCAGAGCCATATGAACCATTTGAACTTACCTTGAGTAGTCAGCCGAAGGAAATACAGTCCATCAACTTGGATGGTCCCAGGTTCTCTTGAGTTAGTTGTTACTCCGTTCTTGTTAAATTTAATTGAAGTGCACCTTGTATTGCATTACCTTTCGTTCCACAATAATGTGACTAGTTTCTGTGCTTACTGATCAATCATTTGATTTATATTTACTGTCGTTTTCCTAATTTGCGCTAATAATGTAAACGTCTTTAAATGTGTCTCTTATTGTACAGGGAAGCATCTATTTTAGCGCAATACTGTTCCTTGTAGGGACGTCTAATCGATATACGGACAGAAGAGCTCTGAAACGAAGCTTAGGAATGCTATTTCTACAATTACGTTTTTCAGGGAAACTCTAGCATGGTCAGTAGCGTACATCATGTCTTAAAAAGCTCCATTCGATTCGATCAGGTGAACTGCTAGCCAAACCGTTCTTTATACTGAATCACTGAAGAAGTGGCCCTCTTCTTTCTTGAAAATGGTGTGTAAAATGTAATTATGTGTAGTGTTAATAACTGTGAAATCTTATTATGCATGTCTCATTGTGGTATTTGGATGGTTACGAAAACCTATGGAATGGACACGTGAACCTCGTGCTGGAAAATAACTTACCACCAGAGTTGTCGCCGAACTTAACGTCCATCTCCGACAGGGGGAACGCTATCGACAGTCTTACAAGCGCTCATTAGTAGAAATAGCACAGTGAGTATGGACATTTAATCTTGGTTTCTAGTGTACAGTCTGATAATCAAGACTCTTTAGTATCGTTTCTCTCCACGTTAATAGGGCAACTAGCGCGCACTCGTATGAACGATTTCCAGCCACCTGTGGTTAGTTGTAGGAACCAGAACTCAGCCACAGCACCAGCGTCTCACCACGTCGAAACAACAGAAGCCAAGATTCAGGGTTTCGCTAGTTTCGCTACATCTATTAAAATAAATGCGTGACTAATTCCTTTGAAAAGAATGTGCTGAATTCCTTTCCTTATCGTTTTCGTCGTTGACGGAACTTTAAACCAAATTTTCCTTCTGCTCAGATGTGGCATACGGGGTTGACTAAAGGAGGGGAAATTACTTGAGCTCCAACACCACCCTGCTGTAGAAGCTGCTGTTCTGATAAATCTCAACACGAGAGGCTCACCGAGCGAAGTGGGGCAGTGGTTACCACACTGGACTCGCATTCGGGAGGAGAACGATTCAATCCCGCGTCCGGCAATCCTGACTTAGGTTTTCCGTGATTTCCCTAAATCTCTTCAGACAAATGCCGGGATGGTTCCTTTGAAAGGCCACGGCCGACTTCCTTACCCATCCTTCCCTAATCCGATGAGACTGATGGCGTCGCAGTTTGGTCTCCTCCCCCGAAACAACCCAACCCCACGAGAAGCTCGAGATGATATGTTGTGCCCTCAGCCGTTCCACACTGCCACACTTGCCTTCGATGGATTCGTATGCGGACCAGTAGTGTAAACCGCAGCGGACTGCTTTAAATGATTCACATATGTTGGAGAACCTCCGGCCGCTGTGGCCCAGCGCTTCTAGGCACTTCAGTCCGGAACCGCGCGACTGCTACGGTCGCAGGTTCGAATCCTGCCTCGGGCATGGATGTGTGTGACGTCCTTAGGTTAGTTAGGTTTAAGTAGTTCTAAGTCTAGGGAACTGATGACATCAGCTGTTAAGTCCCATAGCGCTTAAAGTCATTTTTTTTGTTGGAGAACCATAGCGACGAGCGAACTCTGTGGACACAGGTGCACGAGTCCTTCAGGTATAGTGACCATGATGGTGGTCAACCCGTGCTGTGGTAACACAGCGCATTTAATACTATCTCGTCGTTACGTAACATTATGCTCTATCCAGTGGTCCCACTCGTCGCTGTCTTAGCAGCATACCATAAACTGGCGAAAATGTCACAATATAGTAAATCCATTTCCTGGTTATCAGACATTCTGTCTCAGTCGGCCACACCCTCACGCTGATATTCCTCTCTTTGATGTTGGTAAATCTTAGTGGCTCTAGGCATCACGTTCCCTATGGCCCTTAGGTGAAATCATTGCGTAACGCTGGCCTTCTGGATCACACAGAGTGAGTCGGCAGGCCCTTCGTTAACGCCATGTCTCACATGCGCTAAACATTAATTTATGTTCCATGTATCTTCCGATTCTTTATTCATTCGGGCAGTTCTTTCTGGGTGCTGCAATTTCCACGAACGTTAGTGCTTATATATCCACAATATCCAATCATCCGTGGACAGCTTCTGAATATTCATCAATAGAGCTCAAATTCCCCGTGCGTATTCTTCTCGATACTTCATCGTGGATGTTCCAGTACTTACGTGACAGGTGTTTGTCAGGAAGAACGTAGGCATTACGAAAATTTTCCTTCATTATAAAAGAAGTGCCAAATTCAATTACCGTCACAATTTTGGTTTTGCTGTGTTGTAAAGGCTTCTAGTTGCACTTTGTATATTGACTTCTGCGTTGATCACAGACTGCTAGTAGATAATAATGAGCACCGAAGAGCACAGTCCGTACTATTTCGCGTCGCCTGGGACGTATTATATAGGGAATACATCTGACTGTACCATCTCCTGCTACTGGGGGAACTGGGGGTAGAGCTTACCTCAGCTACGCGCTTAAATCTTTCTCTTCACCTAATACAACTTCCCTTTGCTATGAAAGACTTTCCCTACATTGCAGTCAATATAGAATATATGGAGTCATAGCTCATCTTTCTACTAACTTACGAGTACTGCAGGAAATAACTACTTGTTTGTTAATGTTCAGTACGATTTTTAAAACGAAATACGGAGAAGAAAAACTCATTAAGAATCAAATATTTCATTACCAATCTCTTTATTCAATACAGTTTATCACGACACGTTTCGGAAGTTTGTCTACATAAATCAGTCACAGCTTTCGTTCGTAATTGAGCAGTACTGCTTTTAGGAAAACAACGATGTGAGAAATTCTAAAAATATTTGAAATAACTGTTATGGAAACAGCATATGATCGGCGAACAAAAAACATACTTTTTCTAATTGATGTGGCATACCAACAGTTTCATTCCAGGTATATACATTCTGTATATACCTGGAGAGCTCAGCATTTAGACTTTACAATCCACGTGGAACATCTTACCCCGCCTGGCCGGCAGAATACTGGCGGCGAAAATTTCTTCCACCATAAGGTTTCGAACCACTTTCCTCCGAATCGAGACATTAACGATTTCGGCTACGGAGGCTAGTAGGCCTTACAACGTGCAGAAAAAGCAAGCAACGGAAGGGAAATTCAGTACAAGTGATCTCTTCCTTGCATATACGTAAATACACATTTTTACGTGACGAAGCTTAAATAAGAATGTTGTTGTTCGGACAGAATATCATGAAAGAGAAAAAAATCACTTTGTTCGCTAGAATTTCACCAAAGCAGTTGCCACCAAGTGGTTCAGTTCATACACATGCATGTGTATAATGAACGATAATGATAGAACAAGATTTCTATACATGTATAGTTCAGTGATAAAGTTTCGCTTGGAACTTTAGTCCTGCCGGCTGGATGTTGGCAGAGCGCTGCGTATCACACGGCGCTACTAAAAATAAGGGTTTCTATACGTATGATCCGAAGGCCACGCCCCCTTAAGCGAGGCGAGCCGGCGCACGAGCTGTTACTCAACTTTCTCGCTGATCACTCGATCCCCGCTCAAAGGAATTAGGTTTATATTTTGCTTCCCACTTTTCTGGTGGCCGCTTCGTTCTGCTTCGACCAACAAGCTTATACATATTTTCAACAAGTCGACTATAGACTGTAGTCTCTGATTCGATTGCTTTGCGACGCTCACCCCCCTTTTTTGTTTTCTCGTTTTAAGGCGGGAACGATCTAAGCGTATTTTGATCAATGATGGTATTATCAGAATGTAGAGAGCAAGATACTTAAACCGTACATTGTTTCACTACTTACGCTGTTATCACTCGGATTAACCTTGCGAATTAAATAATCGACAAGAAGCAAACACAGAAAGACTGGTCATTAGATTCTGATTTTGTTATTATTATTATTATTATTATTATTATTACTATCGTTAATTCCCCAGTTAGGAAAGCGTTAAAACACAATCAATTTTCATGGCACTTTTTTGCCTCTTTCTTTTCTCTTCACAGATGCTCTCATATATTCACTGCGTTTCTTCTTCCTCTCTTCTGTCCACTTCTTTCCTGGTTTCTTCTCTTTCGATGTTTCCTTTAATTTCTGTTTCCTGATTTTTTCTCTGTATTTTTCTCTGTTCGTTATTTCTTCTGCGGAGATATTTAGTTTCTTGAGGCCTTCCATTGTTCCCTTCCCCCAATTAGTTTTCATCGTGTTATTCATCACTATGTGAAAAATCTTCTTGATCAACCTATTTTCGTTCATCCTATAAATTTGCCAATAGAATTTAGCCTTTCTTTTTCTGATGTTGTTTTTAATTGTCTTTCTCTGTTTCTGCAGTTCTTTTATCAGTCTTTTCTATCGGTCTTTTTATCCAGATTCCCTGTCTCTGAACTGGTCCATAGATCTTTCTCCGAATTTTCCTCTCTTGGTTTTCCATTTCCTTGATTTTCTTTCTTCCCCTGATAAATGTCGTTTCTGAGGCATACAAGACTTCGATTAAGACTACTGTTTTGTAATGTCGTAATTTGGCATTAACGGAAATACTTCTTTCGTTGTAATGGTTCCATGTAAGTCTGTAAGCTTTTTTATAGCTTCGCAATTCTTTCTTCATTGGCTATCGAATTTAGTCCTGTTTTCTGTATAATCTCTCCGAGGTATTTGAGACTTTCTGCTTGTGCTATCTTTCCATACTTTGTTACCAACGAGTTTCTGTGTGTGAATATTGTGTCCTTGTACTGGGTTTTTTCATACGACATTTGTGGTTCTGTTCTGGGTGCGATTTCATGTGGTGTCTCTAGGGCTTCTTTGGCTTCTTTGCTGTTATTTGTTATGATGGCTATATCATCGTCAAAGGCCAGACATTTTATGTTGATGGTTCTATTTTTGTGTCTACCCATCTTTACCCCATTGACTCCTTTGTCCCATGTCCTGATTATTTTCTCTAAAACTGCGTTAAGTAAAACGGCCATCTCCCTGTCTCACTCCTGTCTTGATTTCGAACGGTTCCGAGATCTCTCCCATGAACTTCACTTTGGGTTTTGTATTTGTTAATGTTTCCTGGTCTTTTTGTCTACCATCATTTCTTCTATTGTACAGAGAAGTGTTTATCTGTCTATGGAATCGTAGGCCTTCTTGAAGTCAACAAATGTTATTGTGGTGTTTCTGGACTTTCTCGTTGCTAATATTGTTCTCAGGCACCAGATCTGTTCACTGCACGATCTCCCCTTGCTGAATCATGCTTGGTACTCTCCGATATGTGGATCTACCTGAGGTTCTACGCGATTTAACAGAGCTGTGGATAGAATTTTGTATGTCACAGGCAGTAACGAAATTCCTCTATAGTTACTAGGGTCTGTTTCGTCTCCTTTCTTGTCGAGGGGATGTATTAGGGCTGACTTCCATTCTTCTGGCACCTTTTCTGTTTCGCAGATGTTTTTAATTATTGTGTGTGCTTTGGGTGTAATGGTCTAATTACCATATTTTTGCAATTAGTTCATCTTCTCCTGGTGCTCTGTTATTTTTCAATGATTCTATTATTTTCACTATTTCTTCGTGTGTTGAGGGTTCGGAGTCCTGGTTAGGTTCTAGGTTTTTAAGCTGTAATCTCTGTTTTGGTTCATCGCAGTTGAGTAATGTGTCAAGGTATCCAGTTAATATTTCATAGTTTTTCTTCTGATTTGTCTCCAGTGTTCCATCTTGTCTTTCGAAGCGTAAACTTGGAGTTTGATACCCTGTCATATTTTCTCGGAATATTCTGTAAAAATTCCATGTGTTGTTTCTGGTGAAGTCTTCTTCTATCTCCTTCAACCTGCTGTTTTCGTAACCTCATTTTTTCTCTGCAGATTATTTTTGAAGTGTTTATCTGTATCCTGTTGAATTCTTCCCATTTTTCTTGTGTTCTGTGCCTGTTAAATTTTTTCCAGGCTTATATTCTGTCTTCTACGGCTTTGTCACATGTCGTGTTCCACCATCAACGTTTCCTTTTTCTTTGTGGTTGCCCCAGTTTTATCAGTTCTCTCATTTTTTCCGACATTTCTGTCCAGTTGTTGCTGTTGATTTTCGTAATTTCTTCTATTATTTCTTTCTCGTTTAGTTTAAGGTACTCTGGATTTGTTCTGAAAGGTCTGTTGGTTCTATTGATTTGACTTTTGGGTATAAACTTTGCTTCGATTTGAAGAAGGTGGTGATCAGACTCAAAAACTCCTTTCCCAGTTCTTACGTTCGTTATTTCTCTAGCGTTTTTCGTGGATATTGCTATGTCGTCTACCTGAAATTCTCCTAGTTACTAGTTTTCTGTGTAGTTTCTGGAATTGCATTGACATGATTTTCAGCTCAAAATTCCTGCAGGAATTTATCAAGTTCTCTCCATTTTTGTTTGTTCTCTTGTGGGCCGTGTGTTTCCGTGTTGTGTCTCGGAATTTTCTTTCCTTGCCTAACAGGGCATTGAAATCCCCTAATAACACTTTTACGTGATTCTTGGGGATTTTGCTGGTAGTTTATTCCAGATCTTTCCAGAATTCCTCTGTCATCACTGGGTTCTTTTTGTTACAGTTATTTTTGTGTGTATGTGCACTAATTAGTGTATAGGCTTCGTTTCCAGATCGTATCGTGAGTGTTGAAATTTTTCCTGATTTTGAGGTGAAATCTATTACAGAGTCCAGTATCGATTTATGTACCACAAATTCTGTTCCGAAGAGTTTGAGATTACTTCCTGGAATTGTTATGGCTGGTTTCCCCTTATATATTCTGTAATATTACGAGTCAAAGTGGTTCTCATCTGCGAATCGCGTTTCCTGTATTGCCATAATTTTAATGTTGAATTTATCCATGGTGTTTGTTAATTGTTTCCTGGCTTCAGTAGTGTATTTGTGTTGTGTGTTCCCATGTAAAATATTCTCTTTGTCTTGAGGGTTTTTGAGAAGCTCCGATTCTTCTCTTCATGACATGTCTGATTCCCTGGAATCCGATGATCAGGTGTATTACCCAGTCTTACTGACTGGGGCCCAGAGTAGTAGATTCTTTCCCGTTGTTCTGTCATGATTATTGGTTTGTGTTGAGGTTTTGGTGGTGAAATCACGAAGGATCTCGCATAATTTCTACTGGAGTTTTGAGTTCCAGAAGGTTCAAACCCAGCCGAACTCACAGAGCCAACAGACGCTGACCAGAGTACCGGTGGCTACCACACAGACGTGTCTGGATTTTTAAGCTTCACCTGTAACCCTAGGCAGGGGCCCTCACAGGATGCTACCATTCGGAGCCAGCTGGACCCAGTTTTTTTCCGAGGTCTTACTCCTCCCACTCTTCGTTCCTCATCACTTGCGAGATGAGGCCCCGGGCTTGGGACTGGTAGTGGCGGAGTTAGATTCTGTTTTTATTATCTGGTTTCTTTTTTTGGTCTCTTAGAGTTTACTCTTAACTTCCTCGAGGCTCTTCCGCTGCATTGCTGTGTTGTATTTTAGACAATTTAACACAAATGTTTGTCTTTCCAAGATTTCCTTTACGAGTTCCTTCGCTTCGTCCCTACCATGGTTCAGATGGTGCATATAGTTCACTGCACCGGGCTTCCAGGGGCTCATAGTTGTAAGTAATTGAGGGGTGCCATAATCTGAAGGATGATATCACAAAGGGTTGCTCGTGTCGCATAAACAGTAGTACTTTGTTTATGAAAACGTACACGAAACTCTTCATGCTGTCCCTGTTCTGTGAAACGGTTTTTGCATAAATAATAGACATTTTAGCACTTTCCGTACCGAGCGAGGTGACGCAGTGGATAGCACACTGGACTCTCATTCGGGACGACGACGGTTCAAACCCGTCTTCAGCCATCCTGATTTAGGTTTTCCGTGATTTTCCTAAATCGCTTCAGACAAATGCCGGGATGGTTCCTATGAAAGGGCACGGCCGATTTCCTTCCCAATCCTTCCCTAATTCTAGCTTGTGCTCCGTGTCTAATGACCTCGTTGCCGACGGTACGCTAAACATTAATCTCCTCCTCCTCCTCCTCCTCCTCCACTTTTCTTAAAAAGAAACGTAAAACACTTTGCAAATAAGATAGCAGCTTGTCAGCAATGTAAGTTGGCAAACTTCAGTTTCTTGAGGTTTGTATTCAAGAGTTTCTTCTTCTGAAACAAATTATAAAAGCTAAAAATCACATCAGTATACAAATATCTATGTGTCCTGGACTAAAGAGCCCCACTTGTGATCTACTTATTGTTTATTGTAAACTAGCCGACTCCATGGCATTACCTGAGTACTGTTTATTCCAATCTTCTATTAGACCATCTCCTCCTTTCCCCTCTCCCTGTCTCGCTCTTCCTCCCCCTCATCCCCCTTTCATTGTCCACCTATCACAACCTCCACTCTCTGTCCATCTCCTCCTCTTTCCTTTCCCTGTCCATCTGCTCTTCCCCCCTCTCTCTGTCCATCTGTCCATATCCTCCTCTTCCCTTTCTCTGTCAATTTCTCCTACCTCTCCCCCTCCCCCTCCCCCTCCCCCTCCCCCTCCACCTTCCCCTTCCCCTCCCCCTCCCCTACCCCTACCCCTCCCCCTCCCCCTCCCCCTCCCCCACCCTCTCCCTCCTCCCTATCTACCTCTAACTCCCACGAATCTGTATCCGTCTCCTCTTTCCGCCCTCGCTGTATGTCCATCTCGGGCCAGCCAGGGTGGCCGAGCGGTTCTAGGCGCTACAGTCTGGAACCGCGCGACCGCTACGGTCGCAGGTTCGAATCCTGCCTCGGGTATCGATGTGTGTGACGTTCTTAGGTTAGTTAGGTTTAATTAGTTCTAGGGGACTGATGACCTCAGATGTTAAGTCCCATAGTGCTCAGAGCCATTTGAACCATTTTGTCCATCGCGTCCTCTTCCACCACTCTCCACATTATCACCCCCATCCCAATAGCATGGTTCTTACCTCCACAGTATTCCTGTCCAGATAGTAAGTAATATGTGTACCAAGGCCATTTGAACCATTTTGTCCATCTCGTCCTATTCCACCACTCTCCACATTATCACCCCCATCCCAACAGCATGCTTCTTACCTCCACAGTATTTCTGCCCAGAGAGTAAGTAATATGTGTACCAAGTTCGGTTAATCTCGACTCAGGAGCTGTTTTATTGTGGCTTTGCCCATCTGTACAGTTGGCACATATGTTTCACATGTTTGAAAAATATTTCACTCATATTTTTACACATATTTCACCCGTTTCTCTAGCGAACTTCGCCGTCGAGTGTCCTTTTCATGTAAATCAATGTTTATGACGTCATATCTCCCGAACTGTGTGTCATACAATCATATATTTTCGCAGGTATATTCAGTGATATATGTGAATACTGTCTCTAAAATGTGTTGCGAACAGAGAAAATATTGAAGAAGTAATAAATTAAAACGTCATGCTCGATGCAGCATTCTTGCTGCATGAAGAGCGAAAATGTAGTAAGAGAGAAACTTATTTCCTTTCATCATTTTGTGAGGGGTGTCAGTGAGGAAACGTCTCGTAAGAGTTCGAAATTATGTGTGTTGCAAGTCACCAAGAGCTGTCATTCTCAAATACTGGATGAATATAGTGTGGCTATTTGCGCGTTGTGAGCAACGACACTTTTCCACCCGCAGTGAGAGAGGCAGATGCTTCATACCTCCCACAGTGGTTCTTTGCAGACAGTAAGTAATATGTGTATCAAGCTTGGTTGAATTCGACTCAGTTGTTTAGGGGAAGATGCGAGACATACATACAAACAGGGATGTTATAATTAAACTTCCGCTACCTGAGCCAGTACAGACGGAAAACTATCTACCCTGTGGGTACACAACTTTATAAGAATGATGATCAGATTGTGCGCTACATTATTTTTGTTGTTAGTCGTGCTAGTATCATGACTTGCCGTTAGGCGCGGCCACTGGTACGTCGACGTAGGGGTGAAGCCCAAGGATCAGTGTGCATTTCAGTTGCAGACAGTTAGCATCGGTCTGGACAAGGTGAGCTTGGCTTTACCCATAAACCTGATTTATCAAAACTATGTCAATAGTTCTGCTGCTCTTCGCGAGTAAAGACGCATTAAAGAAATGTAGAGATGTCCTCTTTCCGCACTGGGGCTGTAGAGCATGATTGGGAAGTTCTAATTACTGATACTGTGTGCGCTCAGCCTCGTGATGCCAAGTGAGGAGCTACTCCACCGAGTAGTGGCGACTCCATGATCTGGAAAGTCTGCGAAATAGCCGGTAGAGCGGTATGCTGACCACATGGCCGTCTATGACGCCGCAAGGCGGAGGATGACGCGGCGGCCGGTAGACACCGTTTAGACCCTTACGGCCTGGCGAGGAGGTGGTTTTTGATGTAACTTTTAATCTCTGAATTTTTCTGAAGTTTTCATATGTGGTTTCACTTTTGGCACTTACGTTACGTGTAGCATGTTCGAAGAAATATCGCTGCGTTTCAGTTCAGTTGTAAGTTTCTTACTGTTGAAAACGTAGGAAGACATTCCTTATCAATCTGAACCAGTTAAGAATGGATTTCTCTTTAGGATAACCTGACTGAAAGAAGAGCTTTGACGGTATTATACATTTGTTCACTCATATGAACGAAACACACACAGAACACGGCTTTAAAAAGAATGTTACAGAAAAAACTATTCTATAGTTCAACTTGACACATAATTTAGGTAATTCCGTAGACTATACAACAACGAAAACCATATTTCAGCGATATTAAGGCTATATCTGTGGAAAGCGGAGAACGTTTCATCTTCTCCTCGTATTCTTTTATGCGAACGTTCAATACAGCCACCATACCATTCAAACAAACAACTGACTACACCATCTGTGTTCAGAATTAGAAATAAATTCTGTTTTAGTTTAATATTGTGCTAACACTTGGTGCCGAACGTAATAACCTGCATTTTGCCTAATTTTTGTGACATGGCAAATAAATATATAGATTATAGACTCAACACGTTTGCAGCATTACCAGTGAGATGCCGTCAAATTTCGTGTTCCTTTTTGACCTATGAAGTTGCCTGAAAATTTTTGAAGAATAAAGACCGCTGATGTATTTTGCATTGAAAGAAGCAGCATCGAATGGCCATAGTTTTACGACTGTAGGTTTTTTTTATTATCGTATTAAAATTCTTTAATGACCACACACGATTCTGTGGCTATGAGCTTAATGGCTCCGTGATAATAAGATTTCGTTCGGTACGATAGTTACGTGTCGCCATCTGAAGGCGGAAGCCTTAAATCCGCTTTCGGTTTCCGACTCGCTTAAACTGTAATCCGGCACTAGAAGCGTTACTACTCGTAAAACGACCACAAAGTGCCTTCACAGACGGAGAGCACGCAGCTTGCGGGCGCCGTTAAACAAACGGAAATAGCTAAAGCTCACTTGCATGTGACATTGTATTCGGTTATCGGCGAACGTCCGTAGGCGATCACGGCTCTTGGCACACGTCGATAAAAATACGTGCAGCTGTTATTTCAAAAGAGCCACCACAAATCCAGTGTAACTATGTATATTACTTCCATCTGTTTGCTGCAACAGAAATTTAAGGCCTATCGAATGTAATGTTATTGATTACATTAAGAAGATAATTAGCATAGTCTTACACGTAACGAAACGAAGTACTATGCATAGACGGTTATCCTCTGACCGCTGTTTAAGTTGTTTAGCAGTTCAGTACAACGCTGTAGACAATGTGCGGATAGATATTTTAGATGAACGTTATTACTGTCATAATAATATTAATAATACTTACTACTATCTTCATTGTAATTATTATTTGTAAATTATCATTTTATTATTTTATGCTTCATTGTTGTCAAACTTAGGTTCATAAAATTAAGATTCAAAAAACGTTCACAGCATTACAAAGCCATAGCACAAAATTCAAATTTTTTGCGAATTGCGTCTCACAAATTTATAGAGTATTTTCATGTATGAAAATATTGCAACTTTCTGCGTCAACAGGCTGTTATTCTTCCTTATCTATTTCCTTAAGACTGCTTAGCGTACGGGATACGATAATTATAGCCGCGTGAGATTAGCCGAGCGGTCGGAGGCACTGCAGTCATGGACTGTGCGGCTGGTCCTGGCGGAGGTTCGAATCCTCGCTCGGGCATGGGTGTGTGTGTTTGTCCTTAGGATAATTTAGGCTAAGTAATGTGTAAGCTTAGAGACTGATAACCTCAGCAGTTACGTCCCATAAGATTTCACACTCATTTTTTGATAAGATAATTATAAACATTATTATAAGCGTAAGGCATAACATACAGCTCGTTCAAAACTTTGTTGTCGCTCGAATTATTCAATCAGCTTACTGCATTCACTGTTCAATTAATGTAGTGAGCTGATGCCTGTTAAAACAGTGTGCCAACCTTAGTTCGAACGTACATGCTCTCGTTAGCAGCAGCAGTACTGGTTTAGATCTGTTACCTGAACACAGACTGTGGCGTGTACCATAGGCCTAATCTACTAGTAACTATCCCCTTTTTTTCTAAGCTTGATAGTGCCTTCTCCGTGAACGTCAGATCGGAGTTTAAGAAGCGGTCTGCTACACAGTTCTAATCCCCAGGCAACTTAATTTCTGCGTACTCGGCTGCAGGAGGAAGGTAAGTCTGGAACATTAGGTGTTTTTTAAAAATATAGATAAATGTATAAGTTTCAAGAGAACAAGGTAATCATGCATAGTTCACACTTTCTAACATATCGTTTGTTCAAAATATTTAGCTGTCGATAAATAAATCACTGAAAACAGTTCCAACGAGTGATATGAATTCATTAAACCACTATAAAGGATTTCATGTCAACCCCTGTCAGCTTGGTAAAGTTTCTTACATTACTAAATCAATTTAATACCTTGACGTGAACGGAACGGGTCGATGAGGATAATAAACAGTGAAGACACAATGACATGAACTGATATCAGTGCAAATCGTTCAGACATACTGAACATGTTACGTAATGTCATGACAATCGAAATTTTATGCAACGTCCGGACTCGAACGCATATTTCCTGCTTTTGGCGAGCGGTCACCTTCACCTTTGTTTGTTTTTTTTTCTCACAGTTACTATTTATTTATTTTGTTCTCAGTACAAGGTAACGTCTTTTTTACAAGGACATTCTGGTAACTAATTAAATAATGCTAGAAAAAAAATGGTGCAAATG
The DNA here is from genome assembly GCF_021461395.2 of Schistocerca americana. Classification (NCBI taxonomy): domain Eukaryota; kingdom Metazoa; phylum Arthropoda; class Insecta; order Orthoptera; family Acrididae; genus Schistocerca; species Schistocerca americana. The sequence goes on from NC_060130.1 coordinate 288,338,507, forward strand.
GCTCTGAGCACTATGGGACTTAACACCTATGGTCATCAGTCCCCTAGAACTTAGAACTACTTAAACCTAACTAACCTAGGGACATCACACAACACCCAGTCATCACGAGGCAGAGAAAATCCCTGACCCCGTGCTCGGGAAGCGAGAATATAATGCTAGAATATGATATTTCCATGACGCTGTTCCAGTGAGAAGGCATATTTCCCTTTGGCTACCTGATCACACCTCCAGGCCTGATTCAAATTTTCCTGCAACCGTCATTTCCACGTACGATACGTTGACACTACAACGGGGTATTTGCTCACGGGGTCAGCGCAGGGCCGTGACTTATCCTGTGGGCAGCGCACAATGCTGGACCTCGTCACAACAAACTTCACGAGAGGTCGAGGTCATCAAGCTGCCTTAATATGGTCAATTTAGCTGCGAAGGTCAGTCAGTGAAATGTTCCATAGAATCGCAAGGCACACTATCCAAATACGGGGTAAGGTAAAGGCCGGACAGACGCCGCACATTTTATCACATTAATTTCTCTCAGTATTTTAACACGTACATCGCAGTAAATTAAGGCAGGCTTCCTCATTTGAACAATGTATATTTTTACAGAAGTTATCACATTACAAAAAACTTTATGACAAAGGAACATTCTTATGATATGCAGTGGCATGTAAAGTTCAAGAAAATTACAAATTGCGGTGAAGGTGCAGCAGAAGGGAGGGGCAGATAGCCAGTTGCAAAAGACACTGAAAATTACGTTGACTTTGATATTTGCTTTTCAGGTTTATTTATAAATCAAATGGCTCTGAGCGCTATGCGACTTAACTTCTGATGTCATCAGTCGCCTAGAACTTAGAACTAATTAAACCTAACTAACCTAAGGACATCACACACATCCATGCCCGAGGCAGGATTCGAACCGGCGACCGTAGCGGTCTCTCGGTTCCAGACATAGCGCCTAGAACCGCACGGCCACTTCGGCCGGCATTTATAAATCGTCCACATAAACAACACATGTTTTCATAGAGAGTGCATGATTCATGAAGCCATCTAGAAAAATCCTACACATTGAATCGAATCAGAGGTAGACGACGTTCCTTGATAAAGTTCAAAGCACTCTACACATTCGTTTCCTTCAAAATTTAATTCATCGTAGAAACCATTGTGTGGGAAAGTATCATCGTTATCTTCTTCTTCCGAAATTGTGTGTTCAAACGGACAAGTCTTTGGCGGTTCTTTTCTCTGGTTTTGGGACTTAAATTTCTTTCAGCTGCTACTTTTTTGTGTACAGACTTTTCCTTTCTTCTTTCCTTCAGTGACTTTCTTTTCGTTGCTGTAAACTCGGCGCATGTTAGATTCATTGCTGACAGTTTTTATTTTTTTTTAGATTTACTTCTCTGAGGTAGTGCAGGAACAGGTGAAATCTGTTCCACCAAATTTGATGAAGAGTCACTGAGTTGTCATGTACACTACAGTTGGTCGATCAGTAGCAAAATTTGTACAATGTTTGTTGGTAGAAGGGTGTCCTGTTAACAAATGTTTCAGACGTTAATGTTGATAGCTGATCTAGAGTCAAATTGTTAGACACATTTTCAATAGTTGGAAGTTCAGTCTCAGTATTATTAATGCCTGATACAAAGCTATGTTTAGTACTTACGGATCTATCTAGCGGGATAATTCTAGTATCTTTAAATCCGGATACTCAAATCTGGACGATTGCGACATGAGTCCATACTTCGAAGCGCAGCTCTCCAACCTGCAGCCTTTGAAGAGCAACTCTCCAGACTGCTCCCATATGACTCTTCTGTCTGTGCTTGCGTTAGCTGCACTCCGTGAATGACAAGTTTATTTAAAGTAAGATTTTAGCGACTTCAAAAATAATAGATGTAGTGGCTGCAAAAGAGAATCGTGTGACTATGCAAACAAACTATTGACACTTCGTTTGCGACAGCTAGATCCAAAAGGGTGACGGAATTCATATGAGAGGTATGAACATCTGGCAGGAGTAAAGCAAGGCCAGTTGCTTTTCTAGGAAGGAAATGGTTTCCGAAACAATCCGTGAAAGTGCACTGTTTGAGCAAAAGTATCCGGACACCCCCAAAAACATACGTTTTTCATATTAGGTACACTATACTGCCACCTACTGCCAGGTACTCCATGTCAGCGACCTCAGTAGTCATTAGACATCGTCAGAGAGCAGAATGGGGCGCTCCACAGAACACAAGGGCTTCGACCGTGGTCAGGTGATTGGGTGTCACTTGTGTCGTATGTCTGTACATGAGATTTACACACTCATAAACATCCCTAGGTCCAGTGTTTCCGATGTGATAGTGAAGGGATACGTACAGTAAAAAAGCATACAGGCCTACCTCGTCTGTTGACTAACAGAGACCGCAGACAGTTGAAGAGGTTCGTAATGTGTAATAGGCAGGCATCTATCCAGACCATCACACAAGAATTCCAAACTGCATCAGGATCCACTGCAAGTGCTGTGACAGTTAGGCGGGAGGTGAGAAAACTCTGGTTTCATGGCTGCTCATAAGCCACACATCACGCCGTTAAGTGCCAAACGACGTCTCGCTTGATGTACGGAGCGTAATCATTGGACGATTGAATTGTAGAAAAATGTTGTGTGGAGTGACGAATCACGTTACACAATGTGGCGATCCGATGACACGGTGTGGGTATGGCGAATGCCCGATGAACGTCATCTGCTAGTGTTTGTAGTGCCAACAGTAAAATTCGGAGGCGGTGGTGTCATGGTGTGGTCGTGTTTTTCATGGAGGGTGCTTGCACCCCTTGTTGTTTTGCGTGGCACTATCAAAGCACAGGCCTACACTGATGTTTTAAGCACCTTCTTGCTTTCCACTGTTGAACTTCAGTTCGGGGATGGCGGCTGCATCTTTCAACGCGATCGAGCAGCTGTTAATAATGCACAGCCTGTGGCAGAGTGGTTACACGACAATGGACTGGCCTGCACAGAGTCCTGACCTGAATCCTATAGAACGCCTTTGGGATGTTTCGAAACGCCGACTTCGTGCCAGGCCTCACCGACCGACATCGATACCTCTCCTCAGTGCAGCACTCCGTGAAGAATGGGCTGCCATTCCCCAAGAAAGCTTGCAGCACCACGTTGAACGTATGCCTGCGAGAGTGGAAGCTGTCATCAAGGCTAAGGGTAGGCTACACCATATTGAATTCCAGCATTACCGGTGGAGGGCGTCATGAACTTGTCAGTAATTTTCATCCAGGTTTGCGGATGCTTCTGATCACATAATGTATCAGACTTCACATAAGCGGATTCTCTTCTCCTAACAGCTGATACTGGTGGCATGTTGTCTCCAGCGTCTCGTTTTTCATTTGCCACTTCGTAAATGCAGTAAGGTGGTGAGAAATTTTCCTCTCCATTACACAAGTAATAACTGTTATTGTTTCTCCTTTCCCCGCGGAAGTAATAACATGGATATCTCTGCTTCCTTTTGCCACCACAACCTTCCCATGCTCATTGTTGAACTGTAGACCAGTCTCGTCTACGTTTATCCAAAAGCCCGTTTTATATCAACGTTTTGTCAATAGTTCAAAGTAAGAAATGACTCTGTCCGTTCATTCCAATGGCTCTGGCAATATAAATCCTTTGCTGTTTGCTGATGCTTAAGTCTGCATTGGGTTCTAAAAATGAGATAATCCAATCTTCCCCTGCACGTTTCTTTTCTTGATTAAATTTATTTTTCAATCCCACCTGATCAGCCACGTTGAAAGCTATTTGACTGAGGTCTGACGGTTTGGGAGCAAAACCAAATGTTTGGAGTTTCTTTACGTGACCGCTAATATCCTTTCTGCATCTTCACCCAAGTATTATGATGGTCCACACCCTGTTTTCTTGAAATTGCGCGTAGCAAGTTTTCTCCTTGATGTTCGTTCTGATATATTGTTCATTCGAGCTTCTTTCCGTTTAACATTATCTTCCTGTTCGACTAGTTTCACGGCCTCTATTAGGCGTTCCGAAGTCCATTTTCCCCTGTCTTGTCCTAATGCGTTTTCTCGGCATTTTTCCTTAGAACAAAATCGCAAGAACTCCTATTAGCTTTGCAAGCATCGCGGCATCTGGTCCACAGTAAGGGTGCACCATTATCCGTTTTCAGAGGGACAGCAGATGCCGCTTCCCCATTTTAACCAAAGGTGTGAGCAAAAGAAACCATTAACCATTACTCCAACCAAATAATGTACAACGTCTCTACTGCACAATCTAAATGCGAGTTATAAGCTACCAGGCCCATATCGACCAGTACCTGCCATTAAAAAGGAATCACGAAAAAATTTCCTTTACTTGACTTCGTCTCGAAATTGTAATTTCTCCTCCATTTTCGACTCCTGAACCACAAAAACTTGCGAGTAAACTGCTCTCACCTGTGGTTACAACAACAATGAGAGTCGCGCGCAAAACGTCTGCTAAGGAATTTCTTGGAAGTGGGACGTCAGTCGCCCTGCGTCAGATGTCCCGCTTTTACCTTAAGTATTTGTAGCAACAGCAGTGTCATTCGCGAGAGGAATGCCAACGACGAATTGTCACTGGAAAGAAATACAGGTACCATCGGCGTCAAACGGAGTTGCTCGATCTATCCAATGACAAAAATCGAAAAAATTACAAATTATTTTTACGTTTAACAAGGAATTAAGGAAAAAAGGTTAACTTTCTGTTATCTGTGGAGTGTATTGTTGACTTATGTGCTGTACAGCGAATTAACGAAGAAAATATGCAACTGAGGAATAGTATGGATTTGAAAATGAGAAAGAAAAATTCAACAGTCAGAAGCAGCTAATAAATTCTACACATACAGCAAACGCACCGCATCTTGACGATGCAGTTGCTGCTCATCCCGAACCTCTGGAGCATAGCAAATAACGACATGTGACGAATTCGCTCTGCAGAATCGCCCCGTGATTAAAGCCTTATGAAAACTGTGTAATATAAGTAAACAAAACGACTCAGTCGCGTGACCAGATCGAATGGTCGCCTCTGTAAAAGTAGTCTTGCGCATTGCGAGAGCGAACCTCTACTATGAATTGCGTTGTTTAACATCACTTTAAATTACTTTCACCATGGGAATCATTCGGGCTGTGTTGGACTCACACATGCTAGTAAAATCTGAAGAATGGAAAAACGGGCAGACGTTACACACTAGGTGGTTTTCAATCGACAGTTAACCGGAGGATATCATTTACTGTTCAGGATCATTGAAAGTAGAAAGAAAACTTTTTTTCATCTTTCGAATGCAATGCCTGTAGCCTCTTTTTACGGACTGATTGTTGTCGGGTATTCCTTAAGAAGGTAGGAAGATGTGATAAATAGAAGATTGTAACAAACTCAGAAGCGTGCTCTTAACAATTACTTTATGTAAAGCTTGTTTCATTGCGTTTGTTGCTCCTCGGCATTAGAATCTCATAGCACTTCTCTTGTATTTTTCAACCGTCTTCGTTTCAGTATTCGGCCTTCAGCTGCCTATTGATATACTCATTCAAACAGATGTTGTAACAGCGGTCGTTTGTCTGGAACATGTACGAGAAAGAAGCAAAGAACAGGGAAAAGAGAAGACCCCAAGAAGAGCAGGTTCGTGTAATCAGCGCGGATGCTCAGCCAACTCCAGTAGCAGACATTAGAAAAGAGGCGTTGCACAACACTGTGTGGTTTATTTTTAAAATTTCGTGAGCGTACTTGAAGAATCAACCAATATATTGCTTATTCATGCGTGTATCTCATGAATAGATCATGAGGATAAAATCGGAGAGATTCGAACCCACACACAGGCTTACCAACAATCGTTCTTCACGCTAACGGGACTGGAGCAGAAAAGGGGTGAAGTAGCATTGGTAAATAAATTACCCTTCGCCACGCAGCACTGTGTGGATAGCGGAGAATAGATGTAGAGGTAGGTGTGATAAATGCCCAATTACATAAATCGTGGCCGGCCGCGGTGGTCTAGCGGTTCTAGGCCCTCAGTCCGGAACCGCGCGACTGCTACGGTCGCAGGTTCGAATCCTGCCTCGGGCATGGGTGTGTGTGATGTCCTTAGGTTAGTTAGGTTTAAGTAGTTCTAAGTTCTGGGGGACTGATGACCACAGATGTTAAGTCCCATAGTGCTCAGAGCCATTTGAACATAAATTGTGTATTCCGTGTCAAACATATTAACGAAAAGGCACCGTTTGATTTGTTTTCTGTCTTTTTTGCACAAATATGTTTCGGCGCCTTCTGTGCTACCTTAAGTGCTTATTTTTTTATTTCTTTCTCACATACGATGGTATCAGTTATGTACAGTAATATATAGTTTTTAAGTCCACCATAACTACTACAGCTTGTCCTTTTCTTTTTGCAGCAACTGCGACATAATCGCGTGTACAAACAGTGATCCAATACTGTGAAATGCTTTTTTATTCCAGTCTCTGATCACAAATGAATTCTTTACACGATGACCGGTTTCAGTCTGTAATGACCATCCTCAGATCTAAAATATATAAATATACACATTTAGTGAGCAGTGTGTCTTTTAACATAAAACAGCAATATGTATCACAATATACTGTCGTACAACAGCATAGCAATGCTGATTATATTTACATGTTTTGACGATGCCATTATGGCCGTATCACTTTGGTTCAAAAATGGCTCTGAGCACTATGGGACTCAACTGCTGAGGTCATTAGTCCCCTAGAACTTAGAACTAGTTAAACCTAACTAACCTAAGGACATCACAAACATCCATGCCCGAGGCATATCACTTTGGGACATGGTGTAAAAAAGGTACGTTATACCATATTTTATCTGTACATTTCCCTGGTGTACGACAGTATATTGTGATACATATTGCTGTTTTATGTTAAAAGACACACTGCTCACTAGATGTATATATTTTAGATCTGAGGATGGTCATTACAGACTGAAACCGGTCATCGTCTGAAGAATTCATTTGTGATCAGAGACTGGAATAAAAAAGCATTTCTTTTCTTTTTTGCTGTGGTCGTGATTCCGTTGTTTATGACATGCCAGCTCTTGTATATTTTATTTTTGTCATTTTTAGCTGGCAATACGCATTTCATGTGTTTTATAAACATAACGCACGGTTTCTAACACCATTTCCTGATGGATACGAAACTCCTAGTATACATAACTGATAGCGTCATGTGAGAAAGATAACAAAGAATTTACTGGAGATAATTATATCAACAAAAATTGTAATTAATTGGTACTGGGATGTGAAACATATAATAGTGGGTAATATGATAACTAGTGGAAACATTACACATTGTCGAGGCTCGTGACACGAAAGACCGTCGCGCAACTTGGACTAACGAAATTAACTTTTCCAGTAGCAGCGTTGTCAACACTCATGTAATCGGCACATTTGTACTACCAGAATCCAAATCGACACGTCCAAAACGTGGGGTATTATCGCTCGTGGAACATGGGCCTCAATTGATAACTTACACAAATGTATCGGGAGTCTCAGCGCTGAGAGGAGAGCGACAGGTCGACAGGAGTGACGCCCGGCAGATGTACACAAGAGTGTGTCGGAGTAGGGGGAGGGGGCGGGACAGGTGCGCGCGTGTGTGCACAATGGCAGCAGCTCGCGCTGTGACGGTAAACAAGGCGGCGAGCCGGTGCTCGCGACATGCGTCGCGCGCTGTCCTTTTATTTGCAGACTGCGTGCCACACGGGACAGTATTTTTAGTTGTGGACGGGAGTGTTTTGGGTGGCGGCTGGACATTATTTGACTCTCCTCCCGCCTCCCACTAGCGGCTGCCAGCTGCAGCGGCCCGCCGGCTCCCGCCTCTAGCCTAGCGCCTAGCCCAGTGCACGGCGCCGCGCCGCATCCGACGCACAGCGCGACCGCACCCGGAATGCCCTGGTTCTCTCGGGCGCGTGCTTGTGCTCGCCGCTCCTGAAAGCCGTCGAGCGCGCCACAGCAGTCACGTAATTTTCGTGTGCTTACAGATATCTTTGTTTTCCAGTGTTCTTTAGAGCGCATTCTGAATCGTGTCGGCGGCGTTGCAGCGTCACGAAACCTCTTTGCGTTTGTTCCAGTAACAGTGACAAATTCCTCAAAATGGCTTTCCACCTTCTTCGCGAATTTAGTTGTGTGTGTTGTAAAATCAGTTCCGATATTCGCGAGCCCTTCGTAAATTATGTAAACGCAGTTGTGCGACATTGATGATTTGATTCTAGCCTCTTAAAATTTTTTGCCAGTCGGCGTTTAAGAGTGATTAAATATCTTACATTCGTTTCGATGAACTATACACAAACCTTTTCACTGGTTCGTTGTTGGTTGAAGATTCTACCACTGCGAGTAGCGAATTTTATCTTGTAATTTGCATGTACTGCAACTGTAGTTGTGTTATTTACTGTATATGAATGTTACATGTATACGTAAGCTGGGAAAATGTTTCTTTGGACCCAGAGTACTTGATAGAGAGGGGAGAACGAGACGAGACTAACCAAGATCTTTTTAAATATGACTGCAACTTGCCGGCGCACAATGAAGAAACTATGCTTCACAACAGGCAACTGTTAACTTACTGTACACTGCATTCCCTTTATTTACAAGACTGTAATTGCGCTCGATATTTTTAATGGTAATTTAGGACTTATTCGATGCTGAAACATTACGAATAAAACCTGTAAGCAGAACACGATATTGTCACTGCCATATTAAAATACCGAAGATGTTGCAAATTACGAGCGTTTTATAGTTTTTGGACAGTTAAGGCCCTTCAGGTACATCCGTTTAACGAAAATCTTACATTTTCTCTACTGAAACATTCAAGGAAATTCTAAATATAACCCAGGTTCCTTAATCAAAATAATTTCTCAATTTGTGGCGTGTTAACGTAAATGTAAATGACATGACATATGTATACACGATGTTTCATCTCGGAACGAAAACATTCAGGTACCTGAAAGTAGAAGAAATTCGTTATAGCACACCTAATATTTTCATTCGGTATGGAGTTACAGCTGTCTGAAGCTTTCACGACAGTTTACACGTCGAACATCCCCTTGCAATTGAACTGAGAAAGCCTTTAGCGTCGTTTCTCTTAAATTCTCTGTGGTGTGGTGATCAACCTGTTGTTTTAAGGATAGTAGATTTACTAGAGTCACTCAAAAATGAGCTTCGTGTTAGTGGACTAATTTCCTTATTCACGTGACGTCTGGCTCAGCTGTGACTGTTTCGATCAATGACCACTCAGGTTCTCGGAATTTTACAGACTTTTGTGTGTCGTGACAGATGAAAATGTTTGCTTGGACCATAAATATTATTTCAGCCAGAAAAATATCAGTCTCATAAAGCTACACGCATTGTTGCCGTGAACAACTAAAAGAGCGCTGAAATCCGTAGTTATTTTTTGAAAGTTTCATTTACACTCCAGGAAATGTTTTGATTCTGATTACTAATTTAATTCTGTGCTTGTGACTATTTCATTGCGTTTCATTTATATATCACATTCACACAGCTATAATTTTGTTACTTCTGAAAATTAGACACATGTTTATAAACAGAAATAATTTCGTGTCCGAAAAGAATGCAACTCCCAAGCAAAAGTTCTTTATTACATCGTTTTAAGTACAGAGGTGAAATAATAAAAACATGTGTTCAACCTGCAGAATTACAACGTAAAAGTTGACTGATTTTCCCAGTTGTATACTCAATTTTATATTAATAAATATAGAACATATTCCATCGTGGTCAGTAAAAGCAGTACTTTACGAAAATGAATAACGGTTGATTGCTTTATTTTTCTTTTTACAGTGTTTCCGCCACTACTACTGCCAAAACCCAACCACGTCATTATTTCATGCCCTGTGCGTATCCGTACTTATACACTGTAAACAGTTCGTACTCACATTCCGTCAGTTATTTCCTATTCTTTCTGAAACGCAGGATATCTCAGGAGTAGAAAACAAATACGTAAAAACATGGCAGTATGAATCATTGTAAAGGTAAACTGGGACATGATGTAGATACAGAGGGCTATAGACCCAGAAAACTCAGAAGATATGTCATAAAAACATGTTACCTGTTTTCTCTATGGATTCTGATATACAACCATTTGGAAGAGTCAAAAACGGAGTTAGTGCTACGGACAGTAATTTAATAGATCTTCGCTCGTGTACTATTGTCAGTTTCACTTCCCAGCTGTCCTACAAACACCACCGTCGGCTTCGGTGCATTTTGCAACTCTGCTAAAGAGTTACTGTATTGTTAATCATGCGACAGTAGTTTAAAATACCAGCAAATGATGATAAAGTACTGTAGAAACGTCGAGTGAATACGGTGGTCATGCAGGAACAGAGCCGCCGCATGTGTACCGGCCACGACAGGTTTTGTTGCACGACTGGTCGTGAGGATGAAGTGGGGAACTCATCCCGGTACTTATTGTCAAAAGAACTTTTAACTAGTACTCTGACAATAAAACTCCAGATAGCGTGCTTTGTTATGACCGTTGTCAACAATAACAGGAACGACGCTGAAAATGCCCAAAGTAATGTTAGGATTTTCATCTGCCCCTGTATGATTGCTCAATATGAAAAACATGCCGGCTTTACTTGTCATTAATAATTATCTATTCTTAGAATCCCTGCCGTCTAGCACTATCTACTGCCTCAAGGTGCTGCACACTCGTATTCTTTTCGCAGATACCGTTGTATGGAGTATATTTTGGTCCAGAATTAATCGAAGCACTTGCATCTCCCTCGGAAGATCTTGCGTTTACTCCATGTCACCATTTCCCGCATGTGTAGATGCTAGTGCCACTGAATAGCTACTGCCGTGGTAAACTGAGCAAAACGTATGAAGTGGCAGAAACCAGTGCTGCAACAACAGTTCACCCTTTTGCGTAAAGCATGTGTGCGTGCGTTCGTGCATTTCAATGCAAGCGATGGTACGCGCATTTCAGTCAAACGTGGCAAAGGCAGTGAGTTTCAAACAGTTGTAGCTGGAAGGCAATTGAGGAATAGAAAAGAAGATTTAGCTTCAGCATAGCCTGTGTTTTCCATGTCAAAACACATGATCATTTCCTTCTGTTATACCTTCTGTGGTGGAAACTCTGCAGGGGAGTGTGCGCTGATATGAAACTTCCTGGCAGATTAAAACTGTGTGCCGGACCGAGACTCGAACTCGGGACTTTTGCCCTTCGTGGGCAAGTGCTCTACCATCTGAGCTACCCAAGCATGACTCACGACCCCTTCTCACAGCATTACATCCGCCAGTACCTCGTCTCGTACCTTCCAAACTTCACAAAAGCTCTCTTGCGAACCTTGCAAAACTAGCGCTCCTGGAAGAAGGGAGGGTCTGACATGTGGGTCATTGATTTTCATCATGTTTTGCAAGGTTGTATTATACAGAAAATAAAGAGACAGTTTTTTCTGCCTTTTGCTGGACACTCCATACTTTTGGAAAAAACTAACGCCGAAGTTGATGACGGAAAATCGTATTTTCAATGCGATATGTCGAAATATGGTCTAAAAAGAAACATTTTATTTTAATGTGATATAGGATCTAACGCTAGTAATATTAGAGTTATTAACGTTTTTTGATTCATGCTGTAGGGTGCGTACCTGGCATCAAGGTGTCTATTGAGGTCGGCTGGCGAGCGGTCCCGCATTAGACTACCGAACGATTCCGTCTTAAATTCTTGGTGGTGGCTTTATTTTTTTATTCGATACTTTTTTCGGTGTATCAGTTAACATTCTGATAATGGGAACAAGTTCGTTTCCCTTTTCCTTTCTTTTAAGTAAAACATCTGGAGGTGTGATTAATAATCAAATAAATACATATAATGTATTGAACGTATAAGTACATACAAGTACATACAAGTACATACAAGTACATACAAGTACATACAAGTACATACAAGTACATACAAGTACATACAAGTACATACAAGTACATACAAGTACATACAAGTACATACAAGTACATACAAGTACATACAAGTACATACAAGTACATACAAGTACATACAAGTACATACAAGTACATACAAGTACATACAAGTACATATAAGTACATATAAGTACATATAAGTACATACAAGTACGTACAAGTACATACATATAAGTACGTATAATGTATTGATACCGGACGCGCTACGTAAGACATTCGCAGATGATGATGGTCAATCGACTTGCACCGTGAAAGTGACCCCACATTATATTAACAAAAAAGTTGGTTTTTAGACGAGTTTTCGACATACTGCATTAAAAATACAATTTTCCGTCATTAACTTAGGTCTTTATTGCTTCAGAAACCAGGCAGTGTCTAGCAAAAAACAGAAATACGTGTTTCTTTATTTTCAGTGTAGAACATCTTTGAGAAACGTGATCAAAATCGGTGATTAATAAGTCAGAACAGAACCTCTCCTTGTGAGTTCATACATTCATTTATCCTTTTAGCTGTGAAGAAGTCCCTGACAGAAAGTCAAAACTTAACCAGTTAGAAAGTCACTACATGGTAAAATGTCTCGGTGCGCATCCCTGTCCTACAAAAATCGCTTAACAGCTTCAGCAACAAAATTTGGCGTCAAACAAAAGCAGTAAATATTAAATGGAAGAAATGACATTCCGTGTAAGGAGATAGGTGGTTGACTCTTCATAACGTTCTTTTTGTTTTGGACGCAACCACATCTTATGGCTCAATCATAATGGCTTCCGGCCCACAGTGACCCTCTTCGGACGCTACAACCAAAAAAATTAAGCTAATATTAAACCCTTAAAACAAGTAATAATAGTTATATTAGGATTTCTTGTGAGTTAAATAATTTGCAATTAAAATACATGTGGGTTATATTTACGGGCTTCATTTGTTGAACAGTGTGTCATGCGCTGTGAAACAGAACGTAATACCAAAAATCAGGGAATTATGTAGATACAACTTACTGCATTTTTCTTACCATACTCATTGAGTTAGATGTGCTCCTTCTCTAAGTGAGGACTTTTTTAAGAGGTATATATTTCCAGTGGCTTATGGTACTGCACTTCGCACTACTAGATGTTTACACCGCTGTCGTCGGTATCACGTCTTCACTTCCAAACCACTGCTTGGAAGAGACGAGACGGATCGGATGACAAAGGCGGCATTCTGCTGTACGACTGCTGTCTCTCCTCCCTGGATGCGAGGTGTTTACATTAACACTGGAGTTACTCGGAAATGAAGATGAGGTCCCAACGGCACAGTGTAGCACTCGGTAGCAGGGAGGCTCCAGATTATGATGGAGCATACGTGCTGGACGGAACGACTACCTGAGCTGAATAGATCGTCATAAGTATTAACGCATGCATCTCGTGCTGACTCATTCTGCTCTTTGAGGGGTTTTGTCTAGTTCCTTCCGTTTCGTAATGTAAATATCTGTTTCTTCTGAAATATCGAATTAACTTAATGTAAAATGTGGTTCATTCTCAGAGTTACCATCATTATATCTGTGCGTTAGAATATGTAAGGCTACGAATAACTGATTGAACTTCAACGGTTTCCACAATTACAGATGTTCTTTGCAGAGGACACACATATCTAGCGTAGAGATGGAAAGAAAGCATACTTAGTTGTATATATTCAGTTATCTGATTGTCCGCATTATGATCTGATTGACAAAGCATGAATGCTTGTTTATCAAATGCTGTTCATAGATACGATCTACATGTACTTCAATTGTATATTGCTAAAGTCACACGTAGATGTAGACTTGTTTCAAGGTCTTAGTAGAAACTTAATTTTTTCTTATTGTAACACCTGAAGATGGTCACTATGGGCCAAATGCGTTGTGTTTGAGTCATAAAAAGTGACTGTGACAAAAATAAACAGAGCTTTATAGTTGATGAAATGAAATTTACAACACTGACTTCTGCCTTCCCAAATCGCATCACCGAAGATCACAACACAGTTCCTAGTTACTATCATCACACGGATGCGAACCATCAGATGTAGAAATAATTGAACACAAAACTGAAAAATATTGAAAGAGTTTTATAATGAAGACGCCGCTAGACTTGGAGTACCCATTAGGCTCTACATCGAATATGCAAAATAATTCTTCCCCTGTTGTGGCAGCAAACTGTCGTAGGTGTAAAATAAAGCATAGGGCTATAGATCGAGACGCTGAATGAAACGCGTTTGGCTGTCAAGAGAGCAATGCGTGAAGCCTTCAGTGAATACCGTAGCAGAGAATTGTCTATCGATTTTTCACAAAAACCAAAAAAGTTCTGGTCATGTGCAAAGTTAGTGCCGAAACACTCACGGATGAAGATCTGAAATTGTGATTAGGAAAGCAGAAACAGAAATAATTAACTCAGTTTAAAATGTTCCTTTACAAAGGGAAACCCAGGAGAACTACCACAATTTAATTCTCCTACCGTTATTCTACATTGACATCAGAAAAAACGTTATGGGATGTGGAGATATTTTCTCAAAAAATTCTGTGATCTATACTTTGGTGCAAAATTTAAGGACCAAAGTAATTTCCACATGATGTGTCACTGTCATGTACCATTTCTCGATGAAACGTCTACCATACATACAAAGAACTGCTACAGTATAGTACGTACGGTAACTGAAAGAAATGCGAAATGAGTGGAACAGATGTGACCCTTTTATTCAGAGACAATAATTACATTGATGTCAACGCGATTCATGATGGTCCCCTGGTCGTTATAAACAGCAGGACATGGTTTCTAGCAGGGTAAGTGATCGACAAGGGCGGCACTGCATGCTCTGTAAGGTGCTCCCATACTGGTCACAAGGTTGGTGTGGAGTGGCCGTGCGGTTCTGGGTGCTACAGTCTGGAGCCGAGCGACCACTACGGCCGCAGGTTCGAATCCTGCCTCGGGCATGGATGTGTGTGATGTCCTTAGGTTAGTTAGGTTTAAGTAGTTCTAAGTTCTAGGGGACTGATGACCTCAGAAGTTAAGTCCCATAGTGCTCAGAGCCATTTTGATACGGCGTTCCCACTCTCCACCAGCGAGGTTAACAACTGGCGGATCGTCGTTGTTGCATGTAGACGTGGTGAAATACATATTATCCATGCATTCCACACGTGCTCGATGGCATTTAGGTCGGTTGAACGGGCAGGCTAGTCCATTCGTCGAATATCCTCTCGTTTACAGAACACCTCCGTCTGCGCTGTTCGATACAGTTACATTTGTCATCCATAAAAATTAAGTCAGGACTGAACGTACCGATGGGAAGACGAACATTAGGAGGAGGTACAATCTCACGATATCGTTGACCGTTGAGTGTACAATGGTCAAAGATTTGGATGCCAGTACGTCTATACATTTTAATGTATTGCGAATACATAGAATGAAGGATCCTTTACTGTATGATTATATGATAGCGGAACAAACACTGGTAGCAGTTACTTATGTAAAATATCTGGGAGTATGCGTGCGGAACGACTTGAAGGGCGATGATCGTATAAAATTAATTGTTGGTAAGGCGGGTGCCAGGTTGAGATTCATTGGGAGAGTCCTTACAAAATGCAGTCCATCAACAAAGTAGGTGGCTTACAAAACACTCGTTCGACCTATGCTTGACTATTGCTCATCAGTGTGCGATCCGTACCAGGTCAGGTTGACAGAAGAGATGGAGAAGATCCAAAGAAGAGCGGCGCGTTTCGTCACAGGATTATTTGGTAAGCGTGATAGCGTTACGGAGATGATTAGCAAACTCCAGTGGCAAACTCTGCAAGAGAGGCGCTCTGCATCGCGGTGTAGCTTGCTGTCCAGGTTTCGAGAGGGTGCGTTTCTGGATGAGGTATCGAATATATTGCTCCCCCCCCCCCTACTTATACCTCCCGAGGAGATCACGAATGTAAAATCAGAGAGATTCGAGCGCGCACGGAGGCTTCCCGGCAGTCGTTCTTCCCGCGTACCATACGCGACTGGAACAGGAGAGGGAGGTAATGACAGTGGCACGTAAAGTGCCCTCCACCACACACCGTTGGGTGGCTTGCGGAGTATAAATGTAGATGTAGATGTACATCATCGTGTGCCTCCTCACACCGTAACACCTGCCACCGAAGCGATCATGTTCGACGATGTTCCTGAGTGCATGCATGGCAAGAGGTGGGAATACGTATTGCACAGGTACACTCCTGTCTGTGGTGATCACACATCTGAGAACCATGTCCCGCCTTTTGTAATGTCCAAGGGATCATCATAAATGGCGATGACTTCAGCGCAGTTATTGTCTTTCAATAAAAGTGTCATATCTGCTCTCATCGCGTATTTCTTTCAGTTACCTTCTGCACCATACTTTAGCAATTCTTTCTATGTATGGTGCAAGTGTATTCGAACTGTGTTACATGGCAGGGACATATCATACAAAAGTTACGTCCATCCTTACCAGTGTATATTCTAATACGACTATCTGCATCTCGCGTGAAGGCTAAACCGAGAAAAGTTAAGAAATAAATTCGGCGTAATGCAGAGGATAACAAGTCATTCTTCCCGCATACCATCCGAGAAGGGAAAGAGGATTTTGAGGAGCAGAGCAAATTTTCTGGTACGCTGCATACTGTGTGCTTAGGGATATGAATACTTATATATAAATTCCTAAATGCGTTTACGTACGTTCTCATAGATGAAGTTTCAAAATGACGGACTGAAATTGTTAAGAACCTTGGAAGAGTTTTTATGCAGGGCCTGTGGAATTTCTTATCTGCTACATACGAACTGAAAACGCGGTCTGTTGGGGGTGCTTTGTACTCTGGCCAATAAAAACGCACAGAGGGGTGCGGCAACGCATCTGCGGAACTGTAATCAGCTGTACGAGGAAGCTATGAATTCATAATGCAGCCCCGCATAACGTCCAATAATGGAACGTCACTTCTTTCTCCTTCGACTGTACGAGTTGTTGTTGCAGTTGCAGCGCAAACAGCTGCTTTTGCTTTTCAGTGGATGCAAAAGACGCTGCAAAATTAGGACGTGCCAAGGAATATTTTGTTTCTGTAATGGTCCTTTCGTTAAAATTCAACACTTTGCAAGTTTTCTACTCAGCCAACAACCACTCAAAAATGCGAGTCGACCACAAAAAATTAATTCGTTTCGTCCAGATATCTGATGGAAGAGTTAGTAACACTACATTCCATTTCTTTGGATTGCACTGTCTTATCTGTTTACTGACTGGCTTGTAGTCGAGAAGAAAATTACGCAAGATCACACAAGACGTACAACTATATGCTGAAAAGAAGTTAATGGTCTTATATTCACGTTTGTACTTCGTCTACAGCCGTACGATGAGTGGCAGACAGCATGTAGCATACCAGAATCACATTCCCCAACCTCTCTGTTTGGCCATGGCACCCCGGAAAGAGTCCTATCGATTTCCCTCTACACGAGTTAGAATTTCACTAATTTTAGACTTGCGGCCATAACGCAATACATATATTTGAGAGACTAAGATGCTTCTTGATTTGTACTGGAATGTGTTTAAAGCTCAGAATGAGGGTTCCGTTCCTTAAGCTTCTCTCGCTCGCTTCTGTTAAGCATTTAAACATTTCTTTGACGGTGAGCTTAGTGACAAATTATGTTCTTCACTATATATATATATATATATATATATATATATATATATATATATATATATATATTCTCTCTCCTGCCCCCTCCCTCCCTCTCCCTCTTCTGTGAATCTAACTCGGTGACGGTCATAGAGAAACGAATATTATTTAAGAAATGGTGGATCAAGAGTCTGTAAGCAACTTCCTTCATATGTGAATCCCACTCATTGGGATGTTTGTGGTGTATCACAGTCTAGTGTTTTCTTCCTTCACGACCAAATTTATGTTGTTGCTGTGCCTTAAACCGCCTTGGCTAAGTGTTCCTATACCTATGACGGTGGTCGCTAATTACTGCGACTGATCGACTGCCATTTAGCCTCATTTAAAGAGTCTTTTCCTTTATTTACACATACTAAAAATGTTTGTGAATGATCACGTTCATCTACCGAGATATGCCTTTCGACATTGTGCTCATAGCATTAAATCGTTGGACCAAATATTGACTATCCGGAACTCTTTCAGCATTTCGTAACTATTGCCCAACATCATAATCTTCCTGTACACGCTCAACAGCGAAAGACTTGAAAGGAGGAGAAACAGAGAGCTGTTGACAGACAAGACCAAGCCTCACATATCTTCATCAAAGAGAAGGCATATATTAGTTTGAAAACCATAGTTTTGAAAACTTGCGGATATGCCCAATCTGCAATTCGTTGCATTCATTATCGTCATTGCACTTACAGCAGTTCTGCATCATACGAGTATATGCATATTATTTTCTGTTTTTTGTTTTCCCTAAATTATAGTTAACTAGCGCTGGAAAAGATACATTTACCAATTAACTTTCATAAAAGACGTATCACATGCCACTGATTTTTATTGATAAAGTAGAACATTTAATATTGCATTAGTGTGTATTGAGTGCAAGAATGTGTGGAAGAAAAATCAAATGTGTATCTCCTTTGTGCACGATGTGTCAACCCCGCTCACGAACTGTCTTCCGACCTCAGGACAGTAGAACTGAGTTGTTGGCAAACGTACGACCGCTGTGTAGTCCCATTCACAAAAAATTCCAGTCGGTGAGGGCGGGATCAGCTGGCACTGAGTCGGCGCTCCGAGTTTAGACCGGAATCCAGATAGCTGGCAGCCACACGGAACGACTCGACCGGCTACAACCGCACATCTTCCTACCATCACCTCTCCCAAAGGCGACAAATTCCTTTCACTTAAGTTTATCTTTGGCGTGTTTGACGTGAGTCGGCTTTCATATTATGTAATATAATCATTAACGGTAGAACTGTGTGAGTTATAAAAATTTTTTTTTGTTTTAATTACCTAGTACATATCACACCTTACTACTTACGTGCATTGTTGCTCTTTGGTATCCGTCGTCCATTTCCCGATTTCAAACGGTGCTGCTCAAGTAAGCACGTTCCCCCTCCTATCTGACATCTCACAGCACCGTAGTCAATTACTTTAAAACCAACTTCCTTGTATTTTGCAGCATCTGCTGCCATGGTGGGTGCCGAGCCATAGCTGGTATCCACATTCTTCCTTAAAGTGCCTCAGACTATTAAAATCAAGAGGAAACATTTCTTGGTCGTTTGCACTGTTCCTCGTAAATATTAGGCTCCATTATGCTTGTAGACATCAGTCTCCAATAAAACCAACAAATAATAAAGGTATCAATAAAGTTTGGGTGACGTTGGTATCTATGAACCGATATTTCTACAACTGATCTAATGCCTGTATAGATTTAACTGAAGTTTTGTATCAGTGATAGTGGGAAAAATGTCAGTTTTCAGCTCTGTAAAAATGTCTGCCAAGTATCCAAGCAATAGTTCCTACACGAAATGCAGATACTGTTCTTTGTTACGATAGTAATTCCCCGTAACGAGACCACTGGGTTGGTATTAGCAGACGGTAACACGTTGTCTGCAAAACTCGCTGGTAACTACTTTCCACAGCGGTGTTAGGCCTTCCACGCGCTCTTGTGTGACTGTTTCAGCTGTTTGTTGCAATTTGACGGTGCCTTATAGGTAATCGGCATCTATGCATCAGTTCAACTTACCGATTACGCAGATGGCTGTCACCTGGCCTTCTTGAAGATTCTGCATGTTGGTATAGAGAACATCCGAACTGCAAGCTCACAACTGACCGCAACCATAGGACCTCTCATTCTACATGGTGGCCACTGAGAACTTAACTGTGAAGCAGATAACTGTCATGGTGTACAGTCGGCAAAGCGTGGCATTATGCACCCCTCACAGAGTTCGGTGAGGGGTGCAGAATGCCAAGCTTTGCTGACCGTAATATATGACAAACATCTGCTTATGGCGTATGGTGAGTACACTGTTCTGGCAAGTGATAATGTCGGCTTTTCCGAACCGGAACTGCTGCTTTAATTAAAAGCAGCTTCTCAACTACCATCAAACGGTTAAGTGACCGGTTTCCAGTCCTCCCACTAAGGAAAAAAATCCCTGGTAGTTGTAGCAATCGAAAGCAGGTCCTCCACGTGGCACTCATATACTCTGAGTGATTATCCATTGAGGCAGAAAGATAATCACTAAATGCTTAGATACATTCATAGTGCTAATTACATTCGGAAAGATTCCTCAAAGTAAGTTCAGTGCCAGAATTCAGTTTATATAGCACCACGCACATTCTACATCGACGTCACTACTTTTACGCCATCATACCGGTATGGTGGAGATTATATAATGAACTAGCGTATGTATGTATGTATGTATGTATGTATGCATATCAGCAGCGACTTGTGCACGGGAACAGCAGCTGCCGCAACATCGAAGTTCGAATTTCATTATGTCCTCGGCATAACTCACGCTCTCCTTAACGTAAGATTGGTTTGTACACCGCAGTGGCTTACTAGCCAAGTCCTCTTGGAGTCCTTGTCTTCTCCCGACTATAGAACCGGCTGACACAGCCACTAACAGCGAGAACTATGGATTTGCGTCGATTCCGAACTCTGATGCACCTACACGTTTTTCACATTAACAAGTCATTGCCAAAGATGAAACAAGCGATAATTGGAGAAAAAAGTTCTTGGAAAGACTGGGTATCGAACCTCGGACATTTCAATTGATAGTTCCGCACAAATCCATTAACCATTCAATAAACGCAATCAGCATGCAATATTGGGCGTTTCTCTTTCGTGTAAGAATGCCCACTCGGACAGTATTTCTGCAGGGGATGAACCTGACTGTTTACAATAATATAAAAGTGTAGAGGACAACAAAGTTGATGTACCGTAATTTTTGTGCACGTCGAATTTTTACCCCTCTAAAGAGAAAGATAATAATCTCACGTTCGGACATCTCTCACTATTTATCTTACGTTTTCCCTACACTGAACGTGTTTGAAAAGACCTGTCATACACATACATTTCAAGGAAGATTGCTGTTGAAAATGGAAGAAATGCGCTATGCCCCTTCCCAAAAGAAAAAAGAAAGGAATTTTGCGGTTTAAAGAGCGGCCTACGACGTGGTGTTAGAAACGGAGCACATGCTCGGGTTTGGGGGGGTCGGGGAAGAAAATGTTCAAAGGAACCATGCCACAGTACGACTTAAGCAATTTTGGAAAATCACAAAGAACCTAAGTCTATATGGACAAATGAGGATTCGATCGCAGCTCTTGCCGTAAACCAGCAGTAGTTTAATCACTTTGCCACCTCTTTCGTTGTTTACTCTTCTGACGTACCAACGGTAGACAAAGTTATTTTTCTGTATCAGAGGTTTGTGTGCCTGTAGTGCGGATGGTTTTCTGTGATTCCACTGTTGATGGGATGGGACACGAATTAAAGAAAAGAAGCATAAATTTGTGCAGATTGAAAGCTAACATTGTTGCGACACTGAAACTTCTAGTACTGCAAGGAAAAACAGTGAGTTATCACGAATGCGAGAGTCATATTAATCTGTAAGCTACAAGTCGTGTCCTTATTGTAGAGAACGTGAGCTATTACCCTTCAAAACGCATTGGAGTTCCTGCCAGAGTGGCTGCCAGGATTTTACGCTGGAGAGGTCGGACCACAGAGGCTGTTTTCTTCATACAAGACTTGAACCAACGCAATTAACGTCCATCTTTAAATTTTCATCCTAAAATTTGTTCGATAGTATTCGTAGCTCACCATTACTTTACCTTAACCTAACAGCTGTGTAATGTGTGTGAAATCGCGTCATCTGTTAATTTACCTCCGACTGTGTGAATTGCAATGCTTTTTTTAAATGCAGTCTAGTGCGCGCACTGTGCAAGATAGTTACGTCGTTCACACACAATGAATCATATAATTTGGTTCTTTTTAGAACTGGGTCTCCTAAATAGAAAAGTAATCCTGAAACTTTCTGTGCTAACTTTTAAGTTTAAGTCTGTTAATTGTTCACACAACTAGTATCTCACCATATTCTTAATAACAAGCTGAGTACCTGGGGTTGGCCAGGTATGTATTTATTCCAGTTCTATTAGTCTATCCCCTCTTTCCTTCCCTCTCGTCCATATTTCTCCCCCTCTTCCTGCCCATCTTCTTCACCCCCCATTCTCAGTCCACCTTCTCTTGCCCCTCTCTCTGGCCATCAGCCACCCACTCCCTCTCTCTCTCTCTCTCTCTCTGTCTGTCTGTCTGTCTGTCTGTCCATCTCCTCCACCTCACTCTCTCCTACGCGTTTGCTCTTCCCCACTCTGTCCGTCTACTCCTCCCGACTCTCTCTCTCTCTCTCTCTCTCTCTCCATGTGCTCGTCCCTACGATCTCCCCCCCCCCCCCCCCAAATCTCTCTCTCTCTCTCTCTCTCTCTCTCTCTCTCTCTCTCTCTCTCTCTCTCTCTCTCTCTCTCCATGTGCTCGTCCCTACGATCTCCCTCCCCCCCCCAAATCTCTCTCTCTCTCTCTCTCTCTCTCTCTCTCTCTCTCTCTCTCTCCAGCTCCTCTTCCTCCTCCTCCTCTTCCTTCTCCTCCTCCTCCTCCTCCTCCCTCCCTCTCTCCCTCCCCCCCTCTCTCTCTCTCTCTCTCTCTCTCTCTCTCTCTCTCTCTCTCTCTCTCTCTTTCTTCCCCCATTTCTCTCCATGTTATCACTTCTACTCCAATGGAAGTTGCTGGTTCATACCCCACAGTGTTTCTTTCCATATAGTAATTAATATGTGTACCTTGCTTGGTTGAAATCGACCCAGAGGTGTACGAGTCGTTTTTTATCCACAGCTTTGCCCACATAAGCACATAACACCTGAATTTAAAGTTTTTCATAAACATTTGTGCACATATTTCACCTGTATCTCTAGCGAATTTTGTCCTGCAATTTCGTTTCCACGCAGCTCGATGCTTATTACGTCATATCTCATGAACTATTATGTACAATGATATAATTTTGTAGGTACATTCAGCGGTATACTGTCCGCGAAATGTATTGCGAATAGAGTTAGTGGCAAAGATGCAACATACTGAAGCGTTGTGCATGCTGAAGTTTTCCTGCATGAACGGCAGACGTGTAATAATCGATAAACGTGTTTCCTTTCGTCACTTTCTGGGGAGTTGGAGCAACAAAAATCCTCAAAAAGGTTCGAATTACGTGTAAATTTGGTTGCAAATCGCTAAGTGCCCTCATTCTCAAATACTGGATGAATAAAGTCTGGGCATTTGCGGCAACGTTTTATTTTTATTTATTTATTTTTCATCTGCACCTATTTGATACATACATAGGTGGTCTTGCCCTCACAGCGATTCTTTGCAGTTAGTAAGTGACATATGCGCCAAGTTCCACTGAAATCAGTCCAATTGTTTAGGAGGAGACGTGCAGCATACATACATACGTACCAATGCATACATACATATTTATAATTCGTGTGGATGTCGGAGCAATTGCATGCTAATAACACATGTATACATAGTGTTAACAGGAGACTTATTGTGACGAAATTGTTTCTTGTTTTTTTGAGGTGCATACTCAAGTTTCGCAGCCTATGGTACGTTTTGCACAACGAAGACATATTCAACTTTAACTTTTTGCGAGCGCGTTTCGTTGGCCTGGCACGCCTTTTCTTCGGCAACAAGTTTCAAAGGATTGTGTAAAGTCGTTGTACATCTTTCTGAAGAAATTTTCTGCGGTCGTTTTCGAATATTACGCTGTGAGGTAACAGAGGGCACATCTGTCAACGGAAACGTGGATTTACGTCTTCATACAGCCATAGTGTCACTAGTTGGCTTTGTCGAGTGATAACTTGCTATCACTTGTCGCCGAGGTGCTCGATGGATAGCGGAAATAGGAGCGGGCTGTATTGACTGCAGGCGAGGCGTTCCGCGGATTAGTGACGAGAACCAGGAGCGCGATGGAAGAACGCCGCGTAGACCTGCTGGCTGTGCACGAGGAACTAATCGAGGCGTCGAGCAGCCGGCGGCGGACCACCCGCAAGCCGCGACCCAGGGACCGCTGGACTGTCGTCGTTGGACCCGAGATACGGTAAGCACTCGCGTCCTCGGCCCGCTGCACCAGGCTGCGAAAAATCGCAACCATTACTGAGCGTATCCACTCGACATTGTTGCAGTTGACACTCAACAGGTGAACTATCTTCCCTGCAGCAGTGTAGAAAAGATGCATTACCTGATGCGGCCATCGGTGTTGTATAAATTTTCAAATGCTTGGAAAAAATTCCATTAGGGTTTTTTATTATTTATTTATTTATTTACCTATTTATTTATTTATTTATTTATTTATCTACTTATTTACTTTGTATAGCGCGGTGAGTCTAAATGAGCTAAAGACATTTTCTCGTGGAACGAATTACTACATACAGAGTACAGGAAAAATTCTTGATAAGGTCAGAACGTGGCAGGAGTTGTCATATCGAGTCAAGTTTGACAATTGATCAGAGATAGGGCCATAAAACGAGAGTAAGTTACTAACATTAACACAATCACTGTACCTAACTGCCCTTCTATTGATACGTGCATCCAAGGAATGTGTGGTGAGAATTTTATCTGTTCAGAGCATAACTTTTCCTCTAACTCTTTTACTTTATCTGTCACTATATTTAGATCGTCCAGTTGCGTAATCACATGAACTAGAGCCATATGTAACTTTAATTCTGTTCAAATCACATGTTATACTGTTAATATAAAACAATCTCCTTCCATTTGGAGTGCAGGCGTTGTATCATCACTTGTTATGTTGTCCTTATAACATATGGTAAAATTAAATTAATAATTTGGCACCATAACCAAGACATTTCCAATAAATTTGCCATTTAGCAGAGCGTCTGAAGGTAGCATACAGTATTATTAAACAATATACTCAACCCTTCTTGCGGAGTAGCGATTAACAACCATTAATTACTCCTAAGAACAGATCATTAAGCTAAACCACCTTCTTGTTACAATCTTTAGATTTCTCGCAAACACTCTGTAACATCGTAGCCTAGCAAGCTTCGTGACTTTGGGCGAGACATAACTACAGAAGTTTGTTTACACATCCTGCGATATCCTTCTGTCGTAACCCCCTGAGTCACAGTCTGGCATGCACTGTGTAGCACGATACTTCAGTGCAGTACAGACGCTTTTGTCGGCACAGCCCGACTGCAAACTTAAGAAACATAGCGGAGGGACTCACTGTGACGCGGCAAAAATCAAATATATCTCGCCTCTCCCAGCTGCCAGAAGCTCTCGTTCACCTGCAGCTGAAACGGTCGTGCGCTTCAGTGAGCAAATTACAGTATCTACACAGTTCATCGCAATCCGACGTGTAGATACTAACATTTATTTTCTTGAGTTTATACTGCGTTCTAAGTGAATATGAAACTGTGGCTGCATTTTTGTGTAACATTACTTTTAAATCAATTCTATACAAAGCAAACACTTTCAGCTTTTGTAATCCTGTCGTCCTAACTTGCGTAGCATACAGTAATGAAAGCAAACACTGTTTCCACAGTAAAAATGTAGCGCAAAGATTGCTCCAAAAACAATAAATTCTTGTTCCACCAAAATCCTTACTTTTAAAATACATGTGGTACACTCGTACATATATCAGTCCATGTGATCAGTACTAGTGAGATGGATTCTCTTTGCAGTTGGTTTAGCGCGGGTGGCGCAGTTACAGTTATGCAGCATTCACGAATAGAATTACGTGTATAACACAGAGAGGTGATGTACACAAAATCAAACTCCAAAACATGCATCGTCAGGCACACTCATCCCGCAAACAACGGGAACTGCTAAATGACAAACTCATCAAACCATATCAGCAAATTCCCCGGGGCTCAGTTCGGACCAGCGGGAAGTGAAGTCTCTCCCACAGTATTTGTTGTGCGTGTCACAATCATGCAGAACACAAAACTCGAATCACATCATTAACATAAATCAATTATAACGTCACAAACGCATAAAACCTCAGCCTTCCTATCAAAAAGTGGCAGAGACAACAGATTTCCCACTTACAACATAAATCCGACATTAGAATTATATTAATACCTTCAGCTGCTGACGGGCGTTGATCTATACCAACGGGGACGGGTGAAAATGTGAGCCCCGACCGGGACTCGAACCCTGGATCTCCTACTCACGTGGCAGACGCTCTATCCATCTGAGCCATCGAGGGCACGGAGGATAGTGCAACTGCAGGTACTATCTAGCGCGAATCTCTCGCGAGACCCACATTCTCACCTTGTATGTCCACACACTACATTCGTAGTGTCCCACCCCAACACACTCATTACTCGTGGAAGACATTCTTACCAAGTCCCGTAAGAGTTCGGGGAATATGTGTGCATCTGCACAGAAGAAGAAGGTCATGGGCGGTATTACCAGAACTATATGCTTATATGGATATGGTGTCTGTTTTTTTCAGACATGTCCGAAAAACAGTATATATAAATAGTATATATAATAGTATATATAAATCCGACATGTCATAACAAAAACATACATGTCACGTATGGACCAGTCAACAAATTTCAGTAATGAGGGATCGTATAGAAGAATTAAGAATAGTGAATTCGGAGTAAAGACACATGACATTTTGGTTACCTAACGTAGTATACTCGATGCTGGTGAAAAATAATATCAAATGTACACCTCTCGGCAGGCTTCGCTGCACATAACTTCACCTAATACAAGCAATACGTAGAGAAATTACATAAAAACCACTCAAAAAACCCTTACAGCTAAACACAACCAGTGACATATGGGTAAGGACCACCTAGCTTCAAATCTGCATCTACATACACACTTCGCAAGCGTAGCGGTGGGTACCATGCACCAGTCGTTTCCTTTCCTGTTCCATTCTCAAATAGCGCGAGGGAGAAAAGACTGTCTATGTGTCACCATATTAGGCCTAATTTCTCATGTATTATCTTCGTGCTCCTTGCACGACATGTATGTTCACGACTGTAGAATCGTTTTGCAGACAGCTTCAAATACTGGTTTTCTAAATTTTCTAAATAGTGTTCCTGCAAAAGGACGTCACTTTTTCTCCAGGGATTCGCGTTTGAAGCCGGCCGGTGTGGCCGAGCGGTTCTAGGCGCTTCAGTCTGAAACCGCGCGACCGCTACGGTCACAGGTTCGAATCCTGCCTCGGGCGTGGATGTGTGTGATGTCCTTAGGTTAGTTAGGTTTAAGTAGTTCTAAGTTCTCGTGGACTGATGACCTCCGATGTTAAGTCCCATAGTGCTCAGAGCCATTTGAACAATTTTTCTCGTTTGAGTTTCCGAAGAATTTCTGTAACATTTGTATGGTTTTCGAACCTACCGGTAACAAATCTAGCATCTCACCTCTGAATTGCTTCCATGCCTTCCTTTAATGCCTTGTGGTGCACATCCCAAACATCCGAGCAATACTCAAGAAAAAGTTGCAGTCTCCTTCACCGATGAACCACACTTTCCCAAAATTCTCCCAATAAACCGAAGTCGACCATTCGCCTTCCCTATCACAATTTTCACATGTTCGTTCCATTTCATATCACTCTGCAGTGTTACGTCCAGATATTTAAACGACGTAACTGCGTCAGGCAGGACACTAATAATGCTGTATCTGAACATTACGGGTTTGTTTTTCCTACATATTCGTAAAAACTTAAATTTTTCTGCATTTAGAGCCAGCTGCCATTCATTGCACCAACTGTAAATTTTGTCTAAGTCACCTTGTACCATTCTGCAGTGACCAAGCTCGACACTCTCCTGTACACCACATTGACATCAGCAAACAACTGCAGATTGCTCCCCACCCTGTCCGCCAGATCATTCTTGCATACAGAAAATAATAGCGGTCCCATCACACTCTATTGGGGTACTCCTGACGGTACCCTGGTCTCTGATCAACATTCGCCATAGAGGACGACATACTGCGTGCTATTTCTTAAGAAGTCTTTGAGCCACTCACATACCTGAGAACCTGTTGCACATGCTTGTACCTTCGTTAACGGCCTGCAACGGGGCACCGTGTGAAATGTTTTAT
The DNA here is from genome assembly GCF_021461395.2 of Schistocerca americana. Taxonomy (NCBI): domain Eukaryota; kingdom Metazoa; phylum Arthropoda; class Insecta; order Orthoptera; family Acrididae; genus Schistocerca; species Schistocerca americana. The sequence goes on from NC_060130.1 coordinate 288,366,489, forward strand.
GGAAATCTACTCGGTATGGATTACAGAACATACACAGAGTAAATCTGCTGTTCAGCGATGTTTAGATTCTGTAAGCTGTGGGTTCCTTTTATCATTTGGCCCGCAATGTCTCAAGCATGGCTGCATTGCCAAAAGCCAATACTCAACCAATATTTGGTAACCGTGACAGCGTTACGGAGATGTTTAATAAACTCAAGTGGCAGACTCTGCAAGAGAGGCGATCTGCATCGCGGTGTAGCTTGCTGTCCAGGTTTCGAGAGGGTGCGCTTCTGGATGAGGTATCGAATATATTGCTTCCCCCGCACGGAGGCTTTCAGACAGTCGTTCTTCCCGCGAACCATGAACGTTTGGAACAGGAAAGGGAGGTAATGACAGTGGCACGTAAAGTGCCCTCCGCCACACACCGTTGGGTGGCTTGCGGAGTATAAATGTAGATGTAGATGTAGATGTTACAAAAAAAAGGGACCGAGGTACAAGAACGACAACTTGTGCATCTTACTCTTGTCCTTACAAGAACAGGCGGTGATTTCTTGCCATCACCTTCTGCCCTGTGCAGAAAAAACGCTGCTTAACATTCTGTTTGTTCCTGCCCTGCAACTGCAGTGCCTCTTTCTTTATATTGGCAATGGCTTTCTCAGTTCCTTCCCAGCTTTTGCAGTAGAAATGAAACCACTTCTCTTGCTCCGTCCTCTGGATCCGCATGCAATAAGACTTTGGTGTCGGCTACCTTTTGGTTGATGTGTGAGGAAGCTGATTCATTATAAGCTCAAAGTTCTTGACATAATCATCCCACATATCACGCTTCTTGTTGCAATAGGTTTGGGATAGTGTGGTGTGCGTACTGTAAGACCTTCGGTACACACACCATCAGATTATCTGACTTGTCGCTCTAACGAAGTAGGCGAGTGTCAGCAATATGTCTTGTGATCTTATCGTGGCGTGTTTATCTTCTGCCGTTAGGTCAGACGATAGAAATGCCACTTGCGCGCTTAGAGTAGCAGATTGACGGTGACCAACTTTAAACAGAACTTCATTAATTTTCACACACATTTATTAAAATAATAATAAACATAGACATTACGTAACTTGATTCTGGATGCTGTTTACAATTGACAATCTGAAGTTTCTTTGGTCTTGGTACGTTAATCGTATTCTCACATATCTCTGATACTTGACAAAGTGTCTATACATTTCTCTTCATGGCTATGTACAGGAATATGATAATCTTATTAGGCACAGACTGACACTTGACTAGAGAGTGATGCAGAGTAATGCAGACTGATGCAGACTGCCTAATCGGAGGTCTGTACACTCGTTATAATACCACGCGCGTTCAGGTATCACTGCGCGAGTGTGATCCGCGAGGAGAAAAGGTTCTACGTTAGCAGCAATCTTATTGGCTGCGTTACATATTAATACGCGGATCGGCGGAAGTAGAATTTGGTCAGTCTTTATGGCAGCGCCATCTCGTAGAGCGGAGACGGACGAGCGCTGCGCCTGCGCTGTTGTGCTTAGCGGGGCGCGCTCTAGTGGGAAAGTTGAGTACGCGCCGACTACGCGGAACTATGTACACAACAACAACCATTAGATTTGTGTGATTTATCGTGTAACTGAAATGTAACGGATTATTTTTAGTGCCCTAGTGGATGACTTTACCCATTTCATGATTAAGAGTCGATTACCGTGTTTTGCACCACACACATCTCTTGTCTAAATCATTTTGCAGTTTTGATCATATGATGACTTTACATTACGGTAAATGACAGCGTCATCTGCAAACAATCTAAGAGGTTTGGCCAGATTGTCTCCTAAATCGTTTATGTAGATCAGAAAAAGTAGAGGTCCCGTAACACTTCCATGTAGAACACCAGATGTTACTTTTGTTTCACTCGATTACATTCAGTCAATTAGAATGATCTGTGACTTTTCTGACAAGAAATCACGAATCCGGTCACACAACTGAGAAGATATTGCATAGCCCAAGCTTGGATTGTGTCAAGGATGGGGAAGAAAATCGGCCTTTCCCTTTCAAAGGAACCATCCCGGCATTTACCTGGAGTGATTTAGGGATGGTTCAAAAATGGTTCAAATGGCTCTGAGCACTATGGAACTTAACATCTGAGCTCATCAGTGCCTTAGTCTTAGAACTACTTACACCTAACTAACCTAAGGACATCACACACATCCATGCCCGAGGCAGGATTCGAACCTGCGACCGTAGTGGTCGTGCGGTTCCAGACTGTGGCGCCTAGAACCGCTCGGCCACTCCGGTCGGCATTTAGGGAAGGCTAGACACAGATTTGAAAGGTCGTCATCCTGAATGTGAGTCCAATGCGCTAGACACTGCGCCACCTCGCTCGTTCCGTAATTCCTGGAATGCAGCTGCTCTGCATTTGTCTGCTTCAGTTTCACAAGCTGTTCTTACTCCACTCTACTCAGTTATCAGTGTGTTTTCCTGGGTCTCAGTCATAGTAACTGCTGCTACTGCCTCTCACTCGGGAAATTTTACAATAAACTCCTCTACAACTACTGAAGTATTTTCTCTAGTGATCTATATAGCTTCTCCAGAATGCACTCAGTTAGCCCTCTCCATTTTAATTATTGCAGACCTAGAACAGTTTTAAAAAAATGATCAAATGTGTGTGAAATCTTATGGGACTTAACTGCTAAGGTCATCAGTCCCTAAGCTTACACGCTACTTAACCTGAATTATCCTAAGGACAATCACACCCATGCCCGAGGGAGGACTCGACCCTCCGCCGGAACCAGCTGTACAGCCAATGACTGCAGCGCCTTACACCGCTCGGCTAATCCCGCGCGGCTCAAAGAACAGTCGCAAATACAAATTAAATGCATAAAAGTAGATACCCAAAGCTCGCAGAAATCTTGATACGCTAAAGAAATAAATTTTCGCACGCAACTAATTACAAGTAACCCTCCCCCCCACACCCCCCCCCCCCCCACCCAAAAAAAAAAAAAAAAAATACTGGGAGATAAAATACACGTCACACTAGCAAGGCTGCAGCTCTTGAACAATGTACAAGCGAGATTAAGACTGCAGATTGTCGCTACAACAGATGTTGCAATCTGTGGTGTGTCTCAACGTGTTGTTCTTACTGCAGACTCGCGGTTTAAGGCGCCTTGCCAAGGTTCGCGCGGCTCCCCCCGTCGGAGGTTCGAGTCCTGCCTCGGACATGGGTGTGTGTTGTCCTTAGCCTAAGTTAATTTAAGTTAGATTAAGTAACGTGTAAGCCTAGGGACCGATGACCCCAGAAGTTTGGTCCCATAGGAACTTACCACAAATATCCAATTTCCCTACTGCAGAATGTCAGACAGTTCCAGTAGTAGGATCCTAGCAGGATCGCCATGAAATTTCTGTGCTTTGTGTCGTGCTGGGCCTGGGTGGAGGTGTGTGCTGTCTGCCTACCACTCTCACTGACTGTGCCTTTCGTACTACAGTGCAGAGCCGAAGTGACTAATTTGAGTGGATGACAATACCTGAAACGAGGCACCTAATTTTCTCAAGGCGCACGCCGTAGCTACGGAAGCTCATTCTCTGAAGGTATGCTGGAAAGTAGTGCCTCCGAATTTTTATGTGAAAAGCTTTTTAAATAAAACAGACGTTGTTGGCAGTTTAAACCTTTATTCTACATGTTCACACATTTGCAGCCATTTGCCACTGGAGGACTCCGAATTTTAGTGTGTATCATGGCGGTCTATAATGTAACTATGCCTGTAAATGAGAAATAGCATGCTGTAATCTAATTTTGAATTCGAAGATGTCGTCCATCCATGGAGCATCCTCTCCTTCAGTATGACAATGACACGTGACATATGGGTGCTCTGACGTCACCAACAATCAGACACCTTGGGTTCATTATCATCGATCATACTCCGCACAGGCCCAATTTGGCCCCATATGATTTTCATCTTTTCCCAAAACTTAAAGAACATCTTTAAGGACCTCACTTTGATAGTGATGAAGCAGCACAAGCAGAGGTGAGATTTTGGCTCCATCAACAGTCACACATTCTTCAGTGACAGTATCAACAAACTTTTATGTTGTTGGGAGAAATGTGTTCATCGCTTGGATAACTAAGCTGCGAAATAAATATGAAGACATGAAGAATAAAGTTGTAGAATGTTAATAATGTTCGTTTTATGTAAAAAGTTTTGAGTTTTCGCATTAACAGTTCGGTGGCATTACTTTTCAGCACGCGCTCATAACATCTGCCTACACGAAGGTGCCTTTGGTGGCAGTCAGTGATCCTCTATGGACCTGCAGCTGCTTAGCACAGGATGTAAAGGCGAACATCGCTCTTGCTGAGAAAAGCACATGGCTGGCCTGGTCTGGTCTTTCTGACTTCCACAAACGCAGTCCATTGGGAAGCTATTCTCCATATACAGAGATCCGTTCAACCAGCCACCAAGAGCAGAAATGGACATCTGGATTAGCTCATCCCCGTCACAACAATTTGAAACTTTATTCCTGTACTAAGAAGCTGTACACTCTCTTACAGCATAGTCAAGAAAAATACATAAATCGCAAGTAATCAAACATCGCATAGCAAAATGTCACAATTACTTTATTTCTTTTCTCATTCCATCCCAGGTGAGTATATTCTAACCCATTCAGTGGCTCTCCAATCTCTTGATGACCTCCATTTTGTGCATTACGAACTTGCTTTAGAATTCTCTTTGCATCTTCAGGACTCAGCTTTGGTTTTCCTCTTTCTTTGATTCGAGATGATGTATTTGTCTTGTCTCTATGAGTAGAAGCTTTTTTCTTCTTTGCCTCTGATTGTCTCAGTAAATGATCCAGCTGTCTCCAGTGCTGTAGTTACCCCTCCGGCTGCACGAATCCTTGGTAGTCCATCGGCAACCTGGTTACATTCCCCACATCTATATAAAAATTTTATTTGCGCACTTCTAGCTTCAGTCAGTCTTGAGGTAGGATCTGAAATATTTCTGATCCCATCTAGTGGCTATTATCGACACATACTACTAATTTGTGACCAAACACATATGTTCATTACTCCTTTGCTGTAGAAACGGCGGAAAGTAGTTTTCCTTGAGTGGCAATACAATTTCTCTCTGCTGTGTTAAGCATCCTACATGAATATTGTATAATAAGGTCATTTTCCAGCTCTCCCCGGCTTAGCATTGCACCAACAATGACCTGCTTGCATCAGTTGTGATATGAATAATTTTAGAAATCCAGATACAGTAAGACTGACAGACACAACAGCTTTTCCTATAGCTCCTGAAAAATGTTTTAAGGTTTTTCTGCACTAGAATATGTAACAACTTTCTTTGATAACTCATGTAATGAATCCAATGATAAATCTTCTGTAGTATCCTACCATGTCACACTATGCTTTAACCTGCTCCTTCGATTCTGTTGCCAGATATTCTTTGATTGCTGTTACCTTATTCCGATCTGTTTACATTCCTTCCACTTATAATGTCCTAGGTAAGTGATTTCTTTTCAGGGGAATTCACATTTATCCATCTGTAATTTGAGACTGGTGTTACCTTAATCTTTCAAAAACTTCCATGAGTTATATACCATGTCCCTCTAGCGATGATCCAAAAAAATATTTTATCCTTCAGATATATAAATAGTTCCTCTCTCCATTAATACAGAATTCGTCAATTAGCAGGAAGATGAAGATGTGGACCTCAACTCCATTGCCATTCTTGAGTATTCATAGGGATCATACAATGTACTCAGCGTAGTTTTCGCCCTGTCTTTCTCATCAATCTGCACCAGGCAATACCCTTGGCTACATCTAATGTCAAAAAGTACTTTGCTTTTCCAGCCCATAGCGAACCTTTCCTACAATCAGTAAAGGAAACCAGAACTGTATGACATGTCGTTGAGTTTGCCATATTCTCTAACACGTTCAATTTCTTCTTTCCACTAGCGTCCATCTTCTTTGAAATCATGATTAGTGACAACAGGAACATGTCGTTGTAGCCTCCAGACAGCTCCACAATTGCATTTCTCTTCAAGTGTGTAGTTTGCATGTTCTCTTTAAGAACACTGATTCTAGTTTACCCTCCTTTATTTGCAGCATCTGTCTGCCGGATTTTTCTTGTGGCCAGTACTCCACTCGGAACACTCTTGGTTTGTAACTAAGGGCATAAAAATTTTACATGTGTCTTGGCCATGTTTAATACACTAGTAAGACACGTAACATTTTATAAATCTACTAGTTCTCTTGATACATACATTGCTTCCGTACCTTCTTAATTTTGGCACGACTGCTTCCTTCTTTCCTTCCACATCAATTTTTAATCCAAAAATCCTTTTTCTTGGGACCCATTATTATTTTTAACTTCACATCCTTTCTTCGTTACTTCGCTTACTGTGACTAGTGTTATTTGTTGAACATTCTTCACCTGCTCCGAAAGATTCATAATTTTCCTCATTTCTTCATTATTTATGGCATATGTTATTTCTTGCATATTCTTTGCCCGCTCCAACTGATTCGTAATTTTTATCAATATCCGTGGTAGACCTGCTGTTACCTTTGCTGTTCTCTTGAATACACTTCGTACTGGGATTCCTTTTGTGCACTTTGCATTCCTGAATTCTACAGTATTCGTTTTTCAGTTAATTCTGTTGGCCTTTGGTCTTCTGTTTCGCTTTGAATTCCTCGATCGTCTTTCGTGATTACTACATTTCGGCTAGCTTCCTGCTGTTCCGTTTTCATTTTAATGTTTCTTGTTCGAATTTCAGTTGTCTTGGCGGAGTAGTCTATTACTGCTCCGTGCCTGGTGAAAAAATCTCTACCCACTTACCCATAAATGGAAGATAGATACAACTCTTCCCCTATAAGCCGGCCTGTCTGGCCGAGTGGTTCTAGGCGCGTCAGTCTGGAACCGCGCGGCTGCTACGGTCGCAGGCTCGAATCCTGCCTCGAGCATGGATGTGTGTGATGTCCTTAAGTTAGTTAGGTTTAAGTAGTTCTAAGTTCTAGGGGACTGATGACCTCAGATGTTAAGTCCCATAGTGCTCAGAGCCATTTGAACCATTTCTTCCTCTATAATGTGAAATTCATGTTTGGCCTGTATGTTATCACCTAGTGACAACTGACAACTCGAGAGTTACTGCACCTTTTGTATTTATTATCTCAGTCGGCATGCCTTTTATCTGAATGCACTTTGCAGGATTATATGGCATCTTATTTGTTTCTGATTTCTCTATCGATCGAACAACTTAACCGCGCTCCGCTGTCAACTGGGACAATCAGCAGCTGTGTTACTTTCCTGGTATAAGTATTGTAAACACACATCTGAATTCTCACAGTGTATTTTAAATATACGATCTGGCAATGAATAGTACGACGTCTCTAGTAAGCCCTCTTACCGCTTTTCCGAACTTTTGTGCCTCAGTTTTCGTCATGCTAACCATTCGTTTTCCGAACACTGGTGGTTGTTGCATTCCAGTTGCTTGCAAGTACAGCAAGTTGCCTTTTTCCGTTGTTATAAGGCCCTTTATGCCTTAGTAAGGTAGATCATGCACGTCTCGTTGAAAGTAGTGCTTCGTCCTTTTTATCATAACCTCGTAATTATCTCGTGATTAGTATGTGCACTGATATTTGTCACGAATTTTTATCATTTGAATCTCTTGCTACTGACACAGGAGTTAATATCCTTTTAGCATCTATGAAGTATCTGTGGTGTCACCGCCAGACACCACACTTGCTAGGTGGTAGCACTTAAACCGGCCGCGGTCCATTAGTATACGCCGGACCCGCGTGTCGCCACTGTCAGTGATAGCAAACCGAGCGCCACCACACGGCAGGTCTGGAGAGACGTACTGGCTGGCACTCGCCCCAGTTGTACAGCCGACTTTGCTAGCGACGCCACACTGACAAATACGCTCTCATTTGCCGAGACGATAGTTTGCATAGCCTTCAGCTAAGTCAATTGCTACTACCTAGCAAGGCGCCGTATTCAATTGATATTGAGATTCTATTAGTGTATCATCAAGAGCGATGTTCTACAAATGTGGATTAAAGTTAAGTATTCCAGAAGCTACGTACTTTTCTTTATAGCATTCATTACGTATCCTGTTTCAGACCTCACGCCAGCCTGCGTGAGTTTAAGCGCGTGCCTTTCGGCTTCCTCTCATTGTGTCTAGGCTGTCTTGTCTAGACACAACAGTATTGCGTCGGATGGCCTCGTTTGCCGCAAACCGTATAGTATGGAGGCATGTGTCAATCTCTCGACGTGTGTCCCGTTCTATCATACGGCCTTATTTTCGTCCTACTATGAGCTACTTGTCTCCCGAATTTTTATTCTTTTCTTATAACACCGCTCTCCCTTCCATGATTGCCATTCCAATGGCCGCAGCCAAACTCAAATTCTTTCCCCGTATCTTAATTGTCTAGACTCGCTCTTCGTATCTTATACACACTGATGCCACAAAAGTCTTGGGATAACGATATGCACATATACAAATGGCGATTACATCGGGTACACAACGTATAAAAGGGCAGTGCATTGGCGGATCTGTCATTTGTACTCGGGTGGCTCATGTGAAAAGTTTCGGACGTGGTTATGCCGTGCGACGGAAATTAATAGAATTGAACGCGAAATGGTAGTCGGAGCTAGACGCAGAGGACATTACATATCGGAAATCGTTAGGGAATTCAATATTCCTAGATCCACAGTGCCAAGAGCGTGTCGAGAATACCACATTTCAGCCATTACCTCTTACCACGAACAGCGCAGTGGCGTTTGCATAGAGTTGTCGGTGCTAACAGACAAGAAACACTGAGTGAAATAAACTTAGAAATCAATGTGGTATGTACGGCTAACGTATCCGTTAGGACAGTGCGGGGAAATTTGGCTTAATGGGCTATGGCAGCAGACGACTGGGCGAGTGCCTATGCTGACACCACGACATCGCCTGCAGCACCTCTCCTGAACTCTGACCATATTGGTCGGACCTTAGATGACTGGAAAACACTTACCTGGTGAGGTGAGTCCCGATATCCGTTGGTAAGAACTCTCGATAGGGTTCGAATGTGGCGCAGACCCCACGAAATCAGGGACCAAATTGTCAACAAGGCAGTGTGGAAGCTGGTGGTGGCTCCATAATGGTGTGGGCTGTGTTTGCGTGGAATGGACAGAGTCGTCTGGTCCAACTGAATCGATCATTGAATAAAAATGGTTATTTTCGGATACTTGGAGACCATTTGCAGCCATTCGTGTATGGATGACAAAGCGCCATGTAACCGGGTCACAACTGTTCGCGATTTGATTTTTTGAATATTCTGGACAATTGGAGTGAATGATTTGGCCACCCAGATCAACCGACATAAGTCCCATCGAACATTTATGGGACTTAATCGAGATGTCAGTTGAGTCCATGCCACGACGAGTTGATGCGCTACGTCGGGAAAAAGGAGGTCCGACACTATATTAGAAGGAATCCCATGACTTTTGTCACTTCATTGTATACCAGGTAGAGAACGGCTATACTCAGCTTCCAAATTTGAGCTAAACTATTTTCCAGTTCTGTGCATTATAATTCTCCTCGGACTGTTTCCTAGAATTGATGCCGCAGAGAATATATACATGTACCCACTGTGTTAATTCCTGTGACCGTGTGGCCGTGCGGTTCTAGGCGCTTCAGTCTGGAACCGCGTGACCGCTACCGTCGCAGGTTCGAATCCTGCTTCGGGCATGGATGTGTGTGATGTCCTTAGGTTAATTAGGTTTAAGTAGTTCTAAGTTCTGGGGGACTGATGACCTCAGATGTTAAGTCCCATAGTGCTCAGAGCCATTTGAACCATTTTTTTTCGGTCTTTCCGCGAATACTGCATACGCATAAAACTCGAATGTACGTTTATATCCATAATTTTCCATCTACAGTTCGCTAACGCCAGGCCATGTGGACGTCAGGTCACGAATTAGTAGTTTATTTCGAATTGAGACTATGATCCTCTTTTTAACGAGTTTAAGCAATACGTCATGTTTCTATTTATTGACGAGTTCAAAGGCGGAATAACAGTTATGTAGAAATTCATTTAACTTGGTTTTATTCCCATCAAATAACGTCGAAATGAGCTGACAAATACCCAAGAAATGGAACTGGAGCAATCCGCTGACTTACAGACCTACATCACTATCGTAGATTTGCAGTTGGATTTTGGAACATAATACTGTGCTCGAAGATTATGAATCGCCTCGGAGAAAACGATTTATTGTCAAGCAGCCAACATGGATTCAGAAAATATCCTCGTGAAACACAATTAGGTCTTTATTCCCACGAAGTAATGAGTGCTGTCGACGGTGGACATCAAGTTGATACCATGTTTTTAGATTTCCAGAAGGCTTTTGACACCGTTCCTCACATGCGAGTACCTATGCAATATCTTCTCAGTTGTGTGACCGGATTCGTGATTTCTTGTCAGAAAAGTCACAGATCATTCTAATTGACTGAATGTAATCGAGTGAAACAAAAGTAACATCTGGTGTTCTACATGGAAGTGTTACGGGACCTCTACTTTTTCTGATCTACATAAACGATTTAGGAGACAATCTGGCCAAACCTCTTAGATTGTTTGCAGATGACGCTGTCATTTACCGTAATGTAAAGTCATCATATGATCAAAACTGCAAAATGAATTAGACAAGAGATGTGTGTGGTGCAAAACACGGTAATCGACTCTTAATCATGAAATGGCTAAAGTCATCCACTAGGGCACTAAAAATAATCCGTTACATTTCAGTTACACGATAAATCACACAAATCTAATGGTTGTTGTTGTGTGCATAGTTCCGCGTAGTCAGCGCGTACTCAACTTTCCCACTAGAGCGCGCCCCGCTAAGCACAACAGCGCAGGCGCAGCGCACGTCCGTCTCCGCTCTACGAGATGGCGCTGCCATAAAGACGGACCAAATTCTACTTCCGCCGATCCGCGTATTAATATGTAACGCAGCCAATGAGATTGCTGCTAACGTAGAACCTTTTCTCCTCGCGGATCACACTCGCACAGTGATACCTGAACGCGCGTGGTATTATAACGAGTGTACAGACCTCCGATTAGGCAGTCTGCATCAGTCTGCATTACTCTGCATTAGTCTGTAGTCAAGTGTCAGTCTGTGCCTAATAAGATTATCATATTCCTGTACATAGCCATGAAGAGAAATGTATAGACACTTTGTCAAGTATCAGAGATATGTGAGAATAAGATTAACGTACCAAGACCAAAGGAACTTCAGATTGTCTATTGTAAACAGCATCCAGAATCAAGTTACGTAATATCTATGATTTTTATTATTTTAATAAATGTGTGTCAAAATTAATGAAGTTCTGTTTAAAGTTGGTCACCGTCAATCTGCTACTCTAAGCGTGCAAGTGGAATTTCTATCGTCTGACCTAACGGCAGAAGATAAACACGCCACGATAAGACCACGAGACATAATGCTGACACTCGCCTACTTCGTTAGAGCGACAAGTCAAATAATCTGATGGTGTGTGTACCGAAGGTCTTACAGTACGCACACCACAGTTGTGAACTCAACTAAATACTTAGGGATTACAATTACACATTACTTGAAATGGAACGGTCACATACTTGATGTCGTGAAGAAAACAAGCCAAAGACTGAGCTTTATTGACAGAACATTTAGAAAATGTAACAGGTTTACTAGAGAGACTGCTTACACTACTCTTGTCCTCCATCTTCTGGAGTAGTACTGCACAGTGTGGGACCCGCATCAGATGGGGCTGACGGAGGACATCGAAAAAGTTCAAAGAAGAGCAGCTCGTTTTGCATTATCGCGAAATAAGTGAGAGAGTGCCACGGAGATGATACACGAATTAGGATGGTAAATATTTTGTTGGCGTCCACCTACGTAGAGAGAATTGATCCTAATAATAAAACAAGAGAAATCAAACCTCGCACAGAAAGATTCCCGAGTTTGTTTTTCCCGCGTGGAACGGTAGAGAGGTAGCTTAAAGGTGGTTCGGTGAACACACTGTCAGCCACTTAATTGTGAATTTCAGAGTCTTCATGTAGAAGTAGATGTAGCTGTAGTTGTGCCTCCGTTAAGCTGACATGCTGCCTAGGCTGTTGTACTAGTAGGGGATGCTACGCTACTGTGGGACTTGCGTGGATGCAGATGCGATGTCTGGGATGTCGGTTGCTGCGTCGCTGCGTGCGGACTACGGCGCGGCCCGGCGTGCCGGCGGTTTCCCTGGATCTCCGGTGATTATCGGCCTGGCGTGCCGATGTCTCTTTCACGCTGCTTCGACCCTTGGTGGTGCCCTCTTTGTTACCGTCCAGGACCTCTCAGTGCTGCTCTTCTCACAATTTATTGCCTTAACGTTTCTGGCTCTATGCCTTGCGCATGCCTTACTGCTTTTGTGTTAGGTTATTCAAATGAAGTGGAAACCGGAACGTCTGAGAGCGTGATGCTGGGCTGAAGTCTCTTACGAACAGGGCTTATTCCTATCAAAGTGCAGAGTGCAATAATGCAATTGGCACGCCCCACGAATGGCACTATAATTTTTATGTTGTGTCGTTGAGCTGCTCTTAGCCAAATAACATGACACCTCTACAATTCTGAAATGATGAAGACTCAGCTGGAAACAAGTTTTAGTATATCAAATAAAGGTTATACTTGGTTTCATTTAGTCAGCGCACGACTACGTGAGGAGCTAAAACGAACAGTGGATAAGGTAACCTAACTGATACTTTGAGTCGACTCACGATTGAAGCTAAGCTACGCTTCGAACTAACTGCTACCTACATTCAGTAAGTTCTGACACACAAAGGCGTGATTTAGACGGGAAGAACGGCTTTGGGCTCACCTAGGCAGTTTCACAGCATGTCGCATGATGAGTCCCTACATCAAGGCTCTATACTAAACTAACGTTCGGACCATCCGTTGAGGTTATAAACTACACTTCCTGACGCCAGACCTGCACATTGCCAGATCACTTGATGTTCTGAGTTCATCTTCCAACATCATCTCGTCGCCTCTAGAAACTTCTCTGGGAAGTTCCCGGCTAATCTCATTTATGCCTCTGTGGCTACGGTTTTTGGGAATATTCAAAGCGTGAGAGAAAAGTAATGAGACTGACAACTCTGCGAGTGATTTGGCAACTCTCTGTTATTCTGGTTGTGAAGACCGGTGTGTTCAGGCCTTCCAGAGGCTCAGTTCGAGTTTTATCTCCGTACAACCATCACGCGATTTTTGAGAGCTTCGTCAATGGAGTCGTGTTTTTGTTGTGTGTTACCACAATGGAACAGCGGAATTTAGAACAACGTTCTGTCATTAAGGTTTTTCTTAAACTTGGTGAATCCACGAGTGTGACCTTTCAAAATTTCAACCAGGCCTATGCGGAGAATTCGTTATCAGAAGCACAAGTTTTACGCTGCCACATTTCGTTTTTGGAAGGCTGGGAACACGTTGGAAAGATGAACTTCGCTCAAAGAGACCTTCAACTTCAAGCCGGCCGCGGTGGTCTCGCGGTTCTAGGCGCTCAGTTCGGAACCGCGGGACTGCTACGGTCGCAGGTTCGAATCCTGCCTCGGGCTTGGATGTGTGTGATGTCCTTAGGTTAGTTAGGTTTAATTAGTTCTAAGTTCTAGGGGACTGATGACCACAGATGTTAAGTCCCATAGTGCTCAGAGCCATTTTTCAACTTCAAAAATCGGCGAAGACGCCGAATGTGTACGTGCTCTTATGAGAGCAGGCAGACGCTTAACAGAAAGGATGATAAGTGACATGTTAAACTTATACTTTCACCCAACATCAAATTATGACTGAAATTTTGCACATTGCAGACCAGTGGATGCTGTATCATGACAGCGCTCCATGTTACATGGTCTCTTCCATCGCGGAATTTTTGACCTCACAAAGCATGTCTGTTGTTCCACAGTCCAACTATTCACGAGATATGATTCCTTGTGACTTTTTCTTTTCCCGAAACTGAAGAATGTCTTAAAAGGACGTAATTTTGGGAGTCTGGAGAACATTCAAAAGAATATGACCGACATATTATAGGCCCTACCAACCGAAGCCTTCCAAAGCTGCTACCAAGACTGTGGACGACGACTCCGTGGGTATATAGTTGCCGAATGGTACTACTTTGAAACGGACGATATTGTTGTTTGAAAAGTAAATAAATAAACAACAAGTTTGGTAGATACAGAATCAGTCTCATTACTTTTCTCACACACCTCGTAGTCTTATTTCCAGATTCTGGTAACTTGAGGTGGTGCTCATATTGATATTAATATTTGAAATACAGCTCACGCATGAGTTTATCCGGGACGCTCAGTGTATACCCACAGCCTTTGACGCCGGAAGGCGAGTCTTATTTCCACATAAACCAAAACCGCTCATGACCCTCGCCGTAGCTGCCTGCGCTTTTCTGGTTTCTAACTAATGCTTGGCATAATAAACTTTAAGGGTGTAAGTACTTTACTTTGCCTTTTCACATATGCATGTTTGAGGTAGTTCCATGATATATTAAGCTCTCTGTGTCTATGTAACACATTTTAACTTTTATACGCCAGATTTCCTTAACATATTTGCTGACTAGCCCTGTCTTCTCAAAAATGGCCCTATGCTACAATGCTCACTTTATCAACGAGTGTGAAGCGTTTATCGTCTTTTGTAGACAATACCAATTTACGATGCTGCATAGTGGAAAGTGTACGTACCTTTGATCGAATTACATACTGAACAGTCAATCTATCAACATTATTTAATACATATTCCCAGTAATCACCAGTGCCTTATTCCTTGGCTGATGAGTGAATCAAACTTTTCGCTTTGTGGCGCTGCGTTTCAGTTTCGAGAGTATGCGTTGTTTCCTCTCAGTCCTATGAATTGTCTATTAATGTCCAGTGATAGTTCATCTTAAAGCACACTTACTTGACAAACCGAAGTTCCAACCCCCCTACCCCCCCCCCCCCCCCCCCCCTCCCGTGCATATATCTTTTATCATATCATAAATATTTGAGTTAATTACGTGATGTATTAAGCTATCGGTGTCTGTGTAACACATTTAAACATTTTTGGATCAGATTTCTTAAACGTATAACGATAACAGAAAACTATAAGAGGCGCCTTAGAAATATCCGTAATAACCACTCCTACATCTGTGGGCCTGCAAAAACTATTTTACGTCTCATCAAACACATATTGATACAGCTGTACTATCACCTGCTGTTAAAAACCTTATCAAATTGCCACTAGTATCGGTTGAAAGATTTTTGTTAGCAGTAGATAGTGCAGCTATATAAATCTGTTTTTGATTAAACATTTTTCAACTGCTGAGCACCGCCCTACAAAAGTATTGTCACGTCTACTTCGTTCAATAGCAACCAAATTTTCCTTAAATGCGGCACTGCACTTATGCTCATCTACAAATCAAAGCAACAGCTCCTTCTTTGTCTTGTGTAATTTTGGTGGTATTGTGATGGGATGTTGTGGGTAATACCCACACACTAAGTAAAGCATGTTACACCACTCTGTATGTGCCTCATTTTGTATGGATATGTAATTCACGTGGAATGGGGCTCAAATCCCTGTCCACCAATACTGACTGAGTTTCTGTGGTTTTCATAAATCAATGTAGGTTTTTCCACTCATTCTTCGCTCATAGTTTTGCCCAAAACAATGTTATTCGTAAGTTTGAAAACAATTAGTTTCTAAATCTTTGCCACGCGGGGTAGCCACGCGGTCTTGGGCGCATAGCCACAGTCTGTGCGACTCCCCCGTCGGAGGTTCGAGTGATCCCTCGGGCGTGGGTGTGTATGTTGTCCATAGCGTAAGTTAGTTTAATTTAGATTAAATAGTGTGTAAGCTTAGGGACCGACGACCTAAGCAGTTTGGTCCCACAAGATCTTACCACAAATTAAAAAATATAAAACTTTTTTGTGTTTGTACGCTTCTCAGATCAGGGTTGATATACGCTTTCATCCAGCGAGCATGCAGGAATATCTGGTGAATTTCCCATGGGGTAAGATTATTGTTCGAATAGTGCTTTAAATTTCTGTAGTAAATCATACAGTTTTTATCGGATAATGTGGAAATCAACTTCGGATTTCCCGGCTTGTTGATGCAAGTTGGTGGTACCATTTTCTCTGGGCATAATAGTAGACTGGCGTGAAGTTCATGGATATTTGCTGGATATTCGAGGTGTACTTTTAAAATGTTTCCGACATCTGAATCGTCTGGTATGCGTATTACTTCAAAACTGTCCACCATTTCTTCATACAGACATGGAAATCGTATACTGGTAGGTGTCACGTCATTTCCCGTCTACAGAGACTGTGAACATCGAAGTACGCAATGATTCATCGTTATTTTCGTTACAATCGGGCAAGAAATCTATTGTGTGCAACAGTATGTCTATGCGAACAGCAAACAGTGCTACTTTCGGCGCCACTCTACGCAAGTTGTAATTGTTTGATGGCTGTAATGAGCTGCAGTTTTACGCTAGTACTTTTCAGCAAAGAATCTCACGTTAAATTAGGTGAAGTCACACAATGGGCTGGATCCAGTTCTTACGTTTAGATAGAGTCTGTTGAAATTTTCAGAGATATCGGCCAATATGCCTTGCATTCAAATAAACGCTGTGCGTAGCCCGCCTCGATAGCTGCGGGGTCAGCACAGCAGATTGCAAACCGAAGGGGCTTCGGTTCGATTCCCAGCCGGGTTGGAGGCTTTCTACGCTAGGGGAATGGTTGTTGTGTTGTCTTTACATTCTTAGCACCGTAACTGACAAGAACGTCGCCTCAAAACACACTGTCGTATCTTCTTTCAATTAATGAGATGGCTGTATGGGCAGCCAATAAATTGAAAAAAATTGAAATAAATACTACACCTTAACTGCTCTTTGGTATGCATGCCCTTCGATAGTTCTTTCAACGGTCAACGTGATTTTCAACGCTTCAATGTACGACAGCTGATCATCCAACAAAAAGGACCCTTTATTGACATATTAATGTGGAAACACGCCTTCCTTATTAATCAAATTAAACTCTTCACTGTCGAAGAATTACTTTCTTGTTATTTACAGCTCCTCAGGTTTCAAACATGAGAGACATTTTTCCATAGATCACGCCACAAAGTTGAAGAAATCAAAAGGAGGAAGCAGAAAAATGAAAAGATTTTAAGGAAAATGCTGAAAATGTCAACCTTTTTTAAAACATGAATTTAGTGACAACACTGGAAATGGTTTGCGTCGTACTTTTCCATGTGTGTTCTAATCACAGGGAAATGTGCTGTATTTATTTTCGCTGTTGTGTTTCTTTCACTTGTTGACGTAGGTTCGAAATTATAACATGAGCATCGTACTATGGAACCTAGTGGTGAATGAACGAAGAGCTGAATACTAGACTGCTTTAACCAATGATATACTGACGACTTAGTCATAGTAATACTTTGCAAATTTTCTAGTACTGTTAGAACTACGACACAATGTGCATTAACCATTGTGCGAAGCTGGCGTCTGAAACAAGGTCTACGGGCCAGCCTTAAGAAAACTGGTGTAGTACCGTTTACGAGGAAGTATATCCAGCACAGGTACTGAAATCTTAATCTTTTGGATGAAACACTCAGTGTAGAAGAGGTAGTGAGGTATCTAAGCGTAACCCTGGATGCGAAGCTATTATGGAGCCCTCACATAACGAATATAATACATTCTAAGGCGAAAGATACTCTTCTGAGCACTGGAAGAGCCTGTAAAAGAAACCGCAAGAGTATGTACTGTCCATACACCACTGTAATATGATTTCTGATAATTTATGGGACTACAGTATGGTGGAGCAACGTAGGAGGTGGTTGCTAAGGAACTTGGCAAGGTGCAGAGACTGGACTGCTTAGCCATAACAGGCGAAATTAGCAGCACATCCACTGCTGTGATGGAGAACGTGCTGGACATAACACATGTGGGCTAAATTGGAGGTAGCGGCAGGGGGCATACAGGCTAAAAACTGGAAATAAATGGATATATTTGGACATCCTGAATCCCACACCAATATAAGTAATGTGGTAAATTTAGGAATGGTCGGGGAAATGCCGGATGACTATACAGTAACTTCGAACTACTTCAATAAAGTTTTAAGTGTAACAATTGGAAGTAGCAACCAGCGGGAGACCGAACAGTGACACTGTGCAGGAGTCATAGTCTGGTTTATCAATCTGTCGGAAAACAGGCGAAGGAGCTGGGGCCTGGTAATACGGGCTATAGCTTACAGCAAAGAGCGCAATCTCTCTAGGGATACTGGCCACCGTATTCAAGGCGGAAATATCTGCTACCAGGCTGTGTGCGGAGGAGAATTTGTGTAGGCATCACAAACATCAGAGCGTCTACATTTACTCATACAGCCAAGTAGCTCTGAAATCTCTATCAGAACCTGCAACTAGCTCCAAGATGATTGCAGAATGCCACAAAGTGCTTTTGAGACTGGGGAAAGCAACAAGCTAAATCTGCTGTGGATCTCTGATCACTCAGGAGCAAGTGGCAATGAAAAGGCTAATAGGCTAGCTAGGACAGGTGCGACGACTCCATTTATTGGACCAGAAGCAGTCCCAACCATCACTAAGGTGATGGTTAAATCAAAAATACGAAACTGGATCAGAAGGCAGCATGAAGATCATTGGACAATGATCCAAAAACCAAAACACGGCAAATTAACGATGCAAAAGCCATGTTTTAATAGAGGTTCTGTAATCCTGGGATTGAACAGGAGACAGACTAAACTCATGGTAGAACTAATGACAGTCCATTGGAACTTTAAGAAACACCTATATACGATGGATATAGAAAAGAAAGCCTCTATGTGTTGTCTGTGGGGTAGGGTGACGAAACCACACCACACTCAAGTCCGAAAGTCAAAATAGACCGGATATCAGATCGTGAAGAAATCATGTCTAATAAAGAACGGGTGAAGAGCCTCCCAATACCCTTTAAGGGTAATGGCCAGGTTTACTCGAAGTGCAGGGAGTGAAATCACACAATAAACCCTGTTTTGATGTGGGGAATACTGGGCTCGGACAGCAGCTATTTTTATCGTCTTGTTCAGATCAAATCAAACCATTCCATATAGTCACCACATCGGTATAGCTGTAACTATGAGTGTTGTTCACTTTAAGTACAGTCTACATAGAAAACTATACTACATGGTCTACAGATGTAGCGAGCATTCGATATCTACATGTATAACAAACGATATCTTAAACTGATTGCCAATTTTGTCGAATTTTATGCACTGTTTTTCTTCACTGGGCGTGACAGTATTGACTTGTCTGAATTTCAAACAGTCCACTAAATCTGCAGCCAACCTCTCTTTAGAATGAAAATAGCACAAAACGTGCTCGCATACTTCAGCTGATGACGAGTAATGCAACTACTTTCTGGCCTCAAAATGATTTTTGTGTAAGAGAGATTGTAAATTCCTATGTTCCTGACCAGCCGCGTTGACAGGTTTACGTGTTCCTCACGATTGTACACAATATTGCTTGAAGTGGTCAGTTACAGTTTTTTTTTCAACCCATCATTTGCCCATGCGATATGAATTTCTGAATGCCTTCCTTGTTCACACGCATTAAACTTTTCAAACATTTCATTTCCTATCAACCTGAAGCATGTGAAAATACTTAAAAAAAAAAAAAAAAAAAAAAAAGAAGCTACGGAACCACTCCAAACTCTTCTCTTTTGTATAGTTTTTCTGCTGTATAACTGTCCGCTCTCTCTCAGAATACTGAATACCGTAGCTTTTTTTAAAAGTATTTTCACATGCTTCAGGTTGATAGGAAATGAAATGTTTCAAAAGTTTAATGCGTGTGAACAAGGAAGGCATTCAGAAATTCATATCGCATGGGCTAATGATGGGTTGAAAAAAAGCTATAACTGACCACTTCAAGCAATTATTTTCGCACTTTGAGTGCACATTTGTCATGGTATAATTGTTTGCAATCAATTTTGGTAACTTTTTGTGTGTTCCTTCATAAAAAGACTTATTTGCGTTCATGTTAACGCAGAGTTTCAAAATTTCATTTAACTTCCAACTGGAATCGCAAACTTGGAAAGTTTAAAAGCTCTTAAAAGCTGTAATATTGATTAACTACCATCCACTGATGTCATCATAAAGTGACAGTGACGTTAATATGTATTTCCTTAACCTCATCTGACTTGGAAAGTACAAATTAACATGAAGTAAGATATTTATCTTAAGCGACAAATTGAACCCACTTAGTTTGTTGGTGAAAACTGGAAGAAACCATTAAGAAAGTTTTTGGTATCATTAACACTATTACGCTTAGCTTCTAGCGAGTGCTTATTTCACTTTTAAAATCAGTATCGACGTAAATCCATTCAGAAGTATCATCATTGACTTTTATCCAGCTTTGCAAATGGTTCACACAGTATTTATAATTACACCTTACGTTATATATATATACTATTTGAGTACTGAATTATTTGCAGCAGCTCCTCTCCTCATCAGTAACTAGCACATGGAAATGTCACAGTATTCCAATCAACCTTCACAATTTCGTTGGTATGTAATGTTGTTGCAAGAAGAAGAAGAAGAAGAAGAAGAAGAAGAAGAACTCTTAAGTTTTATGAACATTCTGGTACAGAAATTATATGAAGTGAAAATTTTGCCAATAACATCATTTAGACTTACATTTTGAAGCGGAAGAAAATGATTTGTATGTACCACGTAAACTTTGTTGATGGCAGTGGTATCACAGGGTGGGTAGTACTGCCAGTAACAACATATGCGTAGTGGTCAGAAACAGTTTGAAAAGCTTGTAAGGGTGTAGAAGGGCACGTCATGATAAGAAATAATTGTTAAGAAAAAAGTTTGATACGTTAGGTCGTTTCTGAGTTGACATTGAAGGTAGTCAGTCAGGCCGCTGCGCGCGCAAATTCAAGCAGCCTGTCAGAGAGGTGTAATCACACGTTCCTCGTTTGGTTTTCTAAAACCGAAGAAGGGAGTGATACAGAAGTCGGACATGAGACGGTAGTAAGGATCGATCCCAAGCCAGAGGCTGAGCTGTCCCGTGTGCTATCGTCTACGCTACGAGAACAACTAACACTAACTGTATCTGGCGGACCGTTTTAATTTTCGTGTCCAACGACCTGATTAACTTCAATGCTAATTAACTCGGAAAACTTGGAAACGGCGCAAGGTATCGAATTTTTTCTCAACAGTTATCTCTCATGGCACCTTACTAGCTTTTCAGACTGTTTCTGACCACCCTGTGTACTAACAGCATTTACAGGGTCCATGTACGACATAAACTGCAGGACACATTCCTCACATTTACATGAAGAAATGATGTTGTTTGAACATGGGTCTGTAAACGATTTGTTTCCATGTTACAGCTCATTTTATCCAACTCATCAGTCATGGGAAACACACACGGACAGCACGCAACAGCATACCACATGCAACCCTTCCTCAGAGATGATATTCAATATGCTCTCCGTGGGCACTGATACATGCATCAACCCGGCGTCGTAGTGAATCTCCGATGCGATGATGTGTCCCTGCAGTATTTCGTATGCTTTCGCAGCCTTCCACAATACGGACACGGGAACTCTGAACATCTCGTTCTGAGATTCCATACACAAGAGATTTCAAATGTCCCCACAAATAAACGTCTACTGGGTTGGGATCTGGAGAGTGGTGATCAGACAATTGGTCCATCTCTACCTATCTATCTGTCACCGAATCTGTTATTTAGAAGCCGACGGACGTTAACACTAAAATGAGGAAGTGTTCCATCGTGTATGAAGTACATGTTATGTCGCACAGCTAAAGGCATATATGATAACAGATCAGGTAGAACATTATCTACGAAATTATAACAACTGTGTGGGTTGAGTCTGGGTGGAAGAAAGTGAGGCTGTACCAGTCACCAACAATGCCGGCCCAAACATTAATAGAAAATATTTGTTGATGACTTGCTTCAGCAGTTGGGTGAGAAACGACGTCTGTTCACACATGCTGACTGTGAAAATTTACCATCCAATCTCGTTGAAACGACACCTCTTCTGTGAACAGCACCAAAATTAGGGTTGACACTTTGTTGAATAAACCATTCGCAGAAGAGTACCCGTGCGGGAAAATCTCCTGCTGATAATGCCTGCATACGCTGTAAATGGTATGTATACAGCGTGTCCTCGTGCAACACTCTTCAGACAGTCATGTGGTTAACATTCGGTGTTGCAGCTACATGTCTTGTACTGACACTCTGGTCGTCGTCAACTGCTTGAAGAACTGCCGCCTCCTGTTGTTGTGTCCTCGTCCCTCTGGGCGTTCCCCGGTCACGATTATCAGGCTTAAACGTATTGTGTTCCCAAAGACGAAGATTAATGGCTTCAAACGTTTCCCTGTCGGGGCACCTTCGTCCTGGAAATCTCGCCCAGTACAAACACTGAGCGCGAGAGCTATTGCCGTCAGCTAATCCGTATATCAAATGGGCATCTGCCATCTCTGCATTTGTGTACACTCCCACTGTATGAGCAAAGTCTGTGATTAGCTCTACATAGTAGCCCGTGTCCTTGCAACCGCCGAACTGATCGCTGGAGCAATTGATGTTACCTACAAACAAACAATGACGTACGTCTCATGGCAACAAAATACTGGCGGTGCACAACGTAACCAGACGTTACCAAGAGTGCATGTTACCTGTGATTCTAGCGTTCAGTTGTTGTATGTTTCCCATGATTGAGTTGGAGAAAATGAGTTGTAACATGGAAACAAAACCCGGCCGCGGTGGCCGAGCGGTTCTAGGCACTTCAGTCCGGAACCGTGCGACTGCTACGGTCGCAGGTTTGATGATGATGATTATTAGTGTTTTAGGGCGCACAACAACTAGGTTATCAGCGCCCGCGCAGGTTCGAATCCTGCCTCGGGCATGGATGTGTGTGATGTCCTTAGGTTAGTTAGGTTTAAGTAGTTGTAAGTTCTAGGGACTGGTGACCTCAGATGCTAAGTCCCATAGTGCTCAGAGCCATTTGAACCATTTTTTTGGACCATACAAACAAAGCGTTTCCAGACCCATGTTCATACGACATAATTTCTTCGTATAAGTGTGAGGAATGTGTCCTGCAACTTGTGCCATACATTTTTGTTACACCCGGTAGTTGGTAAGCAGACCGTTTTAGATTTTGCTACACTTTTGCTCTATTAAGTCGCTACACGAAGTAAAACGTGCCTTTTTTGATGATCCGTTGAAAGAGAGTGTTGGGTGTGACGTGACGTCTGTTATTGTAGATAATGTTCAAGACGTAATGGTACAAAGATCGAACTTTCACTACCCATCCATTCTTCAAGGTTTTCTAGTAATGATGCTCTCCACCAACCACAAGTGTCTATGGAATTGTGTTATGTTTAATATTGTTTCCCATTCCACTTTCATTGGTTCCGATTTTAGATTTACGGGAACATCAGAGACTTCCTTCTAGCTGCGCGGAGTGGCCGCGCAGTCAGAGGCGCCATGTCACGGATTGCGCGGCCCCTCCCGCCGGAGGTTCGAGTCCTCCTTCGGGCATGGGTGTGTGTGTTGTTCTCAGCACAAGTTAGTGGAAGTAGTGTGTAAGTCTAAGGACCGATGACCTCAGCAGTTTGGTCCGTTAGAAATTCACACACATTTGAACATTTTGAACCTTCTGCTAGCGCCTACTTCGCTTTTAGATCTATAGCCTTGTGTGACAAGCATGTATAAACACGAGGAGAAGGCCAATGTCATTCGTATCCACTGTGTTATTTACTAAATCACTTACACTTCATTTTACTACTTCAACAATCATGATGACATAACACCGTTCAACCAAACGGATACAGATTTTTTAAAATTCTCGTGTCATGTTTAATGGTAGATGCTAGTATATTTCAAGAGAAACAGTGAACCAAGAACATCATCCAGCGACACCCTCTCTTGGCAACATACCAATCAAATACGGATTTGTTCCATGTTTGTACACACAAGAAATATTCTTAGGCTTCCCATTTTCTAACGAGAGGAAAATATTTTTAGCTTTATTAGCTATTTTATAATGTTCCAGATCATGAAAGAGTATTTCTTGGTCTACACAACTGAATACGTCCGTCAGATCAAAGAAGACCCATATCGTTGTCGACTTCTCATTTAGTCTTCGAAGTGTCTCCATCAGAAGCAAAAGAAAACATTCCATTTTGTGTGCATGTGACAAAAGCGTGTGATAAGCAACAGGCCAAACGTCACAATATTATTTCTGGACGAGCAGCTGAATCTACGCCCTTAGTGTTGGTATGGTAGGATGGCCATACAATCCTCATGGAGTCATAACACCGACATGATAATGCTAAATAGAAACGTGAGTAACGTCAAAGAGTCAATGTAGTGGAGACTGTGAAGCATTAGTCATGAAGTCTGAAAGCATCTCGTTCTGAAGTTCCAGAAGCAACGCGTTGTTTCCAACTATTCTGAGGCAAACGGTATTATCTATAATTAATGTGACAGATCTGGAATTATGCTTGAAGGAAGAGCTGCTGCTTCTTTCAGTAATATTTCGGATTTTCTTTATTCCACCGCTCATTAATACTTCTAGCATATATCTCACTGTCGATCTAAAAAACATAGATGAGCGTGGGGCGTAAATGTCTGTTGTTGGGTTTTCGACCAGTAGAGATAAATTCCTTGAACAACTTAGGTTGTACTGTTACTTATGAACGAAATGTTTACTATGAACTATTAAAGGTTTGCAGTAAAGGACAGTTAGTGGAATTTACTTCGTAAAACTGGACTTACATTATTGGTATTCTGCAGGGGCAGTCGAGCTATTGTCGTACCCATATACTTCAGTAGCACAGGCGTTCCCATATAGTGGTAATCTAACACTTCTCGTGTAAATTTCCGTGTCGCAAAAAGATCTTGAACGTGTTTTCATACATTTCTACCGTCATACAGTAGCTGTAAGTTCGGTTCATTTCGTTTAATCACTTATTGGTCTTTGCCGACAGATTTAATGTGAATTTAGTTCAGCTATTGCAGGCAATATTAATGAAAAGCTATGATTCCTACATTATTTGGTAAAAATAGTTCATTCTTTGGAGCAGAATAGGGCTTTAATTGATCAAATTTATGTAATTTAAGAGCCCTTGCTGTTCCTGCAAGAACGCGAAGATCGATATACAGCTCCATTAGAGAGAACTGCATAGGAAGAGGTTGTTTCGACGTATTCGACTTGTTCGTCCCTGCATGTCAGCTGTATAGCACGTACGCACGTAGCCTGTAATTACTGTGTGTGTGTGTGTGTGTGTGTGTGTGTGTGTGTGAGAGAGAGAGAGAGAGAGAGAGAGAGAGAGAGAGAGAGAGAGAGAGAGATAGATAGATAGAGAGAGAGAGAGAGAGAGAGAGAGCGAGAGCGAGAGAAAACACGATCTACGCTCACAGAAGTATGAAGTTTTTTCATTGCTGACCGTCCGTGCAACATCAGACGGCATGGCGTGCTGTTCCTAACCTCGGAGTGTACCACCTTCGAGGGAATTGTGTCTGTTTCGGTATCATGCGCGAATCGAATGTGACATGTAACGTTCACCATGTACAGCAAACGTGCATCGATGAAAGTATCAGCTAATACGGATTCAGTATTCAAAAAACGAACTATATATGTATTTTACGTCCTTATTCAGTTGTTGATCTTAGACCCACGTGTTGAAAGTACAGCCCTCTATACTGACGACGGGCATGTACGGGTGAGCTACTGCTCTGTTCCCCCTCCTCCCCCCTCCTCCACCCCCCCCCCCTTCCCCCCGCCCAATCACTCTTACAGCCGTCAGTGTCGATAGTATGACAGCAGTTCCGGTCTAAGAGATTTAAGTTTTATGCGTGGTGATACGTTCCTGTTTGCCTGCCCAAAGTAATTAGAGAATTACAAAGTCTTGTATTATGCACTGAATATGGACGAATATATATTAATATCCTTCTGTTCCAGCGCTTATTATCTGATTTATCTGTATCGCAATGACGTGGTATTTCCATTTCCGCCTGCACTTACACATTCTGTGAAATTGTTTTAAGCCGCCTGACCAAAACGAGCAGCCGTCGGCATGCATATAATATGTAGCGAAAATTGAAGCTCAAGAAACGGAAGTGGATTGAAATGAAAAGGACTGCACGACGTGGTAGCCACATGACTTACATTTATATATGCGATTTCTCTAATCATTGTGTTCAACTACCGTCATGTTAGATCAAGCACTTCCATGATAAATAATACATTAAAGTACGTTAGCGTAGCTATTAAAGTGGAAAAACGAACAGAGTGGTTATCGTCTTAAAATCGAACGGGATGCACCTCAACGAACATACCAGCACAACCGTAGCTACTTTTGTTGAGCGAGTCTTATTACGGAGGCAATCCCATGTTGCTTTTCCCCCCACAGTGATGTGTGTAATATAACATGCAGTAAGCTAAACAATTTTTATTGTGATGTCGCTTAATAATGTTAAAGCGGACAAAGTTACTCCATTGCTAAATAATGAAATAAAGTGTTTATTTTAAAATAAAGAAAAAACTACGCAATAAAATGACCTATTTTAAGAGAAAATTTTGTTGAATTCATGGAAAATCATCGTCTACTAACGCAATAGTAGAATAAACAAACTTATTGATAGTGCATTGTATTAATGAGAATATTTACCATTAATAAGACTATCTTTGTCACCAACGTGCTCCAGAGGGTAATATGCGTCTAAGGAACACAATGTCAGTCGAAAATATTTGTCTTATCAGGGTGATGCCAAACCTCTGGGAACTACGTGAACGCAAAGTAGTAGTTTAATTGGTGAGGATCTTAACATCTGGATTACTGATCAACTCAAAAATCAAATCTGACACGACGAATATCTACCCATGAGCCAGAACATTATGACCACCTATTTAATAGCGTGTTGCTCCACTTTTCAAACACAGTACGACAGAGATTCTCCTTGTCATGGATTCTAAAAGATATCCAAGCACAGGTCAAGCAATTCCCTCAAATTACGAGATGGTGGCTTACGAGCATGCAGCTGCTATCAGGTATGTGTTCAGTGGGTACAGATCAGACACGTTTTCTGGCCAAGACATCAATGTGAGTTCACTGTAATGCCCCTCAAACCACTGTATCGCGATTCCGACCTTGCAATACTCTTGCTGGAAGATATGGCCGTCAGAGGAGACTTGAAGTATGAAGTTATGGAGATGGTCCGCAATAATGTTCACGTATCTCACTGCTGTCTTGATGCCTCCGATTACCACCGCAGATCCCATGGAAGCCGAACTCAGTGTACCCCATATCGTAATTCTGCCCTCGCCGGCCTGAGTCTGTGACGCGCTGCAATGTTCGTGCAGCCATTCGAGTGGATGAAGGCGTGTAAGGACACAGATATCGACCTGGTGTAACAACAAATGCGATTCATTAGACAGGTGACACGCTTCTATTGATCAATGGTAAAAACTCAGCGATGCTGTGCCCGCTGCGCCGGCCGGGGTGACCGAGCGGTTCTAGGCGCTTCAGTCTGGAACCGCGCGACTGCTACGGTCGCAGGTTCGAATCCTGCCTCGGGCATGGATGTGTGTGATGTCCTAGGTTAGTTAGGTTTAAGTAGTTCTAAGTTCTAGGGGACTCATGACCTCAGAAGTCCCATAGTGCTCAGAGCCATTTGAACCATTTTTGTGCCCACTGCAATCATAACTGACGATATCGTTGGGTCAACACAGTAGCACATAGGGGTCGTGTGATGTGGAGCTCCATGTTCAACAGTGGCCTTTGAACGGTGTGTTCCGAAACACTTGCGCCCACACCAGCGCTGTACCTGTCGTCAGAGCTGCCACAGATCACTGCCTATCCTGCATTACGCAGAGGGAAATACTCCAACCTCTACGTTTTGTGATAAGACGTCATCGTCCAATACCATACCGCCTACTCGTGATTTCACTACCTTTCAACCTTTTTCCATAGGTGCTGAGGACAGTATTACACCAACAGGCGACCAGCTTCGTCTTTTCAGAGATTCTCGTCAGAACCGATTGTATCAGTGGATTTCCTCATTTGCGGCCCGTATCTTCGCTATAATGACTGCTGCCCTCTCGCCTCTCTTCTGCTTACATTCTTTCCTTACTGCGTCACGTGGCCGCAGCACCATTAGGAGGCATTCAACCTCTTGGTGGACAGTCACCATAATGTTTCGGCTCATCAGTGTTCTTTTACATTGCTCTA
Source organism: Schistocerca americana (assembly GCF_021461395.2). Taxonomy (NCBI): domain Eukaryota; kingdom Metazoa; phylum Arthropoda; class Insecta; order Orthoptera; family Acrididae; genus Schistocerca; species Schistocerca americana. Next base: position 288,394,739 of record NC_060130.1, read on the forward strand.
TTCCGTAGGTTGTGTTTACGTACATATGGGCATCACCAGGCACGAGTAAAATCCAGACAGTTCCCGGCTGCAGCGATGGGGATTTATTCATATATCTTCCTATTTTGTATTCTTTCTCTCCTCTTGCAGTCTGAAAGTTATATGACTTCAATTACTATTAGTAATAAGCTGGACAACACACAAAACTTTGTCTTCCAATTATCGTTGTGCTATCAATCAGTGTTACATACTCAAATGTAAATGAACGCGACACTTTTATATATTTACGTCATTGTAATTAAGATTATTAGTTGTGTAATTAATGGAATGAATGGTCCATCGTAGCATCTAGAAGACGGGCCATAAAATTCGTGCAGAAAATAAATAAATCAATAAATAATCCGCAAACTGCGAATCATGGTGGATTTTGTGATTGAATCGCCAGTAACAAAAGTTGCTGTCAGTGATGTCTGTGCTTGAACTGAAACGAAAGGTAGTTTGCGAAGTCTGTGTTACCAATTCAGATGACCATGGAAATTCACTATTCCAAGCACTGCTCGCAGCAGAGTGGATGTTCCAAGACGTTAATGCTCTCACTCGTATGGGTGGAAATATTCAGAAGTTGTTTGATAACATTGGAAATGAAGTAAAACGTCTTCCCTGCCTCCATGATCTCCAAATTTGAATATTATCCAGTCTTTGTGGTTTGTGCTGGCAAACAAGTTTAGGGTTCTGCATTCTGCTGCACGGTCACTCAAGGAATTGGAACCTATCCTTTCCAAAGAATGGCATAAACTCCTATCAACAAACCTTCGGGACTAGCATGCATAGAACATCAAAAGGATCCAGGCAGTTTTGGATGCCGAAGGTGGCTTTTCACTGTTTTAAGTAGATGTTCAAATAATTTGTCCAACGCCTGTAGGTTGCAAATGAAATCTATGTCGCTTAGGCGTTAAGTCAGTGATCATAAGTCATTCAGCTGCCAAGGACCGAATGTATGCCCTTCATATTATCAGCCATATCGTCTCACTTCCGAGTGAACTCATTTCATACTTACTTTTCTCATATAGCGCTTGTCCACTGACAAAAAAAAATTCGTTAAGCTGGTTGCAAAGTTATCACAGGCGTAGTAGTTGCAAAGTCAGACAAATAAGAGAGGAATTGGATGTGACCCATTGAAGAAATAATCGCAAGGTTTGGCTGATACGATTTGAGCTACGATTACAAGCATGGCAGGATGGGAGTTGGTACCACTTTGTTTCCAAAATCTTGTAAGTAAACCACAGATTTGCAAACCTGCTATGTACATTCATCGTGAGAAGTAACTATTGAACAAGCACACTGTTCGTCCTATTTCTTGCTTTACATCCTCGCACTGTATAGCAGATAAACTGCGCAGCCGACGAAGTGCCTTGCTTTGTTTCAGCTAGCAAATCTCTCTCCCTTCTTCTGATGAAAGTTAACAATAGTCGTAGCTTCCGAGATAGTATTACTTGGATCTCTGACGAACCAAAACATAAGACACTGAAACAGACCAGCCACCTGTCTGAGGTTATTTGAGAAATTTGTCATTTGTGACGCTGCCAAATGACGCAACGGGACCCGCTGTAGCTGGATGCCAACTCTGGCAGAAGACAAACAGCTTGAAGTGTTGAATAATTTAACGTTCACGCCTATATCGGGTGTCAGACAACCTACTCACTCCTTGTCGTCGTTGGCGGGTACTTGACCGGTTGGCTGCAGCGACGGAATGTCGTGTTGCGCGTTCTGTTTCACGGACGACGCGCTGAGCTCTCCACGCTGGCAGTAGCGGAGTCAGATTTGCTTACATCACACAACACTGCAGCAATATGCAACGATTGTTATGTTTATATTTGAGTGGTGTCTGTTCTGTCCGACACGTTCGAGAGAACAGACACCACTCGTGATGACTCGGCTGGTGCATACATTTACATCAAATAGAGAATGAGGAAAGAAGGGGAAGGGATAGGTGGGTCGGACATGTCCAACAGAACAGACATGACTCAAGTTTATTCACACTGCTGTAAGAGCGCGACGGCACCTTGACTTTTGTTTCAGTGCAGATGCACTAAAATCTTTGGAATTCCTACAATAATCAATAATTTGCGAGGAAGGGGTTCATGGGCGAGGGACGCTTCATTGCCGCGTTCGATAAGTTGGAAATCTGAATGGGTCAGAAACCGTGCCCGTATGGGCGAAGCGGTTAACGCAATGGCTCATCAGTAGCGCTTAAAGGGTTCGATTTCCGGTTCGGCATACAATTTCAACTTTCGTCATTGCATTGCCACAACGCCCTGTGCGGCTGGAAGTTACGAATTCCCACCCATCCCTTCCCTTTCTTTCCGCATTCTCTACGTGATATAGATCATTATCTCCTAATAAAATAAATTATTTGCTTGTAGTGTGTATGCTACTAGTGTGATAACCCGTCCAGACCACGCTCGTTACAGACATTAGGTATAACTTGAGTGAGAAGTTGAGCACGTGAGGTGGAGCCAGTCCATCATTCCCGTATTTCGACTGTAGAGGACTACGGACCTAGCTTTCGACTAAGCGCTACAGTCTGGCTATCGCTTCTTTCCTCCAAGCTCCCTCATGTACCATCTCCTTCATTCACAACTAGTCAGAAGTTGTGCAAATTTCTTACCCTGTAACTTGGTAAGTACCAAATAACCGCCCTCCTTGGTCTCGAGACAGCGTCGCTGTCCCGTAAAGGGTAGGTAGTGTGTTCGAGTTTCGTCTGGCTGTTTAATTTGTCATATGTCGGTGAAGTTATTTTAATATACGTGCGTATGCTGACATATCATTAACCACCTGCCTTTCACTTGTAGAAAAATAATAATTTTGGACTTTTCCATGCATTACAGTCTGCAGTAATACGTGTACATCCTGCTCCGGCGTTATTTCAAGTGTCGTTTAATCCTACTCTCTCTCTGTCTTTCCTTGCATCCAGCAAACAACTCCCTTGGACCATCTGCCATTCATTGACCTGGCTACATGTACCACTCATCTTCATTTCTTCACATTAAAATCAGAATTACATCTCTCACGACAGTCTACTCCATGATGAGTTTGTTTGTTTTCATAACGATCCAAATAATTCCCATCACTCAGCTGTGAACAGTTTTTGCGTTAAAAGTCCATGCCTCAGTGCCCCAACATACCGATTATAAACATTCCCTTTCAGATAAGTTGGAATCTCAGGTTTGAAAACTCTATTTACTTTACTAAAAACACTTTAGATTATGTTTGCTCTTCTACGTATTTATTTTCCTGTCCATCCACTTACTTTCTTCACTTACCCTTCATGGAAAACCCCATCAACTGGTTCCACATTTTCACTGATGATTTGTAGTATTTTTCTTTTTACACGCTCTAAGACAAAAAAGGACCCACCTCAGAGGAATTATTCAAATGGGACGGAAAACGCTGGATGTGACGTGTATGTACGAAAAAACAAAGTATTGCAGTTTCAGAAAAATTGGATGATTTATTCAAGAGAAAGAGCTTCACGAACTGAGCACGTCAGTTCATGTCTGGGCCTTATGCAAGCAGTTACTCAGCTTGGCACTGATTAACAGAGTTGCTGGCTGTGCTCCTGAAGGATATCGTGCCAGATTCTCTCCATAGGGTACGTTAGATCATCAAAACCCTGAGATGACTGAAGGGCCCTGCCCATAATGTTCCAAACGCTCTCAATTGGGGAGAGATCCGGCGATCCTGCTGACCAATGTACGGTTTCGTAAGCACGAAGACAAGCGGTAGAAACTCTGACCGTGTGCAGGCGGGAATTATCTCTCTGAAATGTAAGCCCTGGAAAGCGAAAGTGACTCAGACACACGGATGAGCCAAAACATTCTGATTATGGCCTGTTGGCGTTGAGGGTACGAGACGCGGTGAGGACAGTCAAGGAAGAGACAGATGAGAACTCATTCCACTGACGATATCTGTTGTTTATAAATAACTTCCATACTTATCAATAATAACCGGAAACCCTTGCCTTTGATCGGGATGAAGAACTTTCTAATACGCACAAAATAACAATAATTATATATTTTTTGTGTTTGTACATGTAAACTATACTTTCATCGAAAATAATTGCTTTAGTTACATAAATACGTGGACGTTACGAGTCAACTATTTTTATTACTTATAAAATGCAATTTAAATTCTTTAATAATATAAAATACATAATGGACTAACACCGAATGATGTGTGATTCTAATTATGTGCTAAACAAACAAACAAGAAGCAAAGGAAGTCGTCGGCTCCCAGTTTCTCTCTTACACATTCATTTATTTTTCTTTCCCCAACAATGCTATCAATACTACCAGTAGTCCTACAATTTACTACGTTTTATGTAATGTACTAAAACTACCGAACCGTAGTTTTGGTAGAGAGAAACTCTGCTCATCACAGAACGTGGAGTTCGGGAGCTTGTCCCGACTATAAATCAGGATAGGCAGAGATCTGTGGCAGATCTAGTAACAAAGTACAATTCTAATACAGAGACAAGTAATTCGAAACACGCTGTTAAGCGCACATCGTTGTACATGATGCTCAGCAGCCGATGACCCATAGATGCTCTCATGTTCTCCCAACGCCATCGTCAGTTATGATTGCAGAGAGAATGGGATCATCACGATGGGACTGTGGATCAATGGAAACAGGTTACGTGGTCGAGTAAAAAATGGTTCAAATGGCTCTGAGCACTATGAGACTTAACATCTGTGGTCATCAGTCCCCTAGAACTTAAAACTACTTAAACCTAACTAACCTAAGGACATCACACTCATCCATGTCCGAGGCAGGATTCGAACCTGCGACCGTAGCAGCCGCGTGGTTCCGGACTGAAGAGCCTAGAACCGCTCGACCACAGCGGCTGGCCTGCCCAATTTCCAGATGGATTGCCGCATCTAGTGTCTTCGTTTCCGATGAACGTAAGCTCCTGGTCCCGGCGGAGGTTCGAATCGTCCCTCGGGCATGTGTGAGTGTGTGTGTGTGTGTGTGTGTGTGTGTGTGTGTGTGTGTGTGTGTGTCCTTAGGATAATTTAGGTTAAGTAGTGTGTAAGCTTAGGGATTGATAACCTTAACAGTTAAGTCCCATAAGATTTCACATACACACAACGTAAGCTCCTAATTTCCTCTAGTTTCCTTCCTTTCGGATACTAAACTTGTTTAATTTAATCCGTGGCACTAACTGCTTTTGAAATAATTTCTCATGAACTACATTTTTGTCATCCGTGTGTTTGTTTCGTTCAAGCTTTGCATGTATTTGTGCTATGAGTTTATTATTTCTTGAAAGTATAAAGTGGTTAAGAAAGTCACATTATTTAACTGTCTTTATTGTTTGATGAAACAAAGTCGACATTAATTTTAATCGCGTGTACTCATTCTCAAATGCTTTTTCTATTTGTTTTGCTCTGCAAGAATGTGTTGGGGGGGAAAATGATGGGCAGATTCTGCTATTGTATGTCTTATGTCTTTTCTAGTATCATAAATGAAATTTTTTAATGAAGAATCGTTCTGTAGTTTTTGACCTACCTTTTCTTTAATATTCTCCTTTATCACATACTATTGCTATTAATTTTCACCTGCTGTAACTCCGCTCCTTCCCATCGGCATTTGATCACGTTGCTGTACACTCCACAGTGACTTTCCTGAAACATTATTGGGCTTTTTTTTTCTTTAATCTTGCTCATCGGTTAACGATTTTTGTAATTACAATAAAGCATATTCCCCAATTTCTTCCGTCTTCTGTTCCCCAGTCATAACCAATTTTGCCCTACATCTACATCTACACTCCGCTAGCCACCAAGCGGTGTGTGGCGGAGGGCACAGTTCGCGCCAAAGTCATATTTCCCCCCCTATGTTCCACTCGCGGATCGCGCGAGGGAAAAAAGTCTGTCTGAACGCCTCAATACGAGCTCTAATTTCCCTTATCTTTGAATGGTGATCATTGCGCGATTTAAAAGTTGGTGGTAATAATATATGCTCTACATCCTCGGCGAAGATCGGATTTCGGAATTTAGTGAGCAGTCCCTTCCGTTTAGCGCGTCGTCCATCTGCAAGTGTGTCCCATTTTAAACTTTTTATGACGTTTGTAACGCTCTCGCGATAGCTAAATGTACCAGTAACGAATCTTGCCGCTCTTCTTTGGACCTTCTCAATCCCTTGAATCAGACACAACTGGTAGGGGTCCCACACAGACGAACAATTCTCTGACTGGACGAACTAACGTATTGTAAGCAATTTCCTTTCTTGAAGGACTGCATCGCTTCAGGATTCTACCAATAAACCGCAATCTAGAGTTCGCCTTACCCGTCACTTGGGTAATCTGATCGTTCCATTTGAGATCATATCGAAGAGTAACACCCAGATACTTGACCGATGTTACCGTTTCCAAAGATTGGGCATTTATTTTTTACTCGTACATTAATGGGGATTTTCGCTTTGTTATACGCAGTAGGTTACACTAACTAATATTGAGAGATACCTGCAGCCAGCCCGCATCTCGTGGTCGTGCGGTAGCGTTCTCGCTTCCCACGCCCGGGTTCCCGGGTTCGATTCCCGGCGGGGTCAGGGATTTTCTCTGCCTCGTGATGGCTGGGTGTTGTGTGCTGTCCTTAGGTTAGCTAGGTTTAAGTAGTTCTAAGTTCTAGGGGACTGATGACCATAGATGTTAAGTCCCATAGTGCTCAGAGCCATTTGAACCATTTTACCTGCAGCCATTTCACCACGCATTTATTTTCTGAAAATCCTCATTGATTTGTGTGTGATACTACTTTCATGTAGACTGCAGCATCATCGGCAAACAGTCTAATGCCGCTGACAATACCATCAACTAGATCGTCTATGTAAATCGTAAAAGCAGCGGACTTATCACGCTGCCCTAGGGCACACCTGATGTTACGCTTGTTTCTGTTGAAGTCAGCCCATTCAGGACGACATACTGCTCTCTGTCTGTTAGAAAACTTTTTATGTAACCGCATATGTCATCGGATAGACCATAAGCGCACACTTTTTGGAGCAACTGAGTTTAACGCCTTTCGAAAGTCGAGAAATATGGCATCAACATGGGAGCAGGTATCTAGAGCATGTTGTATATCATGCGCATGGCCGCTGTTTCCTAAAACCATGCTGGTTTCTGCAGATGAGCTTCTCAGAGTCTAAAAAGATCATTATGTCTGAACCCAAAATATGTTCCATGTTTCTACAACTAATCGATGTCAGTTAAATTGGCCGGTAGTTATGTGCATTCGATTTTCTCCCCTTTTTTTATTTCTATGAACTGGGCCTAATTTGAGTTCTATTTGGTCTCAGTTACTTCGTTGGGCTTCTGAAATTCCTCCTCCATCACATTTTATGTCATTTAACCCCTCTTACACTCCACTATCCCCTCTTCTGATCCTAACGTTCTGTAATTTATTGCGTTTAAATACGAGTTAGTGGAAGCAGTTTGTTTTCTCAGATTGATGCTATCATTTATTTAGCCACATTTCGTGTAGCAAGGTGTGGCCGTAGATGTAGCTGCGCGTGCCTCGTGGCTTGAAATCATTGCCTGAGTAGCTTCAGACCACTGCTCCCAATATTCTTCCACTCTGGGTAGAAAACTGACGTTCCAGAAAGTCCCCTATGACTGGTACTAGTCGGCTAATGTCAGACATTCAACGCCGTTGTAATTGTAGATGTGTATGACTGGACTCAAGTAATTAACGGATTTTACAAGGGCATGCTCAAAAGTAATGGCTCTGGCTTTTTGAAGTAAAAACTCTTATATCTTTCTAAATAAAACATTCTACATCTTTTTTCTTGATGTCTACATATTTTTTTCTCAACATAGTCACCCTGGCGACTAACACATTTCGCCCAACGAGAGACCGATTTTTTGATACCGTCACTGTAGAATGTTGACGGAGCCACAACTCCCTCACATCTGCATTCACCGCTTCATCACTATGAAAATGAAGTCCTCAAAAGTGTTCTTTAAGTTTTAGAAACAATGAAACTCGAAGGGTGCCAAGTTGGGACTGTGTGGAGGAGGCTGATCGCTGACAGGGGACCCGAGGCGTCGGATTGCTGCAGATGTGACAGCGCTCGTGTGTCCTCTGGCGTTTTCATGCTGATGGAGAGGGTGCTCCATGTGTAGACGAACTCAACGAATTCGAAACTCGTTACAGCACGCTGTTTCTCACGCACGGACATATTTACATTATACACCGCCATGCTACACGCTACAATTAAGAACCCTCTAGCGAAAGAAGGCTGCAAATATGGCACATAGAAGAATAAAGATCTAGAATTTTGATAACATTTGTTTTATTTAAAAAGGTAAGAGTTTTTAAATAAAAATTAGAAAGCATTACTTTTCAGCAAGCTCTCTAACGTTACGAAACGAGGACCTTCGTGTAATTGCGTAGGAAACCTCTGCAATTGCGTGTGCTCTACTCACAACAATAGTACACACACGAATGGGAAATTAAGATTATAAACGATCCGGTATCTATACCTGGTATTTTACATTTCCACGGTATCGTAACAACTACCGGAGTATCACTACCGATGTCGTAAGTTTCTAAAGGAGTTAGGAAAGATAACAACCACCTCTCACTACCACTACAACAGAACGAAAATGTATGAAGTTCCTCTGCAGTATACGAAAAGACACATGAGCACTCAACACCTCGTGATTCTGTTTGTATCAAAACTTTTGTTATTATGTTACCGAGTTAGCGATACAATTTTATTTATTGATATCGAAATACCAATCCCAAAGAAAGCAGGTGTTGATAGGTACGAAAATTACAGAGCTGTCAGTTTAGTAACTGACGGCTGCAAAATACTAACACGGGTTGTTTACAGACGGATGGAAAAACTGGTAGAAGCCGACCTCGGGGAAGATCAGTTTGGATTCCGTAGAAATATTGGAACACGTGAGGCAATACTTACCCTACGACTTATATTAGAAGATAGATGAAGGAAAAGCAAACCAAAATTTCTATCATTCTAGACATGGAAAAAGCTTTAGACAATGTTGACTGGAATACTCTCTTTCAAATTGTAAAGGTGGCAGGAGTAAAATACAGGCAGCGAAAGGCTATTTACAATTTGTACAGAAACCAGATGGCAGTTATAAGTGTCGAGGGACATGAAAGGGAAGCAGTGGTTGGGAAGGGAGTGAGACAGGGTTCTAGCCTATCCCCGATGTTATTCAATCTGTATATTCAGCAAGCAGTAAAAGAAACAAAAGAAAAATTCGGACTAGGTATTAAAATCCATGGAGAAGAAATAAAAACTTTGAGGTTCGCCGATGACATTGTGATTCTTGAAAGGAGGATGTAAGATGAACATCAACAAAAGCAAAACAAGGGTAGTGGAATGTAGTGGAATTAAATCGGGGGATGCTGAGGAAATTAGATTACGAAATGAGACACTTGAAGTAGTAAAGGAGTTTTGCTATTTGGGGAGTAAAATAACTGATGTTGGTCGAAGTTGAAAGGATATAAAGTGTAGATTGGCAATTCCAAGGAAAGCGTTTTTGAAAAAGAGAAATTTTTTAACATAGAGTATAGATTTAAGTGTCAGGAAGACTTTCTGAAAGTATTTGTATCGAGTATAGCCATGTATGGAGGTGAAACATGGACGATAAATAGTTTGGACAAGAAGAGAATAGAAGCTTTCGAAATATGGTGCTACAGAAGAATGCTAAAGATTAGATGGGTAAATCACGTAACTAATGAGGAGGTACTGAATAAAATTGGGGAGAAATTTGTGGCACAATTTCGCTAAAAAGAAGGTATCAGTTGATAGGATACATTCTGAGACATCAACGCATCACAGGTTTACTATTGGAGGTGAATATGGGGGTTAAAAATCGTAGAGGGAGACAAAGAGACGAATACAGTAAGCAGATTCAGAAGGATGTAGGTTGCAGTAGGTACTGGGAGATCAAGAATCGTGGCAGTATAGAGTTGCATGGAGAGCTGCATCAAACCAGTCTCTGGACTGAAGACCGCAACAACAACATCGATACCAAATATCGTATCGAATCTCGTAGTGGAATGTCTGTAATTAAAGATGTGATGGCCTGCTTGATTTTGAACTGGGCTCATGTAGAATAGTAATGTGGCACCTTAAGCACTGGTTGTTCGTGAAAACAGCCCCTCACTTGTTACACAGGGACTCATTTTTGACGATATGTGCCTCAAAGGAGTATTGATTGGAATCAAGCTGCTCTCCACATCTATAATTAGGCTGATACCATTCTCACACAAAGGTGGATAATTAATACTTTTGTGCTAGGAACTAAGTGAATCAAGCGACACTTGTGTTTATGTTACATTAAGAAAGCAAGAAAAAGTATTAACGTCGCTGTGACTTATTCTCTTAAGTGCTAGTTATTTTTCGTTCGTCTGCGCCTCGTAAAGATTAACGCTGCCGAAAGATAAGACACGCTCCGGAAGCAGTGCTACGGGTGCCCCTAATACTCAACCTAGTAATGTTCTCAGCGTTCGCGTGTTGCTAACGGCCACTGAGAATCGATAACAGAATTGTGACCTACGTTGAACAGCAGACTTGAATTACTTCAGTTCCTCGACACGAAGATAATGTTCACAATATTGAAATACGTAATTTGTCAGACAGATCGTTACGAAGTACAGCGTTGCTATAATCTATCGCCGAGTGCTTAGAAACATCTATTAAATTGTAGCTATGATGAATAATCACAAGTACCTCGGCGGGTTGTAGCAAGAGCCTGTACAATATTATCAATAAAAAGTATCACTGCTACTAAAAAACAGTTACGTACGTGGTTACAGGGTAGTAAAAGTGTACAGGATATCAAATTGCATTCGCTTACAGAAATATGGGGCGGGTCTGCAACACCTTGTAGATCAAATCCGACTACAGAATCATAGTCTTCACATTAGCATTCCCTGGAACCGCAATCATCCTTATTGTATATGAAACACAAATAATTTACAGATGTGTAATTGGGTGTGAGTAAATAATACTATAACGTCGTTTGTGCTATAGTCAACAGTTCACTTATAAAAATACAGTCCTATACTGCTCTTCCAGGCAGCTATATGGAGGCAGCGAGACGTAACACTGAGCGTCTGGAATAAATTTTTCTCGGTGTTCATGCCGAGTCTCACTCAAGTAGAAAAACGACCCTACAAAAATTAGCATCATCTATATCATCTGGAGATGATTTTTTCCTGTATACTGGGTGAAAAGTATTTAAACCGATAAACTTTTGGAGGTTGTAGGGGACGTCAAAACAAATATTTTTCCCTAATGTCATTTTTTCTCTATGAGGATTATTTAAACCGGTGGAGGCCGTATTACGCTCTTCAGTTGTTAGAGGGCGTATTGCGCTCTTCAGCTGTAGGCAACTGCTGTCCACCAGTGTAGTAGTGCATTGTCTCTCTTTACTAATGGAGCGATACACCTGGAGTGAGTACACTGATATGGTTGGTACTTACTACATAGCGCACCACAACGGACGAACTTCACAGCGGGTTTATCAACAACAATATCCTAATCGCCGTATCCCGCATCATACGACCTTTGCTGCAGTGTACCGGGTCATTTAGCAGTACCTGGACAGGGACGCCGTCGCACGGTAAGAACGCTACAATTTGAGGAAGGTGTCTTTGAAGCATGTGAAGGGGCATCCTTCAATCAGCACTCGTGCAATTGCACATAACATGGGGACGAATCAGACGAATGTATGAACAGCCCGTCGAGAGCAATTGTTACGTCCATTTCACTTACAGCGTGTACACAACTTAGAACCAGTTGATTATCCACCCAGAGCACAGTTTTCGCAGTGATACCTGGAACAGTGTGAAATGCAGCCTACATTTCCATCCTTTGTGTTGTTTACCGATGAAGCAACGTTCGGGCGTGATGGAGTCTTCAACATGTACAATTTGCATGTTTGGAGTGAGGATAACACACATGCCACAGTTACTAGCGCTCATAAAGTGCGGTTCTTCGTTAATGTGTTGGTCAGTGTTGTTGGGGACTCTTTAATTGGGCCGTATCAGCCACCTAGGCCATTAAATGGCAGGCACTATTACAATTTTCTCGCCAGAGCATTGCCAGAATTGCTGGAAGACGTCCCGCTCCCTACAAGACAACGCATGTGGTTGCAACATGACGGGGCGCCGGCACATTTCAGTCGTCGTTTGCGTCGATTCCTGGACCCACGGTTCACAGAAACGTGGACTGGCAGAGGTGGTCCTGTACCATGGCCTGTTCGATCCCCAGATATGTCCCCTCTGGACTTTTTTGTGTGGGGAGAGATGCGCAACCTTGTTTGCGCAACTCCTGTTGCATCAGAAGAGGATCGGGTTGCCCGGACAGTAGCAGCAGCAGCAGCACGAACAATTGAGGATACTCCTGGGGTTTTTGCCGTATCAGATAGAACGTGATCCGACAGTGTAACCTTCCTTTACGTGTCAGAGGAGGAATTTTTGAAAATCTACTGTTATTGAAATTGGGTTGTGTTAATGTGTTGTCTCTTGGTCATAAAAAATGGACAAGTGTTTGTTGGTTTCATTAATTTGCTGCCAGAGAAATCTTCCTCTACCGGTTTAAATACTCCTCATAGGAAAAAATGACATGAGGGAAAATATTTGTTTTGATTTCCTCTACAACCTCCCAGGGTTTGTCGGTTTAAATACTTTTCACCCTGTAGATGTGTGCCTCTTATACAATGGCATCGTGATTTACGTTAGGTGAAGTGACGTAAGTCACGTCTCCCAGGCAGCGGGATTCGCATTAGCAAATGCAGAAAATTAGCAATGGAGGAAATACAGCTCCTCCTCCTCCCACCTTCCCCCCTCCACTCCACCACAGTTAAATATCAGACCGGGTGGGAGTGATGAAGTGGAACGTGAGCGGGTTCTGCTCAGGGAACGACAGCTCACATTTCGTATCGAGTTGTTAATTTATGCTCCCTGTGAGAGTTGTCTGCTCTACGTCACATGTGGACCTACCGCACAGTGCACATGGAACTACTGTCGCCGTAGTGGGAGGCCACTACGGTAGACCTATTCGCCGCGTGGTGTAATCATACTCGCATAGGTCAGGAGGCCAGTAGTCAAACACTCTGGGCGTGGTAGCAGTGCAAAGGTGAGTGGATGCCTGACAGCCGTCCGACGTGTTGTAATGAAAACGTCATTGTTGAAACATTCATTTACTGTTTATCAACTACGGTAATCGTGATCATACTCAGAGAAGTCAACGCCCTCAGGAGACGTAAGCTGTACACGGCCTGAAAGGTGGTGCCACCGTCAGCGGGCGGCCTGACAGCTGGCTGCATCTTTAGCTGATGGCAGCGCCCGCATCTCGTGGTCGTGCGGTAGCGTTCTCGCTTCCCACGCCCGGGTTCCCGGGTTCGATTCCCGGCATGGTCAGGGATTTTCTCTGCCTCGTGATGGCTGGGTGTTGTGTGCTGTCCTTAGGTTAGTTAGGTTTAAGTAGCTCTAAGTTCTAGGGGACTGATGACCATAGACGTTAAGTCCCATTGTGCTCAGAGCCATTTGAACCATTTGATGGCAGCGCTTCTGCAAGGACGCTGATTGCGGCAGTGGGCAGCGATTCTCTATGCACATTAAACACTGCATGCACCAGAGGACGGAACGCGCAGAGGCGCGCGTAATCATTTCGTGGACACAGCGTGGATGAGACGGCACGCGGAGCAGCGATGTCTGCCCACATCTGCACAGGCAGGCAGCAAGAACTTTCCCCGCATTGGTGATGGGTGAACGACTGCACAGCCCCAGGTTTGAACGGTTGACCTCCAGGATAGGAGGCCGGCAGTGGATCAGGTAGGCCCACAGGTAGCCCACTAAGTCCACATCATTGGACTCAGTGGGAACATGGGGTCGCAGCTACACTATGTGATCAAAAGTATCCGGACACCTGGCTGGAAATGACTTACAAGTTCGTGCCGCCCTCCATCGGTAATGCTGGAATTCTATATGGTGTAGGCCCTCCCTTAGCCTTGATGACAGCTTACACTCTCGCAGACATACGTTCAATCAGGTGCTGGAAGGTTTCTTGGGTAATGGCAGCCCACTCTTCACGGAGTCCTGCACTGAGGAGATGTATCGATGTCGGCCGGTAAATCCTGGCACGAAGTCGGCATTCCAAAACATCCCAAAGGTGTTCTAAAGGATTCAGGTCAGGACTATGTGCAGGCCAGTCCATTATAGGGATGTTACTGTCTTGTAACCACTCCGCCACAGGCCGTGCATTATGAACAGGTGCTCGATCGTGTTGAAAGATGCAATCGCCATCCCCGAATTCCTCTTCAACAGTGGGAAGCAATAAGGTGCTTGAAACATCAATGTGTGCCTCTGCTGTGATAGCCCCACGCAAAACAACAAGGGGTGCAAGCCCCCTCCATGAAAAACACGACCACATCATAACACCACCGCCTCCGAATTTTGCTGTTGGCACTACACACACTAGCAGATGACGTTCATCGGGCATTCGCCATACCCACACAGTGTCATCGGATCGCCACATTGTGTAACGTGATTCGTCACTCCACACAACATTTTTCCATAGTTCAATCGTCCAATGCTTACGCTCCGTAAATCAAGCGAGGCGTCGTTTGGCATTTACCGGCGTGATGTGGGGCTTATGAGCAACCGCTCGGCCATGAAATCAGACTTTTCTCACCTCTCGCCAAACTGTCATAGTACTTGTAGTGGATCCTGATGCAGTCTGGAATTCCTGTGTGATGGTCTGGATAGATGTTTGCCTATTACGCATTACGACCCCCTTCAACTGTCGGTGGTCTCTGTCAGTCAACAGACGAGGTAGGCCTGTACGCTTTTTTACTGTACGTGTCCCGTCACGTTTGCACTTCACTATCGCATCGGAAACACTGGACCTAGGGATGTTTAGGAGTGTGGAAATCTCGCCTACAGACGTATGACACATGTGACGCCCAATCACCTGACCACGTTCGAAGTCCGTGAGTTCTGCGGAGCGCACAATTCTGCTCTCTCACGATGTCTAATGACTACTGAGGTCGCTGATACGGAGCACCTGCCAGTAGGTGATAGGAACATGCACCGAATATGAAAAACGTATGTTTCTCGGGGTGTCGGGTTACTTTTGATCACATAGTGTAGCAGCGGCAGAATCTGGAGGTGCGGACTGGTTCATATAGATGGCTACTCGGCAACTCGCACTTAAGTTCCTCGAACTACCGTCTCAATGATTCTCTGTTATTCCTATCCTGACCAGCGAGCGGAAAAAAACGAACACCTATGTCTTTCGATTCCCGGCGGCGTCAGGGATTTTCTCTGCCTCGTGATGACTGAGTGTTGTGTGCTGTCCTTAGGTTAGTTAGGTTTAAGTAGTTCTAAGTACTAGGGGACTGATGACCATAGATGTTAAGTCCCATAGTGCTCAGAGCCATTTGAACCATTTTGAACTATGTCTTTCCGTGTTGATTTTTTTCTCCCTATGAAGGTCGGCGTCAAAAAAATACTTTCACAGTTGGAGCACAAAGTTGGTGATGGAAATATCACCAGAATATCCCGCGGCAAAGAGAAACGCCTTTGTTTTAATGGTCCCCAACCCAAGTCCTCTGTCACGTCCTTGACACTCTCTCCCCTACTCATCAATAATCAAAATTGTGATGCCCTTCTTTGAACTTTTTTAGTGTACTCCGTTAATGCCATCTGCTAAGGATCCCACACCGCGCAGCAGCACTCTAAATGATTGAGTACTTGGTTGGCTGATTTGGGGGAGGGGACCAAACAGAGAGGTCATCGGTCCCATCTGATCGTTAAAGGATGGGGAAGGATATCGGCCGTGCCCTTTCAGAGGAACCATCCCAGAATTTGCCTGAAGAGATTTATGGAAATCATGGCAAACCTAAATCAGGATGGCCGGACACAGGTGTGAACCGTCGTTCTCCTGAATGCGTCACCTCCCTCGGTACTTCAAAAGAGGATGGACAAGCGTAGTGCAAACAGTCTGTTTGGTAGATCTGTTGCATCTTGCAAGTGTTCTGCCAAAAAAAAGGGCAGTCTTTGGATCACATTCCCCACAAAATTTTCTGTGTATTCTTTCCAATTTAAGTTGTTTGTAATTGCAATTCCTAAGTATTTAGTTGAATTTATGGTGTTTAAATTTGGTGAATTTATTATGTAATGGAAGTTTAACAGCTTCCTTTTAGCACTCATATGGATGACCTCACATTTTTCGTTGTTTAGGGTCAATTGGAACTTTTAGGACCATATATATATATATCTAATCTAAATCGTTTTGCAATTTTTTTGACATCTTGATACCTTTACTAGACCATAAACGACAGCATCATCTGCAAACAACCTAAGACAGCTGCTCGGATTGTCTCCTAAACCATTTATATAGATAAGGAACAGCAGAGGGCATGTAACACTACCTTGAGGAACACCAGAAATCACTTCTCTTTTACTCAATGACTTTCCGTCAATTACGAACTGCGACCCCTCTTACAGAAAATCGCGAATTCAATCCCATAACTTAGACGATATTTCATAAGCGCGCAATTTGACTACAAGTCACATGTGAAGTATCATGTCAAAGGCCTTCTGGAAGTCTAAGAATACGGAATCAATTTGAGAACTCTTGTTGACAGTATTCAACACTTAGTGTGAGTAAAGAGCTAGTTGCGTTTCAAAAGAACGATGTTTTCTAAATCCGTGTTGAGTGTGTGTTAATAGACCGTTGTATTCTAGGTAATTCATAATGTTCGAACACAATACATGTTCTAAAGTTCTACTGCACATCGACGTTGATGATATGGGCCTGTTTTTTAGTAGACTACTCCTATTGCTTTTCTTGTTGGTGTGACACTTGCAATTTTCCAGTATTTGGGTACGGATCTTTCGTCGGACGAGAGGTTTTATATGACTGTTAAGTATGGCGCTATTGCATCAGCATCCATGAGGATCGTTGACTCCCAGACCGTCATAGATCTTCATCTACATATACAGTCTGAAAATGCGGACTGGTTGTTCCATGTAGGCTCGTCGACTCCGGACCCCTTGTACTTCGCCCGTCCTTGGTTTTGCTAAATGAACGGTTCCTGTCACATGAGCCATAAGAGGGCCATTACTCGAATGTGAAGCAATGAGGTCACTGACGCCACAGCGACTCTGAATTTCCACTGCGTCTATGATATCACAAATCTGGTAACTTTGCCATGTGCTAAAAGCTTGACTAATTGGGGACAGTACTTTTGATATCAGCAGGTAGCTCCTGATGTAAATTCGCCTGACCAGCTTGAACTAACCCGCATCTGCTACCTCTTGCGCTATCCGTGGAAGATGTCTCAAATTTATTCAGCCGTCCCCAGTAAATTTTTTGTGGCGCACAGCTTGTTGCACACAGTAGGTATCCTCAGACACTGAACGCAGCATTTCCTTAATTCTCGGCATTCGATGGAACAGTGTGCACCATCCCGTATTTCCCTAGCAAACGACCTGTGGTGCAGATACTGCCATAGAATGAAAAGAGTTACAAACGTCGATCTTTTTCTGTTGTCTGAATGAGTTTGCAGTGTCTTTTACGCGTGAACGTAGTTTACTCTGACGCCGTTTATATCACTTGTTCTTGAACAAAGCCTTTAAACATTTTAATTCGGATTACAGGTTGTCGTGAACTGAAATGGTTCGAACTGTTTATATTAATTGACATTGCTCTGTGCTAGGTGCTGGAAACTGCGTACACTTAGGTAGAGTTCTTCATGCGTCGACAACCTGCTTACGTCGTGCTCGATTTCCATTCAACGCTTTTCTCCAGAGACCACAACTTGCTTTCCTTTGCAGCTGCGTCGTAAGCCGCAGTTTTCTTGGACATTTGTCAACCACGGTTAGATTTCGGCTGCGCGGATTATGGATCGTCCGTATTTCCTACATCAAGATGTTAGCGCTATCCACAATGAGGGAAATCGGATACAAACTGTAGGCTTTTGGACCAGTCATTCCAGAGTCCGTGTACAAAGGCTGGTAAACCACGACTCCGGATTCCACAACGCCTCCTACTAGTGCGACAGCTCCTGAAAATCTCAGCGTTGCCTCAGTCATTGGCATTTAGAAAGTCGGTCCACCCCAACTTTGAGCGGTTGTTCCGGAATCAGCCCCATGCGACCAAGCCATTTCGATACGTGCTACCGACTGTTTGACGGATCTAGTTGTATCAGACCTCCGAATGCGCAGTCAGGTATGGAACAAATTGCCGCTTTGGCGTCTTGAGAGACGAAAAGTAATTTTAAGCCTGGCGCAGTGTTAGAAACCGTGAGCTCCACATTATGTTATTACAACTCTGTTTTCTTCAATTTTAACTATGTGCCACAGTTTTTTCATTGTTTGCATGGATGGATCCCAGGAAATAATGTCCTAGGATATTCCAAGTATGCCTTTCCGGGGTTACATGACTTTATGACGATACTGGAATTGATTCAGATGCGTCACAGTACAAGGTTTCCCCTGTGTTCTGATGTTGCGACTCGCTCAGTGCGCTACGAGCCGTCCACCAAAATTACCCGGTAGACAAGGTGATTCAGCTCATCCATGAGACCTTACAGTGGCTCCCACACCAAGGCAAGGACGTGGTCTTTTACCTCGTTACCTAGACACATCGGGATGCAGGGAAACGACACAGCCGACAAAGCGGCCATACAAGCATGTCGGGATGGTGGTGTACATCAGTGTTCTGTTCCCTTGTACGTCGCCATCTCATTGTCTGACAGAGGAATCATGGATCAGTGGGAAACTGAACGGTTGCAAATGGCAGACAACAGACTGCGCTCACGCAGATCTACCATACAGGCATGGCAGACTTCATGCCAACGGTATCGATGGAAGGAAGTGCTGCTCACCAGGCTGCTCGTAGAGCACAGACGTTTAACACATGGTTTCCTCCTCCGGCAGGAGGATCAACCACACTGTGACGTTTGTGGTGTGCCACCTTCGATTCAGCATATTTTGGCTACATGTGCCTTATATACTGACATGTGGGCAGTCCTCTGTTATGCTGGAAATGTGCCTACCATCCTCGCCAACACAGACACCATTGTCACAGGTTTTGCAATTTTTTAGACTGTTGGGCCTTATCCCTAAACTGCTGGTGAGGGGAGATAGACTTTTAATGGATTACAAACAACTCCGTTTGTGGGAACAGCCTTCCCCTCCCCCCCCCCCCCCTTCCATTTTCCCACCGCACATCGGCATGTCATGCTGACTGTACTATGCTCCAGAGCGCCGCACATCCTAAATAACAACAATCATCCATCATAAGCCCAATATTTGAATCCATGGAATTCATACGATACAGAAAAAGGTGCAGGGCTACATGCCGTGAGACCAATTTAAAAACGTGTCGACCAATGTCAATGTAAGCAAATTGGACGTTGAGAAGCGTATTTTCAAGTAGATACTTTAAAATCTTCTACGAGTAAGTTAACAATGGCCAGTGATAGTGAAGACCTCATTGGCGTGCCCCATCGGTCGTTCAGTAGACACAGTGGGATGGCGTCTGGTCCGGTCAGCCTTACTGGGATTTACTAGAATGAATTGCAATAGCATCTGGAAGTGATGCGTCCAAATAAGCCATGCGATTCATCTAGGACTGCTTCAGATTACTGATCCAGAACTGGAGACTATACAACGTACAGCGAAATTGTGCAAGAGTCTCTGCATGTGGGTATGATACTTTCATTTATATCATAAGGACGGTCTAATGTGTAAGAAAAACTTATTGCATGTGGGATCATTGTTTCAATGCTGCCCTTTCACTAAAGCAAATACTTCAGCGATTTACTAAGAGTCATTTCAGTACAACGGTAGACAAGCGGCAGACTAAGCCCTGTGACACGTATTTCGGACGAGCAGGCATCACATCGTCTGCCACACTCTTTCTGTGTCTACAGTTACAGCCACACAATGCAGAGCACTGTGAAGTGAGTGGCAGAGGGTTCATCCCACTGCACAACATATTTATTCCTGCCGTTCTGCTCTCTTACAGAGCGCAGGAAGGATACCTGCCTAAACGCCTCTGTGCGCACAGTAATCAATCCAATCCTGTCTTCGTGGTGCCTGCCGAAGCGGTACATGAATAGTTGTAGTGCTTCAAATCCTAGATTCTTCTCTTAATACTGAGTCTTGAAACTTGATAAGTAGATCTTCGCGGTATATCTGGCAATTATACTGGGTGGGACTGATGATCTCGCCGTTTGGTCCCATAACCCCTCTCAGTTAATCAATCAATCTAAACCAAAATCGCAAAGATCACTAGTGGCCATATATATCTTTTTGCTCGTGAAAAACAAAAAATAAATAAATAAAATAAAATAAAAATATACTGGCTGTCTGCCAGTCCAGGTTTCTCAGAATTTCTGTGACACTTTCCCGTGCGTCGAAAAACTCTTCGACTGCCTTCTTTTCATTTGATCAATATTCCCTGTTAGTCCCATTTGATATGAGTCCCTCACACACTCGGATGGAACGTACGAGGGTTCTGCAACCAGTTTCCTTTGTAGACCAGTACAGTTATGATGATTTCCTGGGGCTGTCCTAAATCAGTTCAGATGCGATCATGTACAGTAATGCTTTCGACGTGAGTTACTTTTTTTTTTTCAAGCACGTTGTGAACCCGCCATTGCCTGGGCTTGTATTTATTTCAGTTCTGTTACTCTGTATCCTTACCCTCCTTTTCTCTGTCGATCTGCTAGCCTCCCAGTCTGTCCATCAGCTCTTCCCCGTTCCGTCTATTATGTTCATCTGCTCCTTTCCCTCTGTCCACCTCGTCCTTCCGCTTCTTTTTACCCATAAACTTCTCCTCCCTCTCTCTGTCGATATTCTCCCCCCCCCCCTCTCAATCGATTTCTTTCTCCCCCTCTCTCTACCCATTTCCTTATCCCTCCCTCTCTGTCCACTTCCTCCTTCCCCTCTTCTCTGTCCATTTCCTCCTCCTCCTCCTCCTCCTCCTCCTCCTCCTCTCCTTCTCTGTCCATTTTCCTCTCCCTTTTCTCTGTCCATATCCTCCTCCCCTCTGTGTCCCTCTCGTTCTTCCACCCATCTGTCTGTCTGTCCCTTCCTCCCACCTTCTCTCTCCTAGTGATCATCCCCCACACCAATATGAGGTTGCTGGTTCTTACCCCCACAGTATGTGTCTCCAGATAGTAAGTAATACATGTATGAAGTTTGGCTAAATTGGATTTATGGATTTAGGAGGAGCTATTTACCAGCGGCTCTGCTCGCATCTATACGCCACATGTATTTCACATATATTTAACATATTTGTACACATATTTCACCTGTATCTCTATCGAATTTCGCGTTTTGCGTTTTCATGCAGCTCAGTGTTTGACGTTTTAGTCCTGAACTATATATCGTACAATGATACAATTTTGCACATACATCCAGTAATATATTTGGCACACTGCAAAATATTTTGCGCATAACGTTATAACTACAGAAGTAATAAATTAAAACGCTATGCATGATGCGGCAGTGTCTCATTGTATATGACGTCATATCTCCGGAATTAAGTGTCGTAAAATGATATATTTTTCAAATACCGCTAGTTTTTGATCGGTGAGAGGATATGGAACAATAAAGGTCTAATGAACTTATGTCCGTAAGTGCATGGTTTCCACGCTAGAGACCACATTTATTCAATCATACTTTGTTACAGAGACTGTGGTCTAATACGCGCCGTACCATGCAGCCACAGTTACAGTATGCATAGCTTCCTCCTGGAGGGTGGTACTGTTTCTCATACGTCATGCCCTAACGCCCTCTCCTGCCATAGTAATTGGTAATGTTACCTACTCACATTGTAGTGGATGTGATACAGTGTTGTACACAACGGTTGTGTATTCAAATCGAGAGCTGACATGGTGTTTACTTAGAGAAAGGCAAATGGCAACGGGCGGCGGGCAGGAAGCCTGTATCAGGAGACCTATCCCCATCGACAACAACCACCACAGCATTCAATGTTCAACAGTGTTTCACCATTTGTCTGACACAGGCTCGCTTCAGGAAGCAGTAGATCATGAAGGAAGTACCCGAAATGTACTTGGAAGAAAATGTGATCAACGTTGGGAAGCGACGGCCGTGTCAGTACCATGCAGTTGGCCCGCCAGCACAGGTTAAGCTAGACGACCGTGCGGAACTTTCTCCATGACAGTTGTTACTTACAGCGTGTACAGGGTTGACCAACGACAGAATGTCTACATCGGGAGCAATTCTGTCACTCGTTTCTTCACCAGTCAACCACGATTACGGGATTTGTGTCCTCCATCCCGTTCACAGATAAGGCCACTTGTACGCGAAGTGGTGTCTTCAACTTTCATATCAGTTATCTGTAGGACAGTATGCAGAACCCACATGGTATGATGACAGCAAATAATCAGCATCGGTGCAGCCGGAATGTGTGGGCCGGGATAATTGGTGACCGTATCTTGGTACCAGTCTTCCTTCCACGTCGCCTAACGGGCCGGAACTATTGGCGTTTCTTGCGGGTGACTTTGCTTCCCCTGCTGGAAGAAGTGCCATTGATGATTCGAATGGTTATATGGCTGCTACATGATGGTGCTCCAGCCCACTTCGCCGTTAACGTCCATATCTCAATCGTGTCTTCCCTGGCCGATAGGTTGGACTAGGGGGTCATGTTGCATGGCCTGTTAACCGAATCGCAACTCGTGCCATTTCTGGTTACGGGACCATCTCAAAAGCATCGTGTATGCAGAGCCCACTCCAGACGTGGAGACACTGGAGCAACATATTCATGCTGCCTTTGACACTGTTCGGATGCAGACTGGCCGATGTGGACGTGCTAGACAGAACATGCTACGGCGCGTACACGCATGCGTTCAGGTACCTGAAAACCACTTTCAACACATAGTGTAGCTGCGGCTGCATGGTAAAGCGCATATTAGACGGCAGTTTCTATAACAATGTATGATTGAGCAAATGGTCTTAAGTAGGGAAACAATGCATTTCCGGACGTACGTTCATTAGACTTTTTTGTTCCGTATCCTCTCATCGCTCCATCCATAGTGTTTGTACACGGTGGAAAAAAAATCACTCTGTATGTGAAACTGTCTGCAGAACGTATTGCCCGTATACACGGACCGAGCGAGGTGGCGCAGTGGTTAGCACACTGGACTCGCATTCGGGAGGACGACGGTTCAATCCCGTCTCCGGCCACCCTGATTTAGATTTTCCGTGATTTCCCTAAATCGCTTCAGGCAAATGCCGGGATGGTTCCTTTGAAAGGACACGGCCGATTTCCTTCCCCATCCTTCCCTCACCCGAGCTTGCGCTCCGTCTCTAATGACCTCGTTGTCGACGGGACGTTAAACACTAATATCCTCCTCCTCCTCCTCCTGTATACACGGTGTGGCAAATAAAAGTAGCCTGGAGAACAGAGTTCCACGGTACAAAGAAACATAGCAGAAGGAAGGAAATCCAGTAATAATCTGACTGCCTAGCAGATGTTGGAAGTGACCACTGCCCATCTCTTGGCACTTTTGGGCCCTGGTCAGCAAGTTGCTGAAGGTGGATCGAAGCTGAACTGCTGGAATCACTGGAATCTCATCCGAAATGTTCTGCTACAGTTCTTGAAGACTACGAGGGCTGTTGCCATTCATGTTAGACTTGAGAGCTCCCCACACAAAGTAATCGCCCACTGACAGGTTAGTTGACTTGGTTGGCCAGTTAGGGCTGCAACTGGACTGACCTCTGCTAACAACACTGCCATGCGTGAAGGTTGTGTAAATGGGCTCCAAGGTTCGGCCGGTTGTCTAGGCAGTTGCTCCATCCTCTAGGAAGTAACTGTAGGTCTTTCCCTATTCCGCTGACACAAATCGTATCCACTCGTCTGGGCCACTTTTATTTGCGCCACTCTGTAGTTATTAGTAGAGAAATAATAATTCTAAAAGTTACACCTGATGGGCAGTTTTGCAGCAGAAACAGTGAAAAGGTAGTAAGCGATAATTTTTTTTTTCCTTTCATCATTTTGTGGGAGGTGTGAGCGATAAAAATGTCGTAAAGGCCTGAAATTGTGTAATGTTTGCTGCAAGTCACTAAGCGCTCTCATTCACAAATACTGGATGAATATAATCCGGCCATTTCCGTATCGTGGGCTACGGTAGTTTTTTCACCTTCTCCCACGTTCCACTGAAAGGTAGGAGGTTCTTACTCACACAGTGGTTCCTTCCATACAGTAAGTGATACTTGTACCAAGTTTGGTTCAAATAGATGCAGTGCTTTAGGAGGAGATGTGGAACATACATACATACATACATACATACATACACTTTTGTAACATATACGGAACTGAACTGCTCGCTTTCTCATTCCATAAATTTAGTTTGTCGAGTGACAAGGTATAATGTGGAATGACAGATTAGCAGAATAAGCTAACCCATATTTTAATTGGTTCTGATGACACACCGTTTGAGTAACAACCCAGATTCATTTCCAAAAAATTTTAACGGGCTGAATTAACTCACTTTTGCTAGTTGTCATTATGGTGCAATGTTCAAAAATATCTGAACGATTTTAAATCTGCACTATCTTCAAAAATTTTTGAACGTTTGCTTGGAAGTTAATTGTCGCAGTGCTATTATCTCATCTGAACTGCTGCAAAACATGTGTGGCTGAAAAACAACAACCTAAGCAAGTACTTGACATTCCATTTTTTGGCTTCAATCGGGTGACGTAACAAAACGAACCTGACCAAGCCTTTAACAGCACAAACAGTGTTGACTAAAATAGTATGGTAAGCAGGCAAGCACACAGAGACGTAGGCAACCAGAATTATTGTCAGGTACTGGAAGCATGGAATTAATTTCATTTTTAAGCCCATACTCGATGTAAGTTCAAATGGTTCAAATGGCTCTGAGCACTATCGGACTCAACTTTTGGGGTCATCAGTCCCCTAGAACTTAGAACTACTTAAACCTAACTAACCTAAGGACATCACACATATCCATGCCCGAGGCAGGATTCGAACCTGCGACCGTAGCGGTAAAGAGTGCTGAAATTTCGAGGCTGTGCTATTTGTTGCTCGTAGAACTAATTGTTATCACCTGATATTTTAGAATTTTTCAGTAATGTGCGGCTTCACCAAGCATAATTTTAGAGGGCAGGTAGATAATGCAGCAAGTTCAACATAAGAAAAATATAACCGATTTCATTGACAGGCTAATATTTCTTTCCTTTGCAATAAATGTAGGTCTTTTCGAGGTTATGTACAAAAACAATCTTTCGAGGAGGGCCGCAACAGTTACCGATCGGAACCACGGAGTCAAGGCTCGCTAAACATGTACAGACTGTATTACCATAATCAAGTACTAAATAATACCAAAAATCTAATCTTAATGCTCCAAAATACGCGATGAAAAACGCACAACATGATAAAGGGCATACAAACCGTTAAAGCAAACTTTTTGGATGGGATGAAGGTGTTTCGGCGAGATATTTGTTGCAATGTGTCACTAAACAGCATGTTTCATACCTCACAAGGACATCTTCATAATCCATGTAGTGTAAAATACTTACATACAACAAGTGCAAATAAAGTGGTGGAACAATACAAGAGTCGAAACATGGTCAAAGACAATGTGGAGCAAGACAGAGATGAAATTGTATTGTATCTCAAAATTTGTAAGATTTCGTGTAAAACACACGCTGTCATAACTTAATTCATATGTGAGATTTTTTTTAACAAAATAGTCCTGTCTTGCATATTGGCACAACTGATAAACTTACAGGTCAAGTTTGATATTCATACCACACGTTTCAGGCACAATGTCGCTTCAAATTAAATACATCCGTATTTAAATTGCCTAAATTTCTTATTAAATTACACACAGTTAGCGAATCACCACTACTGAAGTAAATTAAAGGTTAGTCAGCGAGCGTAACTCGATCTTTGTACTATGCATTAAGGAAAGTTAAATATGTAAAAATTTGTTCTACAAAATTACATAACACATTAACACTATGGTTGATCTAACTTAGCGTATTGTGCAGCAAACTTGTAACAAATTTCACCATGAATCATCATGTTGTAACAAACTGGGGCAGTGAAGGTCAGATTATCCCCCCCACCCCCCATTTATCGCTGTTGTTAGATAGTATTGTAATAAACTGAAGCAATGATGCATGGTTGACAAGGTAATACTTTACCCTCAGAAGGAATACCCATATTCGTGGGTCCCTGCAGCCGTGACCTGGTTACAAGATATCCTTTTCAACCAGGTCAGACGCCTTTTACTTGCTGCTCAGACACAGACATCAGTAACAGTAAGATTTATCGAGAGTGAGCGAAAGTCTGCCCACGTGGCCACGTTTTTAGCTGTCCACTTGTCAGTGATTTCCATAAAAAATATCCCTATCTGTTGTTGCGGTAGCGGTCACGTGGTTCCAGACTGAAGCGCCTAGAACCGCACGGCCACACCGGCCGGCTAATGGTTAATCGATTCGCTCAAAAATCCAGAAACAGCTACAGCATACACGAGGAGGTGTCGAAACACATACTACCATCATTGTATCAGAACTTCGTGGGAAACGTTACCGAAGACTATATGACGGCACAAAGCAGATAGAAGGTCGTGCGTGTTGTTGGTCAAATGTTCGGCGTCTTTCAAGTGAACAGCGATTGACGCCTGGAGACATTTTTCCACATGGTGTACACTGATACAAACTGTTCTAAATCTGTACAAGCAGAGATTAAACTTACAACGTACTTCATTATTCGTGACTCGCAACTTAGAACGAAAAAATGGTTGCTGAGTGTAACGTCCTATCGACAATAACGTCACTAGAGACGGAGCATAAGGTTACGTAGAACAAGGATGGAAATCGTCCGTGACCTTCTCAAAGGATCATTGCAGACATTTTCTTTAAGTTACTTAGGAAACACCTACATGTAGGTAACCTGTCGAGTATCTGAAACTGGCCCCTACAAAATTAAGCCCAGTGCCTTAAGAATTACACTATTTAAATGAGGAACTAAGTCCTACTCGAGCTGTTGTTAGCGGTTTTATTTTAACCATTTTATTAATACATTCTTACACGGATAATGTTTATAGCAACAAGTTATCGGTTCTTGTCGCATTATGTCTACTGTGTTTCAAAATTTCGTTAATAGTACCAAGTAAATAAAACAGTTGAGGGTTGATTCCTTTCAAATCATATTAGAAACAAAGACCAATACTTCTGCATCTGTGTTGTTAGCGGTTTTATTTTAACCATTTTATTAATACATTCTTACACGGATAATGTTTATAGCAACAAGTTATCGGTTCTTGTCGCATTATGTCTACTGTGTTTCAAAATTTCGTTAATAGTACCAAGTAAATAAAACAGTTGAGGGTTGATTCCTTTCAAATCATATTAGAAACAAAGACCAATACTTCTGCATCTGTGGGCGCCATTTATTGCGTGAAGCGACAAGATATCTCTGACCGTTGTGAAATCCTCTTTCACTCCAGCGGGGGGTCCAGAACGTCTGCAACAGTATTGATACCGTCGACTATATCACAGTTATAGGCACGCTGCTGGCGCATTCCTCTATCCGCGATCTTGGCCAAACAGAACCCTACCTCAGCCTTCATGCAGACTAAATCTGCTCTCACCCATTCACATCTGGCGACTCTCCAACATTTCGCACGTTACGTAAGAGATACAGCGGGTCCTTCTGCGTTTACAGCTAGCAACAGTGACTTGGTGACAGTAGTATTTTACGAACACACTCCAAAATGGTGTAATTCTTATTTCTGATGCCATCTCTCTAAGCAGGCGCCGGGTCATCTACTGTAAGTCTCTCAAAAAATGAACAAGTACAATCCGACAAATATTTTGCGGGATTCTCGAATCTTCCACGTATCACTCCGGTAGATTCCTGTACATGACAGCCCACATTTTATTAGTTTTAGTCACTAGCACTGTGGACGGCCAAGTTATATCCTTTTAAAAACATAGGTACTAATACATTTCTGTCATCAGTAATATGCTTGTGAAACGTACAGGACTTAATAATTCTCTCGAATCAAGGATTTTAAAGGCAGACCTCTCCACAGCCTCCTGTTTAGTTAACGTTGATGACAAACAGATCATAAAATAAATTGTTTCCAGCAAAGGAGCTGGCTGGTTTCCCGTAGCTACGGTATTCAGTCGCACCTTTCTTCCACTTTCATTATAACATATAACATGCACATTGTTAAAGTACACGATTACGGCATACAGTTGCATATTCCTCGTAACCCCTGTCACAGTCCTTTCGTACCAGCAACTGTTACGAATTCTTCCACGTGAGACATAAGGAGTCTTGGAGTCACATGAATTTTAAGTTCCGAATAAGGATTGATTTTAGTGTTGGGAGACGTATGGAGTGATTCTAGTCGTCCTAACACTAAGCCTGGAACCTAAACTCGGTTTCTTCCTTTGTATAACAATAACGCAAATACTAGCCGCCGGTGTGGCCGAGCGGTTCTAGGCGCTTCAGTCTGGAGCCGCGCGACTGCTACGGTCGCAGGTTCGAATCCTGCCTCGGGCATGGATGTGTGTGATGTCCTTAGGTTAGTTAGGTTTAAGTAGTTCTAAGTTCTAGGGGACTGATGACCTCAGATGTTAAGTCCCATAGTGCTCAGAGCCATGTGTGTGAACGCAAATACTAGGAAAAACTTCATGCTTCAACGTAGCCGCCGAAACTTAAGAAACTTTACTGCGATTCACTTTTTCTCGAGTCATCAGTGTTCTGACTGGTTTGATGCGGCCCGCCACGAATTCCTCTCAAGTAAAAGCCATTTCATCTCAGAGTAGCACTTGCAACCTACATGTTCAATTATTTGTTGGATGTATTCCAGTCTCTATCTCCTTCTGCAGTTTTTACCTTCTACGACTCCCTCTTGTACAATGGAAATTATTCCGTGATGTCTTAACAGATGTCCTACCATCCTGTCCCTGCTTCTCAGTGTTTTTCACATATTCCTTTTCTCTCCGATTCTCATTCCTTAGCTTATGATATAAAAATGCATAAAACATCATCCGAAACTGTGCTAAACGCATGCAGTTAGTCCATGAGCCCACGCGAGTAGTAAACGATTGTGAAAACACACTTCTTAGCAACAAGTAATTCTGAGCTAATAACGAGCATCAAAACGTATACAGGGATTAGTGAACACAGGATTGTCGTAGCTATACTGAATATTGTAACCCCCAAATCCTTCAAAAATAAACGAAAAAATCAACCTATTCAAAAAGCAGATAAAAATTCACTTGACGCCTACCAAATTAAAAATATAAGTCTAGACTAGATGTGGCTTGAATTGAAAGAAATAGTATCGGCAGCAGTTGAGAGATTTATACCAAATAAATTAACAAACGGCGAAGCTGATCCTCCTTGATATACAAAACGGGTCAGACTACTGTAGTAGAAACAATAAAAAATTATGCCAAATTTAAACGGACGCAAAATCTCCAAGGTTGGTGATCTTTTACATAAGCTCGGAATTTAGCACGGCCTTCAGTTCAAGATGCTTATAATAGTTTCCACAACGAAACTTTGGCTAGAAACCTGACAGAAAATCTATTCTGGTCATATGTGAAGTATGCTGGTGGCAATACACAATCTCTGCGCGATAGTAATGGAGATACTATCGAAGATAGTGCTGCCGCCGCGCGGGGTAGCCGTTCGGTCTGGGACGCCTTGCGCGGCTGCCCCCGTCGGAGGTTAGAGTCCTCCCTTGGGCATGGGTGTGTGTGTTGTCGTTAGAGTAAGTTCGTTTAAGTTAGATTAAGTAGCGTGTAAGCCTAGGGACCGATGACTTTAGCAGTTTGGTCCCACAGAACTTAAAAAAAAAAAAGTGCTGCCAAAGCACACAGTCTTCCGAAACTCCTTCACCAGAGAAAACGAAGTAAAATATTTCAGAATTCGAATCAAGAACAGCCGCCAACATCAGCAACGTGGAAGTAGATTCGACTTAAATCACTTAACAATAGCAAGTCTCTCACATTGTATACCAGTTAGGTCCTTTTCAGGGGATGCTGATACAATAGCTTCATACTGAACAATCATATACAACCTTTCGCTCTACGAAAGATCCGTACCCAAAGACAGCAAAGTTGCGCAGGTCACGCCAATATTCAAGAAAGTTAGTAGGAGCAATCCACTTAACAACAGGCCTATATCATTAACGTAGATATGCAGCAGGATTTTGGAACATATATTGTGTTCGAACATTATGATTTACCTCGAAGAAAACGATCCATTGACACACAGTCAACATGGGTTTAGAAAACATCGTTCTTGTGAAACACAACTGGCTCTTTACTCGGACAATGTGTTCAGTGCCATTGACAATGGATTTCAAATTGATTCCGTATTTCTGGATTTCCGGAAGGCTTCTGAGACTGTACCACACAAGCGGCTTGCAGTAAAATTGCGTGCTTATGCAATATCGTCTCAGTTATATGAATTCTTGATTTCCAGTCAGAGGTCATAGTTCGAAGTAATTGACTGAAAGTCATCGAATAAAAGAGAAGTGATATCTGGCGTTCCCCAAGGTAGTGTTATAGGCCGTTTGATGTTCCTTATCAATATAAACGTTTTGGGAGACAAACTGAGTAGCGGTCTTAGGTTGTTTGTAGATAACGACTAGTAAAGTCATCAGAAGATCAGAACAGATTGCAAAAAAATTAAGAAAAGATACTTGCATGGTGATCCTCAATAACGAAAAGTGTGAGCTCATCCACATGGATGGTAAAAGGAATCCGTTAAAGTTCGGTAACACGATAAATCATGCAAATCTAAAAGCTGTAAATCCAACTAATTACCTAGGAATTAAAATTACAAACAACTTAAATTGTGGATAAGACACAGAAAATGTCGTGGGAAAGGCTAACCAAAGACTACGTTTTATTGGCAGGACAATCTACAAAGGAGACTGCCTAAACTACGCTTGTCCGCCCTGTTTTAGAATACTGCTGCGCGGTGTGGGATCCTTACCAGATAGGATTGACTGAGTACATCGAAAAAGTTCAAAGAAAGGGCAGCACTTTCGTATTATCGTGAAATAGGGGAGAGAGTATAATTGAAATGATGCAGGATTTGAGGTAGATATCATTAAAACAAAGGCGTTTTTCGTTGCGGCGGAATCTTCTCACGAAATTTCAGTCACCGACATTCTCTTCCGAATGCGAAAATATTTTGTTGGCGCCGACCTACATTGGGAGAAAAGAACACCGTAATAAAATAAGGACAGTAAGAGCCTGCACGGAAAGATATAGGTGTTAGTTTTTTCCACGGTTTATACGGGATTGGAGAAACAGAGAATTGTGGAGGCTATTCGATGAATCCTCTGCCAGGCACTCAAATGTTATTTGCAGAGTATCCATGTATCGAGATGCGAGCATATTAGATATCTCGGCGACAAACAGAACTGATCTTTCTGAGGCAAATAAAACTGCTATTAATGAATATCTTCATAGTCAGCTGCAAGCATTCACCGTGGGACACAAAGATATTGAGCATCTTTGGTCGGAATTTAAAGATATTGTCCACCACGTGCTAGAGAAATATGTGCCTAGACAAATACAGGGTGGTCCCGAATTCATGGTACAAACTTTAATGGTAGGTACAGGACATTGTAACAAGGATTTATTGTATAGGAATGTATAGTCGCAGGTGACGCGGTGAGGCGTAAACAGGGGAAAGAGAAATGGAGTGATCGGTTGGTGTCACTGCCGGTAGAGGGCAGTAGATGAACATGATGTATCGCAGTAGGGACAAGCGCCATTCACAATTGTGCTGCCGTAGACGATGGGTGACTTTACGTATGCAGAAAAAGCAGACATGCATTACATGTACGGCCGTGCAAATGGTAACGCCAGAGCTGCGTTACGAATGTATCGCGCGGAGTATCCTAATCGACGAATGCCGGATCATAGAATTTTTCAACGGTTACATCGTCAACTTTGTGAAACAGGTACGTTCGACGTCAACAGACATGACGCTGGTCGATTAAGAGCTGTACGCACTCCAAGACTGGAAGAACGCATCTTGAACATAGTGGCTGATAGACCCGAGTCAAGCACAAGAACTGTTGCGCGTGACGTACATGTGAGTCATCAGACTGTATGCAGAGTGTTAAATGAAAATCGCTTACACCCCTTCCATTTTCAAAAAGTACAAGCATTGAATCCGGCAGATAATCCTCTTCGCGTGAACTTCTGCCAGTGGTTGTTGCAGCAATGTGCGTTGCAGCCGGATTTCGTAGGTCATGTGCTATTTACAGATGAAGCGACATTTTCACGCGAGGGTGTCTTCAATGCGCACAATTCCCATGTGTGGGCAACAGATAATCCACATGCAACGCGTCCACATGCGTATCAACAACGTTTCGGTATTAATGTGTGGGCTGGTATTGTGAACGACTTTTTGATTGGGCCATACTTACTACCCACGCGACTCTGTGGCGAAAGCTATCTTATTTTTCTGCAAGAAGTGTTACCAGAACTGCTGCAAGATGTTCCGCTCGCCATTCGTAACCGCATGTGGTTTCAGCACGATGGAGCGCCAGCACACTTCAGCACTGCTGTACGGAATTACCTGAATGCCACGTTTGGTGCTAGATGGATTGGGCGTGGTGGACCAGTCCCTTGGCCACCCCGATCTCCTGATTTCTCTTGCCTCGATTACTTTTTATGGGGACATCTTAAGAGTCTTGTTTATGAGACTCCAGTTGACTCAGATGAGGATCTCGTTGCTCGCATATCTGTAGCTGCTGCAGGTGTGCGTGAAATACCAGGCATCTTTGAACGTGTACGCCAATCGCTGCACCGACGCTGTCAAGCATGTATCGCTCATGGTAGACGCAATTTTGAACACTTACTGTAAACATGACACTTGTCAACAACGATTTCAATAAAATCTTTCGTTTTCCTTTCGGCCGTTATTTCCCCTGTTTACGCCTCACCGCGTCACCTGGGACTATACATTCCTATACAATATATCCTTGTTACAATGTCCTGCACCTACCATTAAAGTTTGTACCATGAATTCGGGACCACCCTGTATAAGGGAGGGAAATGATCCACCTTGGTTCAAGAAACATATTAGGAAGTTGCTGAGAAAGCAGAGAATTTTGCACAGTCGTTTTAAACATAGTCATTACTCCACTCACAAACAGAAATTATGCTAAACGAGAGATTCTCTTAACGAATTTGAAAGCAATATTTTATCTGCAGATTCTAAAAATAACCCAAAAAATTTTGGTCATACGTAAAATCTATGAACGCTACAAATAATTCAATAACTTCTCCTGCTGATAGTACGGGTAATGTAACGGATGATGATAAACAGAAGGCCGAAATTCTAAACATAGCCTTCAAAAACTCGTTTAAGGTATAGGACTGCAGCACCATTCTCCCTTTCAATTACCGGACAAACAGGATAATGGCTGACATAGTGTTTAGTGTATCTGGGATTCTACGACAGTTAAGATCCTTAGACGTCAGGAAAGCATCTGGCCCGGACGGTATCCCCGTAAGATTTTATGTGGACTATACTACAAATGTAGTATCATTCTTATCCATCATTTATCAGGGACCATTGGAACTGGGGATAGTTCCGCGGGACTGAAAGAAGGCCCAGGTCATAGAAATTTATAAAAAGGGTAGAAAATCGGATGCACATAATCACTGGCCAATTTCACTGACATCCATTTGTTGTAGAATCATGGAACATATTTTGTGTTCAGACATAAGGACCTTTCTAGACTCTGAGAAGCTCATCTGCAAAACCAGCACGGTTTTAGGAAACAGCGGTCATGCGAGACACAGCTGGCCCTCTTTGTGCATTATATACAACAGGCTCTAGTTAACGGCTCCCAGATTGATGCCATTTTCCTTGACTTTCGAAAGGCGATCGCCTCAGTCCCGCACTGTCGCTTGTTCCAAAAAGTGCGCGCTTACGGTCTATCCGATGACATATGCGGCTGGATAGAAATTTTTCTAACAGACAGACAGCAGTATGTCGTCCTGAATGGGCTGATTTCAACAGAAACAAGCGTAACATCAGGTGTGCCCTAGTGCAGCGTGATAAGTCCGCTGCTTTTACGATATACATCGACGATCTAGTTGATGGTATAGTCAGCGGCATTAGACTGTTTGCCGATGATGCTGCAGTCTACAGGAAAGTAGTATCACACGAAAGTTGTGAACAAATCAATGAGGATTTGCAGAAAATAAATGCGTGGTGAAATGGCTGGCAGTTATCTCTCAATATTAGTAAGTGTAACCTACTACGTATAATAAAGCGAAAATCCCCATTAATGTACGAGTAAAAAATAAATGCCCAATCTTTGGAAACGGTAACATCGGTCAAGTATCTGGGTGTGACTCTTCGATATGATCTCAAATGGAACGATCAGATTACCCAAGTGACGGGTAAGGCGAACTCTAGATTGCGGTTTATTGGTAGAAACCTGAAGCGATGTAGTCCTTCAACAAAGGAAATTTGTTACAATACTTTAGTTCGTCCGGTCTTAGAGTATTGTTCGCCTGTGTGGGACCCTTACCAGTTGTGTCTGATTCAAAGGATTGAGAAGGTCCAAAGAAGAGCGGCAAGATTCGTGACTGGTACATTTAGCCATCCCGAGAGCGTTACAAATCTCATAGAAAGTTTGAAATGGGACACACTTGCAGAGAGACGACGCGCTAAACGGAATGGTCTGCTCTCTAAATTCCAAAATCCGATCTTCGCCGAGGATGTAGAGCACATACTATTATCATCAATATTCAAATCGCACAATGATCACCTTTCAAAGATAAGGGAAATTAGAGCTCGTACTGAGGCGTTCAGACAGTCTTTTTTCCCTCGCGCTATCCGCGAGTGGAACAGGGGGGTGGAAATATAACTTTGGCGCGAATAGTGCCCTCTGCTACACACCGCTTGGTGGCTAGCGGAGTATATATGTAGATGTAGATATAGATATCGATCCACCTAATTTTCAACATTCGTCTTCAGGACCACATGACAAATGCTTCGATTCTCTTCTGTTCAGGTTTTCCCACAGACCATGTTTTATTACCATACAATGCTGTGCTCCAAAGTACATTCTCAGAAATTTCTTCCTCAAATTAAGGCCTATGTTTGATCCTAGCGGACTGCTCTTGGGCAGGAATGCCCTTTTTCGTCTTGCTAGTCTCCTTTTTATGTCCTCCTTTCTCCGTCCGTCATGAATTGTTTTGCTGCATAGGTAGCAGAGTTCCTTCACTTCATCTACTTCGTGATCACCAATCTTGATGTTATGTTTCGCGCTGTTTTCATTTCTGCTACTTCTCGTTACTTTCGTCGTTCTTCGACTTACTCTGTCCATACCCTGTACTCATTATACTGTTTATTCCATTCTGCAGATCCTGTGATTCATCTTCACATTCACTCAGGACAGCAATGCAATCAGTGAATATTATCATTGATTTCATTTCACCTTGAATTCTAATTCTACTCTTGAACCTTCCTTTTATTTCCATCATTGCTTCTTCAATGTATAGGTTGAGCAGTATGATCGGAGAGTACATCTATGTCTTACACCCTTTTTAATCCGAGCACTTCGTTCTTGGTCGTCCACTCTTATTGTTCTCTCTTGGCTTTTGCACGTATCGTATATTGCCCGTCTTTCCCTATAGCTTATCCCCATTTTTCTCAGAATTTCGAACATATTGCACCATTTAACACTGTCGAACGCTTTTTCCAGATCCATAATTCTTATGAACGTGTCTTGATTTTTCTTTAGTCTCGCTTTCTTTATCACCCACAACATCAGAACTGCCTCTCTAGTGCCTTTACCTTTCATAAAGCGAAGCTGATCGTCATCAATCAGCAATTTATTTTCCCGTTCTTCTGTATGTTATTCTTCTCAGCAGCTGGGATGCATGAGCTGTTAAGAGGATTCTGCGATAGTTTTCGCACTTGTAGTCTCTTGCAGTCTTCGGAATTTTGTGGATGATGTTTCTCCGAAAGCAGATAGTAGTCTACGTCGCCGGACTCATACATGCAACACACCAACGTGAATAGTCGTTTTGTTGCAAATTCCCCCAATGATTTTAGAAATTCTAGTGGAATGTTATCTGTCGTTTCTGCCTTATTTGGTCCTAACCGTTCCAACGGTCTTGTAAACTGTCATTCTAATACTGGATCGTCTCTCTCTTCTGTATCGACTCCTGTTTTTTCTTCTATCACATCAGACACATCTTCCCCCTGATAGAGGCCTTCAGTGCAGAGTTTCCACTTATCCTCTATCTCCTCTGCATTTAACAGTCAAATTCCCATTGCACTCTTAATGTTACCACCATTGCATTTAATTTCGCCGAAGATTGTTTTGACTTTTCTATATGCTAAGTCAGTCCTTCCGACAATAATTCCTTTTGCTATTTCTTCACATTTTTTACGCAGCCATTTCTCCTTAGCTTCCCTGCAATTCCTTTTAAATTTCATTCCTGAGTGATTTATATTTCTGTATTCGTGAAAGTTCCTGAACATCTTTTTGCTCCATTATTTCACCGATTAACGAAAGTGTTTCTTCTGTTACCCATAGAATCTTCGCAGTTGCCTTCTTTATACCGATGTTTTTCTCTCCAGCTTCTGTGATTCCCCTTTTTAGAAATGTACATTCTTCTTCAACAGAACTGCTTCTTCAGCAATTCCTTATCGCAATATCTATAGTCTCAGAGAGCTTCAAGCGTATCTCTTCGTTCCTTAGTACTCCCACATCCCACTTCCGTGCTCATTGATTCTTCCTGACTAGCGCCTTGAACGTCATCCTAGTCTTCATCACTTCTAAATTACGATCTGAGTCAGTCTCTGCTCCTGGATACTTCTTGCAATCCAGTATTTGATTTCGGAATATCTGCCTGACCATGATGTAATCTAACAGAAATCTTTCCGTATCACCCACTCTTTCCCATGTATACCACCTCCTCTTGTGCTTCTTGAGCACAGTATTAGCTGTTAGTAGCCGAAAGTTATTGCAGAACTCAATTAGTCTTTCTCCTATCTCATTCCTAGTAGCAAGCCCATATTCTCCTGCAATCCTTCCTTCTACTCCTTCCTTTACAACCGCATTCCAGACCCCCTAAGACTATTCGATTTTTATCTCCCTTTATCTATTGAATTACCCGTTCAATATCCTGTATTTGTACTTTCTCTGTCTCTTCACATTTACAATCTTTTCAGATTCGAGTTAACGTCTTGACAGGCGCGCGTAACTTCGCCCGCCACTTTCCGCCCCCACAAGTCGTTCTAAAAACCTAAGATTATTTATTAATCAATGCAAGTACTATTTAGCACACATTAGCTAATCATTTTAATTAAATAAACATCAATTAATAATTAAATGTACATTCAGAAAGCTTGCTTATATTGAGAATCATTGTGTGCTCTTTTCAATGGTATTTTCTGAATTTCCCTACGTTGCTCTGTATTTAAATTATGTTCGTCTGTAAAAACGGCAAAGTGAATTATTACTTGATTAATTACATGTAAAATCAGCACATATGATAAATTTGGAGAATGTAACTAGTCAGGGTTACACAATGCTGATTCATATTAGGTGTATATGTAGAGAAATAAGCAATCTAGCACATTTGTATAATCCGATGTAACTAAAATCAGTTTTAGTACGAAATGTAATTAAGGTGACGATGCTCGATAATCAGTGTTGACAAGTGACTTGTTCAGCTGTTTTGTGACACCATTTATGACCGTGGCTGGGCTGCACCGCCCTTACTGCTCGCCAAACGACTCGTATCTCTGGCATTCCAGACGGCCAGTGTCTGTCACACCGCCTTGTTTAAACTGTCGACCGCTGACAACCAAGCAGTGGACGCTGACGTACAAACGTATAAAATACAGACACTGACAGGTTGTCTGTAACTTGTGCAGCAACCAGAACGCAGTTCCCATTGTCCTAGGACGTGAGACGGCGGGAGCAGTTCAGAAGGAAGTGACACAGGACTGTAGCTTATCCCATATGCCATTCATTCTCAATGAGAAGAAGTCAGTATGAGAAACTGTGGACAAATATTCAAAATTCTATGAGGAGAAATATGTCTTTGAGGCTTCCTAACGACGCTTTCATTCTATCAGAGACAGTGAAAGATTGGGATATCAGTTGATCGGAGTGGGTTCAAATGGTTCAAATGGCTCTGAGCACTGTGGGACTTAACGTCTATGGTCATCAGCCCCCTTAAACCTAACTAACCTAAGGACATCACACAACACCCAGTCATCACGAGGCAGAGAAAATCCCTGACCCCGCCGGGAATCGAACCCGGGAACCCGGGCGTGGGAAGCGAAATCGCTACCACACGACCACGAGCTGCGGACGATCGGAGTGGGTAGTATCTTTAAACCAAGTAGTAAGATGATCATCAAGGAAAGTGAGACAAGGGTAATGGAGTTTATCTGAGTTAAAGGATATGACTGTGAGGGAATGAAATTATGAAATAAGTTACAAAAAGCAGTAGTGGGGTTTGCAGACTAACTGCCAGAAGTATAGAGGACGTACAATTCTGAATCAAAACAACAAGAAAAAATCTTCTGAAAGAGATAAATGTGTAAAACAATCTACTATAAACTTAGATGTCAGGAACTATTTTTTTTTAAGTAATTGGAGTGTAGCCATGAACAGAAGCTAAATGTATATGACAAGCAGTTGGCAAGAAGAGAATAGAAGCTTTAGAAATGTGATCTACATAAGAATGACCAAGATTACGTATGTAGCACTCCGTCTTCAGGCCACAAGTGGCCCACCGGGACCATCCGACCGCCGTGTTATCCTCAGTTGAGGATGCGGATAGGAGGGGCGTGTGGTCAGCACACAGCTCTCCCGGTCGTTATGATGACTTTCTTTGACCGAAGCCGCTACTAACCGGTCGAGTAGCTCCTCAATTGGCATCACGAGGCTGAGTGCACCCCGAAAAATGGCAACAGCGCATGGCGGCTGGATGGCCACCCACCCAAGTGCCGGCCCCACCCAACAGCGCTTAACTTCGGTGATCTCACGGGAACCGGTGTATCCACTGCGGCAAGGCCGTTGCCTATTACGTATGTAGAACAGATAATTAATGAAGGTGTACTGAATCGAATAAGGGAGAAAGAGACCTTTCAGGCACAACGTGGCTAAAAGAAAGGATACACTGAGGTGACAAAAGTATAGCGGTATGTACGTATATAGATGGCGATAGGATCAAGTGCGCAAGGGATAAAACGGCAGTTCATTGGAGGAGCTGTCATTTGTACTCAGGTGATTCAAGTGAAATACACTCCTGGAAATTGAAATAAGAACACCGTGAATTCATTGTCCCAGGAAGGGGAAACTTTATTGACACATTCCTGGGGTCAGATACATCACATGATCACACTGACAGAACCACAGGCACATAGACACAGGCAACAGAGCATGCACAATGTCGGCACTAGTACAGTGTATATCCACCTTTCGCAGCAATGCAGGCTGCTATTCTCCCATGGAGACGATCGTAGAGATGCTGGATGTAGTCCTGTGCAACGGCTTGCCATGCCATTTCCACCTGGCGCCTCAGTTGGACCAGCGTTCGTGCTGGACGTGCAGACCGCGTGAGACGACGCTTCATCCAGTCCCAAACATGCTCAATGGGGGACAGATCCGGAGATCTTGCTGGCCAGGGTAGTTGACTTACACCTTCTAGAGCACGTTGGGTGGCACGGGATACATGCGGACGTGCATTGTCCTGTTGGAACAGCAAGTTCCCTTGCCGGTCTAGGAATGGTAGAACGATGGGTTCGATGACGGTTTGGATGTACCGTGCACTATTCAGTGTCCCCTCGACGATCACCAGTGGTGTACGGCCAGTGTGGGAGATCGCTCCCCACACCATGATGCCGGGTGTTGGCCCTGTGTGCCTCGGTCGTATGCAGTCCTGATTGTGGCGCTCACCTGCACGGCGCCAAACACGCATACGACCATCATTGGCACCAAGGCAGAAGCGACTCTCATCGCTGAAGACGACACGTCTCCATTCGTCCCTCCATTCACGCCTGTCGCGACACCACTGGAGGCGGGCTGCACGATGTTGGGGCGTGAGCGGAAGACGGCCTAACGGTGTGCGGGACCGTAGCCCAGCTTCATGGAGACGGTTGCGAATGGTCCTCGCCGATACCCCAGGAGCAACAGTGTCCCTAATTTGCTGGGAAGTGGCGGTGCGGTCCCCTACGGCACTGCGTAGGATCCTACGGTCTTGGCGTGCATCCGTGCGTCGCTGCGGTCCGGTCCCAGGTCGACGGGCACGTGCACCTTCCGCCGACCACCGGCGACAACATCGATGTACTGTGGAGACCTCACGCCCCACGTGTTGAGCAATTCGGCGGTACGTCCACCCGGCCTCCCGCATGCCCACTATACGCCCTCGCTCAAAGTCCGTCAACTGCACATACGGTTCACGTCCACGCTGCCGCGGCATGCTACCAGTGTTAAAGACTGCGATGGAGCTCCGTATGCCACGGCAAACTGGCTGACACTGACGGCGGCGGTGCACAAATGCTGCGCAGGTAGCGCCATTCGACGGCCAACACCGCGGTTTCTGGTATGTCCGCTGTGCCGTGCGTGTGATCATTGCTTGTACAGCTCTCTCGCAGTGTCCGGAGCAAGTATGGTGGGTCTGACACACCGGTGTCAATGTGTTCTTTTTTCCATTTCCAGGAGTGTAGTTTCCGAAGTGTTTATGGCCACACGACGGGAATTATGACGTTGAACGCGGAATAGTAGTTGGAGC
The DNA here is from genome assembly GCF_021461395.2 of Schistocerca americana. Classification (NCBI taxonomy): domain Eukaryota; kingdom Metazoa; phylum Arthropoda; class Insecta; order Orthoptera; family Acrididae; genus Schistocerca; species Schistocerca americana. Next base: position 288,435,592 of record NC_060130.1, read on the forward strand.
TAGACGCGTGGGACATTCCTTTCCGGAAATCGTTATGGAATTCAATATTCCGAGATCCGCAGTGTCAAGAGTGTGGTTCAAATGGCTCTGAGCACTATGGGACTTAACTTCTAAGGTCATCAGTCCCCTAGAACTTAGAACTACTTAAACCTGACTAACCTAAGGACATCACACACATCCATGCCCGAGGCAGGATTCGAACCTGCGACCGTAGCGGTCGCGCGGTTCCAGACTGTAGCGCCTTGAACCGCTTGGCCACCACGGCTGGCGTCAAGAGTGTGCAGCGAATACCAAATTTCAGATATTACCTCTCACCATGGACGACGCAGTGGCTGATGGCCTTCAGATAACGATAACAGAGCAGCGGCGTTTGCGTAGAGTTGTCAGTGCTAACAGACAAGCAACACTGCGTGAAATAACCGAAACAACCAATGTGGTATGTACGATGTACGTATCCGTTTGGACAGAGCGGCGAAATTTGGCGTTAATGGGCTACGGTCGCAGAAAACCGACGCAAGTGCCTTTGCTATCGCGTGCAGCGCCTCTCCTGGGCTCGTGACCGTATCGGTTGGATCCTAGACGACTGAAAAACTGTGGCCTGGTCAGATTAGTACCGATTTCAGCTGTTGAGAGCTGATGTTGGTGTTCAGGTGTGGCACATGCCCCACGAAGCCATGAACCAAAGTTGACAACAAGGCATTATGCAAGCCAGCAGTGGCACCATAATGGTTTGGGCTGTGTTTACAGGGAATGGACTGGGTCTTCTGGTCCAAATTAACCCATCATTGTCTGGAAATGGTATGTTCCACTACTTGGAGAGCATCTGCAGCCATTCATATTACCAAAGAACAATGTGATGTCACTGGGCCACTATTGTTCGCGCTTAGTTTGAAGAAAATTCTGGGCAATTCGAGCGAATGATTAGGCCTCCCAGATCGATCAACATGAATCCTATCGAACATTTGTGGGATATAATCGAGATGTCAGGTCGTGCATAAAATCCTGCACCGGTTTCTTAGTTCTGGGCGGCTACAGAGGCAGTATGGCTCAATATTTCTGCAGGAGACATCCAATGACTTGTTGAGTCCATGCCACGTCGAGTTGCTGCAGTACTCCGCACCGGAGGAGGTCTGACGAGATATTAGGAGGTATCCCGTGATAGGGCACATCCGCAACAGTAGGAAATAATTAAATTGGTAAGTGAGCAGGGACGGAGGAGCGGGGCATTTTACAGCATTCAGAAAAAATGTTAATAGAATGTAGGCCGCAGCAGTTACGCTGTTATGAAGAAGCTTAACAAGGCAGACTATCGTGGAGAGCTGCATCGAAGCAGTCTTTCAACTGAAGACCAAGGCAATAACAATGATTGTAACTAGCGGCAAATAAATCTGTGTAAGAGGGACATGAAAGGGAAGCAGTGGTTGGGAAGGAGTGAGACAGGATTGTAGCCTCTCCCCGATGTTATTCAATCTGTATATTGATCAAGCAGTAAAGGAAACAAAAGAAAAATTCGGAGTAGGTATTGAAATCCATGGAGAAGAAATAAAAACTTTGATGTTCGCCGATGACATTGTAATTCTGTCAGAGACAGCAAAGGACTTGGAAGAACAGTTGAACGGAATGGACAGTGTCTTGAAAGGAGGATATAAGATGAACATCAACAAAAGCAAGACGAGGATAATGGAATGTAGTCGAATTAAGTCAGGTGATGCTGAGGGTATTAGATTAGGAAATGAGACGCTCAAAGTGGTAAATGAGTTTTGCTATTTGGGGAGCAAAATAACTGATGATGGTCGAAGTAGAGAGGATATAAAATGTAGACTAGCAATGGTAAGGAAACGGTTTCTGAAAAAGAAAAATTTGTTAACATTGAGTATAGATTTAAGTGTCATGAAGTCGTTTCTGAAAGTATTTGTATGGAGTGTAGCCATGTAGGGAAGTGAAACATGAACGATAAACAGTTTGGACAAGAAGAGAATAGAAGCTTTCGAAATGTGGTGCTACAGAAGAATGCTGAAGATTAGATGGGTACATTACATAACTAATGAGGAGGTAGTGAATAGAATTGGGGAGAAGAGGAGTTTGTGGCACAACTTGACAAGAAGGAGGGACCGGTTAGTAGGACATGTTCTGAGGCATCCAGGGATCACAATTTTAGCATTGGAGTGCAGCATGGAGAGTAAAAATCGTAGAGGGAGACCAAGAGATGAATACACTAAGCAGATTCAGAAGGATGTAGTTTTCAGTAAGTACTGGTAGATGAAGAAGGTTGCACAGGATAGAGTAGCATGGAGAGCTACATCAAACCAGTATCAGGACTGAAGAGAACAACAACAACAACAACAACAACGTTACAGAAAAGTAAAAATCTCACTCAATACAATTACTCAGACTGCATGCTGAAACACGTATGTTCCTTTGTTAGCAATGTGGATGTAGTGTCTTTTTGTTGTGTTTGTCATTTTGTGTTAAACTTGTTGGTGATAAGTAGTTCTGTGTGTGAGATGTTTTGAACGTGGAATTATTTTCATAACAAAAATAAAAAAGATTAAATACTAGTTTCACTGTACGTTTCCCGTAATAGTGTGATGACCAGGATTTTTTCTTTCGATTATAGTGCGGGTATGAGGGACACCGGTTGTGAAATCCAGAACAGTGCACAACCAAACATTATACTCACGCAGATGAATGATTTTCAGCTAGATCACACACTGTGGTCGAGGTGTCTCAGTCTACACGCCTTTGCAAGTGGAGTAGATAGATGAAACGTTGCAACTAGCGAGGCAGTAGCGATGACCAACGATGTTTTGCATGTCGGCTTTCCATTTCGGAGCGGCGAATACAAGCCAAAGAAAAAAAATTACATCCACACTTCACAGTTGCATATAAAGTAGTTTTCTAATAACTTTGTTCCTAAATCACAGTGAAGTCGTAAAGGCGATAAACCGTTCTTTTGTCCTACACCAGTTTTTATTTCAAATAGCTGAGCAATCTCTCTCATAAATTTCACTTAATATGTGGTATCCCATGAACCATGGACCTTGCCGTTGGTGGGGAGGCTTGCGTGCTTCAGCGATACAGATAGCCGTACCGTAGGTGCAACCACAACGGAGGGATATCTGTTGAGAGGCCAGACAAACGCGTGGTTCCTGAAGAGGGGCAGCAGCCTTTTCAGTAGTTGCAAGGGCAACAGTCTGGATGATTGACTGATCTGGCCTTGTAACAATAACGAAAACGGCCTTGCAGGGCTGGTACTACGAACGGCTGAAAGCAAGGGGAAACTACGGCCGTAATTTTTCCCGAGGGCATGCAGCTTTACTGTATGATTAAATGATGATGGCGTCCTCTTGGGTAAAATATTCCGGAGGTAAAATAGTCTCCCATTCGGATCTCCGGGCGGGGACTACTCAAGAGGATGTCGTTATCAGGAGAAAGAAAACTGGCGTTCTACGGATCGGAGCGTGGAATGTCAGATCACTTAACCGGGCAGGTAGGTTAGAAAATTTAAAGACGGAAATGGATAGGTTAAAGTTAGATATAGTGGGAATTAGTGAAGTTCGGTGGCAGGAGGAACAAGACTTCTGGTCAGGTGACTACAGGGTTATAAACGCAAAATCAAATAGGGGTAATGCAGGAGTAGGTTTAATATTGAATAGGAAAATAGGAATGCGGGTAAGCTACTACAAACAGCATAGTGAACGTATTATAGTGGCCAAGATAGATACGAAGCCCACACCTACTACAGTAGTACAAGTTTATATGCCAACTAACTCTGCAGATGACGAAGAAATTGAAGAAATGTATGACGAAATAAAAGAAATTATTCAGGTAGTGAAGGGAGACGAAAATTTAATAGTCATGGGTGACTGGAATTCGGTAGTAGGAAAAGGGAGAGAAGGAAACTTAGTAGGTGAATATGGATTGGGGCTAAGAAATGAAAGAGGAAGCCGCCTGGTAGAATTCTGCACAGAGCACAACTTAATCATAGCTAACACTTGGTTTAAGAATCATGAAAGAAGGTTGTATGCATGGAAGGACCCTGGAGATACTAAAAGGTATCAGACAGATTATATAATGGTAAGACAGAGATTTAGGAACCAGGTTTTAAATTGTAAGACATTTTCAGGTGTAGTTGTGGACTCTGACCACAATCTATTGGTTATGACCCGTAGATTAAAACTGAGTAAACTGCAAAAAGGTGGGAACTTAAGGAGATGGGACCTGGATAAACTGAAAGAACCAGAGGTTGTACAGAGTTTCAGGGAGAGCATAAGGGAACAATTGACAGGAATGGGGGAAAGAAATACAGTAGAAGAAGAATGGGTAGCTTTGAGGGATGAAGTAGTGAAGGCAGCAGAGGATCAAGTAGGTAAAAAGACGAGGGCTAGTAGAAATCCTTGGGTAACAGAAGAAATATTGAAATTAATTGATGAAAGGAGAAAATATAAAAATGCAGTAAATGAAGCAGGCAAAAGGAATACAAACGTCTCAAAAATGAGATCGACAGGAAGTGCAACATGGCTAAGCAGGGATGCCTAGAGGATGTAGAGGCTTATCTCACTAGGGGTAAGATAGATACTGCCTACAGGAAAATTTAAGAGACCTTTGGAGATAAGATAACCACTTGTATGAACATCAAGAGCTCAGATGGAAACCAAGGTCTAAGCAAAGAAGGGAAAGCAGAAAGGTGGAAGGAGTATATAGAGGGTCTATACAAGGGCGATGTACTTGAGGACAATATTATGGAAATGGAAGAGGATGTAGATGAAGATGAAATGGGAGATGTAATACTGCGTGAAGAGTTTGACAGAGCACTGAAAGACCTCAGTCGAAACAAGGCCCCGGGAGTAGACAACATTCCATTAGAACTACTAATAGCCTTGGGAGAGGCAGCCCTTACAAACCTCTACCATCTGTTGAGCAAGATGTATGAAACAGGCGAAATACCCTCAGACTTCAAGTAAAATATAATAATTCCAATCCCAAAGAAAGCAGGTGTTGGCAGATGTGAAAATTACCGAACAATCAGTTTAATAAGCCACAGCTGCAAAATACTAACACAAATTCTTTACAGACGAATGGAAAAACTAGTAGAAGCCGACCTCGGGGAAGATCAGTTTGGATTCCGTAGAAATAATGGAACACGTGAGGCAATACTGACCTTACGACTTATCTTAGAAGAAAGATTAAGGAAAGACAAACCTACGTTTCTAGCATTTGTAGACTTAGAGAAAGCTTTTGACAATATTGACTGGAATATTCTCTTTCAAATTCTAAAGGTGGCAGGGGTAAAATACAGGGAGCGAAAGGCTATTTACAATTTGTACAGAAACCAGATGGCAGTTATAAGAGTCGAGGGACATGAAAGGGAAGCAGTTGTTGGGAAGGGAGTAAGACAGGGTTGTAGCCTCTCCCCGATGTTATTCGATCTGTATATTGAGCAAGCAGTAAAGGAAACAAAAGAAAAATTCGGAATAGGTATTAAAATCCATGGAGAAGAAATAAAAACTTTGAGGTTCGCCGATGACATTGTAATTCTGTCAGAGACAGCAAAGGACTTGAAAGAGCAGTTGAATGGAATGGATAGCGTCTTGAAAGGAGGATATAAGATGAACATCAACAAAAGCAAAACGAGGATAATGGAATGTAGTCAAATTAAGTCAGGTGATGCTGAGGGAATTAGATTAGGAAATGAGACACTTAAAGTAGTAAAGGAGTTTTGCTATTTGGGGAGCAAAATAACTGATGATGGTCGAAGTAGAGAGGATATAAAATGTAGACTGGCAATGGCAAGGAAAGCGTTTCTGAAGAAGAGAAATTTGTTAACATCGAGTATAGATTTAAGTGTCAGGAAGTCATTTCTGAAAGTATTTGTATGGAGTGTAGCCATGTATGGAAGTGAAACATGGACGATAAATAGTTTGGACAAGAAGAGAATAGAAGCTTTCGAAATGTGGTGCTACAGAAGAATGCTGAAGATTAGATAGGTAGATCACACAACTAAGGACGAGGTAATGAATAGAATTGGGGAGAAGAAGAGTTTGTGGCACAACTTGACCAGTAGAAGGGATCGGTTGGTAGGACACGTTCTGAGGCATCAAGGGATCACCAATTTAGTATTGGAGGGCAGCGTGAAGGGTAAAAATCGTAGAGGGAGACCAAGAGATGAATACACTAAGCAGATTCAGAAGGATGTAGGTTGCAGTAGGTACTGGGAGATGAAGAAGCTGGCACAGGATAGAGTAGAATGGAGAGATGCATCAAACCAGTCTCAGGACTGAAGACGACAACAACAACAACAACATGTGGTATTTGTTAATGTTACCCGCCTGGTTAGCCGCGAGCGCTAATGCGCTGCTTCATGGACTCGGGTATTCGCGCCTCTTCCGGATTGAATCCCCCCGGTGGTTTAACGATAAGGGCCGGTATGCCGACCAGCCTGGATGTGGTTTTTAGGCGTTTTCCTCATCCCACTAGATGAACAGCGGGCTGGTCCCCACGTTCCGTCTCAGTTACACGACTCACACACATTTGAGCACTTTCGCACTATTTCATGGCTTACACTAGACTCAGACAGATGGGGTACACTACTTACGCCCCAGGGCATTCGGGGTGGTGGCAGGAAGAGCATCCGGTCACCCTGTGCAACTAACACTGCCAATTCCGTAATTACAACGCCGACCCCGCCTAGGCGCGGGACAAGGCCCAAAGAACGAAAGAGAGAAGAACTGGTATTTGTTTATGTTGCTCATTATGTTCGCATATTTTACTTCAACACTAAACCTCGTGGTTTTATCTACTGTTTCTCTGTCTACTGAATAAAATGTTTTCTTTAAAAAAAAGGGTAAGATTTCGTAAGCTCGTGTCATAGAAAGAAACTGAAATCATCCTCTTCAATGGAATGACTCCGGTACCTGTCTTTGACGATTTATGCAAAACCTAAAGCTGTAGCATGTAATAAAGCTTAATGTATTTTCCACTCGAGTCTTAGCTGTTCGCTTGTTAAACGCATGCACGTAGTTCAAAAAATGGTTCAAATGGCTCTGAGCACTATGGGACTTAACTTCTAAGGTCATCAGTCCCCTAGAACTTAGAACTACTTAAACCTAACTAACTTAAGAACATCACACACATCCATGCCCGAGGCAAGATTCGAACCTGCGACCGTAGCGGTCGCGCGGTTCCAGACTGTAGCGCCTAGAACCGCGCGGCCACACTGGCAGGCCACATAATTCCTTCGTCCTATTATGTGTTATGTTCAGTTATCATCTGTTTGCAATTCAAGACTTAATTGCACTTTCTCTTATATCAAGATCATTCTGTGCAGTTGCGAATATTTTGTATTGCGGGTAACGAGAGGGATTTACGAAAAGAATAGCGAGGTAAATAATTATATATCTAAAAGCTGGACCTACAGTATATAAAGCGCGACAATGTAGCTTTATATCCGTCTAGATACTTTTTCCCAGGGGAGATACTGCAAATGAGAAAAACTGTCTCGGGCCGTTGAATATCTTGGATCATTTGGAATGATAACTTCCGTACACAAACAGGAGTCGGAAGACAGTGCTTCGTTCCTTTCCGGTGGCGAATGAGCTGTAACAAAGAATAGTGCGAATATTTCTTATCAGCGGTCATAGATTTCTTCTTTGTGAATGATTTCGTCTTGACAAATATAAGACAGGCAGTCAAGAAGACGTTTCTCTGAGAAACTTATGATTCTTCCATCAATTAAATTATTTATTGAAGCTGTTTCTAAAATGACCATCGCAACAACCAATGTGAACTTCCCGAAAAATTATCATGATCTATTTTGATTCATCGGATTTAGGCTATGTAATGTTCAAGGAATCTCACTATTAGATAGAATGGCCGTAAAATAAGAAACTTCAAGAAAGGGAGACATGTGAAAGATAGAAGTTTCAGTAGATTAGAATTTTGTTCCTCACTGAGTTTTGGTAGCCATGATTTCCCTTTCGGCCAACAAGAAATTGTACCCAAAGATCTGTTAAAACTAAAAGTGAAATATACTTCGGACAGTTTTGTGGAGCATTGTACCTTTCATGAATTTAAATATTTGGCTTCCTCGTAATATCAATATTTTGATTATCAAATTGCCGAAACGGTGACAATAGAAAATTGTTAGTGCACTTGTCTGTAAATGTTGGAGACTAAATTATAGAAGTACTGAAGTTAACATATATGTATTTTTGTAATAAATTCTTACCATTGTATTGTTAAGTATCTAGTTATTGGTCAGCACTTCGTAGAGCACCGTCGGGGTAGTTCGGTCTGTGACTGGAATCTCTTTTTTTTAAGTCGTCGTCTTTTTTGACAACTGCGAAACGCGAGTACTATAGGAAGCGCTACCCACGCTGAAATTGCGCATAAACATCGTCGAAGCAGTGCACTGGAAATCGTAGTCGTTAATTTCGAGGTGAACGACCTCTGATAACCGCGCACGAGTCGACAGGCAATGCAGTGGGATACAAACCTGCATTTAACAAGGGGCCACTATCGCAGTGCACTATGGCATTTGCTGCTGGAGCGAGTTCCTGAACGCGGGTCGTCGTTACCGCTTTATGACGGGCAATTATGCCGTGTTATGCCCCAGCATAAATTAGCATACCGCCCGCTTACCAGCTCGATGGGTTCTCATCTCCGAGAGCTGGGAGAACTGCAGTCCTACAACATTATGCTGCAAAAATAGGCAAGCCTGCCTCTTACTACTCACTACTAGCCGTAAAGCTGCTCAATCTACAATTTTATGGCGTTTCTGCTGTATGCCTGAGAGGAAAATTTCGATCTAAATGAGAATTAGTGATGGTTATAAAGTTTTTGTAGCACAGTGCGTCGCAGAGCACTTTTTAATTGCACAAGGTGTCACATAGTTCTGCTCTATCGCTTCCTTTTAATGCAAAGAAATACATTAGACATTTCGTGGAAGGTTGTTTTAGCAAACAGTTATGCTTGACTGAATGATAAACCTCACACTGACTTGTTTCTTCCAGAAACCAGAAACTTCCACGCAACTTCAGAATCATTAATAAGAAAGTCATTCGAAATTAGCGTAAATAAACAGAGCTTTCTAAAGTATGTTTTTGTTTGAAAGAAGATTTGTGAAAAATCATTTCCTCACTACAAAATTAACACTGATACTTCAAACTCATCTTCTGCTGTTGCTGTAGTCTTCAGTCCAACGACTGGCTTGATTCAGCTCTCCACGTTAGCTTAGCCTGTCCAGTCGCTGTAATAACTATTAGGCCTACATACGTTTCAACTTCCTTACTGTTTCCAAGCATAGGTGTGCCTCTACTATTTTTAACGCCTCTCATTTCCCTTAGTTAGCAAGTTAACCAATTCCTAATGCCTCAATATCTCTCTTATCAATCTATGCCTTGACTTGCTCACCTTGTGCCATAAAACTTTGATCTACCAATTCATTTCAATCTCTCTTCATTAGTTACTGTAACTGCCTATCTGATGTCGAGAATTCTTCTGTAGCACCACATTCTCTTCTTGTATTCACTGCTTGTCGTCCATGTTTCTCTACGTATCACTGATACACTCAAAACGAACACATGCAGTACATACTTCCTAACATTTAAATTTCTGTTCGATATCAATACATCCAGAGGCAAAAAAATGTGGTGCACCACGAAAGAACTATCCTAGATGGAAATGAGTAGATGTTATGTGCATGTACAGACAAACATTTGATTACAGCTTCAGAAAAATTTGATGATTTATTCGAGAGAAAAGCTTCACAAACAGATCAAATCAATAACATGCTGCTCCACCCCTGGACATAACGCAGACAGTTATTTGGCTCGGCAATGGTTGAAAGAGTTGTTAGTTCTCCTCCTGATGGATATAGTGCCATATTCTGCTTAATTTTCGTGTTAGATCGTCAAAATCCCGTGGTGATTGGAGGGCCCTGTCTATAATCCTCCAAACGTTCTCAGTTGGGGGGAGAGCCGCCAAGCTTGCTGGCCCAGGTAGGGTTGGGCAAACTCGAAGATAAGCAGTAGCAGCTCTCGCTGTGTGCAGTCGGGCATTATCTTACTGAAAAGTAAGACCAGGACGACTTGCCAGTGAAGCGGAACAAAACGGACTGTAGGATATCGTCGATGTACCACTTTGCTGAAAGTGTGCCGCAGATGACAGCCAAATGGGTCTTGCTATGAAATGAAATGGCATACCAGAAGACCATCACTCCTGGTTGTCGGGCCGTATGGCAGGCGATTTTCAAGTTGTTGTCCCACCACTGTCCGGGGCGTCCCCAGACACGTCTTTGCTTGTCATCGAAGTCCAGTACGAAGCGAACTTATCACTGAAGACAGCTCTACCCACGTCAGTGAGAATCCAGGCCGAACACGTGCTGGAGACACCCCCAGCATGACCCCCAGCACCCCGACAATCAGGAGTGATGATCTGGATTGCCACTTCATTTCATAGCAGGACCCTTTTGGTTGTCATCCAAGGCACCCTTACAGCACAGTGGTACGTGGACGATATTCTACGTCCCGTTTTGCTTCCCTTCATGGTAAGATATCCTGGGCTTACATTTCAGCAAGATAATCACCACCCACACACGGTGAGAGCTTTTACTGCTTGTCTTTGTGCTTGTCAAATCCTACTTTGGCCAGCAAGGTCACCCGATCTCTTCACAGTTGAGAATGTTTGGAGCATTATGGGCAGAACCCTCCAATCAGCTCACAATTTTGACGATTTGACGGGACACTTGGACAGAATTGGGCGCGATAACCCTCGTGGGCAATCCAACAACTGTATCAGTCATTTTCAAGTAACTTCCAGCCCCTTAGGATAATTCCTTCAAGGATTGTCGATATTTTTTCGGAAACGTTTTCTTGGTATTGACTGTCTGTATTTTATATTCTCTTTGAATCCTCGGTTATATTACAGTCTAAATAGCAAAAGTCATCGACTGCTTTGGGTGGTTCGTTTTCTAATCTATTCTTCCAGCAGCACCTAACTTTAAACCCACTACACTCCATTATCCGTATTTGACTTGTATTAATGTGCAACTTACACACTGTTTTCAAGATACTATGTATTCTGTTCAACTGATCATGCAAAGCGTTCATCATCTCTGACAGAATCGCCACGTAGTTAGCAAATCTCGAATTTTTTATTACTTCACCCTGAACTTTAATTTTGTATCTGAATTACTCCTCAGTTACTTATAGCGCTTTGTTCTGTGTACAGCTAGAAAAACATAGAGGATATGTTTTAATCCTGTCTCACGTACCTCTCAATTACTGCTTTCTCTCATGACATTTGACGCTTACAGCTGCAGTTTGCTTTCTGAACATTCTGTACACACTCTTTCGATCTCTGTATATTATCCAAGTGTTCTGTTTCTTTACCCCCAGGGGACTCGCGGTTCTTTCGTGCCTTCGTGCTTGGCGCACACGGGGAGCCGGGCTATTGCAGCCCATTCTCCCTTCGCTCGCTGCATTACCTTCACCCTGCTCCCCCATCCTATTGTCGCCCCTTCCCCGCTGCCCCCTCCTTCCCCTCTCTCGGTTTTCGATTTATGTTGACCTGGATATGCACCTGGTTCCCTGTATTCCCTGCAATTTTGTTCCTGCTGCCTGTTCTCTTTCATTCTTTTTGGCGTTTAAGTCCCCGCTTGCGGTTTGACATCCACTTCTAAATTTTCTGTTTTTAGTGTGAACCATTTTGGGAAAAACTCCCTCCCTAGCGTCTACGGTATGGATTGCTTTCCCACCTTCCGTCGCTTCTTCCTTCCCCACCATAGCCCCCTCCACTCAGCTAGGTCACCAGCACATGTGGCCAGTCTGTGTGGTGGGGCTGTTTTGTACCCATCTGGCTGAACCCCTGACAACGCAGGGATCGCACTACTGATACCTGAGCTGTTCCCTCCCCATGCACGCAAAGGAGTGGTTGCTTGTCTTCCTGGAGCATCGTAACTCCTGGGAATGGCTACCGTGCCAGGCAACTCTTCCTGTGGCTGTGTGCCGCACATGGCAAGAGCCCCTGATCCGAGTGGGTGGTGTCAGGGCAGATGCTTGCTTATCAAGCTGCAAAATTCTGGTCGTTCTCAAACGGCCGTCTCTTTCAATGGTGAAGGATCATTGAATGCTGCTTCATATGACCTGGCAGCCTTCCCTTCCCTGGCTACACCGTGGGAGGAGAGCCAGGCTCGCCGTCTTGGGATGAAACACTTTTCACCGCTACCTCGTCTGTACTTGGACGAGCAGGAACACATTCACCGCCACAAAACCATTGTTTTTTGTGGAAAATATCGAGGACGAGTTTGGTGAAATCTTTCGGTAAGATGCGGTTGGGCTCCCTGTTGATCAAAGCGTCTGCCACCCAGTCTGCAGCTCTTCGTGTTTGTGATCGTTTTGGCAATGTCCCAGTGTCTATTATCCCTCACCAGTCTTTGAATATGGTCCAGGGAGTGCTTTTTCATAGGGACCTCATCCTGCAAACTGATATAGAACTCCAGGCTAATCTGTAGTGACAAGGCGTTCATTTTGTTCGATGTGTGCAGAAGGGTCGTAAAGACTACTGCACCAGTAACAGCGCCTTCATTCTGACTTTCAAGGTGGATACCTTTCCAGAGGAGGTCAAAGTTATGTGCTACAGATGTGACGTGAATCCATACGTCCCACCACCCATGAGCTGCTTTCAGTGCTCGTATTTCGGGCATACGGCATCCCACTGCATGGCAGGCCTGTGTGCTGCTGGATGAGGGAAGCCTCTGTGTTACGCCACCTGTGTATGTCAAGTGTCGTGACCGCCAGTCTCCTCGCTCGCCAGATTGCCCAGCTTACAAGAGAGAAAAGAATATCCAAGAGTAAAAGTCCCTGGATTGTCTGACATACGCTTAGGCTCTCCAAAAATGTGACATACTCCATTTGGCTTCACTTTCAACTTTTGCCTCTGTTACATCCTTTCCCCCTCCTACATCTTCCTTACCCCAGCCCCATCCACTCTCCTCTACACCTCCCCAGCAATTCTCACTCCTTCCCCTCAAGGAGCCGCTCCCTTTTCCGGCCGAAGAAGTGCCCCACTTCTTCGGCACCTGCCAGTGATGGGGCTAGCGCCCTGGACCCCTCTCTCCGGCGTCTCTCAGGCCGGAAGCCTACTACCACAACTCGGCCACGAGACGTACCAGCTGTGCGCCCTGAGGTCGCCAACTCTCTTTCACTTCCGGATCTTGCAGAAGCCTGAACCCCTCTGTTCCCAGCTCTCCTTCACCTCTGAAAGAGGAGGAGAAGAAGAAGAAGAAGAAGAAGAAGAAGAAACGTAAGTCCCAGGACAAGACCACTCCGGTACCCCCAGAGGTGCCATCTCCCCCCTCACAACCTGAATCTGACATCTTATTTATGCATATCACCTCACTCTTGTCAGTGACGACCACTGGCCAAGTGACATACCTCCCCTCAGACTCTTTATGTCTGACCTGGACTCTCGCCACATGATAGTCCAGCAGAATTGCAACAGATACCATCATCACCTACCGGCAATACGACCCCTTGTTTCCTCCTGTTCTGCGTTCTGTCTTGCTCTTCGAGAAACGCACTTCCGTGATGGCCACTCTTCAACGTTTCGTGGGCATTGGGCACTTTGTTGGACCCATGCCGGCCCCAGGACAGCATCTGTACGAGTCTACACTTTCGTTTGCCCTGATCTCGGTAGTGATTGAATCTCCCTTCGTACCAACCTGGACACCTTAACACAGCAACTCCCGTCCCCTTATCTCCTCCTTGGGAACTTCGATACACACCACACACTGTGAGGGAGTGCCGCTTCAGTGGGTAGGGATCTTGTAATTGACCAACTTATTACATGCTTCGATTTGTGTCTCCTCAATGACGGGTCACCTACCCACTTGAGTGCCACTCATGGCATCTTTACTGCTATCGATGTCACGATCTCCTCCACTCCTCTCGTGGCTTCCCTTCATTGGTCACACAATGATGATCTTTGTGCCAGTGACCACTTCCCGGTGACTCAGTCGTTCCCTGCCGCCGCCAGGCAGAAGGGCCACCACTCTGAGCATTCCAGAGGGCCAGTTGACCTTTATATACGTCTGCTGTGCACTTCGAAACCTCTCTCTCGAACTGCATTGATTCGAGCGTGCAGGGCGTCTCTGCCACTATTCTTCACGCTGCTGGCACTATAGTGCCCCTATCCACAGCCCCCCCTCGTCGTCGACCGGTACAATAGTGGACCAAGGACGGAGCAGTCTCTGTCCAGGACAGCCGACAGGCGCTGCAGCCATTTAAACGACACCCTCCACAGACCAAACTCCCCGCTTTTAAGCGTCTCTTTGCTAAGTTAAAAAAGAAAATTGTGGTAGGTCTTAAGGGACCAAACTGCTGAGCTCATTGGTCCCTAAGCTTATACGCTATTTAATCTAACTTAAACTAACTTATGCTAACGACAACACACACACCCATGCCCGAGGGAGGACTCGAACCTCCGACGGGGACAGCCGCGCGAACCATTACAAGGCGCCTCAAACCGCTCGGCTACCCCGCGCGGCCGCCATGCTGAGGTTCGTTACCTTATTAAGCAGAGTAAAATGAAATGCTGGGAGCGCTTTGTTTCCTCCGTGGGGACCTACGCCTCTTCATCGCAGGTCTGGTCCAAGCCCTGTAGCCTCCTGGGACGCCAGCGACAGTCAACTGTCCAGGGTCTTTCCTCCAAGGTGCTCTGTGTACTGATCCATTGGGCCTTAAAGAACTTTTCGATGGCATTGCCGTCTTCTTCCTATCCTGCTACCTTTCTCCGGCAGAAAGCTGAGTTGAACAGACCCACCTTTGTTTCAGTCCCACCAAGCTGAACCCTATAGTGAACCCTTCACTGAATGGGAATTCTTGCAGGCTCTTACCTCTTACCATGACATGGCCCCAGGCCCAAATTCCTTCTACAACCAGATTATCCAACACTTGGGTCTTACCCAGAGGCAACATCTACTCAGGGTTTTCAATCACATTTGGCTCACGAGTGCTTTCCCGTCGCAATGACGAAACAGTATATTTATCCGCGTCCTTCAGCCCTGGAAGAACCCAACGTCTCTCGACACTCACTGCTCGATAAGCCTGACGAACATGCTTTGTAAACTGCGTGAGAGGTTGGTTAGCTTCCGATTATGTTGGGTACTCAAGTCTCGGTATCTTCTGTCCCCGTATCAGTGTGGCTTCTGGGATGGACGATCTCCAACTGACTATTTACTCAGATTGGAAACAGCAGTCCAACAAGCTTTTACTAATCACCGGCACCTTTTCACGGTCTCCTTTGAACTCCAAAAGGCATACGACACAGCTTGGCGACGTCGCGTGTCAGTTCCCCTCCATGACGGGGGTTTTCGCGGCTCCTTCCGATTTTTAGCGGCGAGTTTTTATCCCACCAGCTCCTCCGGGTTAGATTTGGCAGTTCACTCAGCACCCCTCGGATTGAGGAGAACAATATCCCACAGGGTTCTGTGTTGTCACGCTCTTCCTCATAATAGTGTTACTTAAACATCGATAAAATATCGCTTAATCGAAAGTATCTGCACTGTCGTCACTATCGGTAGTCATTTTAACTATCGACAGTCCTATCGTTTACAATGTAATTCTTTTTTAATTTGGGCCTGAAAAATTGTCGGTTCCTATTACCTCCATGGCGTTTGGAGTGCAGACTGACAGTAGATTGTGTGGAGGTGTTCAATCAACAACAAATATGGTGGGACATTGGCCAGTGTAAGTTGTTTAAAATTAAGTTGTTAATAGATTGGTCGCTGTGGGGAAGGGATCGTGAAAGAGGGAATGTTCTTGTTTGTTCAAATGGCTCTAAGCACTATGGGACTTAACATATGAGATCATCAGTCCCCTAGACTTAGAACTACCTAACTAACACAAGGACATCACACACATCCATGCCCGAGGCAGGATTCGAACCTGCGACCGGAGCAGCAGCGCGGTTCCGGACTGAAGTGCCTAGGACCGCTCAGCCACAGCGGCCGGCTTTCTTGTTTGTCTTTCAGCGATGACATCTAACAGTCGTGCGCATCTCGTAAAGATCTGATGCTTACGGTAAAAAGTACACACGTAAATAACATGGATTCGTGAATGTGGAATGTGCATTACACTGGTTTTCATCTTCAAATGTGTGAGCTTGCTTACTTGTGGCAAGGAATACAAATGTAAATAAAGCTGTTGTAATACAGTGCTGTTAGTAGAAGAAGAAAATGACATTTTAAAGCGTTTCTGGTTGTACTGTATAACGCATTTTAAAGTGAATATAATTATTGTCGTTATTAATTAAACACACCCGCTACTATCGTCTTCCGTTTCTGAGTCCTCAGTGTACTTACAAGTGTTTTCAATTGTACATTTGTACATGTTACTGTGTACAGTGATTCGAAAACACAAAACACTGACGCAGTCCTAATGTCCCTGTGTCACTTCTGCTTTTGCAGAAGCATAAATATCATTCATATGTTGGTTGCCCATTTATGGTCGATTAGCGGTGCTTGTTCCTTCAAGGACTCATCAGCTCCCGTAAAATTAAATATAATAAAAGCACAACCCCCTGAGTGTCAAGCTGTTTTATTTGTATGGTGGCTAGACATAATCATTAAATTATACAGGTCTATTTACATACTATCTGCTTTCACAGCATTGCGTACATATTCATAAGTAATTCGGGTGAATTGTGAATGTTTCAGTGGATGTGAGACAAAACTCATCTCTTCCTTCCAAGAGTTGACCGTAAATATCCGGGAATGTTTTTTTTTTTTTTTTTTTTTTTTTTTTGCAAAACTTCAAATCCTGTAGATATATATCTTAAGCTCTTGCCCGTTAATGCTGAAACCCCTTGTTTGAAACTTGGGCAGCGGGTGAATTATTATTTTTTCATTTTTTCGAGTTTACATCGTTTTTCAACCCGATTAATAATTTTTCGAGCAACACGAGGAGGAATTGTGCCTCTAAACAATCTAACTCTACGGGGTATTGTAGGAGGTGACCTCAATGTGCCAACAGTGGCTTCTTCGTCACTCACTTCGTTATTTAAACGCCACACAACAACAGGATCATCACGCAACTATAGTGCCACAACTGTAGAATCGCTGTCGCTGGCAGCAGTGAGACAAAGAGCACATTAGCGAAGAAGAGTTCCAATTGGTGCCGACATGAAACTATCAGTACTTTTCGCACGCCACCGATTGTCTGTCGGCTGAGGAAATTCCGCGCTTCCAAGATTATTATGTTTACGTAAGAGGTGCGGAAATAGTTTTTTGTTATTGTTTAGAAAATGAACCATAAAAATCAATCACCTGTGTGGAATTTTTTCAAGAAAGTGAGGGATAATAGTCAGTTTGAAAAGTGTACCATCTGCAGTAAAGATTATGAACACGATTAGGGGGGAATAGGACTAATTTATGAGACCACTAAAAAGAAAGCATGGTGGAAAACTACGAACCACGAATTAGTAATAGAACTTAAAGGTAAGGGATCAACTTGTGAACTAGATCAACTGCAAGAGGTGCCACCAAACGAATCGAGAAGCTCTATAAAAATTGTCTTAACAGAAATCAGTTGTACGATGCCAGTTCAAAAGTAGAAAAGGAACTTCATTCTCTTTATTAAAAAATGATCCCTATCGACATGCTACCGTACAGAACTTCCGACCATCAAGGTTTGAAAATATATATATATATGCGTTAGACAGCAGTATGAGTTGCCAGATAAAACCACACTTAAATGTTTACCGATTTCAAAACTTTATGAAGAGATAGTAAATAAATTAGAGGAGGTCCTAACAAAATGTAATGTTTTTAGTGTTACGACGGACATGTGGAAAAGCAACGCGAATGAAGGCATACTGCCATTGACTTGCTACTTTGCTATAGACGGAAAAATTAGTTTCACCTATATTAAAAGTGACAAAAACTGCAGGTCATCACTACGCAGAGTCTATGCACATGTAACTAACATTTTTAAAAATGTTTCTTTCTTTAACTCGTCAATGCCATGCTGAGTTTCGTTTCTTTCTTGTAATCTGTAATGTCGGTGTAAGCGAAGCCGGCGTAACTTGTAAGGTATTTCTTGACAGTTCCACCCCTCCTCTCCCAGACCCCCTCATACCTCCTGTCGACAGAAATCTGAAGCCGTCGTGTCATTTGTGTTCTGTTTACGGACACTGCCAACAATAACAAATCATTAAATAATTGCGTTACAACAGGCTCAATATATTTTCTTATTCATTACTACAAATAAGCAACACAATGGAACATAAATGTCTCTCTAATGCGATTTCTCAAAAAAAATTGTTACTTCCGCACCCATAGTTTTCACCTGAGAGTTTGTGCGATAGCAGACTAACAAGTGAGAAACGAACGCGAAGCCCAACAGCGTCTGGACCAAAATTAATACAGCGGAGCAAAATTAGCTGCCAGTGGCGTTACAATTACTGTCTTGTTCTCGTCCGAGTACGTAAACAAGTAGCTTTTGTGGCGATTTATGCGGCAGTGCTTCTACTGTGTTACCGAATGGGAACAGTATAAAAACGTTCGGTGCTTATGAAACATGTATTTCCATAAAGACTAACCATAGCATGTTGTAAATATAGGCTTTAGTAACCGAATCGAAACTTTCCAGTGGTAATGGAAAACTCTCAGCTATTGTGTAATGGAAGCTGTTGTATCGCCGTTACGGTGAAGCCGACGAAACGCTATTTATCAGGTTCTGCCAAGTGCAAACTTTGAGCGGCGCGGCTATATTACAGGAATACGTCGATATGGTGGATGAAGGTGCAAGCACTGCTGTCTTTCGCCGTACCTTTCCTTATCCTACATTAATACCGTTTGTGGTCTTCATACCGCTCCGTGCACTTCCCCCGACGAAAGGTGAAACACACAACGTAACTTCTACAGGCTTCACACTCCATGTCGGCTGTATTACGATCACAAGTGCTACAAATCTCAGTGATGTAGCACGTGTAGCACTGCAGTACAGTGATGCTCCTTTTGTTTTGTACTGAGTGTCAACTGAGAGAAAACATGATGAGTGAAGAAACTACCCTTGATCTCTTCCACTCAGTTTCAATCTTGTTATTTCCATGTGCAGTTTATACCGTATCTAGTGCAATTCATCAGCCAAGCATGCACACCTAAGATAGCAGCATTGCGTGCCAGACCAGTAAACACTTCCCCTCTCGCATCCCTACTCCTTATTGTGACCCTCCTCCTCCTCCTCCTCCTCTTCTTCTTCTTCTTCTTCTTCTTCTTCTTCCCCTTCCCCTTCCCCTTCCTGCTTTCCCCGTTCTTTTAAGATGTTGAAGCTCAACGTAACATCGACAATACATATATTGCCCAATTTTTATGAGAATTAGTTTTTTGTATTTGAAAGTAATTTTTCAGATAACAAGACGACGAAAAAAAGAACGTTCTTTACAATAGTATGCAAAATACGGACATACTGGCGGGTTACTTTAAATTTATATTTTTTCACGTCGTCAATCAAATCTAACTAGAATACAATATCCGTGATAAGACAGTAGTAATGGTTACAGACAACGCTACAGTTACGAAAGAGCTGCCTAAATATGAAGGATTTGACACCCCCCTGTTTTGCCCACTGCATCAACTTATCAGTAAAAGATTGTTTCAAAGCAGAAACATTTTCCAAAATTTTATTGAAAACAAAGGTTATTGTGACTTTCTTTCCAAGCTCTACACTAGCCAGTGGCAAACTGTGCAATGTTCAAAAAAGAACAAATAAAAAAGAACTGAGACTGATACAAGAGGTGCCGACTCGTTGGAACAGATTATGCCACACGCTCAAATGAATTTTGGAAGTACAAAGTGAGCTTGAGATTGCAATCAACCAATGTTCAAATGCGCTGCCTACTGTCACAGCAGAAAATTACTTACGTATATAAGAGACAATAGATCGCCGAGAACATTTTGAAGTAGCAACAATAACAATCTTAGGGGAGTCATACAACACTGCTTCCGTAATTTTACCTCTTATGTGAGTTATTGCTGCAAAGTTTTCAGACTTGTAAAGCACCTTAACTACTAATGAAGGACGAAGCGTTCCGGATTCCTTGGTTAAATCAGTCAGTGAAAGAGTGAGACCATTTAACACATAGACGGTTGATATGCTTGTGACATTATTAGATCCTAGCTTTAAAAAAATTGTTTCAGGACATTTCAAGAGGTAGAGAACACCGCACAAGTACTTCAAGAAGAGTGTGCTGCTATCATCGCATGAACTACAAGAATAATACCTGAAACAGAAGCATCCATGAGCAGTGCTAATACGTCTAACAGTTTGAAATCAAATCATATACATCTTTTGTCCAATTAGCAACAGCGCAACGTTGATGTTGTTACACCAGTCAGTAATTCCATAATTGACCTACGTGTCAATATTTTGGAAAACCTGTAATAGACAAGGATGCTTACGTATTAGAATACCGTGCAAAAACTAATAGTATGTTGCGGGTAAAGGCTAGTAAATTTTTGTGGTGTCCAGCGACTTCTGGTTCTGCAGAGAGGGTTTTCTCCAAGGCAAGATAAATAATTACTTAAAAACGCAACAGACCAAAGGAGAAGAGTTTAAACACCTTACGTGTATCTTTTAAGGCTGTATTTTAAACAAAGACTTAAGGACAAGAGTTTAAATACAGTACTTTTTGTAAAACAAAATTGCATATCTTGTAGTGTTGTTTTAAGTAATAAAATTGTTAGACAGCTATTTTTCATTTGAAATACCTGCCCACAACAACCGATAGTTGACCGATACATCGATAGGTTTTAAAAATACTATCGATAATATCGGATGTGGCAACTATCGATGTTTAAGTAACACTACCTCATAGCTATCAATGGACTTGTAACCACTGGTGAGCCTCTGATTACCCCGGCGTTGTATATCGACGATTTTTATATCTGTTGCAGCTCCCACTCGATAAAATCTGCTGAGCACCGACCCCAAGGCGCCATCTAACAGGCCTGTGCATGGGCCGTCTCCCATGGCTTCCAGTTTTCTCCCTCCAAAACGAGGGTTTTGCATTTTTGTCGTCCACCCACAATATATCCTGATCCAGAACTTTATTCAGCACAGTCCCGTTTTTTTGTGCCTTATTTTTGATAAAAAGCAAACTTGGTGGCCTACATTCGCCACCTGAAAACAACATGCATGTGGCAGCTTAACGCTCTCCATCTCCTGGCACGCATATCACCCATCTTGGGGTCCAGACCGTGCTGCTATTCTCCATCTTTACCGTGCTCTGATCTTGTCCAGACTAGGTTATGGAAGTCAAATTTTTAGCTAAGCGGCTCCTTCCACTCTGAGATTACTTGACCCTGTTCACCTTTGTGAGGTGCGTCTGGCTATTGGTACCTTTCGCACTAGTCCCATTGACAGTCTCCTTGCAGTACAAATATGTTGGAGCCAGCTCTTGTTTCTTCCGCAATCGCCATTCGCCGATTGACTGACCATCATCCCGTGTACCCTGTCCTCTTTCCAAATGAGGGATGTCTTCCTCCTGATAACTGCCCACTAGTGGGATTGCCAATTGAAATGCGTCTCACTTCCCTCTGTCGGGATCTCCATCTCCAGTCACTGGAATGAGCCCCGTGTATTTCCTCCCACGCTCCCACTTGGATAGTACCTAGACCATGGATTAGGACCGACCCATTGCAGAGCCCTAAGGTGTTTGTAACCCCTATGGTTTTGCGGCGTCTCCTTGCAGAGTTACAGGGTACCACCATCTTCTACACTGAAGGTTCTAAGACGATAGATAAGGCGGGATAACGCTTTCAAGGCTCGTACTGGCGTAGAACACCATTTATTGCTGGGATCATGTAGTGTGTTCACAACAGAGCTGCTAGCCATTCGCAGGGTTCTCCTTTTTCTTACCCAGGCCTCCCTCCACAGTGTTTTAATATGTGCCAAATCAATAAGCAGCCAGCAGGTTAGCGACCGATGCCACTCTCGTCATCCTTTGGTCTCTGCTATCCATGACCTCCTGTCTGCCTTTGTCCATACCGCCCGCTCAGTTGTCATTATCTGGGTCCCACGTCTTGCGGACATCCCAGGGAATGAACTGGCTGACCATTTGGCTAGAGAAGCAGATGCTTGCCCCAATCCCTTCCAGCATTCCAGCTGCGGATATGCGGATCTATGTCGGATCTCTCTTTGCCCAAAAGTGGAATGACATCTGGTGCGCTACTGCTCTCAGTAATAAACTCCGCACAATCAAAGAGTCTGCTGTGGTTTCGCGATTTTCCTTCCGCTAATCTCGGAAGGAGGCCACTGTCTTACGCCATCTACGCACTGGTCATACTAGGCTCACCCATTGTTTTCTCTTGCGTAACAAACCACCTCCATAATGTGGCTGTGGAGCCAGACTGACAGTATCGCATATAATGATGGAATGTCGCCTACTTTTGGCTCTTCGTACTAAGCGTAGTTTTCCAGGTATTTTCAATATTAGCAGACGATTCACGGATGCTTGAACTGGTCCTCAGTTTCTTCAGTTCAAGTGGTTTTTATTTTCAGATATAAGGTTTTGCCTTACTTCTGGAGCAGGGGCAGGGTTGTTGTGGTTGGGGCCTCTCTTCAGGTTGTCTCGGTATAGGATCCATGACCACTCTCCCTTGCAAAGACTGTTCTTTTATCCCTCTGTTTTCTCAGTTTTTAGATTTGGGCTACCCTTTTATAACTTCTACTGTGTGTGTTTTAACTTACTCGTATTATAGTTTGACTCCTGAACTGGATCCGTCTACTTTTAGCAGACCCTCTCTGTTCTGCGAGTAACTTTGGAATTGCGGGATTGATGACCTCGCCGTTTAGTCCCAAAGACCCCCTAAATCAATGACTCAATCAATCAGTCTGTTTCTTTGCAGCAATTCCAAGAAGAATGTTTTTATGATACCGCGCAAAATTCCTTCTTAATACAAAATGTACAGTTTTTAGTGGTGCGTAGGAAATTATGGAGACACGACCTGGATAAGTTGAAATAACCAGATGTTGTTGCGAGTCTGGGGGAGCATTATTTGACCGTTGACAAGAACAGGGGAAAGGAATAGAGTAGAAGACGAATGGATAGCTTTAAGAGGTGAAATAGTGAAGGCAATGGAGGATAAAATAGGTACAAGACAGAGCCTAGTAGGAGTCTTTGGATAATACGGGAGATACTAAATGTAATCCATGAAAGGAGAAAATTTAAAAATGCAAGAAATGAAGTCGGCGAAAGGGAATACAAAGGTCTAAAAATGAGACTGATAGGAATTCAAAATGACTCAAAAGGCCAAATGCAAGGAATTAGAAACCTGAAACTTCCTGGCAGATTAAAACTGTGTGCCCGACCGAGACTCGAACTCGGGACCTTTGCCTTTCGCGGGCAAGTGCTCTACCACTGAGCTACCGAAGCACGACTCACGTCCGGTACTCACAGCTTTACTTCTGCCAGTACCTCGTCTCCTACCTTCCAAACTTTACAGAAGCTCTCCTGCGAAACATGCAGAACTAGCACTCCTGAAAGAAAGGATATTGCGGAGACATGGCTTAGCCACAGCCTGGGGGATGTTTCCAGAATGAGATTTTCACTCTGCAGCGGAGTGTGCGCTGATATGAAACTTCCTGGCAGATTAAAACTGTGTGCCCGACCGAGACTCGAACTCGGGACCTTTGCCTTTCGCGGGCAAGTGCTCTACCACTGAGCTACCGAAGCACGACTCACGTCCGGTACTCACAGCTTTACTTCTGCCAGTACCTCGTCTCCTACCTTCCAAACTTTACAGAAGCTCTCCTGCGAAACATGCAGAACTAGCACTCCTGAAAGAAAGGATATTGCGGAGACATGGCTTAGCCACAGCCTGGGGGATGTTTCCAGAATGAGATTTTCACTCTGCAGCGGAGTGTGCGCTGATATGAAACTTCCTGGCAGATTAAAACTGTGTGCCCGACCGAGACTCGAACTCGGGACCTTTGCCTTTCGCGGGCAAGTGCTCTACCACTGAGCTACCGAAGCACGACTCACGTCCGGTACTCACAGCTTTACTTCTGCCAGTACCTCGTCTCCTACCTTCCAAACTTTACAGAAGCTCTCCTGCGAAACATGCAGAACTAGCACTCCTGAAAGAAAGGATATTGCGGAGACATGGCTTAGCCACAGCCTGGGGGATGTTTCCAGAATGAGATTTTCACTCTGCAGCGGAGTGTGCGCTGATATGAAACTTCCTGGCAGATTAAAACTGTGTGCCCGACCGAGACTCGAACTCGGGACCTTTGCCTTTCGCGGGCAAGTGCTCTACCACTGAGCTACCGAAGCACGACTCACGTCCGGTACTCACAGCTTTACTTCTGCCAGTACCTCGTCTCCTACCTTCCAAACTTTACAGAAGCTCTCCTGCGAAACATGCAGAACTAGCACTCCTGAAAGAAAGGATATTGCGGAGACATGGCTTAGCCACAGCCTGGGGGATGTTTCCAGAATGAGATTTTCACTCTGCAGCGGAGTGTGCGCTGATATGAAACTTCCTGGCAGATTAAAACTGTGTGCCCGACCGAGACTCGAACTCGGGACCTTTGCCTTTCGCGGGCAAGTGCTCTACCACTGAGCTACCGAAGCACGACTCACGTCCGGTACTCACAGCTTTACTTCTGCCAGTACCTCGTCTCCTACCTTCCAAACTTTACAGAAGCTCTCCTGCGAAACATGCAGAACTAGCACTCCTGAAAGAAAGGATATTGCGGAGACATGGCTTAGCCACAGCCTGGGGGATGTTTCCAGAATGAGATTTTCACTCTGCAGCGGAGTGTGCGCTGATATGAAACTTCCTGGCAGATTAAAACTGTGTGCCCGACCGAGACTCGAACTCGGGACCTTTGCCTTTCGCGGGCAAGTGCTCTACCACTGAGCTACCGAAGCACGACTCACGTCCGGTACTCACAGCTTTACTTCTGCCAGTACCTCGTCTCCTACCTTCCAAACTTTACAGAAGCTCTCCTGCGAAACATGCAGAACTAGCACTCCTGAAAGAAAGGATATTGCGGAGACATGGCTTAGCCACAGCCTGGGGGATGTTTCCAGAATGAGATTTTCACTCTGCAGCGGAGTGTGCGCTGATATGAAACTTCCTGGCAGATTAAAACTGTGTGCCCGACCGAGACTCGAACTCGGGACCTTTGCCTTTCGCGGGCAAGTGCTCTACCACTGAGCTACCGAAGCACGACTCACGTCCGGTACTCACAGCTTTACTTCTGCCAGTACCTCGTCTCCTACCTTCCAAACTTTACAGAAGCTCTCCTGCGAAACATGCAGAACTAGCACTCCTGAAAGAAAGGATATTGCGGAGACATGGCTTAGCCACAGCCTGGGGGATGTTTCCAGAATGAGATTTTCACTCTGCAGCGGAGTGTGCGCTGATATGAAACTTCCTGGCAGATTAAAACTGTGTGCCCGACCGAGACTCGAACTCGGGACCTTTGCCTTTCGCGGGCAAGTGCTCTACCACTGAGCTACCGAAGCACGACTCACGTCCGGTACTCACAGCTTTACTTCTGCCAGTACCTCGTCTCCTACCTTCCAAACTTTACAGAAGCTCTCCTGCGAAACATGCAGAACTAGCACTCCTGAAAGAAAGGATATTGCGGAGACATGGCTTAGCCACAGCCTGGGGGATGTTTCCAGAATGAGATTTTCACTCTGCAGCGGAGTGTGCGCTGATATGAAACTTCCTGGCAGATTAAAACTGTGTGCCCGACCGAGACTCGAACTCGGGACCTTTGCCTTTCGCGGGCAAGTGCTCTACCACTGAGCTACCGAAGCACGACTCACGTCCGGTACTCACAGGAGTGCTAGTTCTGCATGTTTCGCAGGAGAGCTTCTGTAAAGTTTGGAAGGTAGGAGACGAGGTACTGGCAGAAGTAAAGCTGTGAGTACCGGACGTGAGTCGTGCTTCGGTAGCTCAGTGGTAGAGCACTTGCCCGCGAAAGGCAAAGGTCCCGAGTTCGAGTCTCGGTCGGGCACACAGTTTTAATCTGCCAGGAAGTTTCATATCAGCGCACACTCCGCTGCAGAGTGAAAATCTCATTCTGGAAACATCCCCCAGGCTGTGGCTAAGCCATGTCTCCGCAATATCCTTTCTTTCAGGAGTGCTAGTTCTGCATGTTTCGCAGGAGAGCTTCTGTAAAGTTTGGAAGGTAGGAGACGAGGTACTGGCAGAAGTAAAGCTGTGAGTACCGGACGTGAGTCGTGCTTCGGTAGCTCAGTGGTAGAGCACTTGCCCGCGAAAGGCAAAGGTCCCGAGTTCGAGTCTCGGTCGGGCACACAGTTTTAATCTGCCAGGAAGTTTCATATCAGCGCACACTCCGCTGCAGAGTGAAAATCTCATTCTGGAAACATCCCCCAGGCTGTGGCTAAGCCATGTCTCCGCAATATCCTTTCTTTCAGGAGTGCTAGTTCTGCATGTTTCGCAGGAGAGCTTCTGTAAAGTTTGGAAGGTAGGAGACGAGGTACTGGCAGAAGTAAAGCTGTGAGTACCGGACGTGAGTCGTGCTTCGGTAGCTCAGTGGTAGAGCACTTGCCCGCGAAAGGCAAAGGTCCCGAGTTCGAGTCTCGGTCGGGCACACAGTTTTAATCTGCCAGGAAGTTTCATATCAGCGCACACTCCGCTGCAGAGTGAAAATCTCATTCTGGAAACATCCCCCAGGCTGTGGCTAAGCCATGTCTCCGCAATATCCTTTCTTTCAGGAGTGCTAGTTCTGCATGTTTCGCAGGAGAGCTTCTGTAAAGTTTGGAAGGTAGGAGACGAGGTACTGGCAGAAGTAAAGCTGTGAGTACCGGACGTGAGTCGTGCTTCGGTAGCTCAGTGGTAGAGCACTTGCCCGCGAAAGGCAAAGGTCCCGAGTTCGAGTCTCGGTCGGGCACACAGTTTTAATCTGCCAGGAAGTTTCATATCAGCGCACACTCCGCTGCAGAGTGAAAATCTCATTCTGGAAACATCCCCCAGGCTGTGGCTAAGCCATGTCTCCGCAATATCCTTTCTTTCAGGAGTGCTAGTTCTGCATGTTTCGCAGGAGAGCTTCTGTAAAGTTTGGAAGGTAGGAGACGAGGTACTGGCAGAAGTAAAGCTGTGAGTACCGGACGTGAGTCGTGCTTCGGTAGCTCAGTGGTAGAGCACTTGCCCGCGAAAGGCAAAGGTCCCGAGTTCGAGTCTCGGTCGGGCACACAGTTTTAATCTGCCAGGAAGTTTCATATCAGCGCACACTCCGCTGCAGAGTGAAAATCTCATTCTGGAAACATCCCCCAGGCTGTGGCTAAGCCATGTCTCCGCAATATCCTTTCTTTCAGGAGTGCTAGTTCTGCATGTTTCGCAGGAGAGCTTCTGTAAAGTTTGGAAGGTAGGAGACGAGGTACTGGCAGAAGTAAAGCTGTGAGTACCGGACGTGAGTCGTGCTTCGGTAGCTCAGTGGTAGAGCACTTGCCCGCGAAAGGCAAAGGTCCCGAGTTCGAGTCTCGGTCGGGCACACAGTTTTAATCTGCCAGGAAGTTTCATATCAGCGCACACTCCGCTGCAGAGTGAAAATCTCATTCTGGAAACATCCCCCAGGCTGTGGCTAAGCCATGTCTCCGCAATATCCTTTCTTTCAGGAGTGCTAGTTCTGCATGTTTCGCAGGAGAGCTTCTGTAAAGTTTGGAAGGTAGGAGACGAGGTACTGGCAGAAGTAAAGCTGTGAGTACCGGACGTGAGTCGTGCTTCGGTAGCTCAGTGGTAGAGCACTTGCCCGCGAAAGGCAAAGGTCCCGAGTTCGAGTCTCGGTCGGGCACACAGTTTTAATCTGCCAGGAAGTTTCATATCAGCGCACACTCCGCTGCAGAGTGAAAATCTCATTCTGGAAACATCCCCCAGGCTGTGGCTAAGCCATGTCTCCGCAATATCCTTTCTTTCAGGAGTGCTAGTTCTGCATGTTTCGCAGGAGAGCTTCTGTAAAGTTTGGAAGGTAGGAGACGAGGTACTGGCAGAAGTAAAGCTGTGAGTACCGGACGTGAGTCGTGCTTCGGTAGCTCAGTGGTAGAGCACTTGCCCGCGAAAGGCAAAGGTCCCGAGTTCGAGTCTCGGTCGGGCACACAGTTTTAATCTGCCAGGAAGTTTCATATCAGCGCACACTCCGCTGCAGAGTGAAAATCTCATTCTGGAAACATCCCCCAGGCTGTGGCTAAGCCATGTCTCCGCAATATCCTTTCTTTCAGGAGTGCTAGTTCTGCATGTTTCGCAGGAGAGCTT